>NC_067401.1:387850822-388519572 GCF_016432865.1 Antechinus flavipes
TATCTAGGGGATGAGAAGAGAACATGTTGGAACTTTGTAAACAAAACTTTACTGTTTTGGGTTTTTATTCTTTGCATCCCAGTCATTGTCCAGACATTCAGGAGACAGACCCTTGGGCCCCAAGGAATCACTAGCCTTTGGAACCAAAGTTTTTCTTATTATAAGACATCGAATATCAAAACGTGGTGACTCTAGAGAGTAGAACTGGCCCAAATCTGGGGTTAGATCTATATCCCTGTTGCCTCTTAGGAATTCTCAACCATTCAGCCCACTCATTGCCTCTGTTTTCCATCCCTCCTGCTAATCTTATTCGTATTTGGAGGCCGAAGAGGAAGGAGCTCAGAGCCACAAGCAGATCCCAATCATCACAAGGGAGAATTTACCCTTTAGCAGACCTGGAGTGGGTGGGAAGGCAGAGGAAGGGTGGGGGGCAGAGAGATCTGCCTGTGTCACTAGCTTGAGCTTCCTAGGAATCCTGCCTTCTTATGACTTTTCTTTGATCATTGGAGTAGCCCATTCCTAAGGTCAAGTTGGTAGCAAAGGAAGGCAGGTCAGTGAGGAAATATTTGCTGAGCATTCAGTAAGATTGGAAATGTCCTGAAACCTGTGCTATTCCTATCAACTCCTCAGTCTAAGGAGGTTAAAGCCAATGGCTATGAACTGTCCACACTGTCTGAACGGGTCTCTTCTAGCAGCTGGCAAAATCTTCATATGTATCCAAAGGAGACTTTTTCTTTATTCTTGAGTTTCTTTGAAAAAACAGACACAAAGACAGAGACAATGAGAAAGAAAGAGACAGAGAAATAAAGAAATATAGGGAGAGAGACAAGAGAGAGACAGAGGGAAGAGAAGACAGAGAAGAGATATAGGGAGAGATGGGGGAAGGAGGGAAAGAGAGAGAGGGACAGAGAGAGAGAGAGAAGAGAGAGAGAGAGAGAGATAGACAGAGAGAGAGATACAGAGAAGGAGGGAGGAAGAAAGAGAATAAAAGAGGGAGAGACAGAGAGATAGAGAGAGAGCAAGACAGATAGATAGACACAGTTCAAGGGGAGAGAGAGAGCGAGAGAAAGAGAGAGAGAGAGAGAGAGAGAGAATATTCTTCCCAGATCACTTAATAATCGAATTTAACCTGTCAACGCACTTAAGCCCTGAAGTTACAATGACAGGCAAAGATCCATTACTTATCCTTAAGGTTTTCATATTCTAATGAGATTCAACTTTTAAGTCAAATCAAGAAGTCTTTATTAAGCACCTACTACATGTACCTATTAGGTGCTGTGTTAAGCACTGTGTAAACAACTAAACGCATCTAAAAGTATGTACAGAATAGCTGCAATATAACTTAGAGGGAGGAGTTAAGGTGGCGTGAGACCAGGAAGATGAAATTTGAGCTGGTTCTTGATGAAAACTGGAAAATAGGAGGTGGAGGTGGGAAGGAGAGCAATAATGGATAGCCAGAGGAAAGGAATAGGGTGTTGGGATCCAGAGTATGAGGAAGAAGGTCACTGTTTCTGGATTACAGAATACTTAGAAAGGAATGAAGGAAGTATGAGACTGGAAATGTGGGAGAGGGTCAGGTTGTGAAGCCCTTTAAATGCCAAACACGGGGTTTTATATTTGATTCTAAAGGCAATAAAGAGCCACTGGATTGAGTTGAGTGAGTGGGGAGAATTGCTGTGATCACACTTGTGGGGCAGGGAAAATCACTTTGACAGCTGAATGAAGGACTGATTGGAGTGCGGAGAGACAAGAGGCAAGGAAATCAATGGAGCTTCTTGCATTAGTTCAGTTATTAGTAAATAAGGGCACCAGCAGAGTGGTGGCTGGATGCTTGGAGAGATGGAGACATAGATGAGAATGCTGTAAAGGTAGAAATAACAATTAGCAATAGATTGGGGCAGCTAGGTGCAGAGGATAGAAGGCCAGATCTGAGTTAGGAAGACTCTTCTTCCTGAGTTCAAATCCTACCTCAGACAGGTACTAGCTATGTGACATTGGGTAAGTCACTTGCAGTCTATTGTATGTTACATGAGGGCAGGAGTCAGACTTTCTTACTCTCTGTATCCAACGTAGGTATTGCCCAAAATAGGCGTGTCATAGGGGAAAGTAAGGGGTAATACCGTTTATCTCGGTTCCCTTATCTGGAGAAGGAAATGGCCAACGCTTCAGTATCTTTGCCAAGAAAATCCCAAATGGGATCATGAAGCATGGGACATGATTAAAGTTACAGCAACAGACTGAATACATGGAGTGAGCTCAAAAGAGAAGCTGAAGATACCACTAAGATTGTAATGTTTAGAAGAGGTAGGATTATAGAATCATAGATTTTGAACTAGACGGGAGTGTAAAGGTTATCCGTCCCAATCTCTTCATTTTATAGATGAAGAAACTGAGACGCAGGGAAGGGAGTTAACTTGTTCAAGGTCACAGGGTCTTTGTGGAAGAGATAAGAGCCAAATTCAAGTCTTCTGGCTCCAAATCCAGTGCCCTTTCCTCTGAACCACATTTAATATTTCATATAATTTTTCCTTTTCTTTCCCTTCCCTATCACCTCTCCTCCCCACTAATACTTGTCACATGCCTACTTTGAACAATGCTTTGTGCTAGGTACTACATTGAAAACAGAGATTAAGAAAATCTGACTTCTGCCCTTATGAAATATTAGTATGTTCTATCTATCTAGTGGTTTGTAATGATTTTCCTGGGAAGAGGTTTAATTAAAGAATTAAAGGGGAGACACTGAGGTATGGCACAGTCCAGAGAAGACTGTAAGGAACCTGAAGTCAAAGCCCAGGAGACATTGTAGCACAAAGAATAGGGAACTGGTCTTGGATTTATAAGGAACTAGAGTCAAGTCCTGTCCCTGACCCTTATAGCTATATGACTAGTAAATGATTAAATTTCTCGTGGCTTGGACAACTCTTTAAAAACAAAAATTATAGTTGCATTGAAAGAGTTTTTGTGTTTGGAATTCCCTGCATGAATGAAATCAGAAGTTCAGACTTTCTCCCCAATCACCCCAAATCCTACTGTAGAAACATCCCAAAGCTCCCAGTCCATTTTAGAGATTCTGCAAATTGAGGCTATGTCTGGGTTATACTAGTGAAAGCAGAGATTGGTTAATTGTGTATTCATTTGAACCAGGTAGAAAAGGAGATTAATGGGTGGCAGGGCAAGTTGAGAAGGATATAAGCTTGAATTATCCAGTGTAACTGAGAAGATCAAATTAGCTCCATGTCCACTGATATTCTTCTTTCCTTATTGCTGAGTTAATCAGGCTGAAGATATCCCAAACATATCTAAGAAGGGTTATTGCTGATTTCCTCTCAGTTGACAGCTGGAAGGGATGTGTTTGGTGAGCATGGACCAAATGGACCCCAGTGAGTCCCTGTTGGCCACTGGCCTACAGTGGAGAGCTCAGAAGCAGCAGCATCTTGTTATCAGCAGCTTTCTTTCAGAGCTTCCACTTTGGAATTTTTGAGTTGTTTATCTTTCCAGAGTGAGTGGGAGCTGTCTTGGCAAGCTGGCGGAGAGGAGGGTCCTGTCTTCTGGGGAGGAGCAGCTTCCAGAAGAATGTTGTTTAATCTCTGTCTAAACAGGGCTAGCTGGGGTATTAACTTTCTTGTAGCCTGAATGATTTTGTTTCTAATCTGTATTAGTCAAGGCAACAAATGGAGATAGTCAGAAATGCAGGACTATGGTGCAGATAGACAAGGGCAGGATCTGGGACCAGATTACCACAGAGACCATGATTCTGCATTTTCAGTCATGACATGACCAGTAGCCAAAGCTGGAAAAGGCATAAAAGGAACACACACACACACACACACACACACACACACGCCAAAGGAACAGAATGTATTCAGGAATGACAGTTCATTCTCCTGGGGAACATTTGCAGGAATACCCAAACTGGTTCCTGAATATTATTAATCAGTGTACTTTTGTTAAGTTAGCACCAATAATGTTCTAGGTAGCTAAAAGGTAGCTTGGAGTAATGAATAGAGAACTGCACCTAAAACAAGAAAGTCCCATGCCTCTGGCATATATTAGCTGTGTGATGCTGGGCAGGGCACTTACTGGGACATTGACTCTCTAAGACTATGAGCTGCAGAGTAGGTGCTCACCTGCAATAGCAGAATGAGCTTCTTTACCTGGTAATTCCCAACTATACCTTAGTATCCATGTCCCAGCCACTGTAATAATCACTGGAGACACATGAAAAAAGTGAGACAGTCCTTACCTTCCCTTATCAAGAAAGAGAGCATGTTCTCAGGTGAGTAAATTCAGGATATATACAAAATAGATACATGGTCATTGGGAAGGGAGCCTTGTAACTGGGGGAATTGGAAAAGGCATCATGTAGGAGGTAGTACTTGAAATGATCTTAAAGAGAGCTAAGAAGTCCAAGGAGGGGGAGATGAGGAGGAAAAGTATGGCAAGTATTAGGGACACCCTGTACAAAGGCACTGAGGCAAGGTATGAATGTCCTTTTTGGGGAGTAACCAATGGGCTATATTGACTGTGGAGCAATGAGAGATGTTAGATTCTAGATAATTTATTTCTTTGATGTATCTAGGAAGCCATATTAGCTCTTTGGTCACTGGTATCTCTTTTGCTTTTAAGTATCCAATTGGAATTGTTGTTCACCAGATTGCCAATTCTCCATTTTGTTGATTTCACATTCACTTCTAATTTTTATCTAACGGGGAATTGGCAGCACTCTGAATATCCTGGGCTGGAAAAACAATCATTGCCTGATATGTGCAGATAATTCAGACAATGGTGTGTTTTTCACTTTGAATCACTAGGCAGTTGACTGATCTCTCTCTCTCTCTCTCTCTCTCTCTCTCTCTCTCTCTCTCTTTCTCTCTCTCTCCCCCACTCTCCCCTACCTCCTTCCTTCCTTCCTTCCTTCCTTCCCTCTTTCTTTTCCCTCTTTCCTTCCTTCCTTCTCTTCTCTTTCCTTCCTTCCTTCTGTCCTTCCTTCCTTCTTCCTTCCTTTCTTCCTTCCTTCCCTTCTTCTCTTTCCTTCCTTCCTTCCTTCTTTTCTTCCTTCTTCAGCACAAGCTAGAGATTTCATTGAGATTATTCCTGGTCAAGAAAGGATTTTTTATACTTGATGGACTCTGAAATACTTTCTAATAATGAGGTTCTCTGATACATCACTTATAAACTTATCACGATCTGAATTGAAATTTCAGGCAGAGGGAAGAAATTTGTGATCAAGAAGATGCTTGTTAATCTGATGGCAGCTCTCAATTTGAATTTAGGGTGACCAACAATATAAAAGAACTTTTTTTCCTTCCTAGAAGAATAGACGGGTTCATCAGGATTTGAGGTCTGGGCAGAGTTCCTGGTATTACTATGCCAAACTCTGAACTTCTGTAAAAGAAATAATCGTATTACTGTCCTTAAAACCTTGAGATTGTTTTCCTCTGACATTTTGAGTCCTTGGTTGTGGATTTTCCTGATCTAGTATGATCACTTTGGGCATGAGATGGACAAGGGAAAGCTAGGATATACCAGATAGAGCACGGAGGAATCAAACTTGGAACCAGTAGATGTAGAGAGATGGGAGGCATATGGGACATCCAACAAGCACAAAAAGAGGCAACTTGGTGGGGAAGCGTGGGGCCAGACCAGTGCTAAATATTTTCAAGGGATTCCCAATATTTTTGTAGTAAGGGTTAAAATAGAGTAGCTAGCAATGATTGATAAACAATCCACCTCAGTGTCTCAGGTTCCCTGCTTTATGAGCATGTGTTTATCCCGAGCAGAGAGGAAGTATATATAAAAAACACCTTTTGGGGAAAAGAAGTATTTGGCAGTAAACCCTGTGGAAATTAAAATTCAATCGGTCTTAATCTTGATTAATGAAAGTAGTCACTAGTAGGTTGACAGTATGAATGAATGAATAAATATTTATTCACTATGTGAATAAATGAATATACATTTATTCATCTTATATTTGAATCCTCAGTACTTGGCCATAGCATTGTTGTTTAGTCATGTCCAACTCTTCTTGACCTCATTTAGGATTTTCTTGGCAAAGATACTGGAGTGGTTTGCCATTTTCTTTTCCAAGTCATTTTATAGATGAGGAACTGAGATAAATAGGGTTAAGTTACTTGCTCAATGTCATAGCTAGTAAGTATCTTTCCTGACTCCAGGTCTCTCTACTCACTTCACCACCTAGATGCTCTAAAGAGAGACCACTAATCTATACATATGGAAAACCACAAATTAACATTAATCATGTTTTATTGTATGGTTATTTATTCTGCTAAATATTTTCCAATTATGTTTTAATCTAACTTAAGTCCCTACTAAGATGTACTGGGGAACCTCTTTTTTGGTGTCTGCTATAGTGGCCCCCACAGGTTGGTAAAGAACAGGAGAGAAATCTCTCAGAAACTTTTTGGAAATCCAAATTTTTTGTGGTTTTATAGATTTAGGGAATTCTCACTAAGGGAATTCCCTCTACCAATGTAGATGACTCTTGCTCTGCTATTTACTGTCTTACAATTCCCTGGGGATCTTGAGAAGTTATTTGAATCACTATGAGGGGAAGGTCATGAATTCCAAGTCTTCTGAAATCTGGTCTGGATTTATGATCTGTAGAGTTGTTTAAGGCCATGCAGCCAGTTTGTGTCAGTGGCAGAACTCAAACTCAGATCTTTTGGAGTCCAAGGCCAGTCAGCTACTTATTACACTTGTTATTACTTCCCTTTTGATTGAAAAGAAAAATCTGTATACAAGAGTGATACTAATGGGGAGGGAGCTTCATTAGAATAAATGGTTAATTTAATTTTATAATCCAGTGAAGTGTTAGAGTTAGCTGCTCCAGTTTTGCTGGCTGGGCAATAGAACCTCTCAAGAGTGTTTATAGTGTAGGACTGCTGCATACTTTTGGTCAAGAGCCCCATGACTGAGATATAAATTACTAAAATCATTAAAACATGGGACTCTATTACTAAATTTTTCTTTCTAAACCTTATTCTGGTATAAAAATAACTCAGAGATTCATCAAATTGAGGGCTGAGCCTGGAGTTCAAAGGATGTTAGGTTAAATCTGTTCTCAGACATTCACTGGCTGTGTGATCCTGAGCAAGAAATTTAAACTCTGTTTGCCTTAATCCACTGAGGAAGGAAAAGGCAAACCATTTCGTATCCTTGCCAAGAAAACCTGGGTTGAGTCACAAAAATCAGATACAACTGGACAGTGATAATTAGAAGTGAGCCTGAAGCCCTTGGGTTAAACATCTGGACAGTGAGCTCTAATATGTCTTAATTAAGCTCAAATGATAATAGCCTTACCCTAAAAAACAATACTTTTGTTACATGTATATAAACATGTATATAAACATACTTCTTTCTTTCTCTCTCTCTCCTTCCTTCCTTCCTTCCTGTTTTTTTTTTTTTTTTTGAGATGAGATTAGGGTTAAATTACTTGCCAAGGGTCACACAACTAGTAAATGTTAAGTGTCTATGCAGGATTCGAACTCAGGTTCTTTTAACTCCAGAGCAGGTGCTCTATCCATTGAGCCATCTAGCTACCCCCACATATGTATCTTTGGAAGTGTTGAAAGCAAAATGATACTTTATATTCTTTGTCATATCACTTTTTTTTGGTCATTGTTCAGTATATTCCTGTTTATTTTTCTGTGTTCCTGTTTTGAACCCTTAAATAGTATTTCAAATGGGTCTGAAAGTATAAAGTAGATGTCCTCCATGGTATGATGCTGCATTGTACATAAAATTGCCTATATTAAAGTCTGTCTTTAAAAAAGGAGGGGGGCATATGGAGCAGGGAGTTGGGGCACTTGTGTTATAATCCTGGATCTGCCAGGATCTTAGAGAGTATAAGGGTATACAAAGTGCTTTTACCAAAATAATCCTGAAATAGGTGGTATCATGATCATGGCCATCTCACAGATGAGGAAATTGAGTCTCCCAAAGGTTAATTCCCTGCTCAGCATCTCACTTTCTTTCCTATCTGTAAGATGAAGGTACTGGGCCAGATGCTCTTTTAGATCTCTTCTAGATCTAATATTTTAAATTAAGAGCCCCTTTAATCCTCTTAGTTTCCTCAAGATTTCCCACCTTCCCTTTGGTCTCATCTGGGCTTCAAGGGAAGAAAAGGATGATCCTGGCCAATTCTGGAGACTTCTCATCCCTAGATGGGAATGTTGGAGCCTTTGGCCTTTTGTCCCTCTCCCTCATTCCTCACCACAGGGAGCTCCTCCTGGGAGGCCAGCCCATTAGGGAAGAGGCTGGAAAGTTCCTTATTTAGTCTTGCTTCTGTACTGGATTAGGGTGAGGATTGGGAGGGACAGAGGCAGGCCAGGAGGACCTATATTTAGGCAAAAATCTCTAACCTGAAGATTCAGGGGAGGGAGAGTAGAGGAAGAATGAGTCAAGGGACCTTTAAGGAAAGACAACTGCTATTTGTACCAAAAACAAAAACAAAACAAAACAAACAAAAAAACAAAAACAAAACAGGGAGCCAAGAGTCCAGAGTGCTTCAAGGGAGGGTGAAATGAGGGGGAGGGTCATAATTACTGTGACCTTTCCTTGGAGGTGAGCCAGAATAGCCCCAGAATTGGCCGCAAAATTTTCCTAAATCCAAACCCTCTATAATTTGTGCACTAGATCATCCCAGATTATTTTACCTTTCAATTCTAAGAGGTACATAAATCCTCAGGGCATTAAGTTTGGAGGAAGAGTTGGCCTGGGTAGCAAGTCATTTTTATTTTTTCAGGCTTCAATTTCCTCCTGTGTAAACTAAGGTGGCTGGTCCCTTTCATCATTGCATTTCTGTCTGTGACTTTAACCTACCCTAAAATGGGAATCAATAATTTTTGTATCTACAGCATGAAACATTTTACCAAGGGTATGGTTTTCCAGAATCCATTTTTTAAGCCAAGACCCTCGGGCACCATTTCTGAAGAAGCCATCATGCTAGAGGGAAAAGGTGGTAGGACTAAAATGAGGTAGAATTCACGTGGACTGTCTTGGAATCTATAATTTCCTATTTTGCCTTTTTGGGAGCTAACTAGCTGTTATTTTTGTCACATGCCTAAAGCATTGCAATAGCTTTTAGTACCTTCTAAATTTCATACTCTGGGCCAAAGCCCCAGTTGTCCTACCCTGGTTATGGCTCTCACAAATTTTTTTTTTTAATTATTTCTTCCTCTCCAGTGGTTTGCAAGAAGAATCTGGATAGTACCACTGTGGCTGTTCATGGTGAAGAGATTTACTGCAAGTCCTGTTATGGCAAGAAGTATGGTCCAAAGGGCTACGGCTATGGTCAGGGAGCTGGAACACTGAGCACTGACAAGGGGGAGTCGCTGGGCATCAAGCATGAGGAGTGAGTACAGAATTCCATCTTTTTCACAGAATGAGAAAGGTGTGGTTAGTTGTTTGTATGAAAACAACCAGAAGGTCTTAGTGGACCACAAGCTCAATGGGAGTCATGGGAAATAAACAAAAAATAATACTCTTCTGTCTTGTATTTAGAGAGTCACCGGGACTAGTACTAGACAGATGATGGTCTCACTGACCTCACAATCCTGGTTAGATCATGCATGGAATATGGTCTTTAATTGAGGACATTACATTTTAGGAAGGATATTGATAAAAGGTAGAGAGCATCCAGAAAAATGCCACTAGAATAGTGAAAGGCTTCAAGCCTCTACCATAGAAGGATGAGCTAAAGGAGCTGGGAACATTTACCTTGGAGAAGAGCATATTTAGGAAAGACATGATAAATGCTTTTAAAGTATATGAAGGGGTATTACGTGGAGGGATTACATTTATCCTGCTTGACTCTAAAGGACACAAGTTGGAGTAATGGAGATAAGAGAAATTTCTGTACAACACTGGGAAAAAAATTCCAACAAATATAACAATCCCAGAGGCAGTTGGGCTTTCTCTGGAGGGAAGGAACTCCCTGTCTCTGGACATCCTCAAACAGAGACAGGATGATTGCTCATTGGAGATACTGCCTGAGCAGAGTTGGAAGATGGCTCCTGTTCCAGTACATAGAACAACTTATTAACAACTCAACCCAATAACGTTGTAATTGTTATTTGTAATAACATTGTAATAACCTGCTATGGTAGTCCCATTGTATCCTCACAACATTGTATCCTTACCTCTGTAAGGTAGGGAGTATTATTTCCCCATTTCAAAGATGGGAAAACTGAGTCTGAGAGAGACCTGTCCAAAGTTACAAAGCTAGTTTCTTCTTTCACAACATGACCAATATGAAAATATGTTTTGTATGACGGTATATATATAGAACTATATCAAATTCTTTGCTGTCTCAGGTATGGGAGAGAAGAGAAAGAGAATTTGGAATTCAGTTTTTAAAAAATAGTATTTTTTTCCAATTATGTGTAAAGATAGTTTTCAACATTCATTTTTTAAATAAGATTTTGACTTCCAATTTTTTCTCCTTGCTTCCATTTCCTCTCCTCTCTACAAGACAGCTAGCAATCTGATATAGGTTATACTTATATAATCATGGAAATATTTCCACATTGTTGTTGTTTGTCCTTTCATTCTCAAAGACTGATTTGGCAGCAGGGAGGTGATAGTGTGACATGCAAGCAAATTGGATTTAAGTGAGGAAGGGCTCTGCAAAGCTTGGTGGTGCATTTCCACTTAGTGTAAAAGAAGAAACAGAACAAAAGGAAAAAAAAAACACCCTAAAAAAGTGAAAATAGTATGCTTTGATCTGTGTTCAGATTCCATAGTTCATTCTTCAGATGCAAATGGCATTTGGAACTGTCTTGGATCATTGTATTGCTGAGAAGAACTAAGTCAATCATAGTTGATTATCACACATTATTACTGCTATTGTATACAATGGAATGCAAAATTTAAAAAAGAATATTAAAGTCTTTTTTTTTCTTTGGAGGTAATTGGACTTGCCAGGGGTCACATAGCTACTAAGTGTCTGAGGTTGGATTTGAATTCAGTTCCTTGTGATTGTAGGGCCAGGGCTCTATCCACCGTGCCATGTAAGCACCCCTAAAAATTATTTTTATATGTAATTGGAAAAAAAGGTATTTAATTACAAAGAAAAATCATACATCTAAGTATCTGAGGCTGTATTTGAACTCAAGTCTTAACTGCCTTTAAGTTTAGTGTTCTATCTACTATGCAACTTAGCTACCTTTGAGATTCTCTGAAAGCCAGCATGGTATGGGTATGGCCATAACTTATAGGATGACTATTTCTGAAGCCCCAGAGGAACTTTAGTTAGCTGTACAGAATCATGGAATTGTAAATGTCAGAGTTGGAAAGGACTTGAGGGATCCTCTAAAATCCAGCTATCTCATTTTACAGAGCTGGAAACTGAGGCCTACTTTTATTAACACTGAAAGACTTAATCCTGGGTCTTTTGGACCAAGAATTCTGGTCTGCTTCTGGTCTGATGATTTTTCTAGTATACCACTGTGGTATAGTGGAAAAATTCCTACTCTTTGGTCTACATCCCAACTCCAGGGCATTTTGAAAAGCTTTCAGTGAAAACTGGAAGGCTCGGAGAAAATCCTTGCCCATTTTTTTTTTTTCTTAAAGCTCCCACCACTTTAATTTCTTGTCCCAGTTAAAACAGCCATGCTTTCAGTGGGGATATCTTTTGTTCAGATACGGTCCAAAGTAACTTCCCCTTCCCAGGTGGTTACAACAGAATTATCCTTACAGACAAAGTAACCTTTGACTTGCCTGTGGTCAGTTCAGATTGGCTTCCTGGTCCCAATGGCCTGGGAAGATTGCTGCCCAGTTTTCTACCAAGGTCTGTCCCATGGAGAGTGCTTTGCATTTAGATGTCTCATGGCACAGAGGTTAGAACAGAAACATTGTTGGATCATTGCAGGGATGGTGCAGGGCAGTGGATTGTTTTGCAAATAAGAAATGAAAATGATCCTGAGGTTTTAAATATGGTGAATGGAAAGGCAATATGTTGTAGCAGAAAGATCATTGTCCTGGGAACTTGGAAATTTGCATGCTTATTCCAGCTCTGCCATCAACTGTGTGACCTAGACTAGCACAGTTGACTTAGCTACACCTGTTTCCACCTCTGTAAAATGGGAGCAGTGGTCTAGAGGATTATATAGGTCTTTCTTTTTTATTTTATTTTTTTGAGTTTGCATTTTCTCTCTCCCTCATGGAGAAAGTGAGAAAAACAAAACCCATCATAAACGTGCATAATCAAACAAAACAAATTCCCACATTGGCCATGTCCAAAAAAATCCAACTTCAAATCTGCCCTCTGAGTCCATCAGTTCTCTCTCTGGAAGCAGAACTTCATGAGTCTTCTGAGTTGTTATTGTGTTTATCAGAATTATAAGTCTTTAAAGCATATTGTTATTGTGTAAATTGTTCTGGTTTTGCTTATTTCACTTTGCTTCACTTCATTCAAGTCACCGCAGTTTTTTCTGAATCCCTCTCTGGACTTTTCTTGCTCTGTGGTTCAAAGGCAGAGAATGGTTTCCATCCCTGGACTCAGATAAAAGGAGGGAGGAAATATTTGGTAATACATCTTTCCAAGAGATTCCTTAGCCGAAGTCTTTGGAGCATTCACATCAGCTTTATGATAACTTCATGATCTCGCCTCACAATCACTTGCCCATGTAGTATCAGGTCCTTCGTGTGTGAATGGGAGTAATAAGAATTCACCTGTTTAATAAGGTAGTTGCAAGTGCTTTATGAAAACCTAAAGTGTTATGTAAATGGGAAATCAAGGTTCTCATCCTTGCCACCTTCAGGACCCCTGGACACAGACCCACCACCAATCCTAATGCATCCAAATTTGCCCAGAAGCTAGGAGGGTCTGAAAGCTGCCCTCGGTGTGGACAGGCTGTTTATGCTGCGGAAAAAGTGATTGGAGCTGGGAAGGTAAGCTGCCAGTCTGCCAGGGCCAAGTAACATGTGTGAGGAATGAGCGGTCTGGGGAGGTAAAGAAAAGAGCTTTTTTTGAAATAAGTTCTGAACAAAGTCATTTAGCCAAATGTCATGTCTCACTTCCAGAGTTAGGCTCCCCACAACCTTCTTGAAGACAGCTTTGAATTCCTTATATTTCAGTTTTAATACTCTGCCTGCTGGATCCCTTGTAATGCTATTTTCAAAAAACTTAAAACACTCATTATTATATCTTATTACCATTAAATAGACTTTTTAAAAATAACTTTTTTATTGACAAAACCCATGCCAGGGTAATTTTTTACAGCATTTATCCCTTGCACTCACTTCTGTTCAGATTTTTCCCCTCCCTCCCTTCACCCCCTCCCCCAGATGGCAAGCAGTCCTTTACATGTTAAATAGGTTACAGTATATCCTAAATACAATATATGTGTGCAGAACTGAACAGTTCTTTTGTTGCACAGGGAGAATTGGATTCAGAAGGTAAAAATAACCTGGAAAGAAAAACAAAAATGCAAGCAGTTTATATTCATTTACCAGTGTTCTTTCTTTGGGTGTAGCTGCTTCTGTCCATCATTGATCAATTGAAACTGAATTAGCTCTTCTTTATCAAAGAGATCCACTTCCATCAGAATACATCCTCAAACAGTATCGTTGTTGAGGTATATAATGATCTCCTGGTTCTGCTCATTTCACTTAGCATCAGTTCATGTAAGTCTCACCAGTCCTCTCTGTAGTCATCCTGCTGGTCATTTCTTATAGAACAATAATATTCCATAACGTTCATATACCACAATTTATACCACAATTTACTCAGCCATTCTCCAATTGATGGGCATCCATTCATTTTCCAGCTTCTAGCCACTACAAACAGGGCTGCCACAAACATTAAATAAACTTTTAAAAGATGTCCGCAATTGTTCATAGTTGCATAGATTTAGCCTTTCTCTGGGTATATAGATTAAAACACACTGGTGGGAAATCCTAGAGGAAGGGAAGAGAGATCACCTAATTCAACTCCCTTGTTTTATAGAAGAGGATCTGAGGTCCAGTGAAGCCATCTGGCCTGACTCTACCATGTGACCCCAGACACATCACCTCGGGGATTAGAAATGATGGTCCTAGCATCTCTTTCAGCTCTAAATTTATAATTCTATGAAGGTGACATGCTCAGGATCACATGGCTATAGAGGCAAGGTCTGAATTAGACCTAGATTTCCAGGCTACGATTCCTTATCCATCACTCTTTATCATTACTACAGACAAAAGGCAATTGATATAAATGTCATCTCATGTATTTGTTACTTTCAGGATTTGAATTAAGGCTGAACTAGACTAAGGATCATTTATTAAATGCCTTCTGTATGTCAGGAACTGTGCTAGGCATTCTTGTTTCAAAGATAAAAATGAAATAGTATCTGTCTTCAGCTGGGTGAGATGGTGATGGTGAGGGGGTGGGAAACAAAGGGAAAAGATTTTAATTATATGCCCACTATGTGCCAAACATTGTATTTAACAATTTTGAAATAACATATTATGTGAGCCTCACAGTAACCTGAGCGGGAGATGCTAGTATCCTTATTTTGCAGTTGGGGCAACTGAGGCAGAGACTAGTTTGTAGTCACACAGCTAGTAAGTATCAGAACTAAGGTTTTCAATCAAGAAAACATTTTCTTGATTGTAAGTTCAGAGGTTTATCTACTGTATTACCTGGTTGCCTCTAGAAATTTACATTCTTTTGGAGGAGAAAACATATATGTAAATCATTATATTCAAAATAAGTCAGGTAATCATTCAATAAACATTAATTAAGTACTTACTGCGTACTAAACTAAGTATTGGGAATACAAAAAGAGAATGAAAAAAGTCTGCCTGTGAGTTTACAGTCTAATTGTTGTTGGAGACAACAAGCCAATAGATATAGACAAATGTGTATATATAGAATAAATAGGAAATAATTAAAAGAAGGAAGATGCCTGAATTAAGAAGGGTTGGGAAAGATATCCTGTAGATGATGGGAAAGAAAAATAATGAGAGGAGGTACTAGGAGCTGGGAGAATCCAGAAAGACTTCTTGTGAGAGGATGTGTTTTGTGTTGAGAAAGAAAAAGGAAAGCTATCACCACCTTTTTTGAGTGTAAGAGTAATCTAGATAAGCAAGACATTTTTGGAGCTGTACAAGTGTAGAAATGAGGAGAACTTGGTTGAATAGACAGTAAGAAGGATCTGGGGTATGGTGGGGATTCAGGATTTGATATGAAACGGGAACTTAAGTAATTTGATGAGGCAAAAATTAACCTTGGGAACCCTTGATCTTAGCCCCTTAAGTGACACACTGCCACTTACTCAAGGTCATCTGGGGGAGAACAAACTTGGTAGGTTTAGAGATCCAGGAAATTAGAGATTGACTAGTTCCCTTTACTTTTTCTGGAATGGAAGCCTCTTATTATAGCTGAGATGAGCAGTTACCATTCTAATCCCATCCTCACTCTATAGTTTCACTGTATTCCTCTTTTTCCTCCAAACTTAGCAGCCTCTTTGACCTGGAAAGGTACCATTGTATCCCATCTGGACTATCTTGTGGTTTCCTCTTTATCTCTGGGAGCTGTCCATGTATCAGCAACTCAGCCCATTAAATGATTTTTGATGAGATCCAGCTGCTGAGAACTTGGCTATTTTGGGGAGGTCCCAAGCAAAATTGCACAAACTTTAATCTTGCTTTTTTCCATAAAGGGGCTTATAGCCATCTTTGTTCACTTGCCATAAAGTCTGGATGGGAAATACTGATGACCATTGATGGTCCCATGGTGGTTTAACATTCCTTAGGAAACACTGGATAGTGGTTTTTTTTTTTTTTTTCCTTTTAAAACTAAAAGCACTTCGAAGAGTTTTCTTTAGTACAATCTTTCTTTCTTTCTTTCTTTCTTTCTTTCTTTCTTTCTTTCAATAATAGCTTTTCATTTTCAAAACATATGCATAGTTTCCAACATTCACCCTTGCAAAACCTTGTGTTCCAAAATTTTTCCCTCCCTTCCCCCCACTCTTCTCCCCTAGACAGCAAGTAATCCAATATAAGGAATATATAATTTTAGATATAATTCCTTGGTTGTTTCCTATTGAATATAGTTTTTTTTTTAATTTTCAGAATATATGCATAGTTTCCAACATTCACCCTTGCAAAATCTTGTGTTCCAAATTTTTTTTTCTCCCTTCCCTTCTTCACCACTCCCTCCCTTAGACAGCAGATAATCCAATATATGTTAACAGTGTTCATTTCTACTATTCTTATCTTCACGACTTTTATGTAGCACAAGAAAAATCAGATCAAAAGTAAAAAAAAAAAAATACAATCTTCTTAATGGCCCTTAGGTGAGTGGGGAAGCTGGAAGATAAAATTCCCAGGGCCTGGTTAATTCAGGGAGATCTCAAATACATGACCTTGAAGGGAGTAGCCTGGACTATTCATATTTGGGTAGAAAATTGAAATTTTGTCTGAGCATCAGTGTTGGAGACATAAATTGGTCCTGAAGCTGAGATTTCCTTCCAAAGTAGCTTCAAATTCATTCAATGAATTCTGTAAAGAACTTAGGTGGAACATCCAGAAAAAGAACTGAATGCAGATTGAAGCATAATATTTTCACTTTCTTTTTGTTTTTTTTTTCTTTTCTGTTTCTTCTTTCATAACATGACTAATATGGAAATATATTTTTATAATTGCACAAATATAATCTATGCCAAATTGTTTAATGTCTTAAAGGAGGAAGAAAATTTGGAACTCAAAATTTTATATAAAAATGAATGTTTTGTATATCTATATGCATATAAATGGGGAAGCATAAAATAATGAAACAAACCACTTTCCTGTCCTCAAGGAATTTACAATCTAGTGGGAGGCACAGAACATATGCAAATCATGTTAATCTGTAATAGAATGAGATAAATGTCACAGCTGGGGAATAGTGGCTCTACGCTAGTAGTTCTGGAGATTGGAATGGAATCTTTTGTCACTCACTTACTGCCTGACCCTGATTAAGTTAGTATGTTTCCTGAGTTTTATTTTCTCCATCCATAAAAGAGAGAAGTTTTACATCTGCTAAAAAATGCTGTGTAACACTTTAGGATTTATAAAGGACTTTTCTCCTAATAACTCTGTTAGGCAGGTACTGGCAGTATTATTATTTTTATCACCCCCATTTTATAGTTAGGAAAAGAGAAGTCTGGTAGGCAAGTGACTTGCCCAGGATTAAAAATGTCATTAGAATACAAGTCCAGTAGTACTCTTTCCACTTTTATAAAATGAGTTATTAAAAAGAGTTATGAGAAATAATCCTAAAAGGAAAAGAGATTTGAAAAAAAGATTAAAATGGAGATCCCTTGTTACCTATCTAGATTTATGGCCCAAAACCCATCACCTTATCTCTAGAATAAAATAGTTTGGCTTTTTTCTCAACCATAAGACAATGGCTGAATTCACTTTGTTAGGAAAATTTGTATTGTCAGCAAAATGTGTCTAAAGTGCATTTTTGTAGCTAAAAATAAATAACAGCATGTGTTTTATTTTCAACCTAAAAATCATGAGACCCAAGGTGGAAAAGTGAACATATGAGCCAAATATACCACCCTCTTTCCCCAAGACAAAGCCTTGAATCATTATCTAGAAGAGTATACACAAAATATACACAAAACAGCATAATCTAAAGTTACTATACAAATAAGGAAAGAATTTTCTTTCTAAAATTCATAGTAAGTATAACAGGATTTATGGAGAATTTGAATAGCTGTCCTTGCAGATAAGGTGGGGAGTGTTGTTCTTTTTGCCAGTGAATAGCATAGCCAACAGCTATAAGGTATGCAGTGTTAATTAAAAGGCAAGTTTGGCCTTCAAAGCCCTTCAAAATGTGACTTCTACCTGCTTCTCCAGCCTTCTTATAACTCACTCCTCTCAACATACCTTAGGTCCAGTGACGATGGCCCATTTGCTTTTCCTGGAACACCACACTGAACATTTTCACTGCCCCCATGCTTGGAATGTTCTCTCTCCTCATCCCAGTCTCTTGGCTACCTCCTGCTAAAAGTCCTTCCTTCTGCAAGTCCCCTTGATTCTAGTATCTTTCCTCTGAGATTATCTCCAATTTCTCCTGTATTTTTCCTGACTGAACATATGTGTTGTGTCCCCTCCTTATGGTATCCCCAACACTTAGCACTAGACCTGGCACATAGTGGGCCCTTAATAAATGCTATTTGTCTGACTTAATAGTCACATTCCAGTGCAGCTGGTTATGTTAATAACTGTGATATCTCCCGTATATGTTCTCTCTCTCTCTCTCAATCTCTCTCTGTCTCTGTCTCTCTCTCTCTTTCTCTCTCTCTTTCCCTCTGTCTCTGTCTCTCTCTGTCTCTCTCTCTATCTCTGTCTCTCTGTCTCTCTGTTTCTCTCATTCTCTCTCTGTCTCCTTTCTCATTCATTTTTCCCCTCTGTGTGTGTGTCTGTCTCTGTCTCTCTCCAAACTGGAATACGAAGCACATTTTTCTTAGCCATTAGCAATGTAGACCTCATTTAGTATCTTGAACTTATTCAAATAGTTACTCCTAGGAGCTGGAGTGGGAGGATTCACCACAGAACTCACACATCCTTTCTCTTTCTAGTCCTGGCACAAGAGTTGCTTCCGATGTGCCAAGTGTGGCAAAGGCCTGGAGTCCACTACCTTGGCAGACAAGGATGGAGAAATTTACTGCAAAGGTGAGTAGAGAGGTGATGGTGAGATATGACTTTAGGCCCACTCACATTATAGAAAAGCCACTATTTCATAAAAGAAATATCAAATCTCAGGTCAGGAAAGTATTTCAGAGTGTTCACCTCGTATTATCTTCTACAAATTAAGACTTTGGATCATGGGATATGCTTGCCTGAATCTATAAATTCTCTAAGTGTATAGAATGCCCTTGAATAAATAGGAGGTAAGGAAAACTTTGGGACAAAATAGAGAAAATTAAAACCAATTTTCATATTAAAAAATCTGCTGTAGAAACATATGAAAAGGCTTTTTTAAAGCACTTACTCTGTGCCAGATATAGTTTTAGTTGTTGGAGATGCAAATAGTGAGACAGCCTGTCCTTGAAGAGTTCGTTTCTATTGAGGGAGATGACACATGGAGGGTAGCAGTGGCCAGGGAAGGGAGATGGTCTGGGGAATCCCAAAGGTGGTTATTTGATCCACGATGCAGTAGATTGACATGCTATTCCCAAAAGCAAAAGTCTGATTTGATTATTATACCTAAAATAAGTAGAATTGGGGTGGAGTTAGTGTTGGAGGACAGGATGAGCATGATGGTTAGATAATGTGAGTAGACAATTGGATTGAATGGGATGCATAGTCTAATCTGGGACTGATGATATATAACTGACTAAGCAAATCTTTATTCACTTAAGACAGATCTGATTCAGGGAGAAGTTACAAAGGGTGTGGAGTCTGGGTGGGTGGGTGGGGGGTAGATTTACTTCCCCTGGGGGAGGGAGGAGGGGTCTAGTGCACACAGTTCAGATCTGGGTGGGGAGAAGTGAAGCAGCTACATTGTCAAGGTAGTTGGCAAGAGAATTTAATATTTAACATTTTAGAGGACTCTTTGCTAGCATCTACATTTTCTTGAGCCCAGCATAGAGTATGTTAGAGATTGATGATGGATTGACTGATAGTGGATTAAGTACTAAATTTGGAGAAAGAGCTGAAATCAGTTCTTGTGATGTATGACTTAAGAAAGCCATTTAGTGACTCCCATTTGGCATTAGTTTTCTCATCTGTAAAATGGGGATAATAATAGCACCTACCTCAGTGGATTGTTGGGAGGATCAAAAGATATACAAATCAAATGCCTCGTAAGCTTAAAAGTGCTATGGAAAGAGTTTGGGATTATCATGAAGAGCTCTTTTGAACACAATTTTGGGAAAAACAAACCTAATCCAATCATTTTACACATAAGGAAAGTGAGACATAGAAAGGGAAGATTTTCACAGAGTCACCCAGCTAGCTTGACAGTAACAGAGTTGGGAAGGGAGCCCAAGTTTTTAGACTCTCACTTGAAATATTAAGAGTTCAGTGCTTTTATGAAGGATGGTACCTTTCTTCCCATCTCTACCAATGATAGAATGAGAAGGAAACCATTTATGATAAAGCCAAAGGGATTCAGCAGAAATAGATTAACTAACTGACATTTATAGAGTCTAACTTTAAAGTTTGTGAAATATCTCACATAAGAACTGTCTTTCTCTAGGGATTAGAGGAACTCTCACTGGTGATGGCTGGAGTGCATGGCATGTCCTTTCTAAGAGATTTGTTTGTTTGTTTGTTTGCTGAGACACTTGGGGTTAAGTGACTTGCCCAGGATCACACAGCTAGGAAGTGTTCAGTGTCTGAGATCGGATTTGAACTCAAGTCCTCCTGATTTCAGGTCTGGTGTCTATCCACTATACCAATTAGCTACCTCTAAGAGAATTTTAACGATAGAAAAGACTTGCATCCAGAGGAGGTCCGGGGTTCTTTCTAATTGAGTATGCAATTTTATTTTGAAGAAGCAGGAGAGCTTATCTCCCTGATGTTGCTGTTGATGTTCATAATAACAGTAGCTGGAATTTTTGTAGTTTTTAAAGTTAATAAGAGCATTTTTAAATTTTTGTTCATTTGATTCTCATAACAATTTTGTCAAGAAGGTGCTATTATAAATCTCCATTTTGAAAATAAGGAAACTGAGGCTGAGATGGCTTAGGTGACTTGTCCAGGGTCATACAACTAGTAACTGGTGTCAGAGTCCAGTTCTAAACTCAGGTGTCTCTGATACCAGGTCCAGCACTACATCTACCATGATCCCTAATACCTCATGATAATGATAGCTGACATTGATGTAATCTTTTGAAGTTTGCAAAATACTTTGCCTACATTTTTCCATTTGATCCTCCCAGTACCCCTGGGAGGCAGGTGCTACCTGTCACCCCATTTGACAGAGGAAGAACAGAACTCAGGGAAACGATAACAAATTCTAACCGCAACCTTTTGGGGTAGGCAGTCTATGCTATCATTTGTCTGGCCTTTGTGACAAATGGAAATCTAATGGTTTGTTTCCTTTGCAGGATGTTACGCCAAAAACTTTGGACCCAAAGGATTTGGCTTTGGCCAAGGAGCTGGGGCTTTGGTCCATTCTGAGTGAAGCAGTTGTTGATGTTTCCATTTCCCCTACTCACCTCTGGTGCCTCACCAATGCCAGCCCCATCCCTTGCCTATGTGGACCAGGCTAGATAGGGGAGCTACGTGCTTTTTTTTCTATCTCTTTCTTTTTCACCTACTCTTGCTCTTCTGCCACTTATTACCAGCCTCTGTAACTACAGATTTTGGCTTTGCTTTTGGTGGATTTCTGCTTAGGATATGGCTCCTAAGGCCCACCGCCTCACCCACCCTACCCAGCTGACACATTTTCCAGTGTGAACATTCTACTCGTATTAATGCTTTTTTACAGGGAATGATCTTGTACCTTTTTCACTTGCTCTCCAGAATTTTTGTCTTTCAACCCCTCATTCTACCTTGCTGACTGAGTATTTTGGTCAAGGGATCAGAAGCAATTTCATGAAACCCAGAGAGCTGTTACCAGCCTGGAGAAAGTGGGAAGGGAAGACAAATGGAGAGAAAGGGATAAAAAGACATATGAAAAGTCTTCCTTGGGTTTGTCATATGTATTTAGAGAAAGGGAGAAGGTAAGAGGGCTAAGGAGAAGGCCACTTTTTTTTTAACTCCCAGATGCTTTCAGACAAGGGGATGGTGGAAGTTTCCATAGGACAGAACCTTGCAGTAAGGTATTTCCACAAAGTGTTGAAATAGATAGCACTCCTGCTCACCTGGGCACACATAAATACTTTGATTTCACTCCAAACATTATCAATTTAATGGCCAGTGCTATTTGCCCGAGACCTGTTCTTACCCAGAATCACTCCTGTTAGGGGGGACGGAGAGCCCTTGTGAGCCACAGACCTAGAACATCAGGATCAGGTACAAATCTTCTCCCAGTCTTAAGTTCCTTCAAAGACAGAGTCAGTCTTGGAATCTCCCAGGGGTTTGTGTCATTGCTTTGGTACCATAGGGAATTCTGGACCAACTAGACTCCTGAGCACTGATCAGTGTCCCAAATCTCAGCAAGTTCAAAGCCAGCTCTTGTCCTGGGAAATCTTGAGACTGTAACTTTTGGTGGCCAGCCCAGAGACCCTAATCCTTCCCTGACTCTTCCCAAGAGGTGCTTCAGCCTAGTCTCCACTCTGTAGAACTTCTCAACATCTGTAAATGGAAGATTTTCAGGCAGCTTAGAGATTATAAAGGTATCTTCCTCCCTACCCCACTCCATTTCCAAGTCATCCTCCATTGATCTCTTTCCAGGCTCTCCCTCTTGGCTCATCTTCTCCCCCTACTATGCCTCTATACCTCCTCTCTCGGTCTCTTCCTTGCCAAAGTCATCCCTATCACTGTTAAATGCTGAGGGAAGAAACAGTTCTTAGGAAGGTGTGAGCCTGGGCTGTGACCAGATGAACAGGACGATCTTGGAAGAATTCCATTGACTATGGGGGAACCATTGGGTCAGGACAAATTTGTTCTAAGGGATACAACTACAATAGCTGCCACTGGGAAGGGCAAAGTATTTAAGCAAATTTCTTGTGTAGTCAATAAAGCTGTTAAAAAAGAATTCTGGTATCCAGAGTCCTGAGAAGATGGCAACAGTGTCATTCCCCTGGGAACTGAAGGAAATTTGGATGGGCTTGTAAAAAGATACCTAAGAATTCAGAAAAAATATTAAACTTTGCCTACTCAACTTTTTGTTTTCATCCCTTTGCTGACTCCTTTGTATCAGGAATTTTGGTAATCACCAAACTAAAGCTGGCTGAGCAAGAAGATAAGAGATCAAGACAATGCCATGTGATAATTAATGGGGATGTTTGTCACGGGAAGATGGTGCACAATGTGATAGCTGGTTTTGAGGCATATTGTGTGTCTTTTTTATTCAGGCCCATACACTACTAGGTGACTCTTGTCGTACCTTCCAGCTCAGTTCATTCAAAGCCTAATCACTGTTTGGAATAACCTGTCTTTCCCCCCAGATTTAGGGATAACCAACAGGGAACTTCTGGTGTTTTCACATTTGAGCTGTGATCTCATCTATGAGATTGGCCAGGCAAAACCATAGATTACTTCCAGAAATTTCTGACCTGGGAAGTCCCATAGTGAGAGGAAAACCCAATCAAACTCATCACCAAGTCAAAACTAGAAAGTGTACTTCCCCTAGAGGGGAGAGAAGACTGATGGGGTTTAGTGATGAGATAGACTAGAGACCCGAGTATCTGTCATTCAAAATTTTCAGTTCTTAATGTCCATAAAATATTAATCACAGGCAGCAAGGAGGCCCCCATGTCCAGATCACATCCTGCCTAGTCCTACCTGAGGCTTTCTTTACTCCTCTCTGACATAGATCCATATCTCCACTGCTGTTACCCACTCTACTAGCTTGACTTCCAATATATTCTGTGAATCCCTCAGATTTTTTTTTGACTTGTCAAAGAAACTCTTGTCCTTTCTCTTATTTGCCCAAGGCAGAGTTTGTGGATTTTCTCTTCTTTCCCAAAAGCCACTAGACAATAGGACTTTACTGACATCTAAAGGAAAAAGGTCAAATATCATATTGGTTTGAAGACAGAACACACCTGTTTTCCAAATCTTGATTGTATAAACCCTGAATGTGGAATGACAAAATAAAAATAACAGAAATAGAGAAGTGATGGTAAAAATAAATAAAACGTCTTTGAATCAAAAGAATTGGCTTAACTGCATGTCTTTGCTATGAGGGACCGTTCTCTTGTTGGGATAGGGCAAATCATTACAAAGAACTAGTTTTATATCTTTTAAAAGTATTTATAAAAATAAAAAATTTAAAACCAAATTCCTTACAAATATGTTTCTATACCATAATCTTAAAATTATTTGCTTACTTACATACTTATTTTTACTTTCAAAGAGATTTCATTTTAGGGGTATAGTTAATAGTCACATCAATAAGGTGAAATGTCCAGCCCTGGCTCTGCCATTAGCTAGGTCTGTGTGATTTGGGGCAATTATTTTAATCTTTCTCTGTCTTAATTTCTTCATCTGTAAAGTATAGAGGATGGACTAGATGATCTTTATAGTCTCTTCCAGCTCTCAATTTATGATTCTAATATCCTTCAAAAAGCCTTTCAGAGAAAGACTTGATGAGTTCCAGAGCCTTCTTTGAATACAATCCTAATCTAACCATAGTAACTTGCATATTCCTCACAGCTGAATCCCAGACCTATCCTGAAGTTGATTCTCTAAGGGACACATAGAGCAAAAATCCACTTAGAGAACAGTATGCAGGAAGAAGTCATCATCTGGAACTTCTACCCAGAATATGCCTTGCTTCTGGTGTTATTTCTCCCAATGACACCTTGAATTATGAATGAATCATAAAAATAGTAACTATGTGAAAGAGAATGACTCTTTAGCAGATGAGTGTGGTAGAACAAGCCTGTAATCCCTCCTATTGGGAAGGCTGAGGCTGGTAACTCATTTGAGCTCTAGCGTTCGGAGCTGCATTGGAATAAAGCTAATCTGGTGTCTGAACTGAGGCTAGTACCAACATGGTGAGCCTCCCATATATTTGGGAGTAGGGAGTCACTAGATTGCCTGAGGAGGGATGAATAGGACCACAGGAGAAAGGGATCAGTTAAAATTTTCATGCTGTGAATCAACATGAATTAGGCTGTGAATAGGCAAGACAGGAGGCAAGAAACAAAATGAAGAACACTGAAAGGAAAAAAAAAAAGAATACAAGAAAATAAAGAAAGGAAGGAAGGACAACTTAAAGGATTGACCCTGTCACTATTCTTATTTTACCATTTAAGACATTGAAACATTTAGAGTTAAATGACTTGCCCAGAGTCACAGAGAGAGTAAATGTCTGAGGCAACTTTATTTTTCCTGCAGAGCTCTAAACAATGAGATACCTGGTGGCCTCTTGTGTTACTTATTCACAATGCTCACTCAAAAAGAAACAAGCAGCTACAAATGATTGTATTCTTTGTTTCTTCATTTGCATGAAATTAATTTATCAGGACCAAATGAATAGAACATCTGGAGTTTCTGCTGTGACCCTAAAAATGATCCTGTCTGTTCCTCTATAGGCATGTTGTTCAATTATGTTTGACTCTGATCCCATCTGGAAGTTTCTTGACAAAGATACCAGAGTAGTTTGCTGTTTTCTTCTCCAGCTCATTTTACAAATGAGGAAACTGAGGATGAAGTGAATTGCCCAGGAATACAGAGCTAGGAAGCGTCTGAAGCCACATTTGAACTCAGGTCTTCCTGACTGCATGACTGGTGCTCTATCCACTGTGATACCCAGCTACCCAATCCCTTTATAGGTAGAACTCTTAATAGATTTAGAACTGACTGGAATCTTAGAGGTTACTTAGCATAAGCTTCTTATTTTACAGATGAGACTTTAAATGACTTGCTCAATGCCATACAGAATGGGAATTTGATAGGATTTGAATCCAGGTTCTGACGCTAAATTCAGTGCCCATTGGTTTTCTAGTCAATATTAGTCAGCAGTGAGATAGAGGCAGGCCGAAGGAGGTTTTTCGCATTGGACTCCAATCCTGGATCTGTAGTCAGGAAATTGCCAGGTCAAATCTCCCCTCAAACTCTAGCTCCATGACCTCAAATGAGTGCCCCCAAAACTCTCCTTCAGCTGTAAAATTGGGACAATAATAGTGCCCCTCAAATGGCTGTGATCCACAAGACATGATCTTCTGCCTTGAAGAATATTATAGGCCAGTTGTGGAGACAAAACATAAACATATAAAGTATAATTTCCAATGACAAGGCAGGATATGCTTAGTGTCACAGGAGGAGTATACAAAATAAATACCGTCTGGTCAGAACAGGTACCTTCCTTGAGAGGAAAAAAGAAAAGCTTGTCATGTAGAAATTTTGGGAGTTACTGATGATCTATTGGTATAATAATAATTGAGCAGCAGAGGAATTCTACTAATTCCTGTTTAAGCCTTAGCTAGTTTACTTGTGACTGTTACAATCAGAGCTGCTGGGGGCTCCCCACTCCAAATTAGTGCATTTGCCAAGGCACAAACGGCTCCATTTGTCCTCCTTGACATAGGAGAGTGTAAACCCCAGTGTTAAGGAGCTGCTCAAGTCAGTTTGCCATTCTGGCAGAACTGGCCAGTTCTTGGGTTGTGGCATCCCATATCAGTACAAAAGGGATGTGGTCTGCTGTCACTGGCTGGCACATGCCATCGCAGTATCCTTTGTTTGAACATTAATAAATTATAACAGAGCATGAGCTGAGCTTCTGTTGTTTAGAACCCAATGACGTGTTACATTGCCATTAGGCAGGAGAGACCATTGGGGGTGGCTACAATCCTCTCAGTTCTCAAAAACAGAGACCACACTTGTGTCTTTTTGTATTCCTTATAGGATCTAGAATAGTGTTCTAAATATAGTAGTTGTTCAACAAGTGTTTATTGAAAGAATGAATAAATAATTCATATTTAATAATTATAAGTTCATGAATCATTTTTCCCCCTCTCAACAGACCCATAAAGTAAATATTGCCATGGATAGAGTGATAGAAATAGAGCTAGGAAACCAATGTCAGACACTTATTAGCAGTGTGACCTTGGGCAAGTAATACATGAGGATTATCCATTGAGTATAATTACAGTACCATTAGATTATAAGATCCTTGAAAAAAGGGGTTTCTTTTTGTATCCCCAGACTTTAGTACAGTGCCCAACACGTGTGGGGTCATACCCCACAATTTAAGAAGCTTTGTTATAGATGAAGAAACTGAGGTTCAGGGGGGTTAAATGATTTAGCTAGAGTGATATAGCTTTATAGCTAGGATCTGAATACTAAATCTCTCCTGATTCTAAGTCAGTTAATCTTTTTTGTCTTAATAAGGAAGGAAGGAAGGAAGGAAGAAAAGAAAGAAAGAAGAGTAAACCCTCATAACAAGTATGCATAGAAAGATGGAAAGCAGGAGATAAAGAGGAAAAAAAGAGAAAGAAAAGAGAGGGAAGGAGAAAGGAAGAATAGAAAAGTAAACCCTCATAACAAATATGCATAGAAAAAAGGAAGGTAGGAAATAAAGACAACAAAAGAAAAAGAAAAGAGAGGGAGGGAGGAAAGGAAGGAGGAAGGAAAGAAGGAAGGAAGGAAGGAGAAAAGAGTAAATAACAAATATGCATAGAAAGAAGGAAAGAAGTGAGATAAAAGAGAAAGAAAAAAGATGGAGGGAGAGAGAAAGGAAGGAAGGAAGGAAGGAAGAATAGAAGAATAAACCCGTATAATAAATATGCATAGAAAGAAGGAAGTAGGAGATAAAGAGAAAGAAAAAAGAAGAAGGGAGGGAGAAGGAAGGAAGGAAAGAAGGAAGAAAGGATGGAAGAAAAGAAAGGAAAGTATACTCTCAACAAATATGCATAGAAAGAGGGAAGGAAGGGAGATAAAAAGAAAGAAAAGAGGGCGGGAGGGAAGAAAGTAGAAAGGAAAGAGGGAGGGAAAGGGGGAAAAGAATGGAAAGAGGGAAGGAAGAAAGAAAGAAAGCAAAGACAGAAAGGGCAGAAGGAAAGGAGGGGAGGAAGGAAGGAAGGAAAGAATGATTAGAGAAGTTTCCTCAGAGGAGGTAATATCTTACATCTTACAAAAGATGTAGAGGCAGAACGAACATTCTAGGTGAAAGGAACAATATGAACAAAAGACGAGCGGTTATCTCAAGGATTCCTCACAAAGGCTGAGTTAGATATTTTTAGTCATGCTCAGGGATCCCAAGTGGTGAGGAATCTTTAGGGAGGCTGAAGACATTGGGCAACATGCTGGACCCGAGAGTCCTGAGGGACTTGATGCTGGAGGCAGGTCGCCCTCTGCTGGCTGTTCATTCATCCCTATGGCATCCTAACTTGATTTTTTACAATTGGTCACCCTCCTACTTAACCCTACCATTGCCTAATCCTGCAGACTCCCTGCTGCTGGGAACTAGCTAGCGAACTCTGGGGTCTCACAGGCTCATAGAGTTTTAAAACTAGAAAGGACTTCAGCGATCATCTTGCCCCATTTCCTTTCATTTTTACAGATGAAGAAACTGAGACTGAGAAGAGTGTTAATGACTTTCCTAAAGTCCCACGTTAGTAAGTGGGATTTGAGCCCAGTTTGTCTCCACTGGACTTTTTCATCCAAGATGCCTTCCGTTTATTCTGGAACATCTGAGGAGCCAATACTAGGAGGAGGAGAGAGAATCTGTGGACCAGATGGGAGGCAGAAGGAGGGGCTGAGTAAGAGTGAATTGGATCTTGACCCCAGACAGAGATGCAGGCTGGAGGATTATTTTCGGAAGGGTTGGAGTAACTGGTTTTGTGACACATTCTGGCATTTTGGATGGGGCAGGACAGGGAGGGATATGTGTGAAGGGACAAGAAGGGGCAAGAGGGAATGGGGTAATGATGCTGTTTTTATGGGGAAGTAACAACAATGCCTCTGGCCAACAGCAGGTGGTACTAGGGAGTCACTAAGAAGCCCGTTCTTGTCTATAATCCTTTCAGTCGATAGTCAATAAACAATTATTAAGTGCCTGCTATGTGGAGGGCACTTTGTTAAGCACAGGACTACTGAGTTTAGCAAGGTGCTTTACAATTCACATAATATTTCACATATGCTATCTCTCTGCCTGGGGCAGCCACTGTGTTCCATTATAAAAATAAAAACACAGTTGCCAGAAAATAGAACTGAATAGTCCAAGATAAGGCCAGACCCAAACCTACATTTTTGAGTTGGGAATAGGACTGGTTCCAACATGGAACTACATGCATAAAATAGGGTTTTTTTTTTTTTAATCCCTGTATCTCAAGGAAATGAGGGGTATCTCACATCAGAAGCAGAAATTTAGTGAGAGAGCTAAAGATTTGAAAAAAGTAAAAGCCGGGGTAGCTAGTGGTGCAATGTATCCACCAGCTCTCAAGTCAGGAGGACCCGTGTTCAAATCTGATCTCAGACACTTAACACTTCCTAGCTGTGTGATCCTGGGCAAATTACTTAACCCCAATTGCCTCGGGGGGGGAAAAAAAAGGTAAAAGCCGGTATCAATATGATGATGGCTGGTGGAGGCCATCTCTACCTGAGCACTGGCCTTGGAGTCACATGACAAAGGTTTGGGCAGGACCTCACTCATAATATAGAGGATTAGACCATATTCCTTCCAGGGTTAAGTCCTGTGTTCCTAAGATCTTTGCTCATTCAATGATCCCTTTCAGCAAAACCATAACAAGCATTTTCCCTCTGGAACAAGAATTAGGAAAAGTGTCCTCAGTATAAAAGGGAGACACTTTGGACTACCAGCTCAAGGTGGAGGGGGAAAGGGATACACATCTGTGGGGGTCCCCTCATAGCTACAATCTCATTCAGCAAGCATCTATCACTGAACACTGCTGAATAATAAAGATACAGCACCAAAGTGAAGAATAGTTCCTGACTTCAAGGAACTCCCAAGTGTATATATTGGGGTGAGGGAGAAAGGATGGGAAGGGGAGTAGTGTGCAATATGGAAGTAGATAAGTAAGTATAAGATAATTATAGGAAAAACAGAGCTCTAATAACTGGGAGATCAAGACATGATTGCTGTGTAGGAAGTGACCTGCACTGAATTTTAAAGGAATCTAAGGATGCTAAGAGTTGAAGGAAGGGAAGAGGGAATGAATTCCAGGTATGAGGCACAGTCTATGTAAAGGAAGATTAAATATGAAGGAGGAAGATTGAATACTAAGCATGGAAACAGCAAATAGGTTAGTTTAATTAGACTGTGGAGTGTGTAAAGAATAGTAATATGAAACAAATCTGGAAAGATAGGCTGGAGTTCTAATATAAAGAGTTTTAAATACCAAACTGCTGAATTTATATTCTATCCTAAAGGGAATAGGGAGCTAATGAAGATTCTTGAATTGGGGAATGGCATTGTATAGGGATAAATACAAGGTAATTGGAAAAGAAGAGAGGCTTCATGAAGGGCCTGAAATCTGAGGTGAGAAATAAGATTTCTAAGAGGCAGAGGTGAAGTATAGGTATATTACAATTTTGGAGAAAATTTTATGCAGAAACATAGAAACAGGCATAGAATATAGGCTTCAGTGCTTTATACAAGTTGAAGAGATTTTATTTTATCCTGGAGGTAATAGGATATCAGGGAAGATTTGCAAGCAGGAAAATAACATGGTTGGATATGCTTTAGGAAAATAATTTTGGAAACTATGAGAATAGATCGAAGAGAGAAGAATCTGAAAACCCAAAATCTTGAAAGAAGGCTGTGGCAAAAGCCTGGGAAAGAGATAATAGGAGTCTGAAGTAGGGTGGTGGCCCTGTGAGTGGAGAAGAGACAGATAGGAGGTTTGTTGCAGAGGTAGAATCAACCTTGGCGACTGATTGGCTATTGAGGTATGGGGTGAGGAAGAAGGCAGAATCAAACATGATTCTGAGATCATAAACCTAGGTTACTAAAAGACAATAGTGTCCTCAAAGGAAATAGGGAAGTTTTGGAGAAAGATAGTTTTTGAGAAAAGATAACACGTTGAATTTGAGATAGCAATGCACCTACAATTGCAAAGGTCCAAAAAGCATTTGGAAATGGGGGACTGGGCTCAGGAGAAAGTATTAGAACTTGAAATACCAATCTTCAAAGAGATAATAATATAATTCATATGAGCTAATGAGATCATGGGGAGAGAGTGTGAGAGAAGTGAGACCCAGGACAGAATCTACAGTTATGGGTGGGACACCGATTAAATGATCCAGTCAAGGAGTCAGACAGGTAAGAGAACCAGGAGAAAGCACTATCATGAAACCTGAGGGAGGAGAGAGTTTTCAAGCAGAGGGAGTGGCTAATAATGCCAAGAAAGGGAGAGAGGTCCAGAAAGGTGAGTTCTGAGAAAAGGCTAGTGGATTTAGCAATTGAGACATTCTTGGTAACCTTGGAAAGAGAGGAGTGAGTGGGTGGAGAGGAAGTAAAGGTAAATAGAATTACCAGCTTTTTTCTAGGATGGTTGTTAAGAGGAGGGTAGCTATAATAAGATAGCTTCCTACTTAAACTAATTATTCTTGCTAACTAGGGGCTAGTTATGCCAAGGGAGGTTAGTATGATCACTTTGGAGTTAGGATGAGAGCAAGTGGGTCTGGTTAGGGAGGAGTGACAGGCTCTCAGTTAGGTACTCACCTCTTCCCTCTACCATCATTATCTCTGTCCCCAATGCATTCAAAACCCCCAAACCCATCCTTCCCTCTTAAGACAGATAGTGGGTGAGAGCTGGTCTTGAATAAGGGGTAAGAAAGAAGTGGGTCCTTTCTTTTTGGACAGAAGGCAGTAGAATTGGCTACCTAAAAAACAGATGCATACGTAATCTTACGTGTGTGTGTGTGTGTGTGTGTGTGTGTGTGTTAAAATGGGGAAGGGTCGCAGAAGGGTATACAACATCATGGACTAATTCAGTCCCTTCCTCAACCAAATCCATAGGCAGAGGAACTCTGCTATAGAAACTCTGGATCCTGGAGAGTGAAGAGGTTATATCTCACAGCAGTTATGCCTTTCTAACCACTCCCTGAACCCACAGGATGCCTCCTATTTAGCCTGGAGTCTTTCTCCTAATGGAAGTCTTTTAATCTTACTCTCTTCATTCAGTCTAAGGACACTTTGGACCAAAATTACAGGATTTAAAGATCGTAAATCTAGAGCTAAAAGGGACCTCAGAGGACCTCATTTTTATGGATGTATAAACACCAGATCAGGAACAGCTAGGTGGTTCAGTGGCTAGGGTGCTATACCGAAAGTCAGGAAAATAAGTTCAATTCTGATCCAAAACACTAGCTGTGTAATATTGAGCAAGTCAACTGACCTCTGTTTGCCTAAATTTGCTGGAGAAGAAAATGATTACAAACCACTCCAGTATCTTTGCCTGGAAAACCTCATGGACAGTAAGGCCCATGGAGTCACAAAGAGTTGGACACAACTGTATAATTGAATCATAAACACATTATCAGGGAATTTAGTGTCTTAGTCAATGAAGTCCCACAGGAAGTAACATCAGAAGCCTGACTGGAACTCAATTTTTTTGGTTTCTGAGTCTGAGCTTTCCCTGTCCCATGTGGCTTCTCAAGGTGACAGTCTCATACTCAAGTCTATCACTTGGTAAATAGATCACTGAGATTAACATCATTCAGCCTCAGAGATGCTTATTAGCTGTGTGATCCTGGGCAATTCACTTATTATCTTTTTTGCCTCAGTTTCCCCAACTATAAAATGGAAATAATAATAATAGCATTGACCTCAAAGACTGGCATGAAAATAAAATGAGATAATATTTGTAGAGTACTCAGTTCAGTGTCTGGCACAGAGAAGGCATTTTATAAATGTTATTGTTGTTACTGTTATTGGAGGGCAACCCCTATATTATGATCTACCTCTCTCCAGCTATACCCAGGTGCCTCAGCTTGTTTCCAGATGAATTTTGAAGATTATTCCCAACTCTATTCTGTTCTTCAGATGCCTGATGCAAAGCCCTTACCTGCCCCACTCTGGTTACAGATTTGCCATTTATTTGGAAACATCTTCCATAAGAGCTCCTGTTTTTGAGACTTTCTAATCCTTAGAGGGACTGAGTTGAAATTCTAAACCAGAACTGGCTAAAGGAGTAGAATAGACCTTAATTACGAGCTATGGAATATATTTCAAACTAAACAGGAAAAAGAGAAATGTGTTAGTATCAAGGAAGACATTTTGGGGACCCAGAAAGTCTCCAGGATGAATGAAGGAAATTACTAGTGGATGAATGCAGGATTACCTGAAGTACAACCAGGAAATGCTTTCTTCCAAGGGAAACATAGAGAGGGAGAACTCAGAAGCAGTTACAAGGCAGAGATGAAAATGCGCAGAATATTAGCACTGGAGTCATCTGAATCTCTTCTTGGCTTAAAAGTCAAAAATTCCTCCTAGTACCCAAATCAGGGTGGATACAGGAAAAAAGAAAAAGTGACTGGATGCCCTGCAAGCTGTGCCAGACTGGACAAGGAGAATCGGTTTATGCTCTTCCATTACACTAATTTTCTTGCTATTTCAATATCTTTTGTTTTTGGGGTTTTTTTTAAATTTCCCAATTAAGTTCCTTTGGAAAAGTTCAAACCTTACCTTATTCAAATTAAGGGAAAAGGGGATTTGTTCACATCTAAGCCAAGATAGTGATGGGGAGGGACCCAGCATGGTGGTACTGGTATTCCCTGGACCTAGACTGAGCAAGATAGATAAAATCTCAGAGTAGGACTCCAGGCCAATACCTCATAGAAGAAAAGGTCCTGAGGACCTCAGCATCCCTTTTCATAGTAGTCTGAAACTGGAAACTAAAATGACTGGCTATCAAATGGTGAATGGCTGAATAAAATTGGGTATATGAATGTAATGGTATATAATTGTGCCATATGAAATGACAAAATGGACAGTTTCAGAGGAAATGGGGAGACTCTTCATGAAGTGATGCAGAGCCATGCAAGCAAAACCAGAACAATTTACATAATGCAACAACATTATAAACAAACAACAATTACTTTAAAAGACTTTAGAACTCTGAAGTTCAGTGATAGCCCCACCATCCCAGAAGACTGATGAAACACACTACCCACCACTTATTAGAAAGGTATTAGAAAAGTGATGGACTTAAAAGCAGAATGAGACTTGCATTTTTGGACATAGTCAATATGAAAATTTGTTTTGCTGGACCATGCATATTTGCTACAGAGGTTTACTCTTCCTTCCTTCCTTCCATTCCTTCCTTCATTCCTTCCTTCCTTCCTTCCTTCCTTCCTTCCTTCCTTCCTTCCTTCCTTCCTTCCTTCCTTCCTTCCTTCCTTCCTTCCTTCCTTCCTTCCTTTCCTTCCTTCCTTCCTTCCTTCCTTCCTTTCCTTTCCTTCCTTCTTTCCTTCCTTCCTTCCTTCCTTCCTTCCTTCCTTCCTTCCTTCCTTTCCTTCCTCCTTCCTTCCTTTCCTTCCTTCCTTCCTTCCTTCCTTCCTTCCTTCCTTCCTTTCCTTCCTTTCCTTCCTTCCTTCCTTTCCTTCCTTCCTTCCTTCCTTTCCTTCCTTCCTTCCTTCCTTCCTTCCTTCCTTCCTTCCTTCCTTCCTTCCTTCCTTTCCTTCCTTCCTTCCTTCCTTCCTTCCTTCCTTCCTTCCTTCCTTCCTTCCTTCCTTCCTTCCTTCCTTCCTTCCTTCCTTCCTTCCTTCTTTCCTTCCTCCCTCCCTCCCTTCCTCCCTCTCTCCCTTTCTTCTTCTTTCTCCCTTTCTTCTTTCCTTCCTTCCTTCTTTTCTCTCCCATGGATACAGAATTTTAGTAATTATATGTATATGTATAGCACAAAGACTTTTTTTGGTAGTATTGTCATATTTATTATATTGACATAGCCTAGCCTTGACCATGTTATTTAAGTTATTTTTTATTTCTTAAAGGAACATTTTGTAATTGATCTATATAAGTCTCTTTTGTGCTTTGATAGGTTAATCCCCAGATGCTTTATTTTATTAAAGCTTTTTATTTTCAAAATGTATGCAAAGATAATTTTTCAACATTGACTCTTACAAAACCTGTGTTCCAAATTTTCCCTTCCTTCTCCTCACCTCCTCCCCTAGATGGCAAGTAATCCAACATATGTTAAACATGTTAAAATATATGTTAAATCTGATATATATATACATAGTTATACAATAATCTTGCTGCACAAGAAAAATCAACTCAAAAGGGGGGAAAATGAGAAAGAAAACAAAATGCAAGCAAACAAAAACAAAAAGAGTGAAAATGCTATGTGCACAGAGACTTTTAAATTCTTTTTATTTTAGTTCCAAATTCTTATTCCCCCTCCTTCTCTTTAGCTCATTGAGAAGGCAAAAAAAAAAAAATAAAACCCATTACAAATATGTATACTCATACAAAACAAATTTCTATATAATTATGATCCAAAAAGAAAGAATAAAGAAAAAAAGGGAGAAAGAAAATTGTTTCAGTTTGTACTTTAAGTTCATCAGCTCTCTGTCTAGAGGTGGATAGCATGTTTCATCCTGAGTCTTTTAGAATTATGTGAGTAATTGTGTCGATGAGTGTAACTAATTGTGTTGATCAGTTACTAAATCTTCCACTATCTTTACAACATTTCTGTTGCAGTGTCCATGTGGCTTGCTCTTTTGGTTCTGCTTATTTTACGTTGTATCAGTCCATATAAGATTCCCCAGGTTTTTCTGAAACCATTCCTTTCATAATTTCTCATAGTACAATCTATTACATTCATATACCTTAACTTGTTCAATCATTCCCCAACTTATTGGCATTTCCTCAGTTTTCAATGCTTTGCTGCCCCAGAAAGAGCTGCTATAATTATACTTTTCCTTTTTTAAAAACATGATTCAATTGAGGATGGGGCAGTGGGGAGAAAAGGGAGAAATTTTTGTAAAAATAAATGAATGAGTGAAGATTTGTAAAGGAAAATTCAAGTTAGGGAATGAAACTTATACAGTTATGATTTCTACTCTCTTTTCTCCCTACCCCCATATTTCCTTACACACCCTGTCACATAGGATACCACTTCCTTTCCTCCTCTGCCTGTTCAAACAGCTGGACATAGTTGTGATGACTGGTAATCAGATCCAACATTTTTTTTTCCTTTCCTCCACTTTTTTTGTTCTCAAATGCATTCTCCTTGTATCCAATTAAGGGGAGAAAAAGAGAGTCAAAGAATCTGTCCCAAGTCACCCAATAAAGCTGAAGGAGACTAAAAGAGACTAAAAGAATCCCAAGATATTGGGCGAGCAAATATAATAAAGATGACAATACTACCTAAATTAATCTACTTATTTAGGGCTATACCAATCAGACTCCCAAAAAACTACTTTGATGAATTAGAAAAAATAACAACAAAGTTCATATGGAAAAACAAAAGGTCAAGAATTTCAAGGGAATTAATGAAAAAAAAAAAAGAATCCCAAGATGATGCTGTGGAGAGAATCATAGGGTCACAAATGTAAAGGTGAAGTGGAATTTTCAGATCATTGAACTCAACCTCTTTTTCCTCATTTTACAGAGGAGGTATTTGAGATCCAGAAATTTGCCCAGTGTCAAAAAGCTAGTATCTGAGGGAAGATTCAAAGCCAGGTTTTTTGAATCCCCAATCCAATGCTCTATCTACTGTGCTACATTGCCTTTTGAAAAAGTACATGGGACTAAAGACAGTTACTTCTTAGGTACTTAAGTGTAGAGATGAGTTCCTTCTCTGATTAATCCTAAATGTAAAGCAGTGTCACACAAAGATCTTGGAGGATCAATGTTGGTAAGTAAACAGTGTCCCAATGCCCAAAAGTATAGAATGGTAGGAAAGGTTCAGATTCTTAACAAAATCCCTTTTTTCATTTAGACACAGTTGGGTACCCAATGATTCCAGTCTCAATTGGACTTCCTCAACTAAGAAAACCACTTAGGACAGTGAAATAATCTTTGTTCAGAGAAAGCCATGAAGAGTTGATGCCCAAGGATTCATCAAAAAAGAGTCCTTAGAGATCAGAAATGGATCTGCACAGGCATTTAGGTAGTTTTCTCATAGCCAGATTATTTTCATTTCCCCCCTTGCATATTATAGAACGGCATAAGAGGACAAATAGCTCTTTATTCTGGTAAACCAATCAGTGGTAAACCAACTCCTGCTGAGATTTCTGGACCTTGTCATGAATGGGTCAGTATCCAATGATTCCAGTGTTCCAGGATGAAGAGATGACATTTCTGCAAATGTAGGAAGGTAATCTATGGGCACAAATGCTGGAATATTGAGATTACTAAAATTTTCATCTATTTCTTTCACCATACTAGGTTAAGAAATCCACGTTTTATTTTATTCCAGTTCCCAGCACATACCCTCACTAGGGATAGGCATGCCCTCTGAGTTGTTAGGACCCTTAGAGGTCATTGAATTTAAATTTTATAAAAGTCCTTAAACTTTTTTGTATCATACATCTTTTTGGCCAACCAATGAAAACAATGGATTGTTTCTCAAAATGATGTTTTTAAATGCATAAATAGAAAGTAAATATAAGTATAAAATGAATAAAATACAAAGGGTTACAAAGGAAACCAATTATATGGAAGTTCTGGTGAGCAAAAATATTCTTTTTTTGGTTATTTTTTATTAAAGCTTTTTATTTTTAAAACATACGCAAAATATATAATTTTCACCATTAACCCTTGCAAAATCTTGTGTTCTAATTTTTCTTCCCCTTTCCCCTATGCCCTCCCCCAGATGGCAAGTAATCCAATATATGTTAAACATGATAAAAAATATATGTAAATCCAATATATGCACACATATTTATAGAATTATTTTGTTGCACAAGAAAAATCAAATCAAAAAGGAAAAAAAAAAGAAAAAAATAAAAGAGCAAAATATTCTTTTTAAAATTGTCAATCTTCAGATTAAGAATCCCTTATTTAGATCCATTGGGCAGCATGAGACACTTAGAAGAAGAGGCCTCTATTTGGAGTCAGAAGAACTGGGCTTGGATCCCAGTTTATTTAACCTCTCTGAAGTTCAGTTTCCTCATCTGTAAAGTGAGGAATCTGGATTAGTTGAACTCTAAGAAGCCTTTCAGCTGTAGGTCCTAAATTATTCCCAAATTACAGAAAGGTGAAGGTCCATACTTGTCTATCCTTCTGGGGTCCTTGACCCCTTGCTAAGGGACACAGGGAAGTTGGGGTCATTTGAGGGCACCCTGGTATAGCTACCTTTGCCCCTGAATCCTTGGCATCCAGGTGCCAGTGTAGCATGGGAAACCCCACAAGCCCTAACCAGACCCACAAAGCAGGCCCCAGCTCCTTCAAGTCCAGGCCCAGCATGTCATAAAGGAGTGGGGGGAGCCACGCTCTTCTTGTGCTAGACGAAAGGGATCTTTGGTGACTCAGGAAAGTTATTGGTTTGGAAAGTGATTAAAGAGCATCTAGTGGGAGGGGATTTCCACTGAGAGAGCCAGGCCCCAGAGCAAGTCTGGACGGGTTAGGGCTCAGCCAAGGGAGTCTGTTGCAATCACATCTATAAAACCCAGATCTTTAGAGAACCCCAAACTTTGATTCCCTTTTCTTTTTTCTTTGCAGAGATCCGAGGAAATCCCAAAGCCACCCCTACCCCCAACAAAGGCGGAAGCATCAAAGTGAAGCTGAAAGAGGGCAGGGCAATAGGAGTCTTAGGTCCAACTCCTCAAATGACTTTTGGCTCATCCCATCTCTCAACCTACTAGACTTGTGATTGAACTAGGGCCTGGAGCAACACTGAGCAGAAAGAGACCTTTAGGCATTCTAGGGCAATTGAAGAAGTCCCTGGCCTTTTAGGATGTGAAGGAGTGGGTTGGGAAGGTCTGTTTCCCATCCCATTTGGGTAAGGAGGAGTCAGTAACCTGGCTTGTCTGACTCAAAGTCCATGAGACACACCAGGAGGTGGGAATGGGGGTATCATTGAAATACAGATTAGTTGGCCGTAGTTTGCCAAGAGACTCCTGTGGGAATGGGAGTCACCAGGTTTAAATGCAATTAACTCACATTTATAGTGCGTTAAGGGTTACAAAACACTTTCCTCACAAGACCCTATGAGGTAGGTAGTGCAAATTATATTATCCCCATTTTCCAGATGAGGAAGCAGACTTGAAGAAATGACTTGCTCACAGTCATACAGCTAATAAATGCTAGGATAACCTTTATTTATTTATTTTTTTACATATGAGTTTATTACACATGAATTTAATATTTTCTGTTACATGCTATGAATGCCCTTCCAGGGTGACATCATTTGAGACTAGGACCATTCTAGAGAGTTATAAAAATTATAGCTCCTCCCAAGTTTTTCAGTCATAGTTTGGGTAACTACTTTCTAAGGATTTTGTAGAAAAGGTACCTGTCCAGGTAGGGAGTGAGATTTCTTTTAGATGTGAGATCCAGTGCTTCTCAGGTCTGCTATTTAAAGGTGAAGTCCTTCCTAGTTGTGTGCCTATTAAGGAAAGAAGACATTTTCTATGCTGATTGCCACTTCCTTCATCTGAACCATTTCCCCCTCTTCTCCTATGCTCTGAACACTGATTGGGGGCTTAGCTGTCCCAGGAAATCAAGATTCCCCCAAAAGGAAGGGAGAGATCTACACTGTTATTATTCCTCTCTTGGGGAGGGGAACAATAGGTACCTGAACTCCTTAAAAATTTTCCCACCTCCCTGGTTTCCCTAGGAGTATATCTCCATACTTGCTAAAAGGACTATCTTCCCCTGACTTTCCCTTCTGACCCCTAGAAGTTAGAGGGGATGTTGGAGCTAATTCTTTTTTATAATCCCTCTAACCAAGCTGTAGTTGTTTTAGCTCCACCAGATTCTGGGGCCATTTTGTAGGAGAGTGGGATTGTAAGCTAGGGCATTTCTCTTCTAGAGCAGAGAGCAAAGTCCAGATCTTAGTCCATACCAGTGGGTCAGATTAACTTTCTGCTATGGGTGGGCAGCACAAGTAGGCCAGTTCTGGACAGAGGCCAAGGGACATTCTGTCCAGTGTCAAGTCAACAAGTCAAGTAAACAAGTGTTTGCTGAGCATCTGTTCTGTGCCTGCTACTGTGCCAGACAACATTCCCTAAGAAGGTCAACCAGATCATCCCTGTTCCAGAAGGTAACCAGAATCTGATTTAGAAGGTAAGAAAGAACATTAACTAAAAAGATTCACCATTCTCCAGAGTTCATTTACCTTTGGGTCCTCAAATGACCCAAGTGAACCCTCCTGGGACCAGAGTTCCCACTTGCCCATGCCAGAAAGAGATCTAAGGTGAGCCATTCTCCCCTATCAGAGGATTGTGAAACCAGAGACCAGAATTCCTGGGTTTCAAAGACCCTGTGTCTACTTCTGATCTCCTAAGTCACTAGTGCCTTTCTCCTGAAATGATTTTATATTTACTTAAATGAGTACATGTTATATCCGCTAATGGGTATATGTCCCCTAATGGAATGCAACTTTCTTGAAGACAGGGATTATTTCATTTTTATCTTGGTAGCACCATAACCTAGCACAGTACCTGACACATACACCGTAGTCCTTTAATAAATGCTTGTTGAATGAAATATGTAGTGGTTAGAATTGGCTTCTGTTCCTACCACTGAGTTTCTTTGCCATCCCAGTTCCTCAACCTGTTCCCTTTTCTTTCTCAGCCTCTGATCATCCTTCCTTTGACTCTTACTACCCCAGGCCAATTCGAACTTTCAATAGTTGAAAAAGAAAGGTAATATTCTGTCACTCAAGTGGGTAAAAGGTGTAGGTGTAGGATCATGAAAATTCACACATATATAATGCTAGAAGGTTGAAGCTGAAGGAGAGTTTAGATTCAGGAGAATGAAAATCTCTTGAGGGCAGGGACTATTTGATTTTTGTCTTGTATCTTTTGCACCTAAGCACCTAGCACATTAGTAGGACCCTAATACATAATTTTGTTTGTTCTTATTAGAGTTCATCTCTTCCAGTTCCTTACTCACCTGCCCCTTTATAGATAAGGAAACTGAGACCCAGAGATTGACACTGACTTTTTCCAAGGTCATAGTTATTGACTAAATTGGGTTGGCACCCATGTCTCCTGATGTATATTAGGGCCACTTCCTCCTAGTAAGTAAGCATAGTGACTGAACCAACCTATTTGAAATAGGAAGGTGGTAGGTATCTTGGCATTCTGAAGATCTCAGCCTGTCCTGGAGGGCATCATACCTTCTGCCAAGTAGGGAGGAGGAAGTATCTGAATTGGATGGATAACCAGATTGAGGAAGGATGCCCTAGATCTTCTGGTCTCCTTCTGCTCTGGCATTGCCTGAAGGAGAATGGCTCCCCCATCACCAGCAGCCACTGGTTCAGACTAGTTGTTCTTCTAGGGAAGAAACTGTACAATTTCTAAGTGAGGAACCTCACAGGGCAAGTTTAAACATTTAGAGCTGGAAGGAGCCTTAGAGATCATCTGGTCCAATTCTTCCTTTTGCAGATGAGAAAACTGGGATCCAGAGAAGTTGAGAGATTTATCTTATACATAGCAATTGGCAGAGCTAAGATTTGAACCTAAGTCCTTTGGCTCTAACTTCACTCTTTCCATTATTCTATCTCTTCCTCTCCCTCCTACCCAAAGCTACTAAAAAGAGAAGGGAAGAGACTTTAAAAGTTTTGCACAGAGAAAAGATGGCCTCTCACCTCTTTACCTTTAACCAAGGACCAACTCAGACAAGAAAAGTATTATGGGTGACACCGTTAGGTTCTGGGGCACAGAGGCCAGAATCATGAGGTGCTCACACTAAGAATCCTTATTACCAACATTATTATATATTATTAATCGTATAATAATCTATTATTAACATGTGTTGAACAGTGCTAACAGGCCCTTAAGAAACCAATGCCTGGGGGAGGTGAAATTATGTGGAATCAGTAAAGAGGTGGTGACCATGAGTAGACCCTAGAAGATCAAGTTCTCATTCTCAGGCCCCACTCCCAAGATTGACTTCCTTCCTTACATGGAAGGGAGAGGCTTCTGCTACATCCTTATGCTACGTCTTATACTCTAGATAATTCATATCTCTCTTACAATCCTTTCCCAGGAGGGCACCTCACCACCCCACCCTCTCCAAACCTAGGCCAGCAGGGTGGAGACTGTCAGCTCCCAGGGTCTGAGCTAAGAGATCCTGGGACTAGATTTTAACTCAGAACTGAAAGTGACAGTGCATAATGTATCCCTCTGGGCAACACAACTGCCTATCTGCTTCCTCTCTCACCTAGCCAGGAAAGAAAGAAGGGCAAAGTGACTTATCTCCTTATCTCCATCCCCTCTTCCACGCCTGACTGCTTCTCCTGATCCTTAAGCAAGGGGGCCACAGCTGCTACAGACCCTAGCTTGTGCTTTATTTCTCCTTACCTCCACCTCCCCAATCCAAAAGCCAGCCTGGCTCTTGGTTCAAATGAACTCTATTCAGTCTGGCATGGGAAAATCTGAGGGGAATTGGGGAAAGGAGGAAAAAAAGGATTCTAAACCCCATATATGAGCTCTGAAAATGTGAGACTCACTCTGACCTTTCCTGTTGTGCTGGAGCTAAGGGGAACTGGCCAAACTGGCAGAGGGTGAATGAGGAAGGGCTTCTTTGGATGAGGGTTCATGTGCATTTTCCATACCGGGAAGCATCAGAGGCTAGTTAGATCTTGCCAGGCCCCTCCAACCCTACACTCCAAATCATACCCCTCTCCACAGCCTTGGAACACTCCTCCTGACAGACCCACCCCTAATAGCACAGGTCAAGGCTATTAGCCACATGGTCCGGCCGAGTGGGGGGAGGGGGCGGGAATTGGAGGTGGAGGATGTTGCCTAAGGAGCGGCAGAAGAGATCGAATAAGACTTGGGCTTTTGGGACAAGCGGTTTCCCCTCTCCTTCCTCATTTCTCCTTCTTCCCACCCCTCCCTTCCCCTTCCTTCCCGTCCCTTACTCTCCCTCTCCCATCCCCCTCCTCCCCCCGCGTCAGTTCCCCGGGCCTGCCAGTTTGTGAATGAGTCCCAGCTGCCGCCCCGCCCCCCAGGCTGTGTCTGGGCCAAGGCCTGGCCCGCGGAGAGGCGGGGCCGAGCCGGCCAGGAATGCACAGAAGGGCAGAGAGGGAGGAGAGTAGAGGAACATGTAAGGGCACATCCCGGGAGCTGCTGCTCAGCGCCCAGAGAGAGCCCACGGGGAGGAAGCAGACTGGGGCTGCATAGACAGGCAGGCCGGGCCGAGAGGGAGCGAGCGCAGCGGGGCCGCAATCACGGGGCCCTCGAGGTTCTGGGGGCCAGAGGCCGCAAGATCGGTGCCGGGGAACTGTCACGCGGGGCATAAAAGGAAGACGGGGCTGTCGTCCAAAAGGGTGTGAATAGAAGGCTGTAAAGTGAGAGTACAGAGAGATCAGGGACAGATCCTACATAGCGGGCACAGGTCACAGCCAGGCGGGGAGACAGATCGAGGGGTGGGATCCAGGGCAGTCAGCGCCGGGGTACCTGTCGTTTTGTACCTGCTGCCTGTTAGACCAGTTTTAGGCTGCACTCGGCAAGGAGCCGGCGCGGGTATCGGGGAGCCCTTCCCAAGGGGCATGATCCAAGTCTGAGGACTGTGGGGTATCAGGGCTCGGAGCCCCGATGACGACGGCCGCAGCGAAAGTCTTGAAGGAGGGGGTGCTGGAGAAACGCAGCGGGGGGCTGCTGCAGCTCTGGAAACGGAAGCGGTGCGTGCTGACCGAGCGAGGGCTGCAGCTCTTCGAGGTCAAAGGCACCGGCGGGCGGCCCAAAGAGCTCAGCTTCGATCGCATCAAGGCGGTGGAGTGCGTGGAGAGCACCGAGCGGCACATCTACTTCACCCTGGTGACCGAGGACGGCGGGGAGATCGACTTCCGCTGTCCCCTCGAAGACCCGGGCTGGAACGCACAGATCACTCTGGGGCTGGTCAAGTTCAAGAACCAGCAGGCCATCCAGACCGTCCGAGCCCGGCAGAGTCTTGGGCCGGGGACCTTGGTGTCTTAGGCCCAGCTCCCCTCATTATGCTCCGCCTGGATCCTGCTGTCCTTTCAGTCCAGGGAACCATATCAGGTTAGTGACCTGGCTTTGTGGGGGTGGAAAGCCCAGTTAACCCCTCTCCCCTGAACTGAGGGAAGCTGCCAGAGGACATAGAAATCCTGGCCAGACCCAGGGTCCCTGCTCCCCACAATAAAGTGGGGAGAGGGACGATGAATCCGATGACAGGGGACCCAGTAATACGCCTGAACTCCCTCCTTGTTGGCAACCAGCCAAAGGGCAGGGGGCCAAGTCGAGAGAGGGACCGCTATTTTTTGACTGAGGGCACAGGTTAAAAAGGATAAAGGAACCCAGATTGACCTGGAAAACAATCTCCCACCTGCTCCAGACATTGAGGCCTCATTGGCCCACGTGGAAGAAAAATGAGATTTCTTTCCAGTCAGGGTAACCACCATCTTTAGTCAGAGAAGAGAATTTAAGAATCCTGTGGGCTGGTATAGTTGGTGTGTGTATCCAGCCCATCATGTTAATGTGGGATAGGAGTTCCTACTACTCCACCAAAAGGTACCCTGTCTGATCTTTCTCCCAGACTATTGTAAGGAGCCACAACCTTGAAAATAAAAGGAAAAGGAGGTAGAGCAAAGTCCTCACTAATTTGGGCAATCCTAAATTAGGGATCTGGGGCTAGCTGAAGATTTGATGAGGAACTGACTGAAACTCCCATGTCTTGTGATCTTATTCATATGTATATTTATAGTATGTCAGACAGAACTGGAATCAAGGAATTAGAAATTAAAGTCATCAACTCCTGGAATATTAGAGCTGAAAGGGAGGGGGGCATAGGGGGTAGTCATTTAGTCCAACTCCTTTATTTTACAGATGCAGAAACTTGGACCAAGAAAGGGGTTTTCTTTGTATCACATTGCTAGCTAGTGGGTTTTCCCCTCCTCCAGATTTAGCGATATTTAGGATACAGTGAGGGTTTTCTTCTCTTTTATACATCGTGGTCTAAGCGTTTGATCTCCTAGGGGAGGCAGGGATAGGACAAGAAAAGATCCAGTGTGAGGGGATAGGATATCAGAATCCAGATTGTTCCTCCAGTTATCTTCAGTGAGAAAGGAAGAGGATTGGGGGAATGGGGTTTAGAAATAAAACTTAGATGCTGTAGAATTAAATCCTTTATCTTAAAAATCCAGACCAGCACAGAGAAAGAAGTTTTCCTCTTAGGTGCTGTCTACTCCAGAGAGAAGGCATTTGGATGCCTTTCATCTTACCAGGGACTGGCCAGTGGTTAAAGGAGGTAGTTTTTCCACTCTTTTCATTGACAAGGGAGAGATCCTCAGAATCAAAGTGACTAAAAGGAACCAAACTAATGGTCTTCAAATAGATAAAGGAGTTTTAGAGGGGCATGATGGTTTCAAAGAGTGGTGATAATTATCTTCTAAGCATGGACTGTTTTCTCCTCAGGGTCCCCAGACTCAGGACAGGAAATCTAGTAGGGTTCTGAGAGATACATGGGTCCCCTAAAAGATGGGAAAAGACAAGGTTTATTTTGGTAGATCTAAGATCGGCCAGAGAGTGAGGAAATCAATTCTACAAATTGTCCTAATCAGAGTAAATAAGGCCAGTAAGTAGTGGCTCAGAGTCTAGAGGAGCAGAGGCTGGACATGATAGGGCAGCAGAAGGGCACACCATAGTCCACAAGACAACACCATGATTCATGCTTCATGACATTTCATATTCCCAGGGAAGCAATGATCTCTTCAAGGAGGAGGGGACAGAGGGAGCAAGCTTAGGGGAAACTAACTCTGGATGTTAGGAATAAGACCCAGTAGACTTGAATCCCAGCCCAATGCCCTCTGCCCCAGATACCATACATCTTGAGGGTGGGGTGGGGAAGGAGAGAGGTGAAAGACTTCAGAGTAGATGAGGAGGAGGCAGCGTGGTATGGTAGAAAGACTTCTAGAGTAGGAGTAAGAAGACATGATTCCAATCTTGATTCTTCCATAAAGACATAGAGGGACTTTGAGCAAAACCTTTCCCTTCTTTGGAACTCAGTTAGTCTGTGAAATGAAGGAGTTGGACCACACAGTCTCTAAGATCTCTATCAGCTCTAATGAGTCCATAACGTTAATTCCCTTCAGCCTCTCTTCAGGGAGACCTCTATGCTTTCCCACACCCAAAATATTCTATTCAAATCTCAGTTCCTCCTCCTCTCTTTAATAAAGAGAGGGTTAGAGGTCAAGTCAGCTTTGAGAGCCTGAAAAAGTATATTACAAATCAAACTCCTCTATGGTTGTCTTAGTCAATATTAAGAATGTCCCTAGTCCCTCAGAAGCAATTTCTTAGCCTTGCTAGGTACTCCTTCTGCCCCCACAAGCCTTTCTGCATCCAGCTGGCCATGGCCCTCTGCTTACTGGTGATGGCCATGGGTTGTTGCTTAGCCCTAACTATTGTTCTCCCTCTTCAGCTTCCCAGCCCTTTCAGAAACCGGGGAGCCTGAACTGTCCCTGCTGGTCAGGATGAATGAAGTGGACTCATGTGAATGGGCAGGAGCAGAAGGAAATAGTGTCCATGGGGCTTTGCTTCTCCTGGGGAGGAGAGTGGAATGGCAGGAAGGACTGAGAATGAAGATACTGACCCTGGAGGCCCCAGAAATGTCACTGCCTTCCATATAGACACATATGACTGAATTGTCTGAGAGCCTTTCACCACTCTCAGAAGAACCTCTATTCCTCACGTGCAATCCCATTCTCGAAAATCAAGAGACTGCCATCAGTCAGTCTGGGCTCCAGCACTCACCCAGTGAAGAAGAGGATGTTCCCTCAACCATGGGCTGGGTACTTCTAGGACTATGTGAAAGAGGCAGGTTGGGCCAGCCTTAGCCTAGTGTGCTGTGAAGAGGAGCCATGGTGACTGTTTCTGAACTCCTGCATTGGGGGAGCAACCCCAAGGGAATGGAACAGATGGGGCTTAGTTCCCAGTCTTTGGGACTTGTTGCTGCTTAGGTCCTCTTGGGGGACCCTCTGTCTAGGCCCCTTCTCTGTACCCCTATGACCTACCTGTTCCCTCCCCAGCTGTGGTGTTAGGGTTCAGGGGCCTTGCCATTACCATTTCATGCCAGTCACAGAATGAAGATGTCCCTGATGAAGGGTAGTGACAACATTATTGACTTGAGTGAATTTCTTTGCTCGCCGAACCCATAGTAGAGGACAGGGCTTCTTTCTCCTGGCTCTTTGCTCAGAGATTCTTGTGGTTTTCAAGTTTGGTAAGAGGTGGGGGATAGTTTCCATTTGGTAGAAACTGGAAAAAGAGAAGCAAGGTTAGACCATTCCAAATCTCATTCTCACCCTGCCTTCTGGTGACCACCACAAGATATCACTGATCCTTCAAAAAAATGCCCCTCCTACAGAAACTCCACTTGGTGGGTTGGAATCCTAGGAATCTGCTCCGCTTCCTGGATGGAGGATATCTGACCTCCCTTCCCCCTTTATACTCTGCTTTGAGACCCATTTAAGGGTGGGTTGAAAACTAGAGAACAGACACAGGATGGGAACTATTTATTCTTCCCTCTGTCTCTCTACCCACTCTATGATTTTTGTACTAAGGTTAAAGAGAGATGCCCTGGGCCATGCAGAATTTATATGCCAAATACAGATTCCTATGTACTGGCTACCACCTTTTCACTGTCCCCCACATTCCCCACTTCACCTTTCTTCAAGCAAAACACAATTTGGCCACCACAGGTCTCATCTACCTAGGTAGAGTAGCAAGACTGGGTACCATAAGACTCCTTACTCCTGGCACAAATCCTAAAGTAACAAGGACCCCTCCCATTAGCCTTTCAGGCAATTAAGGTCCTCTTCAACCTGTCAATCAATCAACACACATTTACTAAGTGAGATTATGCTAAGCCTTTGGGATACAAGTATAAAAGTGAGAAGATCTTTGAACTCAAAGAAATGATGTTAGATGTTCACTGACTTCCTAAGGTTTCTTATTGTGCCCCACACCCATCTTGTGCTCTCATTCTTTCCTACCTCGATGTAGTTACCATCTTTTTCATCAAAACTGAACTACCTTCTGTCCCATTCACCATTACCCAATGAGTTCTCTTCTTTCCAAGGTAATAGCTAATTTGACTTCGAAAAAAATCCACATTAATAGGTACATGTAGCAGAGGGCTATCCTCCCTCTTTTATTCCTAGGTAGGGCTCATCATTTAGTTGGAACTTTTTTTTTTTTTTTTTTAACAGAAAACAGTGCTCCTTTAAGGTCTAGCCCAAAGTAATGAAACTGGGGATTTCAGACCAAGACTTTGTGGAGTCTTATTATATCACAGCAGATTGGGAACTTCTCCCTCACTTCCAGGTGAAGACCTGAACTTAGGGGAGGCATGTGGAGTCATAACCTTTACCAAACTGATATAGTGCTCAGCAAAGGCTTGAAAAAAATCAGGGCCTCCAAGGAATAGTCCTGTGGCTCCCATGGCCTGGGGGAAAGAAGAACATAGTAGACCAATGTATCTGGATTTGACTTCTACTCCTCCCTCAATGCCTAAGGTTTGGACCCCATTCCTTCCTTTATTTGGTCTGGTTTTCCTGTCAACAAGGGATGCTCTGCCATCTATACCCTCCAGAGCACTACGCCATTCTCCCACTCATGGGGTAAGAGCCCCTTTTTCCTAGAGCACTCTGAGAAAGAATGCAGCCCATCAAAGGTCACATAGCCACAGAGTAGGGCCTAGAGCACTGTTACTTTCCCAGCCATGGAATGTCTTTGGGGCCATTTGATCCTGATTTGAGAAAGCTTTCTTCCAGTGTTAGGAATGTTTTAATAGCTCCTAAATGTTGCTATATTCCTAAGGAAAAACAAAAAATCCTTCAAACTTTAGGATTCTTCAAATTAACCAGAAAATTTGTTGGGAGGTTTGTGTGGGGTGGTAGGGTGGGGAAGGGGTGGGGGATGACAGAAACTCGGCCTTGGTTATGCCACGGGATATACATGAGATGGAAAAACTCTCTCATTTGGCTCTCAGAACACTGTGCTGCTGAGAAGGAGGAGCTGCAGTCTCTCTGTGGCCAGGCAAATGAGTCATCTTTGAGTAAACTGGGACAGAATAAGTCCCTGGTGAGCAACTAAAAACCCTGTGGAGTGTGCAGGCTAAAGGGCTGAGAGCCTGGGGGTGGGGAAATTGGGTGTGGAGGGCATTGAGACAGAGAAGTGATGGCTCACATTTGGATTGGGGAGGGGAGGAAGGCGGGGTTTAGGAAGGTGAAGTTTACTTCCTATTCACTTAAAAAAAAAAATCGAGTTCCTACCAGAATTGGGATCTGTGCTATGGTGTGGGTATCTAAAACTTGGTAAAGGAAAGTCCCGGTTTCCAGTCAACTAGGAGAGATAAGACAAAAATATAAATAATTGTGAAACTGGCATTTGTACAGTGCTTTAAGGTTTGCAAAGCTCTTTACAGATATTACCTCATTTGATCCTCACAAAAGGTGGTGGTATTATTATCTGTATTTTAAAGCTGAAGAATCTAGAATAAACAGAAGTTAAGTGAATTGCCCATAGCCAATAAATGTCTGAGGTTGGATTTGAACTCATATCTTCTTGACTCCAGGTCCAGTGTTTTACTTACTGTGCCACCCAGTTGCCACCATATTGGGTCACACGATATACTGTTTTTGTACAAGACTTGTGATTTTGCCTTTGAAGGGAACTCCTAGAGAAGAATGTGCTCTACAATGAAGATCAACATCTGCTCTACAAATTCTAATAATCTGAGTTGTCTGAAGTATTCAGAGATAAATGGCCAGGGTTACACAAGCAGAAGACAGAATCCAGGTTTTCTTGGCTCTGAGACTAGCTCTGCATCCATCAAGCCACACATCAATGTGACATGATGATATACCTTGTGATATACCTCTCACAAGGTATGTTCATTGTCTTTACTTGTATACATGTTGTATTCTCCTAGCAGAATGAAAGTTTCTTAAAGTCGGGGACCCATTCTTTGTCTTTAGGTAGAATTTCAGCAGTAGAGCTGAAGATAATTGGCATTTGGATTGTATTTTAAAGTTTGAGAAGTATTTTACAGCCATTATCTCATTAGGGATTCAGATTCAGAATAGCTCAAATAGTGAGCTATTAGAGTCAGAGCTGAATTGCTTATTTTACAGATGAGGAAACTGAGACCAAATAAATTTGAACCTAAATGCTCTTGACTCCAAATTCTATAGGGAGATTGAATGAACTATATGTTCAAAGGCAAGAGATTAAGAAAATGTTGTTGGTATAATCAAGTAGCTGAGGTAATGTCCCGTTTGAGTAGAATTTAGGATATGTGTGGGGAGATAGTAGAAATATAGTAGGATAGGCAGGTGCAGATTGGAGTTAGATTTTATAGGATGAGGACTTTGGACTGTGATAGACAATGAGAAACTACTAAAAGTGTTTAAGCAGGAGAAGACATGATTTGAAATGTGCTTTAGAATGTGATATGCTTTAGGATTAGGTTGGGATGTGGGAAAAACTGAGAATCAGTTTCCTTGTTATAATAATCCAAGCTGTAGTACACAGAAATTGAATTTGGTTGGGGATGTGAGGAATGAAAAGAAGCAGATGCTGGAGAGATTGCTGAAGTGAAAACTAAATGAATATTTAGGATGAGGAAGAGCCAAAGCTGATCTCAAGGTTTTGAACCTTGTGTGATTGGGAAGATAGTGGTGCCATTAAGAAAAATATTGAAATCAAAGAGAGGATCTAGCAGGGGTCCTCAAAATTTTTAAATAAGGGACTAGTTCACTGTCCCTCAGACTGTTGGAGGGCCGGACTATAATAAAAACAAAAACTTTGTTTTGTGGGACTTTAAATAAAAAAACTTCATAGCCCTGGGTGAGGGGGATAATCAGCCTCAGCTGCTGCATCTGACCCGTGGGCCGTAGTTTGAGGATCCCTGAGAGTGATGTGGAAATTGATGAGTTTTTTGAGGCTTACAATCTGATTCAACAATCATCTACTAGATAGAACTTATATGCCAAACATTGAGCTAGGTTCTGAGAATACAAGGCAACAGAAAAAATTCACTGTCCTCAAAGATCTTATATTCTTCTGATGGAGACCAAGAGTTCGTATTTCATATTTCAGTTTTCAGCACTGCATCCTGGTAGATCTGGCAGGCAGTTAGAAGTGTAGGTTTACAGATCCAGAAAAAAGAGTTCAGGGCTGAAGCTACAAATTTGGAAATCATCTACACAGAGACATAAGGGTAGATGAAAATGCAGGGAGAAAAGGAAAAAGGTCAAGGACAAAAATTTGGGGACCATCTGTAATGACCTGAAGGTAGAAAGGACTCCAGAGGCCATTTAGTATGTACTCTCCTTTATTTTATAGATAAGGGAATTGAAGGTATGGGAGTTAAATGACTTGTATACCTGATCTTGGGGTTAATGCAGATAGTAAATATAAGAGATTGAATTTGAAACCAGGACATTCTGAGAGAGAGCAAAGAGGTAGGAGAATCAGATGATGAGTGGGACTAAAACCAGGGAGGAATTTCAAAAAAGAAGGTGTGGTCAATAATATCCAATCCAAAGGTAGCACAGAAGCCAAGGAACTTGAGTACTGACTAACGAGCTCCAAAATTGATGATTGGGAGTTCCTAGCTGACCTCTGAGAGTGAAATTATAGTGGAGTGATGGGAGAAGAAGTCAGTCTACAAAGGGTTGAAGAGTAAGTGGTTGTTCTTGTTGTTGAAAAGTTCCAAGATGAAGTCACTATGTCAGGATCAAGATTCAACTGGGGCTGATTAGAGCAATATGAGCTTGGAAGGTTCTACCTCAGATTAGGCACAAATAATCCACATGAACATTGGAATGGAGATGTTTTTAAATCTGCATATCTTCTGTTTCTTTTGAGTTATTATAAATTTGAATAAGTATTAGGGAGGAAATGGAAGTATAGATAGACTATTCTTTCAAAAAAGTTTCGTGGTGAAGGGACACAGAGAGAAAGTAGAATAATTTAAGAAAGTAGAGTTGAGGAAAGACACTTAGGTTAGGTTAGGGGAGACTTGAAGTGTCCATAGGTACCTGGGTGCTTTTTTTCACTCCTGCCACAACCAACTCAATTGCAGTCCTCCTTTCCTCTCTCATCTGGACTATGACAACAGCCTCTTGATTGGTTGGGAACAGCAGCCAAAGCACATGCCTCCGGCACAGGTCTGACCATGAACCCTATTGCTCACTAAACTCCAGTTCTCCCTGATATCTTTAGAATCTGTTTGGTTTATAAAGCCCTGTCTGCATCCCACTTTTCCAGGCTCAATATGCATTACTTCTTTTACATACTCATGGTCCTGCCAAAATAGCCTTCTTGTAGTTCCTTACACATAGCATTCTCTCTCTGTGGCTTCTTTGTCCCCTCTGCTTGGAATACATTCACTCATCCCCTCTCTTAGAGTTCTTGGCTTCCTTCAAAATAAACTCAGGTGCCACCTGCTGGGGTACTCAAGGTCTTTTTTTGATTCCTCACATCTTGCTAAAGTCTTCCCCCAAAATACCTTGTATTTAAATTATATATATTTTGTATCTGCTTGTATTGATAGGTATTGTTTCTCAGATAGAATATAAACTCTTGAAGATCAGAGATTGTTTCCTTTTTATTTGCAACTCAACATTAGGCACATAATAGGTCCTGAATAAATAAATTATTGATTGAATGATTAAAGAAGCTAGTAAAAGGCTAAACATTGAACATATGAAGAGATGTTTGGGATAGCTACTAGAAGATAGAATGGGATGGGATTCAGGAAAAAAAAATAGATGAACCTTGGCAAGGAAGAGACATTTCTTCCTCAAATGCCAGATTAATGGATGAAAGGGAAAGGGAAAATATATACAGATTTTTGTGATGAAAAAGAAGAAACTGAGGGAGATTGAATGAGATGACCTCAAACTTGGTAAAGTGTTCTATTAAAAGTGAAGTTGTGTATCTTTGTGTTTGTGTGTGTGTAATGAATGAAATTGAAGATTTGAGAAGAGTGTAAATATTTTGGAACACTGATTACAAGGAGTCGATAAAGGGATGGCTGAGAAGCAGTGGAGTCCCCCATTAAGTCTGGAACATGGGAATCTTTGGGTATCTTCAACACTATTTTTACTTTCTCCAACAATGTTTAGCAGCTAGGGCCTAGGCATGCAAAAAAATGGGTAGTAGGGGTTACAAAGCGTTGAGGATTTTAGCTCGATCTACCCATGAGCACTTAATATTTTTCCAGTTGATTAGATCTGATTTTATTTATATGAAAAGTGTTTTGTAATTGTGTTTATATAGTTTCTGACTTTGCCTTGGCAGGGAGACTCCCAAATATATTATAAATTGAGAATTTTTAAAGTAAGAATGGTACAAAGTTAAGGGACAAAGGCATAGGAGATAGAATGCTGGGTTTAGGATTAGGAGGTCCTAGTTTCAAATCTCATTATGCCTGGTACACAGTAAGAATTTAATAAATGTGTGTCTACTGACAAGCAATCTAATCTCTCTCATCCTTATTTTTCTTATCTGACAATGAAGGGGGAAGATTAGATGGCATCTAAGGTGCCTTTCAACTCCAAATCTATGATACTGTCTGTGGTCTTGTGATCATGAAGTTCTGTCTGGATAGAGAAAAAAAAAACAAAACTCTGTAGAGTCGATGGGCTAGAAAAATGGAGGGAGGTCATAGGGAAGATAAAGAGAAGTTTACATAGGATTGACAGAAGATATTGGTAATGAAAGGAAATTTCAGAGTTCATGTTCTTTGAGTTGGAGTCATTTTAAGTGAGGTTGGTGGAATGGCTGAAGAGGAATGCCAATGAAAGGAATTGGAATTGAGAAGAAAGAAATAAATGGCTAGGGTAATCAGTATAGATGTTAAGTTTCAAAACTGATACCTGAGGATGAGGTAAAGAGAAAAACTAAACCAGTTACAAAAGTTAACCAAGTGACAAAAGCCAAAAGAGAAGGCAGTGACCAGGAGAGTGCACTGAGGAAAGGGACAAGGTACTAAAATGAGGAGGAAAGTGTCCAGGAGGCTTGGAAAGTCCTAAGTATGATGAGAAAATGGTATTATCTGATGATGTAAATATCAAAGGAGGAGCGGTTGCTGAATGATGATGGAAAAGGCAATAAGGAACAACGAGTGTGGCAATCCCTCCCTCCTGACCTTGTGAGTCAGGAAAAGGAGACAGAGAAGAAGCTACTTCCACTTGGGGAGGATTTCAAGGGATATTATATCATCAAGGAACTGCCAGGTTTCCTTTGATTCCAGGAAGCAGAAGGGAATATCCAAGAAAACACAAGAGGATGAAAGGCAATTTATTTGCAATAGAATGAGGTCCCATGGAAAGGGCTAAAAGTGAGATGCATAGAGATATCAGGAAATTGGAGAGGAGTGCTAAGCTGAATAGAAATGAGGGTATGGGAAAAAAAGTAGAGGAAAAGGGTATGAATCTAGAAAGACACAATATGGCATAGTGGTTAGAGAATTAGGCTTGGATTTCAGAATTCAAGGATGGTTAGAGGACTGAGCACAATTCCTGTTTCTGTCATATATACTACCTGTATGAATGTGAGTAAGTCATTTTATTACTTGAATCCTTAGTTCTCTCCTAAAATAGGATTAAAAATGCCTGTCTCAAAGGGTTGTTGTGGGGCTCAAATGAGGCATGTAAAGCATTTGATAAACACTGAAATGCTACATGTGTATATGTCAGTTATTATTATTACTTCTTGATAACAGTGTTAGTGAACCCTTCCCCCTCCTCCAATCTGGAATTCTTTTTATGTGTTTTTAAATATACTATATTTGTATTCAGGTTGAAGGCTTGATAAAAGTGGAGACATTTTAAAATTTGGGCTATAAGGAATCAATAAAAGACTTTCTGGAAGGCAGCAAAAGCCCAATTGAGACTGGAACTGTAGTGGGCACCTTTAGCTCTGCCTTTTCTTTCTCTCACATTGTTTTACTGGTTCCTCCTGATAAACTTCCCCTGGAAATAACCATTCAGGTCAGTGATTGTATAATTTTTAATTTTATATTCTTATTCTTATTCATATTTTTATCTTCATATTCAAATTTTTCTGACATATAGTCAGAACTTATTCATTTATTTATTTATCTACCTATTTATTAATTTATTGATAAACATAGGCAGAATTTTGTTCATGGAGAAATTTGCAAAATCAATCCTTTTGGAAGTAATGATTATCTTTGGTGGCCAATATGGAGGCAACATTCTGTTCTGTAAAGTGATAGACGTCAGTCAGATACAATGTGCCTCAACTGTAGTGAAGGGGAAAGAATGTATACCTGATTGCAAGGTTCAAGGACATTAAAGTTGTTGTTAATGCCTCTGCTGAGTTAATCAATCTTTGCACTAAATTGCAGTGTGAAATGAAGAGAAGTTTAAGTCAAGTGTCTATTATGGGCTAAGTACTGAAGACACAGAGGAAAGGAAAATTATGGTCTCTACTATCAGTTTGTTGGTGGAAAAACATGCAAATAACCATGTACAAATAATATATATACAATGTACATATATAAAACACACATATATATAGTTTGAACATATATACATATATGTATGTATATATGTATATGTGTGTGTATATATATGGTGAATTTGGCGTAATCTCAGAGGAAAGACACTAAGATTAAAAAGAACTGGGAAAGACTTAGAATGTGGCACTTTATCCGGGACTTGTAAGTCATATTTCTTACCTTCAAAGAATCTAGCTGTGGAGGCAAGACCAACCCACATGGAACAGAGGACAATGAAATGCTGAGCTGTATGATGCTGGCACAAGGTACTAAAATGAGGTTAAGGGAAGGTCTGAGATCAGGGAGATCAATGTGAGTCATGAGGAAGGTGGGACTTGAGTTGGCTTTGAAGGGTGGGTAGATCTGGATAAACAGAGAGAAGAAGAAAGAAAAGGCCTTGGGGGAGTATGGAGGAGAGTGTAAATAACAGTGTTAAAAATATGGAGGTGTGAGAGACCTCTGAAGGATACAGTATTGGGCTTTCTGCCACATCCCTTTCTAGGAGCTCCAGCTTCTCTTAGGACTTCCACTGAACTATATTTGGACCTTCACTTCTCAATATTTTCTCAATTTTGCTAATCGCTGGATCCCACTGATCTCTACATTACCACTATTTGTGTCTCTGCCACTTATCTGGGTGACCATGGAGAAGTTATTTACTTCTCAATACTTCAGTTTCCTTATCTTTAGGATGATCTCATACATCTCTGCTCCTAAAGTTCACCAGGTTTAATTCAGTCTTCACGATCTTTGGTAACAGCTGTGGCTAGCATTTATGTACTGCTTTAAGATTTGGGAAGTACTATGGATATATTATCTTTAGGCTAGGGTCTCTGGCTCTTTCAGGGTCCCAGAATGCCTTCTTCCTATGCAGAACACATCAAACCTGTTTTGAGATTTTCCCACTTGGGTCCTCTGCATGTTGCTCACTCATCTATTCTACCAAATTAATTTCTCTCTAAGCCAGTTAAGAAATCTCCTTTTGATTGATGGGTAGGCCGTGCTCTAGCTAGTTTGCTGGATAATCATTTAGTTGAGTGTATGCTCCCTTTTCACTCTAGGCAAAGAAAATGTTCAGGTGGCTCTAGCACACTCCTAGAATTGATGTTCTCTCTGTTTCTCACACATGGCAGTTCACTTCCTTTTACTGTACCTTTGTATTGTCTGTCTCCTATGATGGAATGTCACATCTCTTCAAGCATGACTTTTTCTGATCTCTCCAATTGCTGTTCTTCCTCCTTAATTACCCAGTATTCATAGAGCTTATATTTACCCTTTATAATCTTATATATGTACATTTTATCTTCCCCAATAGAATGTAAGTAATCTCCTTGACCACAGGGATTGTTTGCTTTTTTTTTTTTTTTTTTTGCTTTTATATCCTTTTATCTCAAATGAGATATTTATAAATCATTTAACATAGTTCCTGACACATAGTGGATGCCTAATAGATTTTTGTTCACTTCCCTCTCCCCACTAATGCCTAACAGAGTATTTGTGACATAGTGGATCCACTTATGGATCAACAGTGTTCATATTTTGAGTACTAACAAACAGTTAAGTTCAAATTTATAAACATCTGAAAACCTATGAAATCCTTATTACCATCTGCTGCCTTTTCTACCCCTCTGCTGCTACCAACGCAGATGTATTAGGAGGGTGACACGAAGAAAAATGTTATTATCTTTCTTTGTTTCCTGGGTTACCATGAAATAAGCAATCATATACTTTAAGGAAGTGACAGGAGAAATGCAGTTTGCTTCTAATTATCTGTGTCAATGGAAGGCTAGCAAATCCAAGCAAACCAAAATAACAGGTAGTTTTAAAAAACATTGCCATCTGGGTTTGAAATGAATAGCATGATTGTGGTGATACCAGCTTATTTTTATTAGCTATCAGGTTATTCAGGGTATTGGCAGAAAGATCACATTTTCAGAATCAAAGGATTTTAGAGTTGAAAGGATCTAACTATTCTTTTAGAGTTGGAAGGGAAGTGACCATTCAGGACAACCAATATATAAAGAAATCCCTACTATAATATTTAACAAATGGTTCCAGAAATAATTTAGGTGGTAGATGAAAGTCAACTAGTATGCAAAATATGTCTTATACTTCTATATGTTCCCCAAAGATGCATAAGAGATGCATACTGATTACTCATTAGAAGACTGATTCACCATTCTCAAATATGTTATCAATGATCCAAAGAAGGGCAAGGTGAAAGGCAACTGAGGGGAAAAAACAGTAATGGGAATATAAGAGAGAGGAAAGAAAAGTAGGAGGAAAGGAGGAACAAGAGGAGGAAGAAAAAGAGGAGAGGAAAAGTTGACCAAAAGAATATCAGGAAATAATCTCCTAAGAAAGTTCTCAGGAAGAAAAGACTTGATTCTACCTTGAGAACTCTCTCTTGTATTTATTTCATTTTTCATTTCCTTGGGCATCTCTGCCTTTGCTAACTCAAGTGAGTGGCTCATAGAACTAGTTAGATGGAGTAGTAGAACACTGGGTCTAGAATATGAAAGAGCCGAATTCAAATATTACTTCAGACACATAGCTGTGTAACCCTGGGCAATTCATTGAACCTCTGGCTCCATCAGTTTCCTCACCAATAAAAGGGACTATGATAGCATCTACCTCCAAGGATTGTTGTGAGGATCAAATGAGATAATATTTGTAAAAGTACTTAGCACAAAGCCTGACATATAATAGGCACTTAACAAATACTTAATTTCTTCCTTCATAGAATTTTAGAATTGAAAGGAACTTCAGAGATGATTTACTTCAATCCTCTTCTGGAAACATGAACCCCCTTTATAAATTCTAAAAGAACTGTCCAGTTCTCTTTGAAGCTTCCAATAAAAGGAAATTCACCACTTCCTACAGCAGTCCATTTAACCTTTTGGATAGTAATAGTGGTTAATAATTAGCCATAGTGTGCTTTCTATTGTAATCTGTCTCCTACAGGTATTCCTCAGACCACTGATCTGGACCTTCTTCCATTGATATGCACAAACCCTGGAAGATCTCATCAGCTATCATGAGTTCACACACACACACACACACACACACACACACACACACACACACACAGTTGACTTCCATACCTAGACTTGGTTTCTCTCTTGAGCTCCAGACATGCAGTGTTAATGACCTGCTATAGAGCTATGGTATAAGTATCTCAAAGTCTTCATTTCCAGAATGGAGTTCATCTTCTCCCCTGAACCTTCCTTTTCTCCATACTTTTCTATTTCTCTTGAGAGGATCTCAGTTCTTTCACTACCCATTTTTGAAACATTAGCATCATTCTTGACTCTTCCCTTCCTTTCACCCTCATATTCAACCTGTTCAAGTCTGTTGATTTTTCATACAGATTTTTATCTTTTCCATTTCCCCCTTTTCTTGTTCACATGGCTGACTATAGTTGAGATACCTTTGGACTATTAGTCTCTCATTGGCCTTCCAGCTTCCCTTTTCTACATAACAGTGATTTTTTTTTCCCCTTAAAAAATATGGGATCTTACATAGAATTAGAAAGAACTGGGTTCAAATCTCATATTGCTACCTAATTATGTCACTGTGAACAACCTCGTGTTCCTGAGTTTCAGTATGAAAAAAAGGGAGATAATAATACTTGTATGTAGTAAAACTACCTATTGAAACTTCATAAAGCTAATACATTTTAGGGCTGGAAGTGACCTTAAATCCAACCCTCTCACTTTACAGATGAGAAAATGGGCTCCCAGAGTAGTAAAGTGATATACCCAGGATCACACAGATATTGTTAAAGGAGTGACTTAAAGTTAGGTCTTCCTGACTCCACAACATCTTATCTATGACACTACACTGCCCTTCATTTCTGAGATTTCAATTAATTGAGAAGCTTTTATTAAATTTCCTTACCTCTATGTAATCTCCAATTGCTGTGTGATCATAAGCAAGTCAGTCAGACAATTCGTATTTATTAAATGCCTGCCATGTACCACTGTAATAAGTGTTAGGGACACAAAGAAAAGTGAAAAGTCATTTCCTCTCTGAGCTTCAGTTTCTTACCTGAAAAATAGGGATAATAATATGTGTAGCATGTACTTATGGCATAGTTGTGAGGTCTCATTTGATAAATCTCTCAAATTAGATCATACATTTGAAATGCTTTTCAATCTTTAAAACACTACCATATAAATGGTAGTTATTATCATTTGCTGCAACATGGGAATGATAATGTACCACTTATCTAATATGGCAGTTGTGAGGAAAATACTTTATAAATTTTGTACATTTCAAAAATATGAACAATTACTAGTATTCTTAACAGTAATTAGAACAATGCAGTCTAAGGTTACATTGGCTTCCTCTCTGCCATGCCATAATATTGACTCCTACTGAATTTTCAGTACAGTATAATCATTTTCTACATGATCAGTCAATAAACATTTATTAAATACCTATTTTGTAACCTGTGCTAAGTGTTGAGGATACAAAAATGGACAAAAAATTAGTTCTGCCCTTAAATAGTTTACAATCTAACAAAGGAGCTTATCTTTCTATTATTATGTACATCTAATGGACAATAATAGTAATAATAGCTAACTTGTATATGGCATTTATATGTGCCAGGCTGTGTGTTAAATGCTTTACAATTATTGTCTCACTTATCTTCCCGAAAAATCTGAGAAATAGAGGCTACTATTATCCCAGTTTTTTAGATGAGGAAATGAGGCAGACAGATTAAGTGACTTGTCTAAAGTTACACAGCAACTTCCTGTGTATCTGAGGCTAGATTTGAACTCAGATCTTGCCATTGTTCCATTTACCCTTACAATTACAAGAATAATAACCACTCAGATCTTCTTGCCATTGTTGCATCTACCCATACAATTACAAGAATAATAACCAACCACACCTTCCCTATCCTATATTTATACAGTTAAAGTTTTGAATTCAAGTGTTTTCAGATTATTGCATTTCCTTTTCTTTCACCCTCCTATTGTTCTATCCTATTTGGGATCTTTTGGTATCCTGCTTCTATCATCCTTAGCATTAGTTTCTCTCTCAGTTTTGTGTAATCCACAATTGTTAAACATGTCAACTATACCTTTACTATTGAAAAGAAAAATGTTTGACGGTCCATGGCTAATGATAGATTCCTGGGGCACTTCATTGGAGACCTCCCTCTAGCTCAGTATTATTGCTGGCAAAGAGTAAATACTTAATAAATGCTTGCTGATTGATTTTGATCTCTTAATCTCTTCTTGTTGGGCCTAATCATTCATTTAGTTCTGAATGCACCTAATTATGCTGCCTAAGTCATATCTGCCCCTCCCATAAGGACAACATAAGAAGCTTTGTCAAAAGCCTTGCCAAAATCCAGAAACACTGTATCTATGACATTATCCTGATTTAGCATAATTCTTTGCACACAGTAATTGCTTGATAATTTTTTTCATTATCCAGCCTCATAGAATAAGTCTTTTCATCCTATTAGAAAAGGAAATGAGGTTAGGTTGACATGACCTGGTCTTGATGCACTTATGGCTCTGAGAGATCGTCATTAGGAATCATTACTTCCTTTCCTAAGTACTCACGAACACTTCTATAATAACATATTTTAGAAAATTTCTGGGAATAGATATCAAGCTGACCAATCCGTAGCTTGAAGAATTTAGTTTTTTATCTTTTCTTTTAAAATTGGAATTACATGAGTCCAGGTCCAACAGAACAGCATCTCTCCCCTTCTCCGGAATTTTTCAAAAATCACACTGTACTCACACAGAAACTTCTCCTTGTCCAGCAGGGTTCAATAGACCTGAATTCCAGTGGGTAGATCTTCCCAAGTCAAGATTTCTGGGGATTGTTTATTAACCTGACCAATATCAACACAGTGGGAGAAGAATATAGCAGCAGAGGGGATGCTGTTCCTTCTTTCTTCCCAAAGAAAAATAAAATGCAAATTAGTCCTTCAGCTGGGAAGAAAGTGGCTCCTGAAATGCTCTTACAATAGCTACATTTTTTCCCTCTCTTCACTTTCTCCTTCACAAGCTTTGGTCCTACTGATGTCTTCCTCTCTCTCTTTCATCTCAGGTTCTTATAACAGATTCCTTTGCCCATAGCTAAAGATAATCCCACATTCTGGCTGCCCCCATGCCTGGAATGCTCTCCCTCCTATCTCCACCTCCAGGCTTCCCCAGCTTCCTTCAAGTCCCAACTAAAAATCTCCCCTTCTACAGGAAACTTTTCCCCTATCCCCTTTAATTCTAGTGCCTTCCCTCTGTTGCTTATTTCCAATTCATTCATTATCCAATTTGTGCACAGTTGATTTGTCTTTCTCATTAGATTGTGAGCTTCTTGGGAGTAGTTTTACCATTTTTATATACCCAGAGTTTAGCAAATGCCTGATACATACTAGGCTCTTAAATGTTTATTTTTTAAAAATTCAAAGCACATTAGAACTGGAAAAGATCCTAGAAATCATAAGGCTATAGATGAAGATCTTAGAGGATACCTAGTATAACCCTAGAGACATGGTTTCCTCAGGGTCACACAGAGAACAAGTTGCAGAACCATGATCTGAACTCAGGTTCCCTGGGATTACCATCAAGTCTAATCCTATCTCTTTTCTCTTTTTACAAATGAAGAAATTAAGGCTTTAGAGAGATGAAATTCAAGTTCACACAGCTAGTTCAAGGCAGAAGCTGGAGTAGTTGAGAACACAGTATTTTTTTTTCCCTACTATACTGTATATTCTAATTCTTACCCTGGCCTTGTTCTTACTTCCTGGCAAAAACCAAGCCAGGGTTAACTCAGGATTATGGTCACCATTATAAGATTAAATTGTACTGTAATTAATCCCATTAATATCAATAGATCATAATTCTCTAGCATTCTCTTAAAGGAGTTTAAGATACATGATATAACTTATCTCATCCATTTGCCCTTATAATGGAGAGAACCAAGACAATTTTCCTCATCAAAAGCACTAGGGCCAGAGAGCTTGAGTGACTTGCAAATAGTCACATAATCTGTCATAGACTGAGTCAGGAAGAAAGCTCCAAATTTCCCTATAGTCCAATTCTTTAACCCTGGCTGACTTTTGGTTACAAGCAATGTGATCCCAGATGCTACTTGAGATTGCTCAAGTTATTTAAACCAATGTGAAACAATCCTAAAGGGCCACTGGGAGCTGCTAATTGTTACAGGCCATATTTAGAAGTAGTTTTTAGATTTCAATTACTTATGCCAAGGGAACCTATTCTCCACCTAACCACAGTGCCCTTTCTCAAACCCTCACTATCATACTCCCATACACCTGGCATTTTTCACAGTCTGGGTGGTCCCCCCCAACTCAATCCAGCCTGGCTTATTCTGTTTCTTCAGCTTCTCCTTCACCCCTTGACCCCTCCTTTTTGGATATTACATAAGACTTAAAATTTTAAACATTTTTTCTTTAAAATTTTTGAATTCCAAATTCTTTCCCTCTCTCCAATTCCTCCCCCACCCACTGAGAAAGCAAGCAATTTGATATTAATTATACAATTGGAATCATGTAAAATATATTTTCATATTGGCCATATTTCCAGAAAAAAAAAGGAAGGAAGAGAAAGTGAGAAAACCATATTTCAATTTGTATTCAGCGTTTAGAAGTTCTCTTTCTGGAGAAAGCATTTTTTCAACATGAGTCCTTTGAAATTGTCTTAGATCATTGTATTGGTTAGCATGTCTAAGTCTTTCACATTTGATCATCTTTACAACATAAATTGTTGTAAAGATGTTGTAAAATTGTTGATCCATAATTGAACAAGAATCTCTTCCTAGTATATCCGAGTTGGATTGGCCCTTTTTGAATAGTTTGACTTATTAGGAAGTTTTCCCATTTATCCACACCTCTGCAATTTCTAGTCATTGTTTTTGGTCATTTCTAGCTCTTCCCTTTAAGGTCAGTCAGAACAAACCACATCTCTCTTTCTCATTACATCTTTTCAAATATTAGAAGCAGTTATGCTAACAGCTCCTTCCCCATCTTTCTAAATCTTTTCTTCAGGCCAAATTTTCATTTCCTTTGGTGGATCTTCCTATGGAAAAGACTACTTGCCAGTATTTTAGTTTGGGAATTTCAGGGTCAAAGAGGTAAGATCTGATTTCTCCCAGACAAGTGGCTGAACTGATATTCTGACTCACTCTATAGTTATAACAACAACAACAAAAAAAAATGTCTTAAATCTTTCTGGCTAATGCTTCTTTTATTTATTTTTCAATTATTTATACATTCTTTTTTTTTTTTAAAACAAGTTTTCATATGAGTCATGTTGGGAGAAAAAGATCAGAACAAAAAGGTGAAATCATGGGAAAGAGAAAAAAATTGGAAGGGGGGAAAAAAAAAGATGAAAACAGTATGCTTCAATCTGCCTTCAGTCTCCATAATTCTTTCTCTGGATGTGAAAAGCATTTTGTTTGTTGGAATTACCTTAGATCACTGAATTGCTGAGAAGATTTAAATCTTCACACAGTTTTGCTGTTGCTATATATGATTTTCCTGGTTCTGCTCACTTTACTCAGCTTCAGTTCATATAAATCTTTCCAGGTTTTTCTGAAATCAGCATGTTCATCATTTTTCATAGAACAATAACATTCCATTACTTTCATATACCACACCATTTTCAGCCATTCCCCAATTGATGGGGCATTCATTCACTTTCCAATTCTTTGCCGCCACAAACAGAGTTGCTACAAACATTTTTGCACAGGCGGTGCCTTTTTCCTCTTTTATGATTTTTTTTTTTTGGCACTACAGAATCAAAGGGTATGCATAGTTTTATACCCTTTGGGCATAGTGGCTAACCCTTCTTTAACTACACATCTGGAAACTGCTGGGCCACTTAGGGATCCAGAAGATCCAGAGGACCCCGCTCCCCAGTGTCATTTTCTCCCAATTCATCTAAAGGAATATAAGCTCCTTTCCAAAAGCCAAGGTGTCAGGTTAAGTGTCAGCCTTGGTCACCGGAAGAAGAGGAGGAGGGGGAGGACGAATTATTTTTAAATTATGATGCATGGCTGTGTGCTATCGAGCCAAGGAGGAAAGATGTGGGAGGACCCTGTCTCTCTCCTCTTAGTCTCCCAATCACCTGCTGAAGTGTCTAGAGTCAGGAGATCTGTCTGGTCCTTGACAAAGCTGCTAGAGAAACGTTCCGCCCCCATCCTCCTCCACCCCTGATTGGAATCTATACCAGATTGGTTGCTAGTCACAAGATTCGGTATTCAGTTTCTTCTCTCAATCCCTGGAATCAGGAGCAATACTGGAGAACTCAAAATAGGGCAAGGAGAAGGGGAGGTGGGGAGAAGTAAGACAGGGAGTACTCATTTATACAAACGCTTTCAGGCACTGAGAACAGTCAACTGGGTTTAAGTCAGTGGTTCTGCAACAGAGCAAAGTTAATTGGCTTCCATGTCAGTCTCATTATAAAGATAGTTTAACCAATCAAACGTGAATTAACCCATGAATTTAGTCTCATTAACAGGATGAGTCAACCAACTGGAGAAATATTTGCCCTGCTAGATAGATGCATTTCTGATTGGAGAATTGTTTTCAAGTAGCAATTATTAGTACCCAGGTAGAGCAGCTGAACACTAATGGTACCTTCTGACATTATATTTATTTAGGTATAGCTCTCATTTTTATTGAGCAATTAGGTAGCACAGTGAATACAGCACTGGGCCCCAAATCAGGAAGACTCATCTTCCTGAGTTCAAATTTGGCCTGACAATTAATAGCTGGATGACACTGGGCAAGTCACTTAACTCCTGTTGCCTCAGTTTTTTCATCTATAAAATGAGCTGGAGAAGGAAATGGCAAACTATTCCATTATCTTTGTCAAAAAAGAGTCTGAAATGACTAAATAAATGTCTTATTTCCACCCCACTTGATTCTAACTAGATTTTATTCTTTCTGAGATCAGACACTATCATTTTTCCTTTGGATTCATCACATCCTAGTCCAGTGACCTATGGTACAGGAGAAAGGAACTGAATTTGAAGTAATGAGATCTGCACATAGTAGGAACTTAATAAATATTTGCGAAATGAATAAGTGGATGAACGATACTATGGTAGAATGGAAGGTATCAATTCACACTTAGGAGATCAGAACATAAATCCAAGCTCTGGCACTTATTGGTGGTGTGATCTTGAGCAAACTACTTAACCATCTCTTTGCCTCACTTCCCTCATCTGTAAAGTGGGGATGAAAACACTTGCACTACATGCTTCATATAATCAAGGGGATTTTGGAGATCATTTAATTCTGCCTCCTTATTTTATAGATTAGGAAACTGAGGGCTGAAGTCATTAAGTGACATGCCCAGAGTCACAAAGCTAGTGAACTTCAGAAATGGAATTTGAACTCTAGTCCCTTGATCACATTGCTAATCAACATTCTAATACATTGTACTATTTCTTCCCCAAAGGATTATTGAGGGGAAGGGCTTTGTAAACCTTAAAAGCTTTGTAAATCTATAATTGTTACCATTGGCCAATTCTTCTGAACTGAAGACCTATGTGAATATGTATGTATGTATAGTAAACTGCTGGGAACTAGGAGAGAGAAAAGAGGAAGGAAATAGACATTTATTTCATAATAAATGAAATTTATTTATTATGAACCAACTACTTTACAAAGCACTTTGTAATTATCTCATATGATCCTTTTAGCAATCCTGGGAAGTAGATACTATTATGCTCCTCCAAGTTGAGGAAACTGAGGCAGATAGAGGTTAAGTGAGTTGCCTAATAAATGTCTGAGGCTGTATTTGACATCAAGTTTTCCTGACTCCAATCTCCAAGACTATATTCTCTCCCCTGAATCATCTAGTTGAAGGATTTGCTATCTCTTTTCTTTTTTAGTCTACAAAGCACCAAGAACTATAGGAATCATGTCTTTTTCTTTGTGACAATTAATTGATTAATCCTCTAAGAAACAAGGGAGTCATTGCATGCTATTAGTTCTCTGAATACAACTCTGATATCCTATAATCCCCATAGCTCTTCATTCCACCTTAAAACTCTGCCTTGGGAAGAAAAGTGTAGATAATTTCAGTGATTGGTTGGCATGAGAACTAAATTCTAGTCAAGACTCAGCCATTTGACCCACTGTGTCACCTTGTCAAGTTGCTCGAATTTTCTGGGCATTTGTAAAACAAAAAGATTGGATTAGATAATCTCAAAGGCACTTTTCAGGTTTGAAGTGCTGTGATTTTGTGACCTTGAATGTGTTTGTTCTAAATCAACATGTTCTGAACTGTGGGAAGAGAGAGGAGAGAAAAAGGAATATAAAGAAGAGATCAGGAGTGCTCAAACCAGCCAATAATTATTTATTTACATTAATAATTATTTGTTAATAATTATTAACCAATCAATATTTATAAAATGTTTACTATGTGTCAACCACCATCCTAAGCACTAGGGATACAAAGTTAGTCCCTTCAAAGAACTTAAACTTTAATGTGGAGACATGTAGAGAAATAAGCACATAAGAAGCTATACAGAATAGGATTCCACGTAGAGTTTGAAAAGGCTTATATGAACCAAAACAAAGTGAAGAAAGCAGAACAGGAATATTAGGTACAATGATTTCCACAATGAAATGGGAAAACAAACCAAGTAAAACGAACCTGAATGCTCTTTAATTATGTCAGAGCTTCTTCCAGAAATGACTTAAGATAATCTACTACTCTTATTGCAGAGTGGAGATATTTTAGGTATAGAATATTGCATATACTGCTAGACACAGTTGATAGGATGAATGTTTTTGCTGAACTGTTTCCCATCCTCAAGGAAGCAAAGGAAGATTCATTGGGTAAAAAGGAAGAAGAGATATATCTGATTAAGAATATGATGTAAAAGGCAGCAATAAAAAAAAATACAACAAATCAGATATTTGCTGTAACTGAATCCAATAATACTGCAGTGTCACTGGAGTGGCTAATTGTTCCCTCGTTATAGAATCTTCCACACTTCAAAGATCCAGGATTTCCTTCATGTGGGCACCCCCTCTACCAGAGCAGACTGCAAAAGTAAGGAGTTTGGAAGTCAGGATCCCCAAGAAGGTCAGACTTCACAAAAGACTTCATTGTATGATGTTTGCATAAACCAGTTTCTAAGTTGGATGTTCACATCGAGAGGTTCAAAGGAAGCTTGGCCGTTGAGCTCTCAGCTCAGTTCTGTTTGGGTGTATTGAGATGGAAGATCGTGGAGTCAGATGACTTAATATCAAATCCTCACTGTGATATTTCCGAGCTGTAACAATAAGATTTGTACTACCTACCTCAGAGAAGTGTACTTTGTAAACTTCAAAATGCTTTATAAACATTAGTCATTGTTATTATGTTAACTTTGGGCAAGTCACGTAAATAAGCCAGAATAATACTAGGTGACCTCTGTAGGGTCCCTTTCGGCTCAAGATTTATGATCCTAGGACTTTGCACACTCCTGACCTTGCCTGATTTGGGGGGGATATTCTGAGAATAAAGTGGTTTTAAACAATCAAAATTGTTAGAGAGGGAGAAGAGGGGAATTCCTAATAGGGCCTGAAAGAATCCTAGATTGTCTTGTGTTCTTCAGGAGCAAACTCGATTCCATTTCTTCAGAAGGAAAAACTGAGGCATGGAGGAGAAGGTGGACCTGATGGTCAGGAATAAAACCCAGGAGTTTGCATGGACAAGCCTTCCTGCTTATTGGGAGCTTGAGAAGGAGGGAGGGGCATCTGACCAGGTTCTTCTCCCACCCAGGTTTCCTGGATCCTGCTCAGCCCCCTCCCTGGCTCCTAATTCCCAGCTCCCCCTCCCCACCCTAGGCGCCTGTGTGGGAGGCCCTGGCTGAAGGACAGGGGAATCTGGCTTTGGCAAGAAGGATAAACTTCCCTCGACCCCGGCAGGAGCCTCTCTCTCCCACACAGGGCTCAGCGGCCCCATTGGGTTGCAGGATAACTGTAAATCCGCCGCCCACGGAGACAGCTGGGTCCAGGGTGCCTCTGGAAGATTTAACCCTTTCCAGGGCTGCTGACCTGCTTCCGGACCCTGTCTTCTGAGTCTGGGTCTGTTATCTTCAGCACACGTAGAACAACCGTGAGCTAGAAAGGGGCGGGGGCCATTCAGTGGGCCAACGGGGTGCTTCTGCCCCAATGCACAATGTTTCCCAAACAGTCTAGAATCCTTGGAAGGAAGCTTGAGTATTGTTTATTGTGGGGCTGCTGGGAAGATGGCCAGGCTCTAGTTAACCCTTTGTGAGGTTTGTGGGGAGGATCTTTCTACAGCAAAAAGGTCATTAAGATCGTGAGCCTCCTCCCTCATAACCAGCATCCAAAAGCCCTTTACTCAACACTACATAGGGATGGCTGCCAATCTGGAAGTATGTCCACAGTGCCAGTGGATAACTAGCTATTTGAGAAGTACCGAAAAACTTGGTTACTCTAAGGTATCTTTCCTTCTGGCTTGTCATGAGGGTAACCTTCCCTGAAATTACCACTAAGGGATTAAGTAAAGGAAGTAGAGACAGAGACATTATCTCCAGAAGGCTCCGCTTAAAATTATAGCTTAACTCTTTCATTTATTTATTTTATTTATTTGGTGCATTAATGATTGGAATGCTTTTACACTCCGAGGAAGCATGATTCCATCTGGTATTGTGGGAGGGACAATAAGCCTGGAGTCAAGAGACCTGGTTTTGATTCCTTGTCCTGACAGATGTTAAGTTGTATAACTTACTTCTTGAGACATCAGTTCGTCATCTGTAAAATAGACGTAATACTTGCGTCACCTAGTTATTGGAGAGGGGAATTTTAAAACACAAAAGAAGTTTGTATTATTACTTAATAGATTGCAAACTTCTTGAGAACAAGCAGTCTGATTTTGTTTTTTTCCTCCATGTTCCCAGTTCTAATTGGACTGTGTATAGTAAGGGCTTAATCACTGTTGAAGTCAATTGTAATCTTCACCAATGCAGTCTATAATGTAGGAGATAGTCTTCTGGTGGTGTTTCTGTTGGAAAAAAAAATCATCCCCGGATAGCCATTGTCTGGGACTGAGCCTTCATGGAATTAACTGTGATTAAGCCATGGACTGACCATCCATCACAGGCTCTTTATGGAAACTTTTCCAACTTGATTAGGCTGGCCAAAATTTGTGCACCGTTATCCAAGCTGGAAGAACCCAGAATCAATACTATAGCATGTTGAGGGATCAAAGGAAGATGGTGAAGGAAGGGATAAGTAGAACAACTGAACTTTCATATGATACTTTGGAAAGTCAGTGTAGAGAGTGACCAAACTGGCATTCTCTGATGTGACCCTCACACCAACCCTATAAAGCAGGCTGAGCAGGGACTAGTGTCCATATTTTATAAATGAAGGAATTGAGGTTCGGAAAGGTTCGTCATTTGGCCAAGGTTCCCTTAAATAGAGAACAGATGAGTTTGGTGGGGATGAGGTCCAGGGCAAGGACATTCCAGTGAGGAGATGATGACCTAGGCAAGTCCTAGTGGGTTGGGGAATGGGAAATAACATAAGGGGTGCAGTTAAGGAGGTAGAACGAAGGCATAGCACTAGGGAATAATGTGTGTGTATCTTTGTGTGTATATGTGTGTGTGGGAAGTGCCTCAAAGATGAATTTTTCCTATTTCATAGTTTTGCCTAGGATCATGCCAGGCTCTGTTCTCTAGGCAATTATCATTCAAAATAATCTCTCAATCAATCAGCAAACATTTACCATTTCTTTATTTTTATTCTAAACTTAATAAATGGCAAAATAAAATGGATATTTGCATATACTTGATACAATACAGAGGATTGTACATGAAACTGTAGATCTCTTTTAAATAAAGCTTGCTTTTCTTTTTTAGTATATAACAAATTCAACCTATATCTTTTGAAGTTGTGTTTATGTTTTTCTTTTCTCTCCGTCTTTTTACTTTCTTTTCCTCCCTCCATTATTCATTTTTTTTCTTTCTTTTCTTCCTTTCTTATTTCCTCCCTTGTTTCTTTTCTTTCTTTCTCCCTTTTCTCTTCCTTCACTCTTCCTTTCTTCTTTTTTGTTTCTTTCTCTTTCTTTTCTCTCTCTCTCTCTTTTCTTTTTCTCTTTCTTTCTGTCTCTTTGTTTCTTTGTTTGTTTCTTTCTTTCTTCCTCTAATCTTTCCTATCACTGACAAAGCAAAACCTTATGGCAACATCAGTAAGAATTTAAATGACCACCATGCAAACAACATTCTACTATTTTCTGGGGACAAAAGACAAAAGTGGAACAGTCCATGTTTTCAAGCTTACATTGTATCAAGAGAGATATGTACATATATATGCGTATACAAAGAATATCTAAGATAAGTATTATATATTTTTGGGGAAGGAAAAGTTAGCACTTTCAGGGGTCAGGAGGAAATTTATGGAGAAGGTGGTGATTGAAATGAGTCTTGAAAGAAACTTGGATTTCTAAGAAAGGCATGTCAGGTTGGGATTCTATCCCTGATAATAAACAGAGTCTCTTTTCTAAGGATCAATATCATCCATTATGAATATGGTAGAGCATCCCAGAGAGTACATCCCTGATAGTATAGCCTTCAAGAATCCAAAGGTTCCTAACTGGCTCTGGCATTGAAGCATCTTCTACCATCATCAAAGGCCTGAAATTCACCATTCAAGTTTAAATCCTTTGAGTTAAATGCTACTTTTACTTCCATCTTCCAATGTACCAGCAAGAGTACTAGACTGGGAGTTACTAAGCTTGGGTTTAAATCCCAGCTCTTCTATTGTTTACTTTTGGGTTATTCTCATTTCCCAAAGCCTCAGTTTTCTAATTTGCAAAATGGGTATGATAACACCTTTCCTCCACAATGACTGGTCATCAGAATCTAATGATATAGTATGGATGAAAACTTTTAAAAAATAGCTAAGGACTACAAAAATATAGCAATCACAATTGTCTTTCTTTAAAATATAAATACCTAATAGGAGGAGTGACATTCATTCACTAATTCGTTTTTTATGAAAAGGCTTCTCAAATCCCTTTCCTTCCTAGAACCAGGTGTCTTGGCTGTCAATTTTCTCATACCCTGGGAATCACTTTGAAGGAATGATATCAATAAACTTGAGTATGGACAGGGGAGGGTGACCAGGATTGTGAGGGACCTGGAGATCATACCATAAACAGAACTTTTGAAATAAATTGAATTCAATTCAGTTCAACAAATACTTATTAAGCTTTTAAGATGTGCAAGATACCATTCTAGGAAATACAAATAATAATAATGTTTAGCACTTATAAAGCACTATAATTTTGCAAAATACTTTACAAATATTATATATCATTTAATCTTTTCAACATCCCTGGGAAGTAGATTCTATTATGATGTCCATTTTATAGGTGGGGAAACTGAGGAACAGAAAGGGTAAGTGACTTGCTCAGATTCATACATTTAGTGTATGGAGCTTTTTTGAATTCAGGTCTTTCTGACTCAAAGTCTAGCTCTCTATCTATGGTACCACCTACTTGCCTTAAAAGAAAAACAAACAAAACAAAAACTATTCCTCTCTGCAAAATCTTTAATTCTGCTAGGGGATGTAACCTGCACACAAGGCAAATACAAGGTAATATGAGAACTTTACAGTTGTAGAGAAGAAAAGAAAAGTCAGAGAAGAGGCAAAGAGGCAAAACCAGGGATAGGAGGAATGTGGGATATTTGGAATGATTTGGAATAAGATGCCTTGGTTGTTGTCCCCAAATATTTGAAAGACTGTTCTCATGGAAGAGGGATTGTTTTGTCCTGGTGGGACATAGAGGGAAGAACTAGGCAAAATAGATGGAAATTAAGGAGAATCAGATTTAGCTTTGATGTAAGCAATTTTTCCCAACATATACAGATGTCCAAAATAGAAAAAAAAAAAAATAAAAGGAATAAATTGCCTCAGCAAGTAATGAAATCCCCATCGCTGGAATAAGGCTGGGTGACCACGTGTCAAGGATGTAGATAAAATTCATGAATAGAGATTGAACTAGATGAGATCTCTTCCAACTCTGAGATTCTATTATTCCCTGATGGGGTCACTCTACCACCTCCAGTGATTACTCATTCCAATTTACCCTTCCTCAGATCAGAAAGTTCTCTTTGGTGTCCAATATCTGGCTATCCTGCTGCAACAAAAAGCCAATTTCCTTTCCCCAAATTTTCATAAATCTGAGGCTAGAAGGAAGGGATTGGGATAATGGTTTTATCATCTGATATCCACAGGAATGAGTAAAGTGTCCAAGGCCTGCCTGGTATGAGAATTAACAGGCAAGACAAAATTCTTGTTTCCTGGAACTGATGGAAGAGATGAAAGATTCAAGGAGTCTTAGTGGTTTACAGAGAATGGAAAAAAGTTCCTGGCAAAGAACTAGGCCAAGAAGATCTGAGAAAAAAGAACAATGCCCAGAGGTACAAACACCTGGTTGCTCATTTGAGGTACCTGTCCTGGACACAAGAGAAATGGCTTACAGGACTCAAGACAAGGCACAAGATAATGACAGCACATCCAATTAGAGTCTTAGCTTTGCCAGGTAGCATAAGTTCCCTTTGCCTGGGTCCAGATGTCTTTGGCTGGAATATCAGAGAAAATATTGTGTCCCCTTTTTCCTTTTTGGGATTGTTTCTTTCTTTGTAAAGTAAGGAAGTTAAATTAGATGATTTCTAGCTCTAACATTCTATGATTCTGTTGGAAAAAAGACACCTCGGAATTTCAATTGCTCTAGATTAGAAGAGGGAAGTCATCTGGATTTCCATTATTTGTCTCTCTATACTTGCATGAAGTAAACACTGGCTTCTTCCATTCTGAGTACCTAATTTTTCCTCAGTAGGACCCAGGCAGGGGATGGTCTTTCCTACTCACTGAGTAGATAGTGACACAGGCTTCCCTTTTCTCCTAATCAATCCCCAGAGGGAAAACAGCTCCACAGAGACAGACTTCTCCAAGACCACGTCATCTCTCTCAGCTAGACAATGGGCCCTTGTAAACAGCTCTGAGTTCAGATCCTGCCCCACCCTAGCTGCTGGAGGTGGTCGGAAGTTCAGATTCTGGGAAGCGGGGGCTCAGGGATGCTGTGCCCAGGAGCTGCAGGCACTGTGCTGTACTCCAAATCTTTGGGGGTTTCTGTGGAACTGAGGCAAAGCTTTGCAGCTTCCAGAGGCCAGAGACAGAGGATGTGGGGGCGAAGGCAATTCAGGAGACCAATAGGACCAGTGATGTTGAATAGCCTAGCGCAGAAGAGCTTATTAACAGGATCATAGGATTTAAAGCTGGAAAATATCTTAAGAATAGTTGAGCCTAACTTCCTCTTTCATGAATGTAGAAACTAGGAGAGTGTGAGGGACAGTGGACAAAAATGTTCTCTCTGGAATTGGAGGACTTGGGACCTTGGTGGACTCGGGACCTTGGCTGACTTTAGACAAGTCATTTAGCCATTCTGAGGCCAAATGTCCTTTTCGGTAAAAGGAACAAATTGAAAATAAGAAGGAAAACAGTACCAGAATCCTGATCTTTATGTGTGCCTAATCCTGACTTCATGTTTTGCTTTCCTGGGCAGAGAAACGGTCGACCTAAAGTATGGAATAAAACAGACATCAAGCTATTGTGTTGATTTGATTTTCTTAACAACATTTCTGTTATAAGGGACAGTTCTTTGGGGGTGGCAGGGGACAGGGGGATCCCTGGGAAATGACAGTGATTTTTTTTAAAAGTATCAATAAAATATGAAAAGAAAATGAAAAGATTAAATTAGATGATTAGATTACTTCCAACTTTAAATGATCCAATGAGATCCATAAAACTATTGGTAATGATTCCAGAAGAACCCAGATCTTCTGATTCCTAGTATAGAACTCTTTCCCTACAGACTCTAATAGTCACATTCTACCACCTCTGGCCCAGTGTGGAGAGCTGGGAGAATGGCAGTGGATGCCAAAGACTGGTGGCTCACGGAGGTTGGATGCACGCAGAGGATGTGATTTTTGCCCTTTCTCCACAGTGGGAGACTCCTCTGGGATCCTAGTTGATTGGTTGAATGGCTGGCTTCATAGCTATGGGACTAAGGTGGCCCTCTTAGCTCTTGACCAAGCTCTCTTTCTCCCAAAGCTTTCTAGAGACCAGAACTAAAGAGAATGCCCAGGGCAGGGAGCTGGGTCATGGAGGCAGAAGGTCCCAGCTGGACAGACCAAACCCAGCCATCTTTTCCCTGAAATTCCACACACCCTGGGCGTTTGGCAGGAGCCAGGGAATGTGCATCATCTGAACAATTTGTCTTTCATGGGATGTTTGCATCAATTGCCTTATTGTTTCTTTCCTTTGAGACTGATGTGGTTGCTGCTCTGTGGGCTTGCTGAGGCATTGGTGTGTGTGTGTGTGTGTGTGTGTGTGTGTGTGTGTGTGTGTGTGTGTGTGAGAGAGAGAGAGAGAGAGAGAGGAGAGAGAGAGAGAGAGAGAGAAGGGAGATGGAGTGAGGCAGAGAGGAAGAAAGAGAGAGAAGAGAGAGGAGAGAGACAGAGACAGAGAGAGGCAGAGAGGAAGAGAAAGAGAGAAGAGAGAGGAGAGAGACAGACAGAGAGAGGGAGGGAAGGAGGAAAGGAAGATGGAGGGAGGGAGTGAGAGAGACAGAGAGAGAAGCAGAAAGAGAAGGAGGAGAGAGAGAGAGAGAGAGAGAGAGAGAGTGAAAAGAAAAAAGAAGAGAAAGAAAGGAAGAGAGAGGGAAAAGAAAGAAGAGATAGAGACAAAGAAAGGGCGGGGGAAGGGGAGGGAAGGAATGTATATATGCATATGGAAGAGCAAGAAGGAAAGAAAAGGGAGGGTGGTATCGCCCTCTGGTGGACAACTTCGTCCCTCCACACCCATAACTGTTTCACAGACATATCTAGAAGGAACCAGAGAGTTCTAGTCTTAAATCTCATTGTTTTTCAGATAACAAACCAAAAACCTGAGATTTCCAGAAATTAACTTGTCTAAGTTCGTATAGATAGTAGGGAAGAACATCATAACCTGAACCCATATCTTTTGACTCCAAACTGATTCTCATTTTTTTGCTAACAATTTTGCTAAGGCATCAAGGACAAGTAGAGGAAAGAGTGAGTAGAGAAAGCCCCTTTGCTATCCAGTGCTAAAAGTCTCGCCATAATTCCCTAATATTGTTTCCAAGGCCATAAAGAATGGGAGAGGGACTTTGATACTTTAAAGTCACACTTCTAGCAACTGTTGCCCCTTAAAGCCTATAATAGGTTACTTTAATTCTCACCCTTCCCCCCCTGAGCCTGGCAAATGGGATACTTGGGTCTCTATTCTCTTAGACAGCCTCCTATGGATTAAAAAACCTTTGCAAGGGAGAATTCAGTACTACACAGCAGTACACAGAAAGAGGGCTGTATATCAAATTGGATCCTTATTTCTTACCATTTGTACATATGTATATCCAAATATACACAGATAGTAAATGTCATCAATTATTAAAAAAAAAAGAATTCAGTACTAAAACAATATAAAGAAAACATAAGATTCTCTCTCTGTAGTTCTGTCTCTCTGTGTCTGTCTCTATCTCTTTCTGACTCTGTCACTGTTTTTGTGTCTCTTTCTCTCTCTGTCTCTGTCTCTTTGTCTCTATCTCTCTCTATGTCTCTGTTGCTCTGTGCATGTCTCTCTTTGTCTCTCTCTGTCTCTGTTTCTGTTTCTCTCCGTTTCTTTATTTTTCTCTGTGTGTCTTTGTCTTTCTCTTTGTCTCTTTCTCTGCCTTTCTGTCTCTGTTTCTCTTTGTCTCTTTCTCTGTTTTTCTCTTTGTCTCTCTGTCTCTGTTTCTGTTTCTCTTTGTCTCTTTGTTTTTCTGTGTGTCTCTTTCTCTTTGTCTCTTTGTCTCTCTTTCTCTGCCTTTCTGTCTCTGTTTCTGTTTCTCTCTGTTTCTTTGTTTTTCTGTGTGTCTCTTTCTCTGTCTTTCTCTTTGTCTCTCTGTCTCTGTTTCTGTTTCTCTCTCCATTTCTTTATTTTTCTCTGTGTGTCTTTCTCTGTCTTTCTCTTTGTCTCTCTGTCTCTGTTTCTGTTTCTCTCTCCATTTCTTTATTTTTCTCTGTGTGTTTTTCTCTATCTTTCTCTTTGTCTCTCTGTCTCTGTTTCTGTTTCTCTCTCCGTTTCTTTATTTTTCTCTGTATGTCTTTCTCTGTCTTTCTCTTTGTCTCTTTTTCTCTGCCTTTCTGTCTCTGTTTCTGTTTCTCTTTGTTGCTTTGTTTTTCTGTGTGTCTCTTTCTCTTTGTCTCATTCTATCTCCCCTTTTCTCTGTCTCCACCTCTCTTTCTTCTACCCCCTTGACACTTTACAAATCAGGAACCTGAGTCCCAGAAAGATTAAGTCTCATACAGGTTGAAAACGATCAGAGGCAGGATTTGAGTCACATCTTTGGATTCCAGAGCCAAGGTTCTTTCTGCTGACCATATTGGAAGCTTTCTTAAGATATTTAATAATATGTGGAAATTAATGTAATACTCATGTAGTCTCTCTGTTGTCCTCCTGCTCACTGTATTTCTGTGCTGTTTGAATGTGAGATTGTGGGTAATTCAATCATCCATGCTATAACTCATGAGGTTTATAACTCATAATCCACCTACAAAATGGAACTAACACTAAGTGAACTCTCTCATTAATGGGCAGCTATGTGGCATGGTGGATAAAGTGCTAGGCCTGGAGTCAGGAGACCTGGGGCCTTAGCCATGTGATCCTGGGCAAGTCACGTAACCCTGTTTGCCTCATTTTTCTCATTTATAAAATGAATTAGAGAAGGAAACGGCAGACCACTTCAGAGTCAGAACCCCCCCCCAAAAAAAAAGAATTAAGACTAAAAAAATAACTTGAGCAATGCCTACTTCATAGATTATTGCAAAGAAAATGTGTTGTAAACTTTACATTATAAAATATGAATTATTCTGTACAATTTTGAACAAATTATTAGGTATCTACTGTGTTCCACACACTATGCTAAACTCTAGGTTTACAATGACAAGAATAAAATATCCCTTGCCCTCAAGGGGCTTACATTCTACTAAAAGAGCAACTAGCTGGTACAGTGTGTTCAGCACAGGTTCCAGCATCAGGAAGAGCTGACCTCAATTCTAGGCTAGGAACTTTCCTATTCCTAACTGTGCAAATGAACTTTTAATTACAAATACAAGAGGATATTATAATTTTACTTTGAAATAAAAATCATGCGACCCTGTATAAGTCATTTGCCTTTGTTAGTCTCAGCTGTCTTTTTCTGTTGTTTCTGTCTGTTTCTGTTGTGAGGATAAAATGAAATGAAATTTCTAAGATGTTTTTTCAAATCTTAAAACACTATATAAGGGGCAGCTAGGTGGCACAGTAGATAGAGCACTAGCCCTGAAGTCAGGAGGATCTGAGTTCAAATGTGGTCTCAGATATTTAACACTTCCTAGCTGTGTGACCGCAGGCAAATTGCTTAACCCCAATTGCCTCAGCAAAAAAAAACCAAACAGACAAAGAAAAAACAACAACAACAAATACAAAACAAATCAAAACACTATGTAAATGCTAGTTATTATTATTATACATATTATATGTGTATAGTTGTATTATAATGTGTATTATTGTTATTATTATATATGTGATAATATCTAAATCATTCCATTATATACATTTGTTATGTATATAATTGCATTATAATATGTATTATTGTTATTACTATATATGTGATAATATCCAGATCATTCCAACCTACAGCATCTTCAGACCATCTAAAATTCCTTCAGTGCTCATTACAGTACATTACAAGTACCTTGAGCACTGGTATTGTTATGGTATTTATCTTTACATCTCTCTGGGATCTAGAATAGCAGTAGACATCCACATACTTACATGCTCCAATGAATGATTAATCCCCTTATCATGGGCATTTCTTCCAAAGATTTTGATTACAGCCCATGCGTGCTTATCTGTCTGATGTGACTCTCCTTTAGGTCTCTATGATAAATCCACCACAGGGGGTTCATTATCTGTGCAGGGAGTTTTTGTCAAATTCTCTTGACCTCGAGAGGGTATCAGCAGGGCACATGGTGTGTCTTTCTGTGTTCTTGAGCTCTTGCCACTTCTTTTTTGATCATGTGACTCTGATGACATCATTTAGAATGCTTGATAACTGTCAAAGAAATTTTCCTAAAGCCAAAATCCTACCATGCCTCCTCCTTTTTATACCCACACCTTCCCTTTCAATAAACTCTAGTGGTTCTCTACTGCCTCGAGGAGCAAACTGAAAATATTCTCTTTGGAGTTCAAAGCATTTGAAACCCGTCCCTTCCTATTTTTCTAGTCCTTTTCCAAACTTACTGTCCTTCATATATTCTGTGATCTAGTGACAGATCCTTGCTATTCCTGGCACAAGACACTCCACTTATCTGATTGAGCATTTTCACTGCCTATCCCCCAAATCTGGAACTCTCTTTCCTCATCTCCACCTCCTGGCTACCTTTGAGTCTCAACTACAATTCTACTTTCTTCAAGAAGCCTTTCTTAGTCCTTAATCTTTTATTTTTTAATTTAAAGTAAGTGTTTATTGATGTCTTTTGTTGTAATTTAAAAATACTTCAAAGGATCAAACTATATTAGAATGCATATGGTGAAATTTTTTTTCAAAGTACAATTATAGTATCTCCTTGTAATTATTTGCATTTAAGACTTCATTTGAATAGTTAGGAGGAAGAAAATATTTATTATCAAATATATTTCCTTGTCAATTGATGTGCCTACTCCTTGTAGTATTAAAAGAGCTTCAAAGTTTCCCAAAGTTAATTGAGCCTACTCCTCCAGCTTAATTCTGAGCTCTATTTACTGAGGCTTTTAATAATCTGTTATTTAATTAAATTTGGTGCTAAATGCTAGATTTGCTGGTTGTACCTGTTTGCCTTGTTCAGGCTCAAATTCTACTCTATGAGCCTTGCTGATGCTATAGAAATGGAGCCCAGCTATATATTCTCAAGCCACTAGGGGCCATGACAGACTCTTAGGAATCAAGGAATCAGTTAGACTGATCATGGGGAGAGCCACCACCTCTTCAGCAGAATGTGCTATAAATAACCAGCAGAAAGCTTTTTTTTTTCCTCTTCCATACTGGTCATTATTTTTAGTATTCCAAATCACCCTCCCCTTCCTCACTCCCCTACCCCATTATATGCTATATCTTTCAAGTGGAAGAACTCTACGCTCCCGGAATATTTGGGTTATCTCTGACAACTCCTTTTTCAGAGAACTGTCTGATATCTTATCTAGTGTCCCCAGTAGGTTTGAGTGTTTTGTATTTTCCTGGGGTTTGAGATTTGTAACCATTCCCAATCAGGAATATCTAATAATGCTTTGAGGGGTATGTGTGTAAAATTCTTTATTGGATCCTATAAGGAAGTGAAAACGGGGATGCAAAAAAGTCAGCCACAATACTATAAACATGGGTAGAAGCTTATACTGACAATTTCACTCTGCAGCTAAATCTTACCATTACTACCTTCCTATCTCTTAAATGTTTTCTTTCCACTCACAGACCTTTATCACTTCTCATTATAACAATCTTTTCAGCCTTCTATTTAGTCTCCTATTCTCCTTAATTCTCCTCCACTCAGCTGCCAAAGTATTTTCCTAAAGTTCAGGTCTACTCATGTCTCCTTTCCCCTGCTCCTACCTACTCAATAAACTCCCTTATATTTCCAGGATCAAATATAAAATATTTGATATTGTTTTAAGTTTGGTATAAATTATTGGTATTTAAAATTCTTCATGAATTGACCTCTCGTCTTCTTTCCCTTGTTTCTCTATGACCCAGCTACATAATGTTCCATGGTCTTGTATACAACACAATGTCTATGCCATTGTACTGTCCACCATGTTTAGAATGTTCTCCTTTCTCACCCCCACATTTTAAAATCCCTGGCTTCTTTTAATATTGAACTCTAATTTCACCTTTTTAGGAAGCTTGCCTTAGGCTCCTGAGCTATTCCTAATGCCTTCCCTTCTGAGCTTATTTTATTTTTTCCATTTACTCTGTATATTTCTTATATGTGCCTCATTATTTACAATGTTCTTTCCCGAGACCCACATGTGCAAAAATGTTTGTGGGAACCCTTTTTGTAGTGGCAAGAAACTGAAAACTGAATGGATGCCCACCAGTTGAGGAATGGCTAACAAGTTATAGTATATAAATGTTATGAAATATTATTGTTCTATAAGAAACAATCAGCAGCATGATTTCTGAGAGACCTGGAGAGACTTACATGAACTGATGCTAAATGAAATGACCAGAACTAGGAGATCATTATACATGGCAACAAGATTACATGATGATCAATTCTGATGGACGTTCTTCTTTCCAACAATGAGATGATTGAGGCCAGTTCCAATGATCTTGTGATGATGACAGCCATCTACACCCAGAGAGAGGAATGTGGGAACTAAGTGTGTATCACAACATCATATTTATTCTTTTTGCTGTTGTTTGCTTGCATTTTGTTTTCTTTCTCATTTTTTCCTTTTTGATCTGATTTTTCTTGTGCAGCAAGATAATTATACAAATATGCATACCTATATTTAATTTGACATATATTTTAACATGTTTAACATATATTAATCTTGAGCAAATCATAGAACCTCTCTGGGATTAAGCTTCCTCATCATAAAATGGCATCTATGTCATATCTAAGGTCCTTTCCAGGAGTAAACCTATATCCCTATGATCTTACAATTCTTTGGTATTCAAAGACTTTCAGAATCTTCCTCTTGTTTTCCTATCCTTCCACTTTCTAATCATCCTCCTCCCACTCCTATATACTCCGCAGTGATGCTGAGATGCTTAGACTCTGGCCTCCTGCTTATTCCTCAAATAAGACTCCATTTCCTGCACCAAGCATTTCTCCTGGCTGTCCTTAATGCTTGGGATGCTTTCCCTCCTCATTGCTGCCTCCTGTTTCCTTCAAGTCTCAGCTTAAATTCAACCTTCTATAGGAAATCTTTTCTGATTCCTCTTAATTCTAATGTCTCCCTCCCTCATTGATTATTTCCAATTTATCTTATCTGTAGCTTTTTTTTTTTAAACATATAGTTGCTTGCGTGTTGCTTTTCCCATTAAACTGGGATTTCCTGTAAGTCAAAGCTTCTTAAATTGTGGTCTGCAATCCCACATGGGTTCCTGTAATAGAATGTGTGGATCATGAAACACTTGGCAACAGTAAAAGGTATCAAATATTCCACCAAGATTTAATTCTTTTTTTTAAATTATTAAAGCATTTTATTTTCAATACATTTGCATAGAAAATTTTCAACATTCACCTTTGCAAAACCTTGTGCTTCAAATTTTTTTCTCTCCCTTACCCCACCTTTTCTCCCACATGGCAAGCAATTCAATATATGTTAAATATGTGCAATTCTTCTATATATATTTCCACAATTATAATACTGCACAAGAAATATCACTTCAAAAAGGGGGAAAATGAGCAAGAAAACAAAATGTAAGCAAACAAAAAAGGTGAAAATACTATGTTGTGGTCCACACTCAGTTCCCCCAGCCCTCTCTCTGGGTGCAGATAGCTTTCTTCATCATAAAATCATTGGAACTGGCCTGAATCATCTCATTGTTGAGAAGAACCATGTCCACAAGAATTAATTCTTTATGTAAAAATAAACAAGTGCTTCTATCTCATTAGTATACTAATTTGCTTTCATTTTAAATAAATGGTTAAATTATACGTATACCAAAAAATTATTTTAAAATAAATTTGTTTATGATTTATTATCAGCACAGATTTGATTTGTATACCTATTTTATATACATTGCATAAAAATTTCTCAGGTGAAAAGAGATCACGAGTGGAAAAAATTTAACAAGTCTTGATCTAGATTAGGGATTGTTTTCTGTCTTCCTTTGTAACATCTCTTTGTAACATCAGTGCTTTAGCAAAATGTTTAATAGATCTTTATTGACTCACTGAATGAACATATATCTATTGGGGAAGGATGCATAATTCACTTTACAGATAGAGACTGATGATCAAAGAAATGATTTTCTTAGTGCCACACCAAGAACTAGTGGCACTCTGTGGTATAGTCTAAAGAACCCTAAAGTTGGAATGTGAAGTTCTAGATCTTGTCTCTGTTCCTATCAGTGCATCTTTGGGCATGTTAGTTCAGCTGGCTAAGACTCCATTTGTAACAAAACGGGTTGGTCTACATGGTCTTTAAGGCCCTTGCTGATTCTAAATCTCTGATTCTATGAAGGCTCATCATTTCTGGGCCTTTAGGCAAGTCACTCTGGGTCTCAGAATGTAAACTAATTTATAAATTAGGAATCTGAACTGGCTGGTCTTTAATCTTTCTTCCAGCTCTAACTATATGATCCCCTGCTCACAGGTCACAGAAAGTTCTCAGAATTACAATTGATTTCAGTATATGGTAATATCATTGATGATTCTTTAGGTATTTTGCCCCCAAGTCCAGCGTTCTTTTCTCTGACTAGTCATTTCATTAAAAAATGGAAAGATCAGTAGATTTTAAAGATAGAAGTGACTGTAGAGAATCACCTAGTCCATTATCATTTATTAACAGATGAAGAAACTGAGGACAGAGGTGTTGAATGACCTACTTTCCAGGATCCAGTACGACTCATAATATTCTAAGTAGAAGGAATTGTCCTGCTGTTGGGATGGAATGGTGTAGATCTGTTGCTAATTAGCATAAAGAATCTGAAAAATCCCCTAAAACTCCTTTTTCTGAGATTTGGAAACCGATTACCTTTAAATTTGACTTATTTCTTGCTCTTTGTTGCCCCCTAGTGGCAGCAATCTTTGCTCAAACTGTACCATCTCCCCCGCCCCCCTCCACTTTTTAATCTTTTTAGGGAACGCTGTTGGATATCTTCATGTAGCCTCTCAACACATACAAAAGATGTGGCTAGACAATAGTTCTTTAGAATTGGAGGTTTTAGCTCAGTATGAGCCAGCAGTGTGTGCTACAAACCCCTAAAGCTAATTTATCTTAGGCTGCTTTAGTAAAGGTACTAGTGCCCATAACAAAGAGATGTGATATTCCTGCTTCACTGGGCCTTAATCAGATTACATCTGGAGAACTGTGTCCAAGTCTGAGGTTGAGATCAGAGGTATCAAACTTATGGGAGCTCCTGAGTGCATCAGAAATGAGATAAAAATTTAATTGAGAAATATTTAAGGAAATAAATATAAATACAATTATTATTTAGTCATTTCTGACTCTTTGTGATCCCATTTGAGATTTTCTTGGCAAAGATACTATCAGGGTTTTCTATTTCCTTCTCCAGCCCATTTTATAACAGGGTTAAGTTACTTGTCCAGTGTCACACAGCTAGAAGGTGTCTGAGAGGAGATCATTATATACCTCAACAACAATACTGTTTGAGGATGTATTCTGATGGAAGTGGACCTCTTCGATAAAGAGAGCCTTAATTGATCAAAGATAGACAGAAGCAGCTACACCCAGAGAAAGAACACTGGGAAATGAATATAAACTGCTTGCATTTATGTTTTTCTTCCCGGGTTATTTATACCTTCTGAATTCAATTCTCCCTGTGCAACAAGAAAACTGTTTGGTTCTGCACACATATATTGTATCTAGTATATACTGTAACCCATTCAACATGTAAAGGATTCTTGCCATCTGGGGGAAGGGGTGGAGGGAGGGAGGGGAAAAATTGGAACAGAAGTGAATGCAAGGGATAATGCTGTAAAAAATTACCCTGGCATGCGTTCTATCAATAAAAAGTTATTAAAAAAAAAAAAAAGGTGTCTGAGAATGGATTCAAACTCAGGCAGAAGATTCTTCCTGACTTGAGTTCTGACACTCTATCGACTGTGCTACTTAGTTGCCAATATACATAATGTTAAACTTGTGGTTTCCTAAGTTAATGTGAGATCCATAGGGATCCATTTCTACTTGAGTTTGATGCACTTAACTAGACCAGATCCAGAGGAGGTCTACCAGGATGGGAGAGCATTTGAAACCATGTTATGTGAAAACTCATGAAAGGAAATTAGGATTTTAAAATTTTAAAATAAGAAGATATGTTGCATGCCTCAGAACTAGGGACCAAGAAATAGACATTAGAGGGAAATAGATCAACTTAATATTAGGACAAATTCAGAACTTTTCAAAAGTGCAATGGACTGCTGTGGGAATTATTATGTGCTCTGTGATTGGCTAGGTGATAACTTTTTCTGTTTTTAGATTTGATTGAACACCAAGGTCTCTTAAAACTCTGTATTTCTCTGATTTTATGTGTAAAAGAGGATGCCCCAAAGAGGTTTCTTCAAAAGTTAAATGTGTACAGAGGCAGAGATGTTTCAGCAAAAGCCTTTAGATTCAAAAGAGACATTCCCAGAGGCCTGACTAGGTCAATTCCCAAAGGAGGATGGGAGGTGAAACTGACTGAATTGAAACTATATTGAGGTCAAACAGTTTGTAGTTATCAATTTCCTTGTTCGTGTTCCTTTATGTGTGTCTCCCTGTTATTGTGCTTTAAGCCAATACTATGGGTGTATTTGTGAGAAAGAACACCTTTGTCTTTGGAGGAAATGCTTTGTAACTACAATTCTTGCTAAGTCATTTGAGTAAATAACTTTTTTGCTTAAAAAAAAAAAATTAATTGGAGCAGCTGGGGAGTTGTTGGATAGAGTTCCAAGCTTGGAGTCAGGAAGATGTGAGTTCAAATCTGCTATCAGCCACTTATTAGTTGTGTGACCCTGGGCAAGTCATTTAATTCTCTTGCCTCAATTTCCTCATCTGTAAAGTGAGCTGGAGAAGGATATTCCAATGTCTTTGTCAAGAAAACTCCAAATGGGGTCAAAAAGAACTGAAAATGTCTGAAAGAACCGAACAGCAAGAACAACAAAACTAATTGAATCTACTGGCCAATATTTAAGTAGAATAATAGCAGGAGAAGCTCATGAACTTGGGAAGATAGCCATCCCAAAACATTTAAAAATGGAAGCCATTACTTCTTGGGATACCCAACTTGCCAGCACCAGTGGACCAGCATCTGACTTCAGGTATCATCACTGACTATTCCCCATGCCTGGAAAACTTTCTCCTCATTACCTACTCCTGGCTGCCCTGGCTTCTCAAGGCTCACCTTCTGCAAATAGCCTTTCATGATTCCCTTTAATGTTAGAGGCTCCACTTTTCCTCTTTAGAACCTAGCATATAACAGATCCTTATTAAATGCCCATTGACTGATTATGGTATCAGAACTTAACAAAATTCATAATAATAATAAAAATATGGGATGGTGGCCAAGCTTGAGGTTGACTATGTGAATGACTGATCCTTTAGGACTGTGGGATGGACCGTGTGACTCTGGGTAAATTTCCTTTCCTCTCATTCTAGAGTTCTCTTCTGGTTCCACCCACCCAGCTGATAAGGTATCAAAAGGCCTTCCTGTCTGCCAGCCTTCCTTATCCTGCTCTGATTTTCCCTTGAATTGCATTTCTTTTTCATAGTTGGATAAGCAAGACCAGTTTCTGGTTCAAAGCAAGGACCAGGACAAGTATGATGTGCCCCAAAGAATCACAAACTGTTGAAGTTGAAAAGGAGTCTAGAGATCATCCAGGCCTAAGCCTCGCCAATCATTTAGCAGAAAAGAAAATGGAGACCAGGAAAATACATACCAATGAATTGCCCAAGATCTTGAAATCTGTCAAGACAATAAATATTTTGTAAGTGCCCACTGTGAGTCAGGTACAATGCTAAGATCTGGGAATATACAAAAATATTCCTTAAAGGGGCAGCTAGATGGTACAGTAGATAGAGTACCAGCCATGAACTCAGGAAGACCTGAGTGCAAATCTAGCCTTAGACACTTAATACTTACTGTGTGATCCTGTGTAAGTCACTTAGCTCCAATTGCCTCAGGAAAAAAAAAAAAAATCCTTGACTTCAAGAAGCTTATAACCTGATGGGGAGAAAATAAGCCATCTCCGCCCCCCCCCCCCAAAACAAACAAACAAACAAACAAACGAACAAACAACCTATGAATAAATAATGAATATAAAATAAATAAGATTATTTCTTAGAAGGCCTTTCAAAGTTGTTTTTCTTTAATATTATTATTATGTACATTGGTTTGTTCTACTCATTCCACTCTTCACTTATTTTATTGTTCATTTGTTTCAGTTGTATCTCCCTCTTCATGACCCCATTAGGGATTTTCTTGGCAAAAATACTGCAGTAGTTTGACATTTCCTTCTCCAGATCAATATATAACTAAGGCAAGCAAGGTTAAGTGACTTTCTCAGAGTCACACTCTAGTGTTTGAGACTAATTTTGAACTCAGATCTTCCTGATTCCAGGCCCTATGCTCAGGGTCCTCAAACTTTTTAAATAGGGGGCCAGTTCACTGTCCCTCAGACTGTTGGAGGCCCGGACTATAGTAAAAACAAAAACTTTGTTTTGTGGGTCTTTAAATAAAGAAACTTCAAAGCCCTGGGTGAGGGGGATAATGGTCCTCAGCTGCCGCATCTGGCCTGTGGGCCATAGTTTGAGGACCCTTGCATCCACTGCAACACCTAGCTGCCCTGGTTATAAATATATACAAACTATCTCCAGGACTTTTCCACGAGAAGATACAAGTGGAACCCTCACCTGCTCCAGGAAAATGCCAGTTTCCTCAGGAATGGGAGAGAAGGGGAAAGGAAAAAGTAAAAGAAGCAAGAAGAAATCAAACATCTTAGTCAAGGGACAAAGAGAAGATAGAGCATGAGGACTCAGCAGAGGGAAGGGAGCTATGGGGAAGAAAAGATAGATTCCAGCTGGGACTTCAGGCCAAAAGAATGTTGGGAAGATGGAGGAAGAAAGATTCACATGATCAGATACTGAGAGCTTGAAAGGACTACAGAGGCCATCAAGGGTAACTCTCATTTTACAGATAAGGAAGCAGAAGCCCAGACCTATAAAGTGATTTGCTTAATGTCACATAGATAAATGGCAGAAATGGGATTTTTACCTAATCCACTCACTCCAAAGTCAATAATCTTTCTAGCATACCATATAGAGTCTCTCTTTATTCTGGAGAAAAAAGTAGAATAATGGCAGCCTCCCTCTTGTGAACCTTTTCATAATCATGCCTTCCTGATGAGAACATCCAGCCAGGTGGGGGAAAGTTTGTCCTATTATAACTATGAGGAATAGATCTAATCATCTGAGAAAGGGAGTTGAGAAGTGAAAAAGAATTAGGATAAAGGAGAGAGAGTTTCAAGGGGATAGGCTCACTTATGATAGAGATAGGAGAGGATGAAATTATTTTTTAAATTTATTTATTTTTAATTAAAGCTTCTGATTTTCAAAATATATGCATAGATAATTTTCAACAATCACCTAATAAAATCTTGTGTTCCAAACATTTTTCCCTCCTTTCGTTTCCATCCCCTCCCCTAGATGGCAAGTAATTTGATATATGTTAAATAGTGCAATTATTCTTTACATATAACAATCAGATCAAAAAGGGAAAAAAAATGAGAAAGAAAACAAAATGTCAGCAAGCAATAAAAAGGGTGAAACTGCTATGTTGTAAAGCACACTCAGTACACACAGTCTTCTCTCTGAGTGAAGATGGCTCTCTTCATCACAAGACATTTGGAACTGGCCTGAATTATCTCATTGTTGAAAAGAGCCACATCCATCAGAATTGATCATTGTATAATCTTGCTGTTGCTGTGTACAATGGTTCTACTCATTTCACTAAGCATCAGTTCATCTAAGTGAGAGGAAAAAATTCTGAGTGGGCTGGATTACCCACTTAGGGCAATATATTTTAGAAAGGTAGCCACAATGCAGAGAACAAACCTCATCCCTGCAACTTATTACCTATGACCTCAGACAAATCATTTAGTTGCTTAGGGCTTTCCTTTCCTCATCTGCAATAATAATAACAACTGCATTTATGTGGTAGTGCTTTTTTTTTTTTTTAGCACTATTAAAAAAAAATAATTATAACTTTATTGACAGAATCCATGCCAGGGTAATTTTTTACAACATTATCCCTTGCACTCACTTCTGTTCCAATTTTTCCCCTCCCTCCCTCCGCCTCCCCCAGATGGCAAGCAGTCTTATATATGTTAAATATGTCACAGTATATCCTAGATACGATATATGTGTGCAGAACCGAACAGTTCTCTTGTTGCACAGGAAGAATTGGATTCAGAAGGTAAAAATAGCCTGGGAAGAAAAACAAAAATGCAAACAGTTGACATTCATTTCCCTGTGTTCTTTCTTTGGGTGTAGCTGCTTCTGTCCATCATTGATCAATTGAAACTGAGTTACAGCTTCTCTTTGTTGAAGAAATCCACTTCCATCAGAATACATCCTCATACAGTATTGTTGTTGAAGTGTACAATGATCTCCTGGTTCTGCTCATTTCACTTAGCATCAGTTCGTGTAAGTCTCTCTAAGTCTCTCTGTATTCATCCCGCTGGTCATTTCTTACAGAACAATAATATTCCATAGCATTCATATACCACAATTTACCCAGCCATTCTCCAATTGATGGGCATCCATTCATTTTCCAGCTTCTAGCCACTACAAACAGGGCTGCTACAAACATTTTGACACATACAGGTCCCTTTCCCTTCTTTAGTATCTCTTTGGGATATAAGCCCAGAAGTAACACTGCTGGATCAAAGGGTATGCACAGTTTGATAACTTTTGGGCATAGTTCCAGATTGCTCTCCAGAATGGTTGGATTCGTTTACAACTTGTGGCAGTGCTTTTAAAGTTTACAAAGAGATGTACAAATATTATCTCATTTGATCCCCACAACAACTTTGGGAGGTAAGTGCTATTATTATCCCCATATTATAGTTCAGGGCATACGAGAGCAAATTACATAGTTATAGCGCAATCAGGTGGCACAATGGAAAGAGTGCCTGGCCTGAGGTCAAGAAGATTCATTTTCCTGAGTTCATCTGGTAAGTTTAGCCACTCGCTAGCTATATGATCCCGGGCAAGTCACTTAATCCTGTTTGTCTCATCTATAAAATGAGCTAGAGAAGGTAATGAATGGATAATCATTCCAGTATCTTTGTCAAGAAAATCCCCAAATCTTCATCATGAAGAGGTGGATATGTTTGAAAACAATTGAATATAAATGAGGAAATTAAGATAGACAGACAGGGCCACATGACTACTAAGAGTTTGGATTTGAATTCAAGTCTTCCTGATGTTAGAATTAGCACTTTACTCTATCCACTAGGCCACCTTCGCTGACTCTTAAATGAAAACTTGGGATAAATGGACTTTAAGGTCTCTTTTAGCTCAAAACCTGTGATCTTCTAATTTTCCAGCTTGAAATTCTTGGTACTTTGACTTTAATACCTCCCCCACCCCATCCAGAACAGAGCTTATTCCCGCAGTGCCAGGCTCTGTGGTCGAGCATCAGAAAATCTATTCCATCTTTGGAGTGGGCCATTGACTAAGGCTAACATGAAGATGGGATAAGAAGAGGGAAATTTTTTCTAGACTTCCTATGAAGTATTTTGCTTCATGACTCTGGGGTAGGTTAGAGATGAAAAAGAATAAATATAAAAGCAAGAAAAGCAAAAGAAATGGCAGTGGGGAGATGCCCCCATTTGGAAGGCTGGGGAGCTAGAGAGGTGGGGAGAAGGATTAGGGAGGATCCTATGAGCTCATGAATAGGGTTAGGAAAAGGGGCTAGACAAAGCCTTGCAGGGGAAAGCAGGGCTGCTTTGGCTCTCAGCCGTCCACCAGGCAAAGGGCCCCAACACCCTTTGTCTGAGTTGGCATTGTGCACTTGTTAACATTTCATGGTCCTCAGATTGGGCAGGGGGTGGAGTGAGATGCAGTCATATTTCAGGGGTGACCTCTGAGGGGCTATGTTTAAAAACCAACAAAAGCTCAGCTGTTGTTTCTATGTCTGTCTCCAGTAGCTTTTGTTGGAAGGGAGGAAGTGGGGGAGGGAGTAACATCACCTATTTCAAGGTCAATGAGGGGATGAGGGAAACAATGGTAACTTTCTCCTAGGATAGAAAGATTGCTCATGGTTCCATATTAACCCCAGGAGCTTCATAAAACAGATCGCTTCTCACCTAGCCTCTAAAAGTATTGGCAAAGGATCCAGATACATCTCCCTGGGGTCTTAGACTTCTCCACAGCCAGAGAAAAAATTGATCAGGCAATTAATCAGCAAGTATTTATTTAATACTTGCTATGCACTTGGCACTGTGCTGGGCTCTACAAGTACAAAGGATGAAACAATCACTGTTCATAAGGAATTTACATAAGAATAATTTTAAAATAATAATAGCTTGTATTTCTGTAGTACTTTGCAAATATCATCTGGTTGGATCTCACAACAATGCTGTGAAATAGGAATTATTATCCTCATTATATAGAAGAGGAAACTGAGGCTGCAAGAACTTAAGTGACTTGCTCAGGTCAGTTAAGTTAGTATCTGACAATGAATTTGAACTTAGATCTTCCTAACTATAATACAACTGCTTAGTTATCCCATGGGAGAGATAAGTATATATAAAAATATAGACTATATAAATATGAAGTTAATATAACTACATACAAAATAGTAAAATATAAAATAGTCTGAGAAATATGTACAATTATAACTTCTAATGATGTGAATTTGACTACATATGACTACTTTATGGGATTTATTATTTGTCCTAATCAGGACCAACCTGTCTCTTTGGAGTATTTCTATATTTCTTATTTCCTCATTCTTTCCATCTCTCTTCTCCTGCATTTAATCCTAGCTAACACTTAATAAATTGAAGGGAACTTAGTCTGAGTACGATATCATACCAGAAATGCTCTTTCCTGCACATAAGAATTCTTATAAAATATTTGTGATCAATTAGCTAACATGACAGACAAGGAAAATGAAGGAATGTGGGAAAAATGGGGACACTAATTAATGCACAGTTGCTGTAGCTGTGAAATGGTCCAATCCTTCTGGCTATAAAACTGTATATATTCTTTGAGCCACCAATCCCACCACTTGGGAATTTATATTCCAAAGAAATTAAAGAGAAAGGAAAAGAATCTATATGTACAAAACTATTAACAAGAGCTCTTTTGTGGTGGCAAAGAATTGGAAATTGAGGAAATACCCATCAATTGGGTAATGACTGAACGAGTTGTGTTATATGATTGTGTTAGATTACTACTTTGCTGTAAGAAATGAGCAGAATGGTTTCAGAAAAACCTGGGAAGACTTCTATGAACAAATGCAAAGTGAAATGAGCAGAACCAGGAAATCAATGGACATAGTAACAGCAATATTGCTGTGAAAGACTTAGCTACTCTGAGGCAACAATCCAAGACAATTCCAAAGGATTCACGATGAACAATTCTACCTGCTTCCAGAGAGAGAGTTCAGATGAACCCTGAGTAGAGTGAAGCATGGATTTTTAACTTCTTTTTTTAATTTCTTGCTCTTTATTGTTTTTTTTCACTAAGGCTAATATGGAAATATGTTTGATATTATTTCATATCTATAATAGCCAGCATACTGCTTGCTTTCTCAATACATAGGCTAAGGGCAAAATAAGAGGGATAGAATTTAGAGCCAGAGTTTTTAAATGAACGTTAAAAATAAATAAAAGTTTGTGATCTCATCCTATGAAGAGCTTGTCCTCATCCTCTCTACCTGTTCTATCTCTAGATCTCCTCCATATCTTTGAAACTAGATCTTCACAAGTTTCCTTGACCACAACCCCCATTCATCCTCTTTTGGTCACCCCCGCCCCCCTGCTAATGAATGCATCTCTCTGAATTTAGTCAGCTTGGTGCTTGTAGGACAGACACAGCACAACTCAGACAGGGAACAAATTCCCTTCCCAGCTTGATCAGACCTGCCGGAGCTTGAGTTTCATTGGTAGAGGTTTCAGGAACCCAGACTCACCCTTATGTCATGATGAGGCATCAAAAAACACTTGAGAAAAAGCCAGATAATAACAGTTCAGATTTATATCTGCTTTACAGTTGATGAATACTTTTTTCACAACTACCTCAAGAGGTGGTGATAACGTTATAAGCACCATTTTACAGATAAAAACACTGAAGTTTCAAAAAAAGGATACGATTTGCTCAAGATCATGAAATGATAGAATTTTTGAACCGGAAAATATCTCAGCTGGAACTTAGGACAACCCAAAGCTGAAAGGAATTCTTACTAAAGCATATAAAGCAGCTGTGCATTCATTCTCTGCTTGAAGACCTCCATAAAGAACCTACAACCTTCTGACTGTCATTTCCGTCTCTGTCTTCTCTTCTTCCTCCTGCTTCTACCTCCCCCTCTTTGCTCCTTTTCCTCCTTTTTTTCCTCCCCCTCCTTCCACTTCTTCATCTTTCTTCTCCTTTTTCTTTCTCATTTAATGTTTTTTTACAAACTTCTATTTTGAATTTGCTCCTTTACAACGTCTATCCCATTGCTCTTGGTTCTGTTATTTGGGATCAAACCGAACAAGTTTAATTCCCTTTTCATGAGAAAGTCCTCCAACATCTGAACAGAACTATAATTTCCTTTCTTATCCCTAAGTTTTCTCTTCTTCAAGCTAGGCACACTCAATGCCCTCAATTGATCTTTATGTGACATAGAGACAAGGTCCTTCATCATCAGCCTGGTCACCTTCTCCTGGATACTCTCTCTAGCTTATCAGTGTTCCTAAAATGTAGAATTCAAAAGAACTGAATGATAATCCAGACCACTGTTGTTTTTACTCAGCAGGATTATTCCCATTTGTGTCTTCAGAATTTTATTCTTGATCATCTCTCAACAGTTGACTCTATAGAATTGTAATGCATGGATTATTATAAAAGCTAACAAATATAGCATGTTAATATTTGCAAAGTTCTTTCAAGTCCTAGTTCTCCCTGATAGACTGGATCCTCAGAAAGCAGTTGCTATGTCTTTCATCAGAGTCCTGGAGATAGTCCTGAGGTACTGGGAGTGTTTCAACTATTGCTTTGCTTCTTAAGTTTTTGAATGTGGTAAAACCATTGATAGATTAACTGAAGTATTGGGGAAGAGTGATTGGAAATGTCCTAGGAGGGTAGAGAGATAGATTTGAAAGTGGTATATTTTTCCAGAGTGAGATTTCTGGTCAGGGTTCAAAGCTGAAAAAGAATGATATTGATTCATTTTTAAATTTCCTAAGCCAGAGAGAATACGTTCATGGGGGGTCTTTGGGCAAATGAATCAGCAACAATTGCATTAAACTGACTTGGCTAACATTGAAAGGAAAAATACTCCTGCAGAAGGTAAGAGGTAGAGAGAAAAACTAAAGAGTCACACCCTCAGGGGAAGAGAAGCTTGGCTCACAAAGATGGGGAGAGGGAATTGGGTGGAGGAAACCAGTGAGTAAGATTGACTGACAGCCCAGCTCAGCCTCCAGCCACCACCACTATAATACATATTTTAAATCATGATCCAGAAATCCGAATCCCTTTCTGAGATATCGTCTTCTTAGCCAAATGTTTACTGACCCAATAATTTTCTTTTTGGCATCCCTGTGTCCAGTGGGTGGCAATGAGAAAAATAGAACTGGGGCCCTTGCAATCTTCGGTTTTTCGCCCAAAGTTTTGCAACTGTTGGCAATACATTTTAAGTTCCTTCTGGCTGTATCATTTGAGTCCACATGATTCATTAAAAATGTGTTAGCCGTCGTCTTCATCTGATTTAACTAGTCTTCAGAGGTGCTCTAGTGCTTCTTGGTTATGTACTTTAGGAATATAGTGGTAGATGTAAAACTGAAAGAAGGAACCCATGTCTTCTGACTTCATGTCTCTTGATTTTCCCACATGTAGTGGGAACCATGAAAAATCAGAAACTCATATCAATGAATGATCAACACCAAGAAGGGATCTCAAAGAACATCTTGAAGAAACGCCTGCTTTTATAGAAAAAGAAAACAAGGTCACTGCCTTACACTTATCTGATTGGATAAAATGATAGGAAAAGATAATGATAAATGTTGGAGGAGATGTGGGAAAACTGTGACACTGACGCACTGTTGGTGGAGTTGTGAACCGATCCAATCATTCTGGAGAGCAATTTGGAACTATGCTCAAAGGGCTATAAAACTGTGCATACCCTTTGATCCAGCAGTGCCACTATCGGTCAGTTATCCCAAAGAGATCATAAAAAAGGGAAGAGGAATCACTTGAACAAAAACATTTGTAACAGCAATTTTTGTGGTGACAATTGAAAAATGAGTAGAAACCCTTCAATTGGGAAATGGCTGAATAATTTATGATACATGAAAGTAATAGAATATTATTGTTCTACAAAATAAAGAACAGGATGATTGTAGAAAAGCCTGGAAATCTTACATGAACTGATGATGAGTGAAGTAAGCAAAATTAGGAAAATATCGTACACAACAAGAAGATTATGTGATTATCAACAATGATAGACTTTGTTCTTCTCAACATTCAGTGACCCAAGGCAATCTCAACTGTTTGGAAAACCTTATCTACATCAAGAGAGAGAGAATGATGAAGATTGAATGTGGATCAGTGCACACTATTTTCACCTTTTTTCTTTTTTCTTTCTCATGGTTTTTCCTCTTTTGTTTTGCTTTTTTTCCCCTAATTTGACTCATTTGGAATATATAAAAATGAATGTACATATATAATATAAATATATGCATGTATAAAAAAAGAAAAAGAAATCAAGAAGTAGGAAGGCTAAGCAGCTTGTTTGCACAAATGGCAAGCATCAGAAATAGATTGTGACCTCACATCCCTTGATTCCAGAGCTATTCCTCTTTCCTTTATATCTTATTGCTTGGCATGGATGCTGCTAAGCACCAGGAGACATAGAAATATATTTAAGACTCATCTCAGTGTCTGTTAGGTGGAGAGGTAGCATGACATTGTGAATAAAGATCCAATTTTGTGTTTGTGGCAGCCCTGTTTGTAGTGGCTAGAAGCTGGAAAATGAATGGATGCCCATCAATTGGAGAATGGTTGAGTAAATTGTGGTATATGAATGCTATGGAATATTATTGTTCTGTAAGGAATGATCAGCAGGATGAATACAGAGAGGATTGGCGAGACTTACATGAACTGATGCTGAGTGAAATGAGCAGAACCAGGAGATCATTATATACCTCAACAATGATACTGTTTGAGGATGTATTCTTTTTTTTTTTTAAATTTTATTTATTTTTATTTTTATTTTATTTTTTAATTTTAATATCTTTTTATTGATAGAACACATGCCAGGGTAATTTTTTACAGCATTATCCCTTGCATTCACTTCTGTTCCGATTTTTCCCCTCCCTCCCTCCACCCCTTCCCCCAGATGGCAAGCAGTCCTTTACATGTTGAATGGGTTACAGTATATCCTGGATACAATATATGTGTGCAGAACTGAACAGTTTTCTCGTTGCACAGGGAGAATTGGATTCAGAAGGTATAAATAATCCAGGAAGAAAAACAAAGATGCAAGCAGTTTATATTCATTTCCCAGTGTTCTTTCTCTGGGTGTAGCTGCTTCTACCCATCTTTGATCAATTGAAATTGAATTAGCTCTCTTTATCGAAGAGATCCACTTCTATCAGAATACATCCTCAATTCTGATGGAAGTGGATCTCTTCGATAAAGAGAGCCTTAATTGATCAAAAATGGACAGAAGCAGCTACACCCAGAGAAAGAACACTGGGAAATGAATATAAACTGCTTGCATCTTTGTTTTTCTTCCTGGATTATTTATACCTTCTGAATCCAATTCTCCCTGTGCAACGAGAAAACTGTTCAGTTCTGCACATATATATTGTATCCAGGATATACTGTAACCTATTCAACATGTAAAGGACTGCTTGCCATCTGGGGGAGGGAGTGGAGGGAGGGAGGGGAAAAATCAGAACAGAAGTGAATGCAAGGGATAATGCTGTAAAAAATCACCCTGGCATGAGTTCTATCAATAAAAAGTTATTATAAAAAAATTCAATTTTGGACTCAGGAAGTCTAAAACTCAAGTCCCATATCTGACTCAAACTTTTGGTGTGACTTTGGGCAAGTCACTTAATGTTCCTGTTTTCCAGAAAACCCCATAAAATGATAAATTATTGAATAGTTGCCTCTATGCAATGGTAGATGGAGAGCTCTTATGAGGGACTGGATGCAGGAGGGTATTACCAAAATTAATAGAATTGGATAAATAATTGTACAAGGTGTTTTACTATGGACTGGTTATTCAAAGGCACAAACAAACTCTATAACAGTAACAGCTTCTAACCCCACCCCCCAGGAACTTACATTTTACTTGGGGATAGAACATGTAAATAGAAAAGCAAATATAATATAATTTGAGGAAGGAAGAAGCAATTCTAACAATGAAGAGGATGAGGGAAATCTTCCTGTAAGACATGGCACCTCAGGCTAAGCCCTGAAGGAAGCTGGTACATGCCTTATAATCTAGTCATTGGAAAAGAACATTCATAAATGTGAAAAATATTTGACATTATATAAGGCAAAGTAAATTAAATCCAAATGAAGCTAGAATTTACATTTTGAAAGGACTGTAGAAGCCAGATAGCATACTGAAGCTAGGGAAAAAATGCTAGCTTTAGAGTCACAGGACTTGAGTTCAAATCCCAGCTCTAATAACTCCTACCTTTGTGACTGACAAATAACACAATTCCTTCAGGTCATAGTTTCTTTCAGCTATAAAATGGGAGGCAGATTGGACTAGAAGATCTCAGGATTTAATAGCTAATAATAATTGGTAGCATTTGTATTTTAAGGTTTGCAGAAATATTTTCTAAATATTACTTCATTTGATCCTCGCAACAACCTTGGGAAGTTGGTGATATTATTTTCATTTTACAGATGAGGAAATTGAGGTGGACAGGGGTGAAGTGACTTGTCTAGGATCACATAGCTATTTAGTGTCTGGTGTCAGATTTGAACTTATCTCTTCTTGACTCCATGCCCAGTGCTCTATCCACTAGGATTTCCAGCTTTAGATCTGTGATCTAAAAATTATTTAACTTTTCTGAGCCTCCTCATTTGGCAAATGGAGATGATAAAACCTGTAGTACTTACCTTCCAGGGATGCTGTGAGGGTCAAGTGAGATAATGCACTTAAGGTAAACTTTAAAATGCTATAGGAACATAGTCCAGACTTCTCATTTTATAGACGAGAAAACTGAGGCCCTAACAGTTGTGAGTCATCAAAGTTGCAGACATGATTTGAAGCTAGGTCTTTAGACCCCAAATGCAGTACTCTTAATGTATGAAATGTTATAGGAGTTCAATGGAGGGCTGGGAAGGCTATATAGAGGATGGTCATAAGCTGGACTTAGAACAATAAATATAATAATAATAATTAAAGAGAAAAGTGGGGGGGGGGAAACATCTAAGGAAGAGAAAGAGAACAAGAAAGGACCTCAAATTTGGATTTCATCAGAAGGATTCATAGAATTAAAGATTTCAAGTTGCTAAGGATCTTACATCAGAGGTCATCTACTCCAACTACCTATTTTACAAACAGGGAAACTGAGAGATGACCTTTCAGAGAAACTGAGGCTCAGGTCGGTGAAGTGATATTGTTGGAAGCAGTAAGAAAGTCACGTAGAGGAATAGTGGGAAATAAAGCTGGAAAGGTCGGAAGGTGTTGATAAATGGTATTTGGGGCAGAGGGTGGATCTAGTGCATAATTGAGGTAGCCAGCCAGGAGCCCTCCTTATTGAAATAGATCTCCTGTGACCTACTATCCCAATTCCCACCAGGGAAGGTCTGCACACAGCAGCTATATTTGTGAGAACTTTGGTTTCAAGGGTGGGGTCCATTTCCTGACTCGCTCCTCTCCCCATCCACGCCCCAGCCCACACACTCCCAAGTCCCACAGGGTCGGCCCCAAACATCACCTACTTATTACCTGGGTTTGTTGAAAGGCCCATGCAGCAGGGAACATGCTAAGACATGGTCTCTAGACCCTTGGCTCACCATCTGAGAGGAACAAGTTGCCAACACAGCAGGGTAGCAACAGGAGGAGGAAGCCGCAGGAGGTCCCGGCCCACCCCCTGCCCCCTCAGTCAGAAAGCTTCACTTTAGTAAGTGGGTGGGGGAAGGAGATGCACCTGGGAGATGAAGGGTTTTAAGGAGGGTCAGGCCAGGCTGAGCCTTCTGGCCTAATGTCGTAGGAGGAGCTGCCTTGGGACAGGCTGGGGGAGAAGGGGAAACCAAGGGAGAGGTTAAGTTACAGGTTTGGGCAGGGCCAGCAAGAGTGAGAAAGGAAGGGAAGAAATCTGAAGCTTAAGATGGGAAAGGGTGGAGGTTAAAGGCAAGAGCAAGGAAAGCTCAAATTTGATTCTAAAGGCAGAGGAGGCAGCTCCTCAGAAGAGCGAAACAGGAGGAGGAGACAAATGGCAATATTGCCGGTCAGGTGTCACCTGGCTGCCTTGAGCATCCCCTGTGAATCATGTAATACCTTGTTCTGCTTCCACTGGACCTTGGAGGATGGCTCATTTCCACTCCCACCCCCAAGGGGGCTGCGGTACTTTGTTAGCTATTTGCTTACCTGGAATCAGATTCCCACATGGGTCCTGACAAGGCAAGTGACCCCAAGCCCTAATCCTTAGCCCCACCCTTGGGTCATTGAAGAAAAAAAGCATTCCAGAAGAATATTTCAGACGAAATCCTATCAAGTACCCCACACCCTAATGCTCCCAGAACCATCCCCGGGGAGCTGAAATCAGGGCATCTTGTAGAAGCACTTTGGGGTGGAGCAGGGGGGTGGGTCCATTTGGCAGTGACTCAGCTCTCACGGTTCTTTTTAGAAAGACCCAAGGCCCCTGTGGATACAGTTAGGAAATGAGTTTCTTATGATCAGGAGGATGATTTTAAAGAGGCCTGGAGAGAATGAGCAGAACCAGGAGATCATTGTACATGGCAATATCAATATTATATGACCATCAATTCCGATGAACGTGACTCTTTCCAACAATGAGATGAATGATGCCAGTTCCATTGATTTTGTGATGAAGAGAGCCATCTATACCCAAAGAGAGGACTGTGGGAACTGAGTGTGGATCACAACACAACATTTTGTTGTTGTTTGCTTGCATTTTGTTTTCTTACTCATTTACTTTCCTTTTTGATCTGATTTTTCTTGTGCAACAAGAGAATTATATATGTTTACACATATTGAATTTAACATATATTTTAGCATGTAAAACATATATTGGATTGCTTGACATCTAGGGGAGGAGTGGGGGGAAGGAGGGGGAAATCTGACACACAAGGCTATGCAAGGGTCAATGTTGAAAAATTATCTGTGCATATGTTTTGAAAATAAGAAGCTTTAAAACAAGAAATTGCCAGCACAGGGGGGAAAAAAAGAGGAAACGAGTCTCTTATTGCCTCTGCCCTCCCCAAGGTAAAGCAGATTGGGCTCTTTCTTCCACTTTTCACCCCTGACTTCTTCTGTTTTGTGGTCCCCTTGGAACAGTGTGGCATATAAGAGGGTCACCGGATTTGAGTTCATAAAATCAGGGTTCAAATTATGCTAATAATTGCCCATGTTTGAGCCTTAGTCTGAAAAATGAAGCAATTGGAACTAGATGTTTTCTAAGGACTCATCTAACCCCAAATCCTAAGATCTTGTGATTTATTTTTCCCTTTTCAAGATTACCCTAGATGTTGGGAGCCAGCTGACATAAAGGAAAAGGCATTAAGTTTAGTGTCAAAAACAGACAAACAAACAAAAACAAAAACAAAACCTAGTTCAAAGCCCAACTCTGTCACTCACTAGCAAATCATATGGAACTTTTTTATTGCTCAGCTTCTTGGCTGTGAAATGGGTGTAATAATACTTGCACTACTCAACTCATAATGTTATTGTAGGAAAAATCCAACACACTTCCTTCCATATGGTAGGTCCTCCTTAAATGTTTGTGGAACTAAAATGGATTAAAGCTACTATAGAAGTGTGTGATGGGAAGGGGAGGGTTAATACTCAATGTGTTCTTCTCTATGCTTCTAAAATTAGTTGGCTGTTTTGCCTCCTGGAATGATGAGGCATGTTACCTTCCCCTGTTACCCACCTCCACCAAGAATAACCAAGTTAATGCCTCTGGCAATGAAGAAGATGATAGGGGCCAGTTTTTTTTAAATCATCTTAAAAAAACTCCAACATTTTTATTTTAAGTTTTGAATTGCAAAATCTATTCTTCCTTCTCTCTTTCCCTTCTCCCCTTCCTGAGATGAGAAATAATCAGATACAGATTATATAGCACAATTTTGTAAAACATTTCCATATTAGTCCCGAGGTGCAAGAATATTCAAATAAAAGAAAAAAAATGATAGAAACCAAAATGAAAGTAGAAAATAGCATTCTTCAGTCTATAGTCAATCATTATCAATTTTTCTCTGGAGACAGATAGATAGTATGTTTCACTTAGTCTTTTGGGATTGTCTTACATCATTGTATTGCTGAGAATAACTAAGTCATTCACAATTCTTCATTGAACAGTTTTGTTGTTACTGTATATAACAGTCTCTTGGTTCTCTTTACTTCACTATGTATCAGTACAAGTAGTCTTTCCAGGTTTTGCTTATCATTTTTACAGCACAATAATATTCCATTATAATCATATAATCCACAGCTTATTTAACCATTCCTCAATCAATGGGGATCTCTTTGATCTCCAATTCTCAGCTACCACAAAAATAATTTCTTTCTTTCTTCTTCTTTTTTTTTTTTTGCTGAGGCAATTGGGGTTAAGTGACTTGTCCAGGGTCACACAGCTAGGAAGTGTTAAGTGTCTGAAGCCAGATTTGAACTCAGATCCTCCTGTCTTCAGGGCTGGTACTCTTTCCACTGCACGAACTAGCTGCCCCCACAAAAAGAATTTCTATGAATATTTTTATACAAATAGGTTCTTTTCCCCCTCTTCTGGGATGTCTTTGGATATAGACATAGCAGTAGTATTGCAGGATCAAAAAGTATACAAAGTTTTATAGCCCTTTGGGTAGTTCCAAATTATTCTCAACTTTATCAGTTCACAACTCCACGAAGAGTGCATTAATATTCTAGTTTTCCTACTTCCCATCCAACATCCCGAATTTTACTTTTTTGTCATTTTAGCCAACCTGATAGGTGTGAGATGGTACCTCAGAATTGTTTTAATTTGCTTTTCTTTGATCAATAGTTTTTTGGAGCATTTTTCCATATGCCTATAGAGAATTTTTGATTTCTTTATCTGAAAACTGCTTGTCCATATCCTTTGACCAATTTCATTTGGGAAATGGTTTGTGTTTTAATAGATTAGACTCAGTTCTCTATATATTTGAGAAATAAGGCCTTTGTTAGAGATACTGGTAAAATTCTCCCCTTTCCCCTCCAGTTTTCTGTTTTTATGATCATTTTGATTAGATTGGTTTTGCTGTGCAAGACTTTTTAAATTTTATATAATCAAAATGATCTATTTTACATTTTATAATGTTCTCTATATATTTTTTGGTCCTAAATTGTTTCCTTATCCATAAATCTGATGGATACATTATTCTAGATGCTAGCAATTTCTAATGCAGAGCCCTATCTCTCTTTAGCTGTTGTAGCAAGTCTTAAGATCCCCACAAAGTAGTTGGAGGAGTCAGAGAGAACTCTCTCTGGATGTTATGTCCTGCTTAGAAATATAGTTTTATCTCCTCCACTAGCCACTTATGGGTCAAAAAACAAAGTCAGATTTTACTTTCCCATCAATCAATGAACATAACACTTCCTCAAATACTATGAGCCCTTGATGAATGTCAAATGGAAGGTGATGACTATTGTCATTTTTCGGAATATATCAAAATTTCAATTTAATCAAGCAAGCCCTCACTATGTGCTAAGGAGTATGCTAAATGCTGAGAAAACAGAAATGACATTGAATCAGTTCCTGTCCTCACAGAGATTACATTCTATTGGGACTATGACACAAGTACACAGGTTAGTATAATCAGTAGCTTAAATCATCCCTCCATTTTACTTCATTGTGTTAAAAAAGTAACTGTTTTTTGAGGGCTATCCTAGAAGACTAAAAGCATAGATAGGTTCCTTGCCAAGTTAGAAAGCCATCAGTTATGATGTGGTTATGAATTGTATATTAATTGTCCAAGTTTGGGAATGGTTTAGTTTCATCAGATTTCTAGTGAAGAGAATTGGGAAGTAGCATAGCAACTTGGGAAAGTTAACAGTAGAGGAAGTATCCATTGGCGAAGTAACAGACCTTTTGATGGCTTTAAATAGTCATTTATAGGGTTTGGCTTAGAGATCACCTCCATATCATCTTTTCATTAATTGAGGCTTGTAAATTTAACTTAATATAAATAATCTGGACTATAAACGCCTCTTGGTGTAGTGTTTAAGATCTAAGGACACTATTTTTAAAATAAAAAGAATAGCCTCTTGTAAGGAATGGAACAACAGCCTTGATAGAAAAAAGATTTGAATTAATACCCATCTCTGATGCATTCTATCTCTGTGCCCTTGTGCAAACCACTTAACTTCTTCCCAATTATCTAAGACTATGAATTATAGACAAATTGCTAATCTGTATCCGTGAAAAAAGTTTTTACACTGGGAGTTCCAATGAACTATTCAGACAAAAAAAAAAAAATAAAGACATTCTTTTAAAATAAAAAAAAACCCCAAACTCCACAGGTTTTATTGATTTCTTTTGTTTCTACACCAGTTCTAGAATGACATTTCCTTTGTGACAAAGAAAATTCATTAAGCAAAAACATCTGAGATTGACCACATTTGAAAATGTTTACAACATTCTGTCCTAGGAAGTCTCCATTTCTCTGCTTTAAAGGGAGAGTGTGAGCCTCCTTAATTGTTCCTCAACATCAAGTAGTTTTTCAATCATTGTGAGTCCTACATGTAACAGAACTTTCAAGCATACATACTATACATTTATATATACATACATATGATTTTATGTGTTTGTATATATGTATTGTGTACATATACATATATATGTATTTGATGAACAAATGACAATTTTCACTTATTAATCCTTTTTGGGCAGGAGAAATCAGGACAATCTAATGGAGAATTGGAAAAGCCTCAGCATGTCAAAGAGTTAACAATGATATTGTTATTACTTTTCTTTCTTTGTTCCTTTTCTGTTCCCTATTCTCCTTCTCCCTCCCTCCAAGTCCCTATGACTGTTCTGAGCCCCTACCCCCAGTTCAGAAAGTTAGCAGGGGAAGAAACCTGATCCTAGAACAACTGATGCAGCTTGCAGAAGCAAAGCCTTTCCTCTGCTTGCTGTTACAGCCCCCCAGGTGGGGGTTGGGTAGCAATGGGGCTGAGGAATGTTAGGGAAGTTGACCACAGCCTGGAGTTGTCACCTGCTAATTTTGGATCCTCTGTGCTCTGAAAACAATCCCTGAGGAGGCACAGGCTGACAGCTGTCAACAAGCCAGATGCTTGGGGCCCTGTCTCCCCGGGAGCCTGGCCTTATAAAGGTTTAACTGCATCTGTTTAAAGACTTCTCTCCTCCCATCCTTCTAACCTCATGAAAGCTATGGGGAGGGGACAAAGGTGTTGGCTGAAACAAGGGAAATTGCAAGTTGGGAATCCTTCAGACCCCAAATTCCCTTTTCTTCTGCTCTTCTCTTTTTTACTTACTGCCTACGACCTTTTCACTTCTTCCTTTTTCACTGTTTCCTTCCCTTGATTCTTCTATATCCCTTATCACCTTGTGCCAGCTCTGGAAAATGGCTGAAAGGAAGAATTCCATATTGGCTCTGGAGACAGAAGGCCTCAGTTGGACTCTGGATCAGACAATTCCTATTGGGCAAAAATTTCTTCTTTCTATATTTCAGTTTCCTTATTTATAAAACAAAAGGGGTGGATTAGATAGCCTTTAATGTTCTTTGCAAATGTAACAATCCAGCTCTATAATCTCTTTGTGTATGGGGATATATGTACAACATATATGTTATATATGCATATAGCCACAAATGCATGTGCATAGACATAGATATACATATAATAGACACACATACATCTGTGTCTTTCTGTGTCTTCTTTCTGTCTCTGTCTCTTTCTGTCTCTCTGTTTCTTTCTCTGTAGTGTTGTAGAATGCAGGAGTCCAATGTATACATATATTGTATTTAACTTATATTTTAACATATTTAACATGTATTGGTCAACCTGCCATCTGGGGGAAGGGGTGAGGGGAAGGAAGGGAAAAGCTGGAACAAAAGGTTTGGCAACTGTCAATGCTGAAAAATGACCCATGCATATAACTTGTAAATAAAAAGCTATAATAAAAAAATAAAAATTAAAAAAAAAGAAGAATGCAGGAATCCAGAACTGGAAAAGACCAATATGTCTAGTTCCATGATTCCAGGGAAGATTAAGTCTTGGTCATACCACTGGGCACTTCAAGTTAACAAATAGTTATTAAATGACTTTTGCAACCTGGCCCCAATGTACCTTCCTAGCCTTATACTTCATTACACTATGGTCTAGTCAAACTGACAATTCCCATCCCCTCTTCATGCTCAACCTCTATCTCTCACCTCTGTGTATCTTTGCACAGGCTGCCTTCAATGCCTAGAATATAATCAATTAATTATGAAGTCCTCTCTCCTCATCAGTGAATCTTATACTCCCTCTCTTCCTTCAGATATTACCTTCTATGGGGCTCTTTAACTGATCTCCCATTGCCTCTCTCCTAGTGATCTCTCTTCCAAAATTACCTTGTTTTGGTTTAGTACGTAAGATGTATATATTTCTATAACCAAACCAATGACAGAACAAGGGCTTTGAGAATTAGATCACTGTTGGTCAGCCCCTTTCACATTCATTTACATGTGTCTCGTCCAATAGAGTGTATTTTCCTTGAAGACAGAAGTTGTTTTATTTTTAAATTTGTGTCCATAGTGCCTAATAAAAGATTTGAAATTTAAAAGGAGATAATTTTAGATGCATATTGTGCTAGAGTTTGAGGAAACTACAAAATATAGATAATTGTCATATACGGATTGATCATTCTTTTTCTTTTTTTTTTTTTTAATAACTTTTTATTGACAGAACCTATGCCAGGGTAATTTTTTTACAGCATTATCCCTTGCACTCACTTCTTTCCTATTTTTCCCCTCCCTCCCTCCACCCCCTCTCCCAGATGGCAAGCAATCCTTTACATGTTGAATAGGTTACAGTATATCCTGGATACAATATATGTGTGCAGAACCGAACAGTTCTCTTGTTGCACAGGGAGATTTGGATTCAGAAGGTATAAATAACCCGGGAAGAAAAACAAAAATGCAAACAGTTTATATTCATTTCCCAGTGTTCTTTCTTTGGGTGTAGCTGCTTCTGTCCATCCTTGATCAATTGAAATTGAATTAGCTCTCTTTATCAAAGAGATCTACTTCCATCAGAATACATCCTCAAACAGTCAGATTGATCATTCTTAAAGTAATCCCACTATTTGTTGTTCAGTCATTTTTTGGTCATGTCTGATACTTTATGGTCCCATTTGGGGTTTTCTTGGCAAAGATACTGGAGTGGTTTGATATGTCCTTCTCCAGCTCATTTTAAAGGTGAAGAAACTGAGCTGTGCTGGGTCACACAGCTAATACGTGTCTGAAGCTACATTTGAACTTAGGCCTTCTTGACTCTGGGCCTGGAGCTCTATCCATTGTCAACTTAGTTTCCCAAATAAGTGTATTTTGGAGGTACAAAATAAAATGCTATGGGGAAAGGTTGTTAAAGACAAGAGGGATAGACTTTCTGAAAGAAGTAGCATTAATATAGCTTTAAAAGATGAGTGAGAATTCCAAGAGCAGAAGAAAAGCATTCTGACATAGGAACCCATGTGAGCAAAAGTACGGAGGTAGGAAAGGGCTGGATCTGGTCTGCAGGGATACTAACTACTCTATTTTGGCCAGAAAGTAAAATATGTGATGTGGAAAAAGGGAAGAGAAAGTTGGGAATTGGGGGGTACCCATTTGTGCAGGGCCTTGAATGCCAAGCTGCAGAATTTAAACTCTGCTTAGGCAGAAGGAATATAAGCCAGTAGTGATAGAAGAATGTTTGGAGCTAGAGAAAGCAGGGGCTTCATTAGAAAATGAAGACTATTGTGGTTGTTTAAGTAAGTGACAAGAAGGGCCTGTACATGGGAATAGAAAGGAGAGGATGGTGCTGATGTAGAAATAAAAGAGTTTAGGAACACATGATGGCAGAGTGGAAGAGCTGGATTTCAGCGTTGTTTCTGATACTTAATGATTATATAATCTTGGGCAAATGACTTAACCTCTCTGAACTCAGTTTCCTTAATAGTAAAATGGAATATCTTACATTGTTGTAAAGATCAGATGAGCTAATGGATATAAAGTGTTTTGCAAATCTTAAAAGCATCCTGAACTAGAGACTAGGGAACTAGGATAGTCAAATATGGGACAGCTAGATAGAGCGCCAGGCCTGGAGTTAGGAAGACCTGAGTTCAAAACTGGCATCAGACACATACTAGCTGTGTGACCCTGAAAAATTTACTTTACACTGTTTGCCTCCATTTCCTTATCTGTAAAATGGGATGGAGAGGGAAATAGCAAACCACTGCAGTATCTTTGTCAAGAAAACCCCAACTAGGGTCGCAAAGAATTGGACATGACTGAAAAACAGCTAAACAAAGACAATGATATTACAGTCAAATATAACACCAAGATTTTTAAACATGGAAATTAGATTAAAAAAATAGTAAAATCAGAGAAGGAATGAGATTTAGAGAGAAAGTTCTCAGTTTTTTGAGATTTGAGAGGATATTTTATGGAATATTCAGATAGAAATACAGAACGAAAGCTCAGATGTTGGAAACCTCTCTGAGTTTCAGTTTTGTTGTCTGTAAAATGGAGATAATAATACCTGCACTTACCTATTGTTGTAATCCATCTCAAATTACTTTGAGCATATTTAGTCTATATACTTGTTGCCTCCCCCCTACCCCCGTAAGCTTACTGAGAACTTTCCCTCTAAATCTCCCTCCTTCTCTAATCTATTTCCTTCTCTCTGTTTCTTTAAGACTTAAGACCATGCCTAGAACATATTAGATGCTTGATGTTTAGTTGCTGAATTGAATTAAATTGAGATATAGATGTGAATTATCTACAGGAATGTGATTGTTGAGTCCATGGGAATAAATGAAATTGAAAGGGAAAATGGAAGGAAACAAGAAGGCGGCTTAGACCAAAATCCTAGAGAGCAAAAGAAATCAGTAAGAGAATGAAGAGTCAGTTAGACAGAGAGGGAACAGTTCATGAAATAGGAGGAGAACCCAAGGAATTCAGTACTTCTGAAAAAGGGAGCGAATATTCAGAAGGAAGGAATGATTGACAATCCATCAAAATGTATGACTGAACCTTGTCCATGGTGCTGATTGAAACTTCTATTTTGTGGGGGGGAAGGAGAAAAATGGAAGTTGCATTCCTGAATTTCCTGTGTAGGTCTAAATCAGGGTCAAAGTGAGGAAGTGAGAAAATTCCTGAAGAACAAGTACAGAGCTAAAAGGACCAAACAAGGAGTATGTTTCTGAAGCAAGGGCAGGATTAAGACTTAAGATCATAACAAGGTTCAAGACAGGACCAGCATGAAGTTAGATTCAAGGTTCAGGTTGGCCAGCAAGGATGCTTCAATCAATTTCCTGTATTCAGTTGGTCCCTAGGAGTCTAGCCATTTGCACATCCTCTAGTTTCTTTGATATTCCTTCAATTGCTGCTATAACTATACTTGACAGTGGTAGACAGTCCTAAAAGTATGAAGCACATAAGAGTCAGTATGGGGTAATGGATAGAGAGTTGACCTTGGAGTTAAGAACACATGGATTCATGTCTCATCCTGTAGCACATACTAACTATGTGAAGCTTAGCAACTAACTTAGCCTCTTGTCACTACCCCTGCCCATCCTGGAAGTGTAATTCTCAATTTAGCCCAACAAAGAATTGGAAATTTAGGGGATGCCTGTCAATTAGGGAATGGTTGAACAACTTATGGTCTGTGATTGTAATGGTATACTATTGTGCTGTAAGAAATGATGAAAGGAATAGATTCAAAAAAGCCTGAAAAAATTTATATGAATTGATATAGAGTAAAGTATGTAGAACCAAGAGAACATTGTACATAATAACAGTAAGATTGTAATAATGATCAACTGTAATTCATTATAATTCTAATTCATTCTAATGATTGTCATTCTAATCAAAAGAATGACCCATCCCAATCCCAAAGGACTCTTTTTGAAAAATATCATCTATCTTCAGAGCTAAAAATAATGAATTTTGAATACAGATTAAAACAAAATTTGGGCTACTTTTTCTTACTTTTTTTCTGCAATATGACTAATATGGAAATATGTTTTGCTTGACTTCATATATATATAATGGGTATCATGTTTCTTGCTTTCTCAATGACTTGGTTGAGGTGGAGGAAGGGAGTGAATCTGGAATTTAAAATACAAAATTAATATTAAAAAATGAAACTAATTAAGCTAATTATGAATAGATAGAAAAACGAACAAACAGAATGAAGTGACAAACAGAAACTGTTTGTTCTGGCTCAACCTGGAGTTTAGATTAGAATTAGGACTAGGATTAAATAAGATACCAGACTTGATGTCAAATGTCACCTCAGATATATTTTAACTGTGTAATACTGGGAAAGTCATTTAATGTCTCTGAGCCTCTGTTCCTCACCTGTAAAATTAAAGGGAAAGGGGAAACCCTGAAGTCTTTTCAAACTGTAAATCTATGATCCCATAACCTTAGATTGATTTCATAGATTCACATAATTGGGCCTTGCTTCTGACTAGATGGTATTAAAGGGATTCAAGCAGAGACACATAATCATAGATTTAGGGCTAGAGGGAATCTTGAAAGCTAGCTAAGTCCTACTCCCTCATTTTACAGATAAGGAAATTAAATCCCAATCATATTAAGTGACTTGCCTTGAAGGTCACATAACTGATAAGTAGCAGTCAATAAAAGGACCTCTAGACTATCTATGAATTTTATCGTTTTTTGAATTTTTAAACTTAACTTTTAACTTTCATTTTCCTAATATCGTAAGTTTATAGAAGGCACCTCAAAAATCACTTAGTCCAAATCTCTCATTTAACAGATGAGGAAACTGAAGCCCAGAGAAATGTGGTCATTTGGCCAAAGTCACATAGATAGTAAATAAGCAGCTTAGAAGGGTTTCCTATGATATTCTATAATTCCAGTTCTACTGACTTTCTGATATAATTATTCCCATACATGTCTCATTCTCCTTGTTGTTGTTTTTCAGTCATTTAGTTGTGTCCAATTTGTGCTTTCACATGGAATTTTCTTGGCAAAGATACTGGCGTGGTTTGCCATTTCTTTCTCCAGTAGATTAAGGCAAGTAGAAATTAAGTTACTTGCCAAAGTCTCAAAGCTAGTGAGTGTCTGAGGATGAATTCAAACTCGGGTCTTCCTGACTCCAAGCCCAGTGCTCTATACACTGAGCCACTCTTAATCCTGGTACAGAGCCCAAGATAATGTAAGCTCTCAAATATTTGTGGTTGAATTGACAGTATAGCCCATGAGATCAACTGACCTTTGTGTATAACCTTAGACATGGAAAGGATCCAAGGAAGGATCACAGTCTAGAAGGAACTTTGAAAGCAAGCTAATCTTTCTCTCATCTTACAGATAAAGAAATTAAGTCCCCATAAGGTTAAGTGCTACCTACTGAGCCACCTAGCTGCTTCATTCCCCTTAATAGATTGCAAACTCCTTGAGGGCAGAGACTATGTCATTTTGTGTTATTTTTTTCCCATCAATATGTTCTCAGTACCTGGCAAGAATTTTGCAAATAGCAATCACTTAACAAAGTGTTTGTTCTGTTGAATTCATTTATTTTGAATTGAAAAGAAAGAGCAAGAAGTCAGCTATGAAGAATCCTGTTGACACAGCAGATATGAATACCCAGCTTCAGAAATGTGTAGTCCCTGCCCTGCAGCCAGAAAAGAAAGGTGGCTGTAGCACAGAGCAGGATATGTGCAGAAGGGGGATGACAGCTTTATGGGGGTGAGGTAGTTGCAAGAAGAGAAGACTGCAGAAAGATAGCCTCCGGATACATGCCAGCCTACTGCTGCTGTCCCCAGGAAAGAAGTAAAACTATGGGACCCGGGTGAGGTGGGAGGTAAACAGGGACAGCTCACCCACCCCAACATACTGTTTCTGAGATTAGTGTGCTTCAAGAAAAGGGGAGGGGCATTGGCTAGGAATGCAAGAGCAGAATGAACATTATTCTTCATTTGTAGAATTTAGGACTGCAGGAGACTTTGGACATCATCTAAATCCTTTTCTTTTCTTGGACTGAGGTTCAGGGAAAGGAAGTTCAGTGCTCAAGATCATACAGCTGAGTCCTGATAAATTCAAATAATGAATCTCATAAAGGGGTTCCATGTGTTGAATCCACCCTATTCAAAATTATAATTTTGTAAATTATTATTAATTAATGTAAATTATTAAATAATTAATGTAAAATAGGATCTTTTGTTCCAATCCAATGGAATTGATGCAGTGCAAATTTAAATAATGGGGACTACAACCCAGAATTCATCAGTTGTACTAAGTGAGTTCCAACTGTATCACAACTAGAAACCAAACCCATGTCAGTTAATTCCACACCCACTGCTTATTACACAATGGACTCAGGAGTGATAGGGAAGGCTGGGGACTTCTGATTCTACATCTCTTATTTCAGTCACAGACCTTGCAAGTCACTCTCTGTATGTCCTAAATTGCCCAAATTATTTTGTATTTTTTGTCTATCTCCTGTGAGTACTTATCTGTGAACATTTATCTTTTGGAAGACTATGAATGCCTTAGGGCAGGACTGTCTCATTTTTGTATTTGTACTCTCAGTGCTTAATACATATATTAGACCTTTAATAAATGCTTATTGATTTTTTAGATAATAAATGCTTGTTAATTGTCCCTTTGAAGAGAAGGTTAGAGAGCTAGGAAAAGAATTATCTTCCATTGGTTCACAAAACCATTAATCAGCATTTCTACTACAAAGAAAAATTATTTACATAAATAATGAACCAATGAATTAAAAACACCAGAATTCTAATTAAGCCCCTGTAGACTTTGTAGGCCTCATTCATACCTATGGGGAGGATACAACCATTGGGGGAGCCTGAGCTATCTTTAAAAATCCCTTTTCTATGTGACTCCTTTGCATAGAAGGAAAGCTTCTCAAGGGCAGGGATTATTTAATTTTTATCCTTGTATCTTCAGTGTTTCACATAATATCTGGCACATGATCATAATAAGTGATTGCTAATAAATTAATGAAGTCTCTCTTTTGATATTGAGCTAGATCTGTTCTCTCTCTTTCTCTCTCTCTCTCTCTCTCTCTCTCTCACTCATTATTGTTGTTAGTCCTTTGTCTTTTTTTTTGTCTTTTTAAAATAGATGTTTTTAATTAAAACTTTTAAAACATATGCATGGGTAATTTTTCTTTTCTTTTTTTTTTTTAAAGCCTACAGCACCCGGTATTCCCAGGGGTTTCCCATCCAAGTATTAACCAGGCCCGACCCTGCTTAGCTTCCGAGATCAGACGAGATCGGGCGCATTCAGGATGGTATGGCTGTAGACTGCATGGGTAATTTTTCAACATTGACCCTTGCAAAGCTTTCTGTTCCAAATTACCCCTTCTTCCCCCCACCCCTTCCCCTAGATGACAGATAGTCCAAATACATATTAAATATGTTAATATATATATATATATATGTTAAACACTATATGTATATACATATATTTATACAGTTATCTTGCTGCATAAGAAAAATTGGATCAAAAAGGAAAAAAAAAGAAAGCTCTTAAATATTTGTGGTTGAATTGGCAGTGTGGCTTATGAGGTCAACTGAAAGAAAACAAAAAGAAAAACAAAATACAAGCAAACAACAATAGAAAGAGTGAAAATGCTCTCCTGTGGTCTACACTCAGTTCCCACAGTCCTCTCTTTGGGCGTAGATGGCTTTCTTCATCACTGAATAACTGGAACTGGTTTGAATCATCTCATTGTTGAAGAGAGTCACATCCATCAGAATTGATCATCATATAGCCTTCTTGTTGTCGTGTATAATGATCTTCTGTCCTGTTCATTTCATTTAGCATTAGTTCATGTAAGTCTCTCCAGGCCTCTCTGAAATCATCCTGCTGGTCATTTCTTACAGAACAATAATATTCCATAACATTCATGTACCATAGCTTATTCAGCCATTCTCCAATTGATAGGGATCTACTCAGTTTCCAGTTTCTTGCCACTACAAAGAGGGCTGTCACAAACATTTTTGCACATACAGGTCCCTTTCCCTCCTTTAAGATCTTTTTGGGGTATAAGTCCAGTAGAAACACTGCTGGGTCAGAGGGTATGCACAGTTTGATAACTTTTTGAGCATAGTTCCAAATTGCTCTCCAAAATGGTTGAATCTCTTCACAATTCCACCAACAATGTATCAGTGTCCCAATTTTCCCACATTCCCTTCAACATTTGTCATTATCTTTTCCTGTCATCTTAGCCAATCTGAGAGGTATATAATGGTTAGATCTCCTCTTCTCAATCTTGCCTGTCCTCATTCCTCAAGCCAGACTTTTTTTTCTTGGAAATCCCTCTTATCTTGATACTGTCTAACTCTTTCCCCACAACTCTTTCAGCAAATCTTCCAGGATTGAGTTAAGGAAATTTGTACTACCAGCAAACCTGGGGACTCTTTAAGAATGAAGAAGAAAACATCGAGAAAGCTATAAAATCATGCAAACCCTTTACCTAACAATATCATTACTAGACATGTAGCCCGAAAGAGATAAAAAATAAAAAGGAAAGGAAAAGAACCTATTTGTGCAAAAATATCTATACTAGCTCTTTTCTTGGGGCAAAGAATTAGAAACTGAGGGGAATGGCTGAATAAATTGTGGTATGTGATTAGAATGGAATACTATTGTGCTATAAGAAATGATGAGCAGGAAGCTCTTAGGAAAACTTGGAACATTTCTATGAGCTCATGCAAAACAAAATGTGCTGTATACAAAGTAACAGCAAATAATATAAGATGATCAGCTGAGAATGACTTTTCTATTCTCAATTATACAATGATTTGAGACAACTCTGAAGGACTCATGATAAAAAATCCTATCCATACCAAGAGAAAGAACTGATTATGTCTGAATACATATTGAAGATATTTTTTGAGAGTTTTTTTTTGGGGGAAGGATATTTGTTTTCTTTTAAAACATGAATTTTATGGAAATGTTTTACATGATTTCATATGTGCCTTCTTGGTGAAGGGATAAGGAATGGAAATGGAGGAAAAGAGAGAATTTGGAACTCAAAATTTTCAAAAAAAACGTTAAAAATTCTTTTATGTGTAACTGGGGAAAATATTAAATTAAAAAAGAATGGAAAAGAAATTCACAGATAGGAGGAGAGCAATCACTCTTGTCTCCAAAGAATATAAGCTCTTGAAAATCAGGGGGTAGGATCCTGAACATCATGAACCTTGACACACCTTGAATGGGCTGTGTTGATGGATGATAGATTTCTTATCTCTGTCTCTTAGGTCAGTGGTATTAAATCCAAATTAGTGGGCCATTAATTCTAAGGAATTCTATTGGTTTCATACTGACTTAGTTTTAACATGCAACATTATGCTTTATTGTATTTATATTATAAAATATTTCCCAATTACATTTTAATCTCATTCAGGTTGCATTCCATTGTGTTGTGAATTTGCTGTCATGTATCTGGCACCTGTCTTAGAATATATACCTGCTATATCTTATGGGGAAGGGGTGGGGACAATGAAAGCCAAAAAGAATTCTTAAGAGGATATTGGATGATAAAGGTTCCCTCCCTTAGTTCTTCTATGAAGAGTCAGTCTCCCTGTCCATCACCAATGTTCCCTCTTCCCCCACCCTGGGGATTCCAGTCCCATGCCCAGGCTGAGCCCAGCAACTTAACTATAATAACCTTGGGGATTAACATAGCAAGCATTGTCTTTCCCTGACTATAGGGCTGGTATTATGTGTTCAAAAACTGTCTCCTAAAAATATCCAAAGAACAGGTGCAGTCCACGAGGTTCAGGCATGCTAAGAGTCCCATCTGCGGTTTAGCTAGAAACAAAGATGTGAAGGAAGGACCCTTGCATATGGTTTGTTCTGAATTCATTGAACTGGGTTCCTGGAAACCCACCTTTCTAAGGTTTCATAGCATCTCTAGATCTTCAGATGCATCAGTCAAGGAAAGCAGGATTTGCCCATTTTACACTTACAGTCATACTGGCCTCCTATTACCAGTAGACATAACAAGCTCTTAAATATTTGTTGACTGAGTATGGCTCACCATCCTCAACTCTATTCCTCTTTGCTGCTTCAGACATTAGCCCCTAAAACTCAAGCATCTCCCCTATCCCAGATACACCTGGGACTTTTTCATAAACACCAGAGTCAGGGAAAGTTAGCAAGGAGATTCAGGGATGACCATATATCTTGGACAATTTCAGTCCAATTTCTTTTAGGCCCTTTGCCTGACTTCATTTAGTTCTTGATCTCATGGGCTTTGGGAGCTTATTTTCGTGTCTGCTCTTAAGGACAAAGAGCTAGGAATAAATCCATAGCTTAGCAGCAACACGCCGCTTCCCCCGAAAACCCGTTCCCTGCCTCACAGTTCATGCTCACATACACTCATAGGCACCCACCACCCCCCACATCTCCATTTTTAATGCCTTCTACTCTCATCTCACTGTCCACTTGTACAGATCCTACCCAGCTCTCATTTCTCCCTTCCTCTCCTTTTTCTGCCCAAGGATGGTTTTGCCTTAGTCTATGGACTGTGTCCACAAATATTTTGTGTGTGTGTGTGTGTGTGTGTGATTGTAATGGTGTGTTCTGAAGTTGTGTGTGCTTGGGCAGCATGAGGAGTATTTGCTCAGATCCTGGATATATCTATAGTGTGTGCCTATAGTGTAGGGGGTGGGGAGAGGGTGGGGGTGCATAGGAGGGTAGCAGAGCATGTTCTATTTTTACTAGCCAGTTGCTGTGGACCGTAGATTTCATAGTCTCCACCAGCCTTCAGCCCCTTGCAGTCTGCAGTCCTCCAGCAGCCCTAGACCATCCCAACTCTCCTAAGACTGTAATAGGTAAGTGTCTGAAGCCTGGCTCCTGATTTTGGAAAATAAATCCGAAACTAGCTGAGGTTTGAGTCTAGGTAAAACAAGAACAAGGGGTGAAGAGTGGGACTAGATCCCAAAGAGTGTAGGATGGAAGAAGGGGATATTTTGTGCCCATCCATTTAAGGTTTGGCAGTCTAACCTACAACCTGAAAAAACTCCTAGGTGAATTTCTTCAAAGCAATTGTCAGAGGAGAAAGTTGCATTTTTAAGCAAAGTGGCAGAGTCTTTCTTTTCAGGCTGGGAAGTCTCTACCTGGGCTAGGAGGATATGTGTTTCCACACTTGAAAATTCTTCCAAAGCATGACTTGATTGCAAAGGAGGAAAAATGGAGAAATCAGATAGGGAAATTTGTGGAGAATGGAATTTGAGAGCCTTGGGAATAGGGATAAGAAGAAGAACAGAGACATCCCAAAGATATCACTAAGGAATTTTTCTTATTTCTTTTTCTATGTCCTGGAAGGAAAATAAGGACACATCTTTATCGTCTGTATAAAAAGGAGCTGATAGGACAAGGTAGGGGATAAATAACACCCTGAGTGAGTGTCCAAAATGGTACAGAATTCACTACTCTGCTTCCCACCAAATTCACCACTGTGGGCACTAAGAGATGGAGAGCAGTGTTTAAAGGGGAGGGCAAGGCTGGATGGAAAATAGTGAGAGCATCCCTCAATGCTGCTCAGAATTAGGTACATTAGGTCAATCAATGCATCCAATACAATACAAGTGTGAGCTTCTCTGCAGATAGGTGGAGATGTCTGGAGTCTTTAAGAATAATGGATGATTTTTTTTTTTTAGTGGAATGACAAATGGATCTGGAATTTGTCATCCAGGCAGTTCTAGAGAGGGAAAAAAGATAAGAGTTTCTTATTGACAGCTATAGAAGAGAAGAAGTGACACAACCCAGAGTGATAAGCACTGTACTACTAATTGATTCTCCTATCAGAGAGGAGAGGATGCCTTAGCTAGGGACATAGTATCGGGGTCAGTATGTCTGGGGAGCGTGTGTGAAGAGGTAGAATGATAGGAGAGAGGACAGAAGTAGAAATCAAATTAAGATAGGATTTAACATCCCTGTTTATTAAGATTCATGAGAAGAATAGTTTCTTGCACATACACACACACACACAGAACACACACAAGTACACACACCCCACACAAATCCCTCTGCCTAATTTTTAACCCAATGTTCCATTTTGAAAAACCTTTCTCCAATCTCCTGATTTTTGTGAGGTGAAAACCCTGACTTGAGAATGTTTTTGCAGCTCTCACTCCAATCAGATTAGCATTCCTGAAGGACTTCTCACTCATCTAAGTTTGGGAATATGGGATCCTAGACCCTGTAAAGTCTTGATGCTCCAGCACCATATATGTCAACCTGTCTTATATTCAAGAGACAGTACCATATAGTCAAGTCAAGCTCAAAGCTGTTGGCAGATGAAAGGCCCTTTCTGCAGAGTATGGGGTATCTGGGTCCAGATTTTCTTTGTAGAGAGTTACCAATGACTTCTTTAAGGGAAGGGGTCCCAGAAACTCAATAGTAGTGAAGATATATGCCCAGGATGGGAGTTAAATCTGATTCATATTGGTTACAGGAGATGTGGGTACCAATCAAGAAAGTCCATAGACATGGCAACACTAGTGATCATTTGGTGAAGTCTGGGTTTACAGACTTTAGCATGTGCCTATTGAAGTATTGGCTTTTCCCAGGGAAGTAAATATAAAAACTGTCCAACTGAGCACTGACTTCAGGAGACTAAGATTATGAGAAGAGGATAAATGCTGATAAACTAATCCAGGGAATGGAGCTTGTGGGACTCTATTAGCTCCTATTTCTCGCTGTACTTGCCCAGAATCGTGGGATGAGCGGGAATAGCAGATTAAGTAGCCGGCCATAAAAGGTCTAATTTCAGCCAAGCATTTCAGGAATTTATAAGTTGTCTTCTGGGTCCTGGGGCAGCTCTGCTTCTCTCTCTCTGAGTAACAGGAAGACAACTGGGATTGTGGAGTCAAAACTTCAGCCTTCCATCAGGGACAGAAGCAGGGGCAAAGGTGAGGGTTTAAAGGTCTTCCTAAGAGAGATAGTGAGGTCAGGCAGAGTAAAGATTAACTAAAAACTCTTCCCCTTGGGGGATTAGAGGCAATATTTTAAGGAGGACAGAAATGGGATAGGAAAGAGATGTAGGGGGAGAGGATGGAGGGAATAAGAAAGGGAAGAAATCTAGAATAAATTTTTAAAAGGCATATTCCTTTCTTTAGAAATGGTTTCCTGGATCAAATCCTAATTCTTGACCTTGAATTTCAAGGATTTTCCTTCAAGAAATTGCAAAGATTCTCTGGTACCACATGGAGGCAATATGATCATACAATGCTAGAGATGGAGATCTCAGAGATCAACTACCTCCTCATTTTGTAGATGGAGAAACAGGCTCTTACTCCAGAACATTATTAATTAGCTGATAGTTAATTAGTTGATTAATTAAAGTCTTCCTTCAAATCCAGTCCCTCTGATTCCAAGTCAAGGACTCTTTCTCTTATTCAATAGCTCATTTATCAAAGCATATCCCAGCTTTCCCATTCTAACTAGGTACCATCATCTCCCCATCCATCACATCCTATACATACATTGTCTTCACTCACCTTCACAGAATTTTAGCATTTTTAGAAATGGAAGAGACCTGAGAGATCTCTTAGACCATATGCATCTCCTTACTTTATAGATGAGAAAGTTAAGTCTCTGAAGGGTGAAGCCCAAAGTCAAAAAAATGGTTCTCAAGCTATTCTTTTGAACCTAAGTTCATTGCTCTTTATATTCTACACTTCTTCCCTTGCAATCTCCCAATAAATGCACTCCCTTCAAGCCTCAGACAAGACAGGAAAAGTGTCACTACTCTCCATGCCCATATATAGCCTCCATCACCCAGAACTTACTTTTACCATAATTTCCCCTGTATCCCCCTCTCCATTACCCCTAGGCCCAAGATATCATTGAGATAATCTGAGAAACCTGGCTAATTTGGCTCTTTATGTACCTAATATAAGTGGACCTTTCTGGCAACATTGCATTTATTTCTGTTATTGGACTTATTAGTGAATCCAGGAGTGAAAATTTCAGAAAAAAGTAGGAGAGGACCAAGAATTCCTCTTTTTTTTATGCTGTTTTCCAATTGCTCACGCCACCCAGAAGTATAGTTGTCCTTCCTTTTTGCCAATCCCGGATAAAACCCTCCTCCTCCAGGAAGTCCTCCCGTAGGAGCACTATTTCATTCAGGTCACTGAATTTATTTGAAGACCTGCTTTCCTTTCACTCGTTCTCATCATCTGTGTTCTAATTCCTCTATCCTTAGTGTTTCCCTCTTGTCCTTGAGCTGAAGAGGCTAACTTTGCTTACATGCCCTACTAAGCTTCTGGACTAGAATGTGAATTGGGGGTCAGTGGACAGGGGTGGACAGTGGCAATATCACAGACACTGAAGCTAAAGGTCGTTGGTTTAAATTCTACTGACACTAACCATGTGAACTTGGTCAAGCCATTTCTTCTTTGGGCCTCAGTTTCCTCATCTGTAAAAGAAAGGATTGGACTAATTGATCTCTGAGGTTCTCACAATCTACCAAGCTTCAGATCTATGGTTCTCCCTTGCTAATCAGTTTTTATCTGTGTTGGTTATAGGTGCTGCTTTCCTTGCTACCATGCCTGAACCGTAAGTTACACTGATCTCTGTTCTTTCCTTCCCAGAGAAAGTATTTATGTGTATCTGTGTGTGTGCATGCATATAGGGGGTGATTGAGGGGGTGGATGGGTGTGGGTATGTGGATGAGGGGGTTGGAGTCTTGGACACATGGTACAGCCCAGGCTATCTGTCATTTAAAACAAGTTGCTTTCTTGGAAAAGGCTCTAAGTCCTTTATGAAAATCAAATTCTTTCATCTGAGACTTGCTTTAAATTCCTCAGCACAGCTGCTGTTAGAAACCAACTCCCATCAATAATGAGTTTGCATAGGACTTTTGTCATTTTCAGAGCATAAGTCAAATCAACAAATATTTATAATGCACCTATTATGTGCCAGGCACTATGTAAGCATAGGTACAAAGAAAGTATCCTTAACAGTGCCAAAAAACCCCCCAAATAGCCCTGATCTCATTTTCCACAATTGGTCTCCATGTGGCCACAGCTGATACTTATAACTCTGTGTCGAGAAGATTAGCTATTACTGTCCCCATTTAAAAGATGAAGAATTGATTCAGTTGCGTGATCTAAAGCTATATAAATGGCAAGAAGAAAAGAAGACGGTTAACTGATAAATAATTATTAAGTTCCTGCTATATTCCAGTCATTGTGCTAAGTTCTGGGGATACAAAGAAAGAAAAAAGATAGAGCTGCCCTTAAGGAATTTACAATCTAATCGAGGAGACAAGATGAAAACTATATATAAATAAGCTATATACAAGATAAATAGGAAATAATCAAAAGAGGGGAAACACTAGATTAGAAGAAGACTTCCTGTAGAAGGAAGGATTTAATCTGGGTCTTGAAGAAAATACTGAAGAGATGGAGGCAGAACATTCTATTCCTGGGGAAAGGAGCCAGGAAATGGAGTGACCGATGTCACTGAATCAAAGAATAGGGTGAGAGTGCCAAGTGAAGGGTTGCAAAATACTGGAAAGGTGAGGAGTGGGGGGCACGTAATAAAGGGCTTTGAAGACCAAAAAGAGGATTATATATTTTATCTTGGTAATAGGGGACCAGTGGAATTTAAGTGGAAGGCTTGAAGTGGTGGATGGGCAATGATATGGTCAGATTTGCAACATTAGATAGAGACTAGAATCATCTTTGCTCCCAGGTTAATGTTCTTTCCATTATCTTGCCAGTTCATTACTGTAAGAACTTTAAACCAAGTCAGATTCTTTAGGTGGAATTACCCGGTCTATTTTTGAGGTCCTTTTTGTATTAATTAAATAAACTGAGTGGATTCCAATGCCCGTCCTTTTTACTTTTCACTGAGGGGACATGGCATCATAAAGTAACTGATGGGGCTGAATATAATAAAAACCCACATTAGTGTCATGTTTTAAGGCTTATAGAGTCCTTTTTTTTGGTGCAATGATCCTAGGATATAGGAAGTATACGTAGAATGAACTAATGCTAAGTAAAGTGGGTAGAATCAAGAGAACATTGTAGATAGCAACAACAAAATTACGTGATGCTCAACTCTGATGGACGCAGCTCTTTTCAACAATGAGGTGATTCAGGCAAATTCCAATGGACTTGGATCAGAGAGAATCATTTGCATCCAGAGAGAGGACTGTGGGAACTGACTGTGAATCACAACATAGTATTTCATCTTTTTGTTGTTATTTTCTTGCTTTTTTTTCTTTTTCATTTTTTCCCTTTTTGATCCGATTTTTCTTATGCAGCATGATAAATGTGGAAATATGTATAGAAGAATTACACATGTTTAGCCTATATTGGATTACTTGCTGTCTAGGGGAGAAGATGGAGGGAGGGAGAAAAATTTGCAACACAAGGTTTTGCAAGGGTGAATGTTGAAAACTATCTTTGCATGTATTTTGAAAATAAAAAGCTATTTTTTAAAAGTACAAGTGGATCCATTTCATATGTAAGAACACAGGCTTCAGAAAAGTCCAAGATCACACAGTTGCTAAGTGTCAGAACCAGGATGTGAACCTAGGTATCCATCAATCAGTCTTTCTGCCACTGCAGCATGCTAGAATCTAAGCTGTAAGCACAATGCCTTGTACACAGTTGATAGTCAATAAATGTTTATTGAATTTCCAGGAGTAAAGAAATAGATAAATCATATCTTCTGGCCCATATTTGAACAATATCTTCCAAAATATGCTCAATAAGCGATCATTCAATATTTGCTTGGAGACCTCCAATAGAAAGGGGAAAGAAGGGATCTCTGAGATGTCCTGCTTCATTTGTAGAGATCTGTGTCTCACGTGCCACTAAGCCCAAATCTGCATATTTGTAACTTCTCTGCACTGTTCCTAGTTCTGGTCTCTGAGGCTGAATAGGACAAACTTATCCCCTCCTTCATTTGACAATCCTTCAGAATATTTGGAGAGAGCTATCATGTTCCTCCTTTCTTGTTAGCTTAGGCGAAATAGACTCAATTCCTTCATACAAAACAAACCAATCTGGTTGTTCTCTTCTGGATTCTCTAACTTTTTTAATGTTCTCCCTAAAATGTAACTGTCAGAAATGACTTGATGAGGATCATATATTAAGGCTGAGAAAAATCTCTTGCAAAGTATGAGGCATTTTACACTGAGAAGCCCAAGAACTGAGAGTGATGATTTATAGAAGGAAGTATCACTTTATATTCTGTTTTAATTTGCTTCCTTTCCTGCCCCTCCCTTGCTCCCTTCCTCTCACCTCCCAGTGCCCCCACCACTGCCAGATTTCTTTTGTGTCAGCTATTATTCTCAGGTGGTTTTTTTTTCCCAGTAAGTCTGCATGTCCTTATTATGATATACATTTATGCTTCCTATTGACTCTTTATTCTGATTTTTTTTTTCTCTCCTTGCTTTTCCTGGTATGGATGCTTGAAGGGAGGTAAGTTAATTGGGCTAAGTTGAATCTCCAACCTGATGAAGGTGGGCTGGACATTTGAGGAAAGGAGTAGAGCTAAGGAAAAGGAAGTCCCTGTTCCTTATTGTCTCCTTGCAACTCTACAACTTTTTTGCCTCTCTGAGACTTGTCCTCTTCAAGTCTGATGACAAAATCAGTTAACACCATCCACTTCCTTTTGTTTATAGAGATCAGTAATATATATCATTATAGCATGCAGAAAAAGGAGGAGGTAGATGTGGTTTTGACCTCTAAGTTTCCCAGGATAATGTGGGAGAAGTAGTTCTTACCCCTAGAGAACTCTAAGACTGATGAAAGAAACACAGTCCATGTCCCTAGAGAGCTCTCAGTTTGGTGGGAGAACAACAGTCTGATTTGAAGGTGAGCTTCATCTGATAAGGGACACTCAGTCCTTGTCCTCAGAAAGCCCTAAGCTTGCATAGGTGGGCCAGGATCCAGAGAGCAGATGAGTGTGGCTGACAGGGTAACCCCCAGATTTGATCCCTAAAGGGGGAAGATTCCAAAGACAGAACCCATAGGGATTAATGACATTTTGTGTGATGTCTATCATCGAGGGTCAAGCCTTTCTATCTTTTCCCTCTGCACTTTCTTGCAAGTGAACAAAGACCCCTTGGAACTAATCAGACCCTAAAATGATCTCTATGTTCCTGCAAAGGTGAATCAGAGCAAATTCCTCTACAATAGAACACTAGAAAGGATCCTGGGTCCTTCTACCCCAGTCCAGAGAAGATCAGTGATGGTTAAGACAAGGAATCCTGGGAGAGGGCTTTAAGCAGGCTGGGAAACCCTGATCCTGGTGGTTCCATTTAACCTGGATAGGTTAGCAGTGTGAAGCTGTTGAGCTCTTGACCATTGTGATTTCACCACAGGTTAAGATTTGGGGGAAATTCTGAGCCTTCCACAGCCCTGAGGTTCAAGGCTATATCAGAGAGGCCTCAGAGTTTAGCAAGTTTGGAAGAGTTATAGTATTTGTATTAATGGAATAGAACATTAGCATATAATTTAAAACAATTTGAGGAAGCCTCAAGAAATATTGAAGAAGCTATGGATTTATATGATAGTTTGCTGGATCTCACATTAAAAAAACCTTACTTTCCCAGAGACCACATTGATAGATGATGAAGGGAAGTAGTCCATAAATGTCATAGGGAATGGAGAAATCCTATATAAGAAAATGCCTTGGGACAGCAAGGAATTAATATTGCTAGATAGAATCCAGGTTCATTCGCTGGGGTACTTTGGAAAATGACTTGGTAACTACCACTAGCCCTTCTCTTTTGGGTTCTTTTGGGGTTCTGGCCATTCTGCAGTTCTTCAGACCCAGGGAATCCCACCTTTTCTTCCCCTAACTTATCTTAACAGAACAAAAATGTATTGGAATAAAGCTTTACTGAAAAACTCAGGGAAGAAATATGCAGAGAAAATAAAGGGTACACAGCTTAGGCAAATCTTTTTGAAGTAATAGATTGGCAAATTTGAAGAAATGGCTCTCACTCTAGCTTCCCCTTGCTTTTTCTAAGTCTTCACATGTGGTATCACAATCTGAAATTAAACAATCTTGGAGAATTCACAGGGGATAATTTAGCTGGAACTAATTTTTTTTTAATATTAAAAAGTCACTTGTCTGGCAAACTCACTATCTGGAGTATAAGTAAAAACCAGGAAGTGAGCAAAAATGGGCCTCTGAGCTGCCAAAATAGATCATAACATCTAAAAGTGGAAGAAATCATCTAGAGCCTTTTACAGATGAGGAAACTGAGTCTCCAGAATAGAAGAATTACTTAACCAGAGTCAAATTATAAATAGCAAAGCCTAGATTCAAACTCATTTCTTCTGACATAGAATTCATACATTCGTTTATTCTCTTTATGTCACCACATCCATACATTAAAGCATATTTATTTTGTTCAGGGGAGAGCCCCTCACTCAGAATGTATTTACTTTTATTTTAGATACAATTCTAACATATTTTGTTATCTGGTTTCCGGCTCTACAGCAGATTAGAAGTTTCAATTAGAGTAACAGAGCAGGAGGAATGCTGATTATAGCAAGACGTGACAGCAGACAGACTCATACGGAGGAAGGAGACAGGAAAATTATAAAAAAGCAGGAAACAAAACCAAAAGCCACAGAAGCCTGGGACTGTTTAATATAGGGTCCCACCCACCTCAATGGCCCCCAAGGGTATCTAGTCTTAAGATAACCATTGATATTTCTAAAGATAGGAAAACGAAAATTGTGTTTAAAAGTTCAGTTTAAGAAACCTTAAGAGTAGATTTTATATTTTAGAAAGAGATTAATAGCAAATGATTAAAATTAAATTAAATTGATATCATTTAAAGGACAATTTTCAGTTGCATAGGAAAAATGATTTGTATTTCCATTCACCTGATTTCTAAAATGTGCTTGGCAAATGACATGTGACTCTATCTTTATTTATCATTATAACTTATAATAACTATATGAATTTTGAGGTCATTTCATATTCAATATTTTATTTTGTCTTTACAACAGCCCTGTGAAATAGATGAGAAAGAGATTATTATTTTCATTTTACAAATGAGGCAACTAAAGCTTGGTCAGATGAGCAGAACTGATTAGTGGAGGATCACCCACTAAATTGACAATACAGTCTGGGCCAGAACACAGTCTCTTTTTTTTAAAGTTCATCAGGCATAATCTCTTTTCCTGAATTTAGGGTTCTCAAATCAAACCAAAAGAAGACCTTTTTAAGGGAAGATTCTAGATATCAAAATGCAAATTCCTCTCCAACTCTCAATCTATTTCAGAATTTCAGACCTGCAATGTTTATCTTATCTGTCTCTCACATGTTTTTCTTTTTTTCTCTTAGAGAAAATCCAAGATCACTGCTTCCCGCAAACTCATGCTCAAGGTGAGTCTAAACTTGAAGCTTTCCTGGAAACTCTAAATAAATGGGAAAGAGGTAAAGATGGAATCCAGCTCTTGAGGATGAATAGAGGGCATGTATCTTACCTGGCACCATTACTCTCAGCTATGAGAAACACAATTTCTTCTTGTCCCTATATCTTGCAATCGTGCAGTTTTGCTGCCAGTCTGAGATACTCCTTTCCAAGCCCAGACGCCTTCACAGCCAATCAATCAATTAGTCCAACAGTTAACAGCCTTGACTGACATCCTCATGTGTGTAGAACCTTATTCTAGGTACTGTGATAGAATCCAGAGGAAGGAGAGATAAGATTTTCACCCTTAAGGAATTCTCAATCTGATGGGGAAAAAATAGTATCTACCTTTGGTGAGCTTCCAGCCTGATGGAAGAAACATAGTTTCTGTCCCTAAGCATCTTCCAAGATGGGGCATGGGGAGTAGTTCCTGCCTTCAAGGAGCTTCCCATCTTATAGGGGAGACATAGTCCCTTCTCATAAGTGTTCTATTTTGATTGTGGGGGAAGTAGTCTTTCTCCCTAAAGATCCCTTAGTTTAAAAGGAACAGAACATAGTCTTCCTTCAGGAAGGTCTCTACCAGATAGGGGAGACTCAGTCCCTCTTCTGAGGGAGCTTCCTATAAGCCCCAGAGGGCCATGACCAGTAGAGATGAATGTGTCTGGATAAAGTCCCTTCCATCCTACCAGAAGATGCAAAGGATGAATAGTAGATGGGGTCACTCAGAACCCAGCTTTTATATCTCCTAATGCATCAATTCACAAAGGATGGGCAGACAATTCATCCTAGGTGCCTGAGAAATGTTTTAATTATTCCCTGGGATGGAGGAGGTGCCATTGGTGGTGAGAAGCAGGATGTACATCACTCTAGAGTTCTGTGAGTCTGGAAGAGGCAGAGTTTAAAGTAGGGAACGAGAAGGGTTGAAGGAAAATGACTTGGGCACATGCATCATCCCCTTTTGTGGCCTGTTCACTCTGTCTATGTGTGCATAAGTACCTTAGAAGAACCCCTCACACACAGGCCTCCTGCAATTAATTGCACCCATTCTTTCTCGTATATGGAAATGCAGAAAGCCCAGATGATGTGCTCAGATATATCGACACAGTACCAGCTGCCTAGTGCAGCTTGTTAGGTGCCCTTCCCAGTAGATGCCAGGAGGTCTTAGGATTCCAGTCAGAATTGGGGGAGGAGACCAAGGGGAGAATGAGACTCCAGGATTTGTACTTCCCTTGACATCCCTGTGCCTGTTTAGAGCCTGATGCTGGCCAAAGCCAAGGAGTGCTGGGAACAAGAGCATGAGGAGAGGGAAGCTGAGAAGGCCAGATACCTGGCGGAAAGGATTCCTACGCTCCAAACCCGAGGCCTGTCACTCAGTGCCCTGCAGGTGAGTGAGTAGGAAGAGGACAATATAGATTTGTTCATGACAAGCATTTATTAAATGCTGACTGTGTGCAGAGCTCTGTGCTAGCCATCAGGAAAGAAGCAAAGTTTAGGTAAGACTTTACCATAAGGGAGCTTACATTGATGGGCTGAGAAGACTCCAATCTGTACAATTAAACTATATAATATGACATGATGAGACCATTGGAGGGGAACACAAACAAAGCCTAAAAGGCCTAAAAGTAACAGGAGGACATGGTGAGATTTTACTGCAAGTGAGCATCAGGGTTTGGACAAGAATTTAATAAGTGAAAAATTCAGTGAGGGCATTCCAGGTATAGGAATGAAGGCAAGAGAGAGTAGTGTACTGTATTATGTGGTCTGTGGGCAGAGAATTGTTTGGAGGGTGAATGGAAGAAAGGGAAACTATTTATTGTTCAGAACATGATGCATTTGAAATCTGCCTTACAGGGCTGTGATTTCATATTAGGTATCAAAGTCTTTTCTGCCCCCTAAAAATCTTCCCAACCTAGCCTGTTTCAAATTCCATTGGTAAAAATTCATCCCTTTGACTTAAGATTTGGGGCCTTATTAAGATCCAAATGCCTCTGGGAAGGAGCAGACTTTAAGTCTGATTAAGCCATGGTTATATTAGTATGAATAAGTTTATTTTTTTTTTTTTGAAATACATAATTTGATGGGGGAAAAAAAGGAGAAGGGAAGGCAAAGAAAAAAAAAACCCAATGAGATAAAAGGACTCAATCTGAGTTTTGCCTTGCAGAGCCAGTTGCCTAATTTTATGATTTGTCTCAATCTGTATTTCTTTCAGGACTTGTGCAGAGAGCTACATGCTAAGGTAGAGGTTGTGGATGAGGAGAGGTACGACATTGAAGCCAAATGCAACCATAACACCAGGGAGGTAAGGATTTCCATAGATTGAGGGGAATGCTGAGCTGAGAGCATGGAAGAAAGGTGTAATAAGATGAATGAGTAATTATGAAGTGCAGAACTTTAAGGTTAAAAAAATGCTTTCTTTGTTTTATATTCATTTTATGCATTAGAATATAGAAGTTCAGAGAGATGATTCATGGTCCACACACTCAGGGCACTTAAAGCTAGGACTTGATCCTGGTCCTACCTCCAAATCTGGTGTCCTTTTCACTACAACAAATTATAGGGAAGTCAAGGACTCTGTCCATAGCCAAGTGCCTCAGTTACCTACTATCCCATTCAGAAATGAGGGATCTCTGGGCTTGCTTTTTGAATAGTAGGGAACATTTGAGAAATTAGCCTTGGGCAAATCTAGCTCTGGCATTTCTTAGGGTGCAAACTGAAACAGGAAAGAAGAGCTACATCTGAAAAGAACTAGGGGAAAACAAGTTTATAAACTTTCCACCTTAGAAAGAGCATGATAATGTGAGTCCGAGGTTCTCTGCTCCTTATTATTTATATCAGTGTGCTCAAATCACTTTTCCTGATGGACCATCAGGACTAGTGAGATAAAAAAAAAGATTAAAAAAAAAAAGGACTAGTGAGATAGGTATTATTGTCTCCATTTTATTAGTATGGAACAGAATCTCAGAGAGGTTGTCATTTGCCTGTGGTCACATAGCTAAGGAAGCTGTGACATGCTGCCTGTCAAATATATAAAGTGAGGAGATTAGATGATCACCGAGGTCATGTCCAGCTCTGAATCCATGATGTACCCAGCCATATCCTAAGTTAGTCTTCATAATGGTACTTGTCTCCCTGTGGATGTTACAGCATTACTACACAGGAGGGCAGAGATGAGACATCCCACTGAAGGGCTACTCTCTTCAGGTTTACAACTCATCTGTTGGTTTGAAGTAGATAAATGGGTGGATTCTGCAAAGTATTTTATTTCTTGTTCTGGGAGGACTTGCCCAAGGATTAATGTTCATAGATTTCTATGAATCGGAATTAAAATGGGGTCAGAAGTCACATAAGTTCAACCACCACATGAGCCAAAACTTTTAACACATATAAGAAGTCATCATTTGCTTGGAGAGCTGGGGTGGAGATTCTTTTTAACTCTGCTCTTAAAGTTCTGGCATCCCCTTTAGGGGCTGAATAGTCCTTCTGAGGGTTTCCCCCTCTCAATGAACTTCTCTCTTATCCTTCTGCCAGATCAAGGACTTGAAGCTGAAAGTGCTTGATCTTCGGGGAAAGTTTAAACGTCCACCTCTGCGAAGGGTCCGTGTCTCTGCCGATGCCATGCTCCGAGCACTGTTGGGCTCAAAGCACAAGGTGTCCATGGACCTGAGGGCCAACCTCAAGTCTGTGAAGAAGGAGGACACAGAGAAGGTAGGGCCTCTTCTCTCTACAAACTCATCCTTTCACTCGCTAACAGTTACTTCTCCTTTCAGATCTCCTGTTGTACAGATAATGGACTGTCCAATTGGCTCAGACTAGAGTGTGATCATTTATTTATGTCTTTATAAAGGAGAAGGTATAGATTTATGCTAAGTGTTTGGGATGTAGGTGATCACCACATTACCATCCTGTGTTATTTATTGGCTGGAAGTGAGAGAAAGTTGTTTTTTTTTCCCTTTGAGGAATTTCTAACTCAATGGTGAAACCATAATCCTTGCCCAGAGGAAATTAAAATAGGATTAAAATAAAATATTGAAGTAAGTCCTGTTGAATGATTGGACCTAGAAGGCAGATAGTAGATTGAGAAAGATAAGAGTAAGATCTTTACTCTATCACTGGGACACTTTCATCTGAAATAAAGTGTCCTAGGGACTGAAATAAGGACAGATGGTGTAGTTGACTATCTCACAACAACCACTAAGAACCTCTTTTCCCAACATATGATGTTTCCTTCTTCCCATGGAGTCTAAATATTATCTTTACATTTGAACCTTCCTTCAATTTCAATTTTCTTCATTTTCCCTTGCAATCATAGTCTTCTTAGACTTAGAGAGAGAAGGAGAACGAGAGGGGAAACTTTGTATTTTTTGAAGGAGTTGATTTTTTTCCCCCTCTGCCTGCTTTCCATTATGGTGGACAAGCCTAAGCTGACTTCCTGACTGTCATTTCTCTTGCAACTCTGAATTATGTCTCTGCCTCACAGGAGCGACCAGTGGAAGTGGGAGACTGGAGGAAGAACGTGGAGGCCATGTCTGGCATGGAGGGCCGGAAGAAGATGTTTGATGCAGCCAAGTCTCCAACCTCCCAGTGAAAGGTACCAAAGTACCCTGACAACCCCAACCCCACCTTTACTCCAGTTCTTTGCCACTTTCCCCTTTATCCTTCATCTCTCTTGTGTAGGAGTGTGTGGGACTTGGTTTGTGATTTGGATGAGAATCATAACCAATGTTAGGATTGGGCTAGACTGGTCATGCTGAGGGCAACTTGGAAGACATCTGGCATGGAAGAAAGAATATTAGATTTGGAAGCAGAATGCATGAGATTGAATATTGGCTTCTAAGCTGTATGCCATTGGACAAGCCACATCATTTCACTAGTCTATGTTGCCTTATCTGTAAAATGAGGCTCTTGGGCTATCTGGTTTCTTAAGATCCTTCCAGTTCTAACAATGTCCACTACATATTGTAGTGAAGGAGAAGTGGGTTGAATCTGAGAGAGGAGTCTGGTTAGCTCAGGGCACTCCTTGCTCGCAAGAGAAGAACATAATGGCATGGTTCTGGAGATCAGAAATTCAGGTGATGTCACCCAATCGAGACAATGAATCCCCACTGAAATATCCTGACAGTTGTCCAGTGCTTTAAGACTTTAGCTGATGGAGGGCCCATTGCCTCCTAAAGCAACCCATTACCTTTTTGGCCTTACAAACTTTAAAATATTATATGAATGTCTATTGTTATTATTATTATTAACATAAGCATTTTTAGGTATGTTACAGTAAGTGTAGAGAAAGAAAACTTTCTAACAATTAGTATCATAGATTTAGAACTGAAATGGGCTTTATCTAGTCTAATCTTATTTTTTTCAGATAAAGAAACTGAGGTATAAAGGTAGATAAACGACTTGTCCAAAGTCACGCAGAGAATTAGCAACAGATCTGGGATCTTAAACCTAGATCCCTCACTCCAAATCCAGCATTCTTTTCAATTACATCTGCCTTCTCCAGTTCCCTCTCCCCAATCCCAGGAGTCTTTGGACATCATGAGTTCTTTGTCATGAGAGATCTTCATCTGCTGGCTGAATGATGATTTGTGGGATGAAGTTTCTTCTGTGTTCCCTCCCATCGTTTAGATTTTATGATTCTATGGAAATTAGTTTGTTCTTCCCCGAGTATACATCAACTGCCTGAGAAAACCAACCTGTAAATAAAAGTGTGCTATGTATAATTCACAAACAACTGGAACTGACTATGTTCTATTTCTTTTTCTTTACAGGGTGCTTTCACAGGCTTTGTAGGATCTCCTTGTCACCCATAACTCTTCATCTCATCCTCTGCTCTATTCACCTTCCTCATCCTTTCCAATCCATCCAATTCCCCATGGTTTATGCTTGGATCTGTAACCTGAATCGGTGAAGGGGCACTTCAGCCTTATCACACTCCTAATACTCTCAATTCTTCAACAAAGCCAGATCTTATCACAGCCCTGCTCCAGAACTGGGAACTCAATAAATACCAAAGAGAGGAAAATGGAAATATCCCAGGAGTAAGGAAATAAAAACCATTAGTCCAGACCATACTCAACTAAGTGGATCTCCCTAGCTCATTTTTAGGCACTGAGGCACCCTGAGTTCTTTTCCCCTCACTCTTTTCTGTCCTCAGGCCCTAGAGCACTCACCTTGCCACTAAAAGTTGATCTGGATCCTCCAACCCTTTTCCACAGTCTTCCCCTTTCCCTTCTTTTATGTATATGATGTGTGGCCTGAGTGAGTTGTGTGCTGTCCATTAAATGTTGACATTTCCTGGTCATTTTGAGGACTCTAATGATTTATATGGGGGGGAGGGTAGAAGGGAAGACATTTGGTGAGGTTGTGGGGGTAAGGCTATTTCTCTCCATCTTCCTCCCAGGAATAGAGGAACTTATAATTTATGATCTAAAGGGAAATCTTCACTTTTCTGAGAAGGAATTAAAACCGTAATAGCTTTTGAGATCATCTCTCAGTATCACTGCCACAATCACATTATATTTTCTAGGAATTAAAACTGAAAAATTCATTGATTTTGCTGAGGACTTTTCAGTTAAGATGGATTTATGGTACAGTGACTTGGGAACCTGGGATGGGAGAAGGCTTTTTGACTTTTCTAACTCCCCAGCAACTTACACTGTCAGTTTCCCCAGAAAAGCTTTCCCATAGAATTTGCAAAGCTAGATAAGAAACAGATTTGAGTTAAGAGTCATGGGTTCTAGTCTCACCTCTGCTTCGAGGTAGCCCACTGACTTCAGGAAGCTTCGGTTTCCTTATCTGTGTAAGGGGAATAGTAATACCATAAATATCATATCTGGAGTATAGGGTTCAGTACTGTGTGCTACATTTTAGGAAGAACATTGTTAAGCAGAGGATGCTAGTCATGGTGGTGGGGGGCTACATAATAGCTGTCATTAATTATTTGAAGGGTTGGCTTTCTTGTAGGTCATCCACAAGATTAGACTTGTTCCACCTGGCCCAAGACCACAGAATTAGAAACAATGGGTGGCAGTGGCAGAGGCAATTTTGGTGAAATGTGACTGAAAATCACTAAGCATTTAAAATTGTCCAGAAGTGGAACGGGAGAGATCTTCACAGGAAGGACCACTTGTTAAGGGTGTTGTTGAGAGCACGATGGTTCGGGCATGATGGTTCAGACATGGACTGGATTGGGTGACCTCTTAGGTCTTTTAAACCCTGTATTTCTGTGATTATCTACCCTCACCCATTTTCCCATTTTATAAACAAGAAAAGTTGAGAGTCAGAGAGATTGATTGACTGACTTGTGTGTTTACAAATCACTTAACCCATTATAATCTTGTGTGGTAGGATGACTATTATCAACTTTATTTTGTGGATAAGGACTAAGAATGGTGTAGTGAATTGCCTAAGGTTACAAACAATTAAATATCCAAGGGGACTTTGGCATTCCCTTGGATATTAGGAATCTGGGCTCCTGACTTGAAGATCAGTATTCTCTGTACTACTGCACCATACTTAGCCCCCTTGTGACATCACACAGAATATCCCCCCTACATTATCAAACTATTAATGGTATTCTGATCCTAAAAGCTGTGCTCAGTAACTAAATGTACCAGTAGTATGATGAGAAATGATATTCCAGAACTGGTGGTATGCAGTGCTCCCTCTTCTTCCCCATTTTTAGTTTAATACTCATCTCATAAAACAGACCTATAACTCCTTTCCCCCAAGCCTGATCATCCTGATAATCTATCAAAGGCTTTCTATCCCCATTTGCCATGTCTTTTCCTTCAGGAATGAGAAAATCCAATCCAGACTCAGCTCTCTCTGGTGGTTCTGGGCTATTCAATTGTAACTTCAATTTCTCTGCGGGCAGTCCTACTTTGAGCTTATATTTTGAGGATAAAAATTAGATGAAAGACCACTGAACATTCCTTGCTGTCCTTTATTCTGATTTTTACTTCCTATTTCTGTCTTGTGGAAAAAGGATTAGACAGGTTTTGCTTGATCCAAGACCACAAAACTAGAGACAATGGGTGGAATCAGTGGGTGGCAGTTACAGAGATATTGACTAAGTGTTAGGAAAAATTACTTAGAATTTAGGACTGTCCACAAGTGGAAAGGGGGTAGTGATTTCCTCTTTATGACCCAGCCAGGCTCCATTTCTGCCCTTCCCCTGCCTGGTGACAACCTTCTACCACCTCCCTTATCTGAGGGTAACTGGATTTGACTGCTTCTCACCTAATCTGAATCAAACCACAGGTTGACTTGGACTTAACTGTTTATATAGGTATACATCTCTTTATGGAATCAGTGTGTTACAGAAACATTAGCGAAGTAAATTTTTGTAAATTGAATTTTTTCCCATTGAATTCTTTTCTAAATTGTAATGGGTAGCAGTTGCAGAGAGGCTGATTAAATCTCTATCTGTGGAAAAATCTTTGAACAAATTGAGTTGTCCCGAAGTTTAATGAGCTGCCTCAATAGGCTGTGGGTCCTTTATCAATGGATATCTTTAATCAGTGACTGCATGCTCACTTGTCATTGTATGTATTGAAAGGAATTCGTGTCCGGGTATAAATTTATTAGATTGCCTCTGAAGTCCTTGTTAACTCTTCCATTCTATAAAATTTAAGTATCTGGGACCACTGTTTATCCAAGAGCAGACGTTGCAGTTCTCATTGTTGTCACCAGGTGGCTCCTGCCATAATCACAATACAAGCTGTATTTCCCACTCTGAATAGTGGACTTTTTTCCTTTTTTTCTTTTTTAAACTCCCTTTCCTCAATCTTAGCCAGTGCTCTCATCTGTATCCCTTTTTTGACCCTTATTCTTTCCCCTTCACATTCTATTCCCTCTTTTAACCTCCTAAGACTTCACTATTTTCAGTAGCTTCTCATTTTTTACTAGACCTGAGAGGCTTGGAGGTTCCACCTATGGGCAAAGACCCTCTCACCCTCCTGATGCCATCCAACTATAGATCCTCTTCTCCCTGTAATCTACCTAGATAGTTAGTTGAGTCCTCTTTCCCATGTCTGGAAGAGAATTGACAAGGAAAGGAGAAAGCAGAGGAGCCTACCTCTCAGGACAAAAAATGGGACATCTGATTAGAGGGACCAAAGTCCCCAGATGAAATCCAGGCAGGATGTGACAACTCTTGACACTGGCCCCAGTTGGAACTGGCTATTCCCTGATCTGTGTCTGCTTTCTAAAGCTTGTTGGCCACCCTCAGGTTCCACAGACAGTGATAGCAAATGAGAGACCATACTGCCTGAATTGGTCTGACTTCTTATTCCCTCTCCTGAAACTAAAAATGTACTGGCCCCAGCTCTACTCTCTTTTCCTTAGAGCATTTTCAGTTATTAAAGCCAGGAGAGAATGCAGGTACAAAGGGCAGGGCTCAGGCTCCTCAGGGCAGAACCTACCATCCAAGACAGAGAAGCCTGTGAACTCCTGTAAAGGCTTTTGGCGGGACAGGACCAGGGTCCCCCAGAGGGACAGTGGGGTATTCACCCCCCAGAGCCTTGAGGACACTTTCCACTATGGCCTGGTCCCTGAGGATGGACCTAGATGTTACTATAAAGGAAAGTCATTTCGTTTTGTTAAGATTGGTGACATGACACAACAACTCATTGGGCTGGACATGGGAGATATATATCCCAGAATTCTCTCTTTCTGTCTTTGACTCTGTCTCTTTTTCTCTGTCTTCCTCTCTGTCTCTGTGTCTGTGTTTCTCTGTCTCTCTCTCCCACCCCACCCTCTCTGCCTATCTCTCTGTATCATTCTCTGTTTCTGTCTCTCTCTCACAGACATAAACATACATACATATATACACAGAGGAAGAAGCTGGAAAACCTGTTGAGCTTGGTAAACCCAACAGAGGATGGAGTTTGGGCTCTATGCCCAACTGGCCACAGAAACCCACCCCTCCTCACTTAGACCCACCCTGCTGGCCTGGGTCCAGGGAATAGCCTTCTCCTACCTTATCTTTGCTTTTCTTCTAGGTACTGCCTTTTTTTATTAGGGCCCAGCCCCAAACACAAAAGCCAAATCTCAGTCTTGCCAGTCTAGCCCATTAATCGGGGGACCCTGGCAGATTGCAGCCTCCACCCTGCCATATAAAGGCTAAGAGGACAATCTGTGGGTTGGAGTTAAGGCAAACACCTGGTAAACACAGGGCCCCAGGCCTGCGGCTGTGGGAGGCAGGGAGGGACTGAGGGAGAAGCCAATCCAAATAGACAGATGGAAACAGCTCTCTCAGCCTAACCCTCTGAGAATCTCAGCCCTGATGGGCCCCATCGAAAGGTATTCCTGAGGTCATCTGTTGTCACTTTCTGTCTCCCAGCAGGATTGTATTGAATCTATTAGTTGAATGTAAGCTCCTTGAGGGCAGAGACTTTTCCTCTTTGGTTTTTAGTACAATTTAGCACAAGGTCTGACAGATAATAGGTACTTGGCAAATGTTTGTAAAATTGAATATAATGTTGCATCCCCTGGGAAAGCAGAAGGATGATCAGGTGGGTTTTAGATGCATTGAGAGCAATCCAAGCTAGATGATCAATCCATCGATAGATATTCATGAAATGCTGACAGTGAACCAGGAACTCTGCTAGACACGAGATTTAAATATCCTCTGCTTTCAAAAAAAACTTATGTTCTATTGGAAAATAATTCATAAAGCTCTGGAAATGGGAAGGAAAGGATAGAATTACTATCTAAGAGTTCTTAGAGGTAGGACTGATAGTTTTATGGGATGATTTACATGGAAACCTAAGTGGAGACAGAGGGCTGGATTGGACGACTCTGCGAATATATTTATTCTCTTTTATACATTTCTCATTAGTCGTCACAAAGCAATCACTTAGCTTTCAAATCTAATCATGAATACAAAATAGAAACCTGGCTCTTTTCTGGCAGGAAATTTTTACCTGATCAGCCTGGAACCCGGCTTCCATCAGTAAGTTTTGTAGGCAAAGAACAACAGTACAACAAATGTAGAGTTGGTAAGGACTTGTGAGAATTTAGTTTAATCCCTAGGAGAGTTGACTTGCCCAAGCATACCCATGTGGTAAGTGGCAGAATCAGGGAACAAGGAACAGTTGATTTCCAAATGCAACACCCTTCCCTCTTGAACCTCTTGAGGAATTAGGAAGAAAAAAAAGGGTGGGGAATGAGGACTTGGAAAACCTTCTGTATTTTGAGAGAAAAACATAAGCTACAGAGGATATACAAGCAATGTGTGTGAATGAGTCAAGCTTGTACCTTTACTCTTGATACTATAAAGTTCAGAGCACGGATGGAGGCTTCTCAGGGAGTTTGTTCTTTGGCTGACAATAGTTCACCAGGCAGGGCTCCATTGTTGCTGGAGGGTGGAGCATACTTGGGATGCTTCTCATTGGCAGGAGCAGAGTAAGACAGTCAGTCATCCCAGGGCAGACTGGGTATATATAACTCCAGAAGCTAAGCCCTTGGGGAGAACATCTAACATTGGGATGACAGCTACCTCTTGTCTCTGCTGTATAGAGCCTCCTATCTGAGTCCATACTCCACTACCATAGGGGGAAGTCTCACCCTGGGAGTATAGTATATGGCAGGGCAGGGCTGGGTAGGGCTGTTCTCCGGAAACTGGGGCTAAAGTGCTGAGCCAGATGAGGGAGTGGGGAGTTAAACATTAGCTCTGATGGCCCCCCACGGAGGGAGCTAGATTCTCTGCATGGCTCAGGTCAGCCTACGGGTCAACCTTGTTCCAGGTGGATGACCAGACTGCAGAGCCCTGGGGACCAGTTCAGGGAGCAGCTTTCCTTCCTACCCCCAGCAGAGCACTTTTCCATAGCACCTTAATCATTCAACTCCCTTTGAGCAGGTGAAGATTCCAAGGAGTATTCTAAGACTCATAAAATTTTATAGCTTTAAGGGACTTTAGAAACCCCTTTCACCTTACAGATGAGGAAACTGGGACTCAGAGAATGTCAGCAATTTGACCAATGACCAACAATACTATTATAACTGGAATCTGGAACCTTGTTTTCTTAAGTAGTTGGCCCAGTGTTCTTTTGACTTCATTACAATGACTGATTGAGGACTTCTGAAAGGGAAAGTGGGATACAGGTTGGAGAGTTCACCTTTATCCCCTCAGCCAAGAGTACAGGTAGCTGAATCCCTAGCCCAGTATTCATTAGCACCCCTGGTGCTAATGTAGCATCTCTGCCTGGCATGGGTGATATGAACTAGTCTCTCTTACCAGCCCACTCCGGACAGCAGGAATCTTGTTGGCCCTTTCTCCTGGCTTCATCTATGTTGGGCCAGAACTCTAACACATTGCCACTGAACAAAGTATCCTATCGGCACCTTTGTGTGTTTTATATGTAACTCCAAGTTGACTATATTCAGAAGATTTGGGTGAGAAAACTGATTTGAGCCCAGTTTGAGACTGAGAGTCAAAAAACTATCAGTCCAACAGGTAGGAATTGTTTCTCCCATGAATCACGTCTTTTGTATCTGCCAAAGTCTTTCTAACCCTTCTTAATGTAGCCAATCCCAGTTACTTGTAGCTTAGAGAATTTAAATGCAAATAACTATGCTGTTATATATTCATACCTGTATGTTTTGTGACTATATCCACATATTTATTTATTTTTACTTTAAAAATTGTTTTCTTTTTTCTGTTTACACATGTACATTAATTTTTAGATACATATTTCTTTATGAATCCTATAAGGAGAGAAAAATCAGAACAAAAGGGGAAAACCATAAGAGAAAAAAATACAGAAGAAAAAGGAAAAAAAGTGAAAATGGCATGTGTTGATTCACAATCATTCTCCATAGTTCTCTCTCTGGATGTAGATGGTGTTTTCTATCCAAAATTTATTGGGATTGCCTTGGATCACTGAATTGTTGAGAAGAACCAAGTCCTTCATAGTTGATCATCACACAATCTTATTATTGTATACACTGTATTCCTGGTTCTACTTGTTTCGCTCAGCATCAGTTTGTATAAATCTTTCCAGGCTTTTAAAAAATTACCTTTTCATAATTTTTAATAGAACGATAATATTCCATTATTTCCATATACTATAACTTATTCAGTCATTCCCCAATTGATGGGCATCTATTCATTTTCTAATTCTTTGTCACTACAAAAAGAGCTGCTACAAACATTTTTGCATAAATGATTTCCTTGGGATACAGAACCACAAGCAGCTCTGCTGAATCAAAGAGTAGGCATAGTTTTATAGCCTGTGGGCATAGTTTTAAATTACTTTCAAGAATGGTTGGACCATTTCACAACTCCACCAACAGTGCATTAGGGTCCCAGTTTTACTACATCCCTTCCTTCATTTATCTTTATCTTTTTCTGTTATTTTAGCCAACCTAAGAGGTGTGAGGTGATATTTCAGAGTTGTTTTAATTTTCATTTCTTTAATCAATAGTGATTTAGAGCATTTTTTCATATTTGGCTTTAATTTCTTCATCTGAAAATTGTTCATATCCTTTGACCATTTATCAGTTGGGGCTATAAACACATTTATAAAACAATTTATAAAAACATTTATAAAACATAAATATACATATAGATGAATACACACATATATGTATACATATTGTGTATGTATATATGTGTGTATATATGTTGTTAAGTTTATCTGTGAACAAATTTATAGATGTATGTGTGAGTCTCTGTGTATGTGTTAGTTTGTTTTGGATATGACACCAGTGGGATCTCCCTAGCTCTCCATTCTAGCTCATTTCCTGGCAGGCCTAGGAGAAAAGAGAACTGTTCCCTTGCCAGGGAAAGTGGAAGTAGGGAGTCCAGAATCCAGGACCTCATAAAGCAACAGGATCTCAGCTCAGCAATATAGATATACAAACAGAGATAGATAAATCGGTACTATAGACATGTAGATATAGATGGATAAATATAGAGAGATGAAGACAAATAGCTAGTTAGCTAGATGATAGATAGGTAGATAGAGAGATAGAGAGATGAGAGATAGATAGAACTTTTATTGGGCATTATATGCCAGGAATTGTACTAAGCAATGGAAATTCAAATATAAGCAAATCTCTTCCCTCAAGCAGCTTATATTCTAATGAGGGAAGACAATACAAAAGTGATACTTTGAATATAGGAGGGATAGTAACATGGTGTGGCTATGGCTGCCAAGTGTCATGGAGATCATTGTTCAGGGCAACATAAAGTAAACACTCATATATCTGAACTTAGCATCCCAAGGACAGTCTAAAGTTCTGGTGAGAGGGGATAGAGGGGAGATGGCTTGAATGGAGGCAGCATGAAAGGGATATGGCCCCTAGAACCTGACTCAGACCCTCTTTGTGGACAAATGCTCTTTAAAACATAGATTACAAAGCAAAGATGATCAGAGATTATCTTGAAGATCTCAAAAGTCCCTGGATTTGGCTTGGAAATCCCCAGTAATAAATGCCACCCCAATTGACCCTTTGTTGGAATCTCCCATCTGATTTCATACCCTGTAGACTGATCAGTAAAAAGGATGAGATTTCAAGGGTCCTTCCTTGTGGGACACAGCTGAGTCCCAGCTGGCATGTCCCTTGGCTTGGGTTCCAAGTAATTTGTGGCCTGGGAGCTCCCAGTATGATAAGAAAAATCAGGTAGCCCAAGGAAGAATTTGGGCTAAATTTTTAAAATTCCTTTAGATCTAGGCAGAAGTAGAGGGAGGGAGACAGTGAATTAGGCCTTCAGATCATGCTTATGTTCATGTGGAGTGAAACCTGCTACCTCGTACCTATTCCTGCCCCAGATTCCTTTCTTTGTAGTAATACCATGATGGCAACTTTGAGGAGGGATGTGTGTGTATGTGTTTCACTGTGTCTTCTCTCCATTCTCAATTTCAATCTTTCACAAGTATTTACTGAGTACCTGTGATATGCCTGGATTTAGGATGGACAGTTTGACAGATACAAAATTTTAAGGTGTAGTCCCTGCCTCAAAATGCAAATATATCTTTCAATCACAGGTACTAAACATCCAGATAATAAAGTTCTCATCCTCAAAGTCCTTAGCACAGTCAAATGAATGGGTATGAATTTATCAAAGCAAATGATGCTAAAGAAGATCCACTGTTATCTACCTAGTTGCTGTCCCCTAAGAAACACTGGGTCTTTCTGTTTCTGTCTCTAAACCACATTAGAAAGCAAGATTTTTGAAAACAGGGATTGTCTCATTTTTCTATTTGAATACCAGTTTTCTAAATGTTCACATGAACGATTTGTGTCTGATCTGAGGTAGAACCTTCCAAGCTCATATTGGTCTAATCAGACACAGTGACCCCAACATAGGGATGTCATTTTGGTTTTCTTTGTCTACAAAGGACAACAACCAGAGCCACCACCCAGGGGTTAGGCATTTGGCTTTGAACAAAGCAAATTTTTTTATTCATTCATCACACTCAAGTCAGACTCCCATAATCAAAATGAGATCATCTTCTGAGAAGGGATAAGGCACATTCATAGAATATTTCTTTTGAACAGAGTAGTTAGCCTTTGGTCCAGCACTCCAGGCCCTCCTTAAAGTACAAAAAAAGCTCAGTTTCTATTGAAGGTCATATGCATGAAGGCAACTATCTCTTCTTTAATGGTGTCTTACACTGCCCACTGCTCCCTCTACCTGAAGCTAGTCCACTAAATAAGCCCAAAACTTAGCATAGTGGTTAGCTAAAACTTAACTCTATCACCACTACCAGTGATAGATGAGAAGAGCCCTGGCTCTGCTTTCTCCACTGTCTACTCCCCTTCAAGGAAGCCCCAGAATACTCCCCTCAGCCTGATTTTCCTGATCCTTCTACTTGTTGGTTCTGTTCCTATCTTTCCAAAATTATTATATAGACATTTAAGATAAATTATTAAAATTATATATTTATATAGCATATTATAGATGCATATTGCATATTTTATGCTATATATACACATATAGTACATATATAGGATTTTTTTGGGTTTTTTTGTTGTTGTTGTTGAGGCAATTGGGGTTAAGTGATCTGCCCAGAGTCACACAGCTAACACAGGAAGTATTAAGTGTCTGAGACTAGATTTGAACTCAGGTCCTCCTGACTTCAAGGCTGGTGCTCTATCCACTGCATCACCTAGCTGCCCCATATATAGGAATTTTTGTCTTTTCCCCATGTAAGCTCCTTGAGGAAACAGACTGTTTTCTTTGTCTTTGTATTTCTAAAGTCTAGCACAGGGTATGAAATATAGGAGCTTGATGAATTGCATTGAATTGCTTATCTGTGTGACTCTGAGGAAGTCACTTAATTTAGGTCTCAGTTTTCTCTTTTGCAAAATAAAGGGATTGGATAAAATAATCAATGTTCCCTTCCAATTCTGGATTTTTTTTTTTAAACAAGTCTTTTAGTCCTGTACAGGGGAAAAGAATGCAGAGGCTCCAGGCCATTACATTTAGGCTAAAACGAGTCACCTTTTAAGTAAGAAATCAACAAGTATTTACTAAGTATCTACTTTATTTCTGGCACTGTCCCAGGTGCTAGAGATGCAAAGACAAAAATGAGTCCTTCACTTTAAGGATCTAAATAGGGTAGGCACCATAAATGAGGAGGGAGTCAGGAAAGACTTTAGGGAGTAAATTAGCACTTGAACTAATCTTTGAATGAAACTAGGGTTTCTGAGAGATGGAGATAGGGAAGGAAGAGCACTCCATGCATGGGAAACAGACCATATATACAAAGGAAGAGACAGAAGAAGGATAAGGAACAGCAAGTAAGACAGTTTCATTGAAACAATGTGACTGAGGAAGAATAGTGATGTATAATCATTCTAGAAAACTGGGATCCTATTGGCCTGTCCAGCCCTATTGCATATTATTCTAAATAAACAGAATTTCTCATTTATATATCTATTTTTCCAATGCATATAGTGGCTGATATGAGGAATACAACACAAAAACTAATCTTATAGTAATTTTTTCTCATCATGTACCCTCTCAGTCTATAGTTATAGATAGAACAGTTGCTATCATGATGGGGAGGGGGATGCTGAGAAATTTTTTGTCATTGAAAAAAATGTCTTCATTCAAAAAAAAAAAAAAAAGGTGGAAATCACTGACATAATCCAACCCTTCCCTTTGACAGAAAAGGCAGCAGAAGCCCAGAGAAAGGAAGTGAGTCATTCCTAACAGTACAGGAAAATTTCTTTTTTTTCTTTTTCTCAATCACAAGTTAAAAAAAAAAGTTTGACATTTGCTTTTTTTTTTTAAAATGCTCTTTCCCTCTTTCCCTCTCCCCTCCTTGAGAAGGCAAGCTATAATATAATATATTCTATAATATTTATATATATAATCTATAATGTATAGATTATATGTGTGAAATAATGTTAAACATATTTCTATAATAGCCATGTTCTAAAAGAAAACACAACCTAGCCCCTAAGACAAGAAAAATAAAGTTTAAAAAGTATGCCTCTATCTGCATATAGTCTATCAGTTGTTTTTTTTTCCTCTAGAGGTGGATAGCATTTTTTCATCATAAGTCCTTTAGAATTGTGTAGGATCATTGTATTGCTGAGAATAATTAAATCATTCAGTTGCTCACTGTACAATATTACTTTTACTATGTACAATATTCTCCTGATTCTATGAACTTCACTTTGTATCAGCTCATATTATGTCTTAAAGGAAGATTTCTTGAGGGAGCTGGGATTCTGGATACTCCTTGGAGAAGAAGATAGTGGAGCAGACTCTGCATTTGTGCAGTGTTTATTTAAAAATCAATCTGCATCCATGCCAGTGTCTCTGTCTTATACAAGAGTTTCTACACTAGGTCTGTGCAATCTAATGTGCAAAGGACCTATCCAGTATCTACTCCTCAACAGAATGTAAACTTTTCATGGACAGAGATTGTTTCACTTCTATCTTTATATATCTTGCTCTTAGTTGGACTAATTCCTAGCAGAGTGCCTAGCATTTAGTAGATCCATAATGAATTCTTATTGATTGATTGATTAGTGGTAATCCAACCAGGGTATATAGCATGGGGATCCCTATCTCCCTAGTCACCTTCTTATTCTGAAACCTGATTTCAATTTTCACAGAATCACAGAACACTAAAACTGGCATTCCAACTCCAAATCCCTCATTTTTCCAGATAAGGAAACTGAGATTCAGAGACAAAGTGATGCCTTTGGGCATCTGGGACTGCCTCTCTTTGTGCTACTTTCTTATACTCACTGAGAGGTTAGAAAGTTTTTTTCAGTACTTGCTGGCTCATTTAAGGAGATAAGACTTTCCCTACTCCCAGCTTCCAAATTCACCCCAAATGAGGCTGCTATGGAGCAGAAAGTAGCTACCCAGGATACTGTCACTAGATGGTGTTAGAGATGGCCTAGATCACGAATTTGGAGCCAGAAGTCCCGGGTTCAAATATTTGCTCTTTTACTTGTTTTTGATATTGGGAAAGTCACTTCCTGTTCTCTGGGCTGACATCTGTTCATTGATGAAAATAAAAAGGTTGGAATAAAATAATTTCTTACGGCTCTTTTTAGCTCTAACATTCATTCTGTGATCCTATTCTCAGTCCAGGACTATGGACTCAAATGCTGTTTTAGATACCTGTGTCCCAGTTATCTCTTCTGGGAGAAAGATGTTTGCCTCATCATATATCTTTCCCTGACTCTCATTTTCATCGCTTATCTTAAAGCTCTTGATGTTTTCGGGCAATCTTTCATAGAGCAGGGGGGGAAAGATTTTAGGGTACCCTATGCTCTCTACCTGGTGTGTGGCTTAATTCATTATAGTTTGGTAAGCCTAAATTAGATGGAGGCAGTGGGAACTGTTTGCATGTTCCGCTCAATGAAAGGGTTCTAAAGCCAAGAGTAGGGTGTGTCGGGGGGGAGGGGGAAGGGGGGTGCTGCTGCGTGCTTTAGACATGACATTACGGTACCCACTCTACCTTTTCCGCTTCACTTCCTGCTCTTGGATTTCTCTGGGCTAAGTCGGTTTACCGGCAGCCGAGCTGAGCGGGTGAGATCAGCTTGACCCCGATCCTCGGGTTTCTCGTCCCCCAGCCCGGCTCCCCTGACACCCCCCATTAGCCCGCGCCACCTGCAGGGGGAGGCAGCTCTGAGCCCCAGCTGGTCCGACTGGTTCTGAGCAGGAAGTCGCCCTCCCTCGCCCGGGGCGGCCAACCAGCCCAGCTCGGTCCCCGGCGTCTATCCGCACCGTCCTCGCCTGGGAACCTCAGGATACGGGAGCCAAGGGCCCCGGACAGCTCCCCCTGGTCGAAGGAGCCCAGCGCCGCTCTGCTTGGGGAGGTGTGACCTGGGCTCCGGAGTCCTTAGTGTCAGCGAGAGGGGGTGTCTGAGCGCGCGAGGGGTGAGATAAGGGACCATGTGATTCACCTGGGCACTGGGCTGGTGCGAGGAGGAGGGACCCAGGGGCAGGTGAGGGAAGGCACAGAGTGGATAACTGTAGGAGGTGTTTGGAGCCAAATAGAAGGAGGAAGAGGAGGAGGAGGAGGGTACTGCTCGTGGGACGAAGCTCCCCAGTGACAATGTCTATTAAGAGGAAGAACTGGTCAGCGCTGTCAAGGTGAGTGGAACAGGGGAAAGGGAGAGATCTGAGGGGGATTGGGGCAGGAAATCCTGGCTCCTTCCAGGTGTAGGAGAAGCCCTCAACACCTCGGCTCTTCTTATTTATTCTTTTTTCTTGATCAGAGATCTGGAAGGGGAATTATGAGTTGGACAAAAGATTAGTGGAGCCAGCAGACTGGGTCAGACCCAATCTACTGGGTCAGGTGTCTTCTCTCCCTGGACCCTGTGTTGTCCTGCTTGGGTAATCAGAAAAATCCTAGAATGATAATGCTAGAAAGATCTTAAAGACCTAATCCAAACCCTTCATTTTAAGGAGGTAAAATGTATAACCCTAAGAAATTTAGCACTCTAACTCAGCCCCTGTAGCTTCCTTCTTCCAGTTTTTGCAGGCTCACTTCAGGAAAGTGGAGCTGGGCTTTCCCCAAACTTTAAGTCCTCCAGACATGAGTGTGGATTTTCTTCAAGTAGCCTGTGTCCCCCCACCCCCTCCTGATATGGTTATTACCCCAGAGGCTGGGGATTGCAGAATGCTGAGCCAACTTCATCCTCCTACATAGTAGTCTGAATGTTTTTTTTTTTTTTTTTTTTAAAGAAAGACACATGCAAGAGGGATATTTGGGAAGGGAAGTTGGAAGGCCATGTACCTGATACTTATATTTCATGGCCTCTATTTGCTTCAAAGTGGTATTTCATTACAAGGATTCTAATCCCATTCATTTTCACATTTTCTGGCCAGAACACAGTGATGCTATGAAAATTAAAAATCTAGACAGCTTAGAGAAGGGCCACTATTTAGGACATATGATGGCCCAGAGGAGAGACTCTGTGTGTGTGTGTGTATGTGTGTGTGTGTGTATGTGTGTGCGTTTGTATGCATCAGGAGGTAGATGTTTTGTTCCTCAACCTCTCCTAAACAGAACTTAGCTTTGGCACACTTGGATTGGAATTGGAAGCTTACTCATGTTCCGGGTTAGCTTTCAGTGTAACTGGGGAAAGGGCAAGAGGACTCAGAACCTTGAACATTTGATTATGAAAGTCATGTCAGGGTCAGACTAAGTTTAGATGAATTTCCAATTAGAAAGAGCACAGGCAATGGATTCCTTAACCTTCTTTCCTAAGGTATATAAAATACCCATCAATTCAATTATATCAATAACTATATATGTTCCTTTCCATTTAAAGGCTGGGAAAACTAAGATTTACATAATGTAAAGGACTTGTCCAAGGTCACACAGTGATATGGCATCAGAGGTAGAACTGAGGTCCTTCAGATCCTAGGATGATAGCCAGAATTAGGCTGATGGAGATTGATGTGTATGTTAGGAGATTGGGGGGAAGTATAGATCCAAGTCAGTAAAGAAAATAGGAGCTTGAGACCCAGATAAATCAGGGGAATTATTCCAGCTCACACAGCTAATTAATAACACTTTCAGGACTAGCACTCAGCTTTTCTGATTTCTGGCTCATTGGTCTTTCCATCATTCTGGGTTATATATGTGGGACTATATTTATAAAAATATTAATAACTTCCATTCGTATAATACTTTAAGGCTTTGAAAAAACATTTTCCTATTCAACAAAATAGGTAGTATATGTATTGTTGCTTCCATTTTACAGTTGGACAATTGCTAATTCTTTAAGGTAGAAGCCTTTAATTTTTAGTATTTTAAGTTGGAGGGGGCCTTAAAAATTACTTAATATAACTTTTTCATTTTGCAGATAAGGAAACTGAGACCTAGAGAAATTAAGTCACATGCTCCAAGGTCATAATTAGTAGCAGAATCATGACAAGGTTCTGGTGTGAGGACTTTGAGTTCAATCTTTTCCAACTACCACATAGCCCTTGAGGACATACTTATGGGGACTTTTAAAGTTGGAGTGAGAGCTCAGGTTTGTTCTCAGACTACCATTTGTTTCAATGAAAAGGCCATGCCCCAGAATGTGGCTAATGCTCAGGAATCCCTTCCTTTTAGCAGGCTTAGCAGTTCCTACACTTGACTTTGCCTAGCCCTGTCCCAAGGAATTAAGTCCCCTCCTGGAGCCAGCCCCCTCTGGGCATTGGCAGTTGTTGATGGACCATCATCACCCCTGTGAGACACCTAGAGCAGAGAGAAGCTTCTTGTTGTATTAAAAAAAAAAACAAGCAGTGAGAAGCATCTGTGAGTCACCCATCACCGTAACCTGAGCCTCTTGTTCTTCAGGGCCCCCAGCTCTTTGCTGGGTGGGGCTGGGCTGAGGGTGGGGCCAGTGTGACCACAGCCCAAGCCTATTTGGGAAGAGGACTAAGGAAAACCACCCAGGAGCTGGGCCACATTTTCAGATTTTAATTGCTAATAGGATCATAGATTTAGAGATTGAGGGGACCTTAATAAATGCTTTTAAAATTGAATTAGAGAGTTTGACTTCCTCTTTTTTTTTTAAACAAATGAGAAGATTGAGACCTATAAGCATTAAATGACTTAGTTAAGCTTCCATAGGCAGCAAGTTAAGTAGCAAACCAGGATTCAAACACAGCCAATATTCTTATCAATATCTTGTGCCAGTTCCTGGGGAGCCTGAGCAGGATACTGGCAATGGGTGCCGAAGATAGATTCCTTGGGACAGAGCAGGAAGGGCTTGGATAGGGGGGAGAACATTCAGTGTTCTTGGGAAAGTGGCTTTTGGGAGAACAGCCCAGCCTCATGTTCCATCAAGGCCTGGCTGCGGATGGAGGGGACATTTACTCTCTTTTCCGGCTCCTTCAGTTGCCCTTTTGCTCTGCTTTTGCTCTTCCTTCCCTTCTCACCTTGGCAAGAGAAGCTAAGGTTGGGCTGTGGGGGGTAATAAGGGGAAGTGAGACAGGCTGGCACAGAGCAGTCCAGGCCCCGGGTTAATTATTTCCCTGAACATTGTGATGGAAGCTCAAGTCTTGCCCTGATTTATTTCCCAGACTGGGCCCTGCCCAGCCCTTTTAATTTACTAACCAGATGTTCCTGGTCTCCTGCTTCTTTAGCCCCATTAGAAGTAGTCTCAGCATGTTATAGCCTTAAGTGACCTTATGTAACAACAACAACAACAACAACAATAATAGCATTAATATGGTTTGCTAAACACCTGACAAATTTATTTCGTTTGATCCTTAAAACAACCTGGAGCAGTTGGTGCTATTATTATTCCCATCTTCCAGTTGAGAAAACTGAGGCAGATGAAAATTAAGGTCTCAAATTTAGTAAATGTCTCAGATGGAACTGGATCTTGAGCCTTTTTACTCCAGACCCAGGACTCTATCTACTAAGCCAGATGTATAAAACTTGGAGATCAGCTCATCCAGTAACTCTCCCTGCTCCCCTGCCCCTTGATGTAGCTGAGGTGCCGAGAGGGATTGGGTGATTTACCGTGGTCACACACCTAGTAAATGGCAGAGGCAGAGCCTGCCAACTCTCTTAGATAATCTCTAAAGCTCCTTTTCTTTCTAAGTTTTGTGTCTCAGCCAAGGTTACATCCTAGTCAAAGCAGAGATGAGAACCTAGTACCTGACTCCTGTGACCCAGTGCTTTTCTTCACAATAAGTGCTTGCAACTGGACATTTTTTCCACCCCCACCCCTCCAGCAACCTGGCTTTTTAAACTTAAAAAAGTATGCCCCAGTCTTGAGAAAAGTGTTCCTTGACACACTTTGAAGAATCTCTGTATACAGATGAAAGTTCCCCCATTTTAAAGATGGCCAAAACCGAATTTTTCCTCATGTCTGTGGAATGATTCTTTCTCAACTCCTTAGAAAATCTCCAAGGACCTAATTTTCTCAAAATTCTATGATCCTAAGAGGAGGCAGCAGACTATAATGGGAAAAGGAAGATCAAGATCCCAATTCTGGTATTTACAAGTCGTGTGAGCCTGAGAAAGTTATTTAAGTACTTTGAGCTCTGAACTCCTTCATCTGTGAGTAAACTGGATTTCAAGAATCTTTTAGTCTGAATCTAATGTCACAGCATCTTATTTTAAAACTTTTTGGCCTTGAGTGGATCACTTAATCTTTAAAAGATTCATTTTCACCATCTGTAAAAAAACAAACAAACAAAAAAACTAACAAGTTTTGTGTGTGTGTGTGTGTGTGTGTGTGTGTGTGTGTGTGTATGGGGTGGATGAGGGTATATTGGACTAAATGACTTCTGAGTTTCCTTCCAGCCTCAGGATGCTGGGCTTTCTGCTCTAGCACCACCAACAGAATGGGGTCAAGAAAGTTTTCCTTTGTAGATGGGAAAATATTTAATAGTTCCAGGAAGGGGGTGAAAGCTTCCCTGACTGTGTCTGAAAGAAGGAAACATCCTCATTTTACTTTTGCTTCATTTCCTATCATTTAGCTTTCTGAGGGCTTGCCCTACCTTGAGCAGAATTAAAGAGAACATTCAGAAGAGGAATCCAATTATCGGGAGGGGATCAAGGATAGAGCACTTTGTTTCAGTCTGTGAGACTAAGGCAGGAATCTTTTGTTATTTTTTATAAATACCAAATCATTGGCATAAGGTAAGATACTTATGCCCTTGCAGATTGCTATCTTCTCAGCAAATGAAAATCTTAGAGAGTTGCTTGGTGGTATTGAGGAGCTAAGTGACTTGCCTAACATCACCTCTTCATGTTAGATTTGAACCTGAATTTTCCCAACTATCCAGCATTCTTCAGCATTAGGTTTTGTTTTTGCTATTGTTTGTTTGAAGTTCTGTTTTCTTCACTTCTTCATTAAAAGCTCAGATACTTGCAGGAGATTTATAGGCATTCAGAGATATTTTAACATTTACCCTGTCTGAATATCTGGCAGTTATTTTACAGAATCACATCAGAAGTATCTCTCGACATTGAAGAACATAATTTTTTCTACAGTAATCAATATTTGGAAATTCATACTGATGTCTGACCTCCCTCTCTCTTGTTCAGGTAGATCCCACTTCCATATCCACCAAGGGTACCTCCAATCATAACTTCAACTTTCCCAAGACAAAAAAAAGTCTTCTAAAGGTTTTTAAGTTTTAGCCATTTTCTTTTATTCAGATATCTATGGCTATTTGAATTCTTGGAATCACACTTTTTCTTGGAGTTGGTATCTTGTTAGGAAGGAAAGAGAAGACAAAGGGAACCAATGATTTCAGAGCTGGATATAGGAGAGATGAATAAATTGAAAACAACAACAATGTATTAAATATTTACCATGTGCCAAGCTCTTTGCTAAGTGCTAAAAATACAAATAAAAGATCATTCCTATTCTCAAGGTTATTCATGTTTTTGATTAGTTTTTGATAGTATTTTATTTTTTCCAATTATATAAAAAACTTTTAGCATTCATTTTTACAAAATTAGAGTTCCAAATTTTTCTCCCTTTCTCCCTCAACTTCCAATTTTTTTGCTACCATAGAAAGACATGCTATAAATATTTTTATACATGTAGGTCCTTTTCCATTTTTTAATGAAGATATTAATATTCTCATAGAGGGAAACAGTGTTTATCAGCCTGCAAATATCCCTGGATGGATGATGGAAGCAGACTAGGGATATGAGGGCGAAAGCTGCCGATGTCCTGGGCCTGGATGAGTAGGACTAGTCTAACAGAGTGATTCATTTTTAGGCTCTGATCAATAAGAAGCTAACACCATATAAGGCTCCAGAGGAGGCTGGATAAATAAGTTACTTCATTTAGGGAGGAGAGCTTGTGGGAAGTGTGGCTTTTCAGGGCCTGGGGGGAGGCATTGGAGGTTACTCCAACTCAGTCTCGGGAAAGGTGACTTACCGGACAGTGATATGGTTTTCCCTTGACATAGCTACCTCTACTCTAGAGGGGAAGCCTTGTCTCAGAATATAATTGAAAGGAACTTTAGAGGTCATCTAGACCTACTGAAACTCAAATCGAAATCCCCTCTAGTGATGAGAAACCTATTACCGCCTACTGCCACTCTTGGATACTTTCAGTTTTTAGGAAGATTTTCCTTACATTGGAGCCAAAATCTGCCTCCTTGCTCCTTCCATTCAATGCTTAGTTCCCTTTTCTGGGGCCAAGCAGAAGCAGTCTAATCCTTTTTTCCTGTTACCATCCCTTCAAGTCCTTGGAAAATAACTCTCATGTCCTCTCAAATCTTTTCTTCTCTGCATTCAATATTAGCAGTTCCTAAAATCAATCCTCATGTGGTCTCTTCCTCCTCTCCAGTTTTTCAAAGTCCTTCCTAGGATGACTAACCTCTAACTGAGAAATACCCCTCTTTGCAGGAGTTGGCCTAAGAAAGGGGCTTGGTTACTGAGAAAAAAGCCCTAGAGGACAAGTCCAGGGAACTAAGAGTTACTGAGTCTGGAATAAAGCAGCTGGATGATGGAGAAGATTCTTCCCAGATAGGTACCAATTCTCAGGTTCCTGTTTAGTTTTGAAAACTGTATTGAAAACATCATTAGAGGAATGTTTTTATTGAGCATTTGGCCTGTGCAGAAAGAAATAATGTAGATGTGGTCCTTATCTCTCTTTTTTTAATTTTATAATAACTTTTTATTGACAGAACACCACACCAGGGTAATTTTTTTACAACATTATCCCTTGCACTCGCTTCTGTTCCGATTTTTCCCCTCCCTCCACCTCCTCCCCTAGATGGCAGGCAGTCTTATATATGTTAAATATGTTTCAGTCTATCCTAGATACAATATATGTTTGCAGAACCGAACAGTTCTCTTGTTGCACAGGGAGAATTGGATTCAGAAAGTAAAAATAACCTGGGAAGAAAAACAAAAATGCAAATAGTTTACATTCATTTCCCAGTGTTCTTTCTGTGGTCTTTATCTCAATGGGAAACAACAGCTCATAAATCTCTGCCATGGGGTTTAGCACCTACTGGCTATGTGATATTGGGCAAGTCATTCAACCTTGTTTGCCTCAGCTTCCTCATGTGTAAAAGAAGCTGGAGAAATAAATGGCCAACCACTCCAGAATCTTTGCCGAGAAAACCCCAAATGGGGTCATAAAGAATTAGACATGACTGAAAAAAATAACTCAATAACAGGGTCTAGCTGAACATTATCTAATTCCTATGTTCCAGGACATAGAAAGAGAAGACTTGTCCAAAGAAGGAGGAACGATGTGATAAAAACATCCTTGAACTAGGAGGCAGACAGCTAGGTTTGTAAGTCCAGACTCAGACACTTAGTAGCTTGAGTATATCACAATTCCCTGACCCTCAGTTTTCTCATCTGTAAAGTGGGAATATTAACATGTGTGCTGATTAATTGCAAAGGCCACTTGAAAAAGTGGATAGAGTCTGCCCCTGGAATTAGAAAGACCTGGATTCAAGTCCTTCCTCCCTTAGCAGGGTGAGCATGTATACATCATTAGTGCCTCTAGTGAACTTTCTGAGATTATAAAAATAGCATTTATATAGTGCTTTAAAGGTGGCAAAGAGCTATGTACAGAGTAAATATATATATGTATGTATGTGTATACATTATATATATGTGTTGTGAGGGTCAATTTATATGCAAAACATAATTATATTATATTATATATATATAACATATACCATATACATGTAACATATATACAAATATATGCATGTTTATAATTTGCTCTTTATAATAACCCATGTGAGATAGATGATATTATTATCATTTGAATTTTATAGGTGAGGCAACTGAGGCCAGAAGAGGAGAAATGGCTTGCCTTAAGTAACACAATGAATAAATATCTAAGGCAGGATTCAAATTCAGCTCTTCCTGGCTCTAGGTACAGCATTCTATCCATTGGAGAATCTACCTTTGCAGAGAAGTTGTCAATCTGGTTTGATAGAAGGAATTTCCTCACCAGGAACTCCTTATACCAGTAATATCACAGCCAGAGCCCACTGTAAATAATGGCTTACCTCACAGGGTTAGTGTAAGGAAATAAAGATAGATAATAGGGATGAAAGCCCTTGGTAAACTCAAGAGGACCCTTCAAATAGAAAGTGTTTTATGGGGATGAGATGAATTGTGCCCAGCTGCTAAAATGGATAAAAAGAAATAGATTCAAACTATAGTGAAGAGGATTGAGACTAGACTTAGAAACTCTTTTCTGGCTGTCACAAGAAGGAGTGGGGAGAGGAACTGAGCTTTGTCCCAAGGAGACTATAACCTTAGTTACAATATCTCCTTCCTAGAAGAATGGGAGAACTTTGAAGGCAGATTCTATGGCATAGAGTAGAACCTTTTTGTTTGAAGACAGGAGCCTCTAGATGAACTGGAATGCTCTGATCCCCCTATATTATTATGAAATTGTTATGTAGATAATACAGGGGCTTAAAAAGGTCTTCATATTTGGTCTGAGTCCTTAGGATGCTAAAAGGGAGTTATCGTCTGGCTATACGCTTTCTTAGACAAACAGTGGGGGATTGTCTATATTTATAAAGAATGTATGGATAGAATATAAGCTTCTTGAGAAAGGACGATTTAATTTTTGTCTTTGTTTCCTTATTGCTTGGTAAACTTAATATATGTTTGTTACAGAAGAGTATAACATTCTTTTCATAGAAAGAACATGATGATGATGATGATGATGATGGTACAGTTGGTCACAGAGCTAGACTTGGAATAACTAAGATGTGAGTTTTAAGTCTTTCCTTAGATACTCAACTTTCTCAGCCTCAGTTTAATCATCTGTATTATTAATAGCTAGCCCTTATATAGTTGTTTGAGCTGTTATTACTAACTAGCACTTATATTAATTTAAAGTTTGCAAAGTGCTTTAAAATATTATCTCATTTTTATCTAGATATTCTCATTTTTATAGATGAGGAAACCAAGGCTGATTTATCCAAGGTCACATAGCTAATAAATATTTGATGGGATTTGAACTCATTTTCCTGACTCCAAGTCTAGAGTAATGTAGCTATACCAAGGAAGGATACTTAGTGGAACCCTAGCTCAATTCTCTTTTTCCAAATGTGGAAACTAAAGTATATCAAGGGAATGTGACTGTCTGCTGAAAATGAATTAGCAACAGTATTCAAATTAGAACTCTACTCCTAGAATAATGCACTACTTTCTCTCTTTCTTTCTGTCTCTGTGTCTGTCCCCTCTCTTTCTGTCTCTTTCTTTCCTCACATCTCCTGCAGTTTGAATTTGAAGAAAGATTCTTTACCTTACAAAAGATGGACTTATAGGATTCTTTTATTTCTAATTTTTGCTGCCTCATAGTTTTTATTTTTTTTATTCTTCTAATTTGACAATGACCAATAAATATAAGCCCTTTCATATATAAAGAAATGTATAGGAAACTGTCTCTATTATTTAGAGGTTGTTTTAAAATATAAAATAAATTCATTATCATTTCAAAGCTGTTCTGCTTTTCTTTCTCTTCCCTGAATTAAAAAACCTCCAAACTTCAATGACTCTTTTTTTCTTTTTTGTACATCTATCCTCCTTCTCTAACCAATTCCTACCTAAAATTTATTTTTTAAAGGCTCTCATTTGTACCAAATAAGCAGAGTCAAACAAAAAATTCCATATGCCAACCATGGCTGACAATATTGGTCGTATATTGCACCTCAAGTTCACTTCTTCCATCAGGGGAGAAGATGCAGGCTTTATCACTAGCCCACTGAAGCAAATAACAAGATTCTCAAATTCACTTTGTAGGTGATTCAGCTTTTAAAAAATAGGATTTCTTCTCAGATTTTTTTAGGAACATGGCTAGTGGCAATCAGAAGAATTCTGAAGGAGAAGGAAATTCAATACATGGCAAAGAAAATATGGGCATTTTGACCAAGGACAGGGGAGATGACGGGATAGAGAACTGGGCTGAGGGAAGGCATCAGGGAAAGAGTCTTAGAATAGTCTCTAATTACCCAAGAGGAAAGAAGTCTTCTTCCCCAATCCAAAGTCAGGGGCTTAGGACACATTGGGGTGAGATTGTTGAGAGAGTTAAGGTCAGTGGCTCAGGGAAAAGCCTCCCATAGTCTGGCTAATCTCTGCAAGCCTTATCTTCTATCTGAACATGCCCTAGAAAGCTAGTCCCTTTACCTTTTCTCACAACCTTGATTTGCTCAGAGTACTCTCTTCACCACTCTGTTCCCACTAATGCTTTTCAAAGTCCCATTCCCCATTCAGGCTCTCTTCCCAAATCTCCTTTGAGCCTGCTCACCTCTCAGTAACCTCTTGTTCCTCTGGACTCTTGCAGCCTTTCTTGGCAGTGAGCACAGCACAATATAATAGTATTTGTTTTTGGCTTTCTCCTCTTCCTCAACATTAGAGACAACAAGCGGCTGTGGAAAAGCACTGGCCTTCACCTACTACAAACTCATGGCATATGATCTTAGCTAGGGCCTCAGAGATACTGGAGAGGCCTTCTACTATTCCCTTATCAGTTCCTTAGGTCATAGCCCATAGGGGCTCTTCCAAGTCTTTCTTCTCACTTCCTACTCCCAATTAATGCTCTTTTATTTCACTGATATTGAGGAAAGAAAGAAAGAAAGAAAGAAAGAAAGAAAGAAAGAAAGAAAGAAAGAAAGAAAGAAAGAAAGAAAGAAAGAGGCAAGGAAGGAAGGGAGAGAGGGAGGAAAGAAAGAAAAATGAAGAAAAGGAAGAAAGAACGAAGGAAGGAAGAAGGCATGAAGGGAGGAAGGAAGGGAGGGAGGGAGAAGTGAAGAAAAAGAAAGGAGGGAAAAGGAGGGACCAAAAAGGGAAAGAAGGAGGAAAGGAGAACCAAAGAAGAGAAGGAAGAGAGAAGAAAAATAAGAAAAAAAGAAAAAGAAGGGAGGAAGGAAGGAAAAAGAAGAAAAATTTAATAAAGTATCTTTAAAATAAATAGGAGAAAAAATTCAGAAGATGGCACAAGCAATGTAATTGTTACTACATTAAATTGAATGTACATTAAACAAGCTATCTAACTGTATTTTATGGTTTCATATAATAGTTAACATTTGTAAAACACTTTAAGGTTGCAAAGTCCTTTATGTATATAATCTTATTTTATTTGCACAATAACCTTAGGAAGTAGATGCTATTGTTATCACCATTATTTTATAGATAAGAAAATTGAGGCAAGGTTGCAGCTAGATGGATAGTGGATAGAGCACCAATCCTGGAGGAAGGAGGATCTGAGTTTAAATCTGACCCTAGATACTTACCATTTATTATCTATATGACCCTGGGCAAACTACCTAACTCTAATTGCCTTGCAAAAAAAAAAAAAAGAAAGAAAGAAAGAAAGAAAGAAAAGAAAAAAGAAAAAAAATTGAAGCAAAAAAGAAGTTATGGTGATTGTTTCTTAGTTCTTTGCATACTGAAATGGTCATGTGCATTGCAGAATAAGTCTCATAATAAAAAAGAGTGATTGATGCCATTTGCCTTTGAGTTTCCTCAGTCTCTGATCCTTCATTCCTTAAATTTTCTTGGCATTACTATGTGCTGTCCCCCTCTCAAATCACAAAGAAACAACTATCACTACTCTTTATTCAAGTTAATTCCTGTACTTGTTTCTTTGATTTCATTCCCTCCCGGTTCCTCAAAGATCTTGTTCCCAGATTCTTCCTTTCTCTCTCTTTATATTTTAAGTCTTTCCTACACTGATTTTCTCCCTGTCTTCACACATGGTAAGATCTTCCCAGCCCTTAAAAAACATCAAAGCTTTCCTGTTGTTTCTATCTCTTCTTCCCTGAACTTCTTGCAAAAGTTGTTTTTGTTGTTTTTAATTTCACTGCCTATAACCCTTGCAATCTGGCTCCTGATCACTACCAAAATTGGTCTCTTTTACATTACCATTGACCTCCTAATTTCCAATTCCAGTGGCCTCACCATCACCACCATTAGTCCACATCCCTCCTTAACTTCTTTCCAACTTTTCACACTGTTGATCACCCCTACTGGATAACACTTCAAGATTCAAGAACATGATATTTTCCTAGTTCTTCTAGGTGTGTCTTTGCCCTTCTTCCCTTCTCCATCCCGACTCTCTTCCTTGGAGAATTTCATTCACTGCCAGGATTTCGACTACCAACCCCAAAGAAGTTGACTCCCAAATTTAAATCATTAGTCCTGACCTCTTTTCTGAACTCCAGACCCATATCCTGAATTGGCTACAAGACATTTCTACCAGGATGTCTCGTCAGCTCCTCATAGTCAACATATCTTCAAATGAACTTATTATTTCTTTTTCAAACCTGGTCTTCTTTTGAAATACAAGTTCCAGTTTATGACTTTCATCCACATGAATGTTGTACATCCATTATCCCATGTTTATAAACTTTGGTTTGTCTTTAATTAGAATGTTGGACTTGGAAGGACCTTCAGATGTAATCTAAGTCAACACGAAGAAGAATCCTTTCTATTCCATTCCAAATAAGTAGTCATTAAGTCAATGCTTGGAAACATGCAGTAAAGTCTCAACTTTTAGCCTGGCAAAATTCCAGAATGTCTTTATAAAGGGATGGTTTGTGAGCATTTAGAAGGGGAACTATTAATATTAAAATTATAGATAGCTTTACCAATGATAGGTCATATTGGAATAACCTTATTTCATTTTGAGGGTGGGGAACAGGAATTAGGTGGGTAATTGGGGAAATGTTTATAGACATAAAATACTTAGATTTCAGCAAAGTTTTTGGTTCAGTCTTTTACGTTATCATTGTGGATACCATGAAGAAATATAGGACCCATTACTGTCAAAGCAGCAGCCCATTCTACTTTTGAACAACTGTGATTCTTAGAAAGGTTTTTCTTATATAGAGTCAAAAACTCAACCCTAAAATTCTATTCCTAGTCATGCTCTCTGGAGGCAAGTAGAAAAAGTCAATCCTTCTTCTTCCATTTAACAGACCTACTAATTGATGACAATCACCATGCTTATTAGGGAATATAGTGGCTAGAATGTGAGCTTTGGAATTAGGAAGAACTAAGTTCAAATATTCTCTTAGATACTTACTAGCTGTGTGACTCTGGGCTAGCATATTTATGTAGCAGTTTAAGGTTTGCAAAACACTTTATAAAAATTACCTCATTTTATCCTCACAATAACCCTGGGAAGTGAATATTATTATATTTATTATAGTTAAAGAAACTAAAGTTGATGTATATTAAAAGACTTGACCAGGGTCATAGATCTGGTAAGTATCCAAAGACATAAAGGCCTTGCTGATTATAAATCAAATGCGCTATTCACTTCTTTATTTAATTGCCAATAGACGTTAATAATTATTATTAAATTCCATTTCCCACACCACCTGAAATCTTGGATTTTCTAGGCTAAATACTCCCTGTTCCTTAGGCTGATCATCATGTGGCACAATTTACTGTCCATGTCCTTGTCACCTTCATCTGCATACACTCCAGATTTTCAATTTTCCCCATTTCCTCTCCTCTTATGTCTCATATGTCAGGTCTTGTCAATTCTATCTTAGAGACATTTCTTACATCTGCCCCACTCCTTTCTAGCCTGTCTTCTCCAGCTCACTCCATTAATATTAACCATTTGGATAAATGCAACAGCTTTCTTATAGATCTTCTCTCCCCCTTTTTAGGTTATGTATGTGCATTCACTTTTTAACATATTTTCATATGAATCATGTTGGGAGAGAAAAATCAGAACAAAAGGTACAAATCACAAGGGAAAAATAAAATAAAAAAGGTGGAAGTAGTATGTATTGATCCACATTCAGTCTCCATAGTTCTCTCTGGATGTAGATGGTGTTTTCCTTCTCAAATTTATTGGAATTGCCTCCTCCAATCCATCTTGATCCCTCTCCCAAATCCATTTTTCATATTGATGCCAGAATCATCTTTCTTATGAAAAAAAATCTGGTTCATGTTATTTTTCTGATCAAAAATGTTATAAGTGGTTTTCAATTGATTCCCAAATAAAGTTTGGACTATTTTGTCTGAATTTCAAAACTTTTCATGATCTATCCCTACCCTACCTTTTTAGTGTTATCTCATATAATTAAGTTCTCATTCTTTTCCAGCCAGACTGGACAACTCTCTGTCCCCATGAAATTATAGATTGTATTCTTATACTTCCATACCTTTATCCAAGCTGTTTCAGTGGCTAGAGAATGACCTCCCTTCTTTCTCTGCCTGTTGAACTCCAGTATCTTCTTAAGTACAAATCAAAGCCCATCTTTTTCAGGAAATCTCCCTTTATTTTGGAAATAACTTTTCCCCATCCCCCACAGCTCTTTTCTTTGTAACTCTCAAATTTAATTAATGGGTACTATTGTGTATAGTTATGGGACCTTGGAAAAATCAGCAAACCTCTCCTAATCTCAGAGTCTTATTTGTGAAAATGGTGATTATTTCATTCAATAAGTGTTTATTAATCATGTACTATTCCTCAGGTTCTGTTTTGAGCACTGGGGATACAAAGATAAAAACAAAACAGTCCCTGTCCTCAAGAAGCTTAGGTTCTATTGGGGGAAGGAGTGAAATAATTATTTTGTAGTGCCTTCCTTTCAGGATCATCAGATGAAATTAAATGATACAGATAAAATGCTTGGTAAACCTTCAAGTGATATGTGTGTGTGTGTGTGTGTGTGTGTGTGTGTATGTGCGTGTGTGATATATATATATATATATATATATATATATATATATATATATATATAGAGAGAGAGAGAGAGAGAGAGAGAGAGAGAGAGAGAGAGAGAGAGGAAGAAGAGAGAAGGAGGAGGATATGGGACACCCTCACCTCTTCTTTTTCCTTTCTCTGCTCCTCCTTGAACTGCACTAGAAAAGAGAACACTGTGTCTTAGCCAAATTTTGTGTTTCTCCTGGTAGCTTACCTAGTGTTTTACACAAGGAAGATGTTTGAAAAATATTGTTGATTTGACTTGAAATCAGATGACGTGGGTTTAATTCTGCCACTTAACTTGTCATATAACCGTGGACAAGTTATTTGTAGAGTCATGTTGTAGAGTTATATTATAGACCTAGAATTGACCTTAAAACAATTAAGTCCAATTCTCTCATTTTCCAAATAAGAAACCTGATCAGAGAGAATTGGAAAAAAAACTTTCCAGAATCATAAAGTTAGAAAATAACCAAAGTGGACTTGAACTCAGTTCTTTCTGACTCCAAGTCCAAACCACAAGCTTATGGAAAAATTCTTGAACATATAATTAAGGACATTTGTGAGCATTTAGAAAGGTAAAGCAAAGGGAAAAAGGACCAATATATGCAAAATTATTTATAGCAGCTTTCTCAGTAGATCACATATCTGAAGAATGAAGGAATGATTTGAGGAATGACTAAAAAAAGAGATAGTTATGTGAATGTAATAGAATAATATTGTGCTTTAAGAAATGATAAAATGGACAATTTTAGAGAAACCTGGGAAAACTTGTGTCAATGTATTCACAGTGAAGTGGGCTGAATCAGAAGAACTTATCAAATGACAATATTATAAAGACAAATAATTTTGAAGCCTTAAGAACTCTAATTATTACAGTGACCAACTATTATTCCAGAAATGATGATATTTGCTTTTTGACCAAGAGATAATAGATTCAAGACACAGAATATGAGAACAAGTTGTGGTATATGACAGGACTTCTTAACCTTTTCCCACTCACAACCCCTTTTCATCCAAGATATTTTTATACAACCCTAGAAATATAAATATAAAAAAAATAAATCAAACATTTATTTACAATAAATCATAATTTCACAACCCCCACAATTTTGTTACATGACCACATATGGGGTTGCAATTCACAGTTTAAGAAGTTCTGGTATATGATTTTGATGAAATGATATTGTTCTTTAAGAAATGATGCATGGGATATTTTCAGGAAAAAAAAACTGGGAAGACTTATATAAGATGATGCAATGTGAAGAGAACATAATACATAATGATAGCTGTGGTATACTATGATCAATTGTATTCTTAGCAATGTGATGATCCAAAACAATTTTAAAGGATGTTGTCCATCTCTAAAGAAAAAAAAATGATGGAGTTTGAATGCAAATCAAAACATACTTAAAAAAAACTTTCTTCATCTTTCTTTTTTTTGTGTGTGTTTTCTTTTGCAACACAGCTAATGTGGAGACATGTTTTACATGACTGCACATGTATAATCTTTAGCAAATTGCTTGCCTTCTCAATGAAAGGAGAAGAGAGAGAGGGAGAAAATTTGGAATTTAAAATAAAATTGTTTTTACATGTAACTGAAAAAAAATTAAACAAAGATATAGTATGTGATATACTTTTCAGACAGGGTCAATTTAAAATTTTATTTTTTTTGAGTATTCATATGTAATGAGGGCTTTATTTTTCTTTTTCTAGTGGAGGTGGGAGAGTGAGGAGTAAAAAAGATAGCAAAAAGTGAAAGGGGATTGATGAGTTATCTTTTTTAAAAATGCAGAAAAAAGGATTAAAAATGTCAGAAAGAAACATAACTAAAAAGGATAGCTCTGAAAACTAGAGATTGTACTTAGATTCCTAAAAAGAAAAGCAAGCTGTACATGAGAGATCTGTGGTTTTCATGAACAATGCTCTTTTTTTCCCTGTTCTACTTTGTACTTGGAAATACTCATTTAATTTGGCATTTGAGTTCAGAATAAAAATGAAATTAAAAAAAAGGAAACAAAGACTTAATAGGCCATGTCAGAAATGGTCTTTTGCAGAGATTGGGTTATTAGACTAGAAAATGAGGGAAATTCTCTAAGTTGAGTGTACTTACATTTCAGTGGAGCATTTGATAAAAACTTTTAGGGTATCACTATAGACAAGATGTAGTGTTCTGGGCTAAATAATAGTAGATCTTTGGTGACTCAATATCAGTAAGTCAGTGTCAGCTTCATATCTACAATGGAGTGATGAAGGATTCCTATCTTTCCCTGGCCCAGTGCTTTTTGACATTTTTATCAATAATTTGCATAAAGGTATAGATGGGACACTGATCTAATTCTCAGATGATGTGCTGAATATCCAAGTCAGGATACAAAAAGATCTTGACAAACTCTAACAAAAGAATGATTCTAATAAGATTTAATTTAATCTGAATGAATATAAACTTCCAGACTTTGTTGTATGTGTTTTTTTTTAAATTTTAAAAAAGTAATCTCATGAATATGAGATTCTAGACAATATTCTAGTGAAAATTTTCACAGAGGAAGTGGAGAGCCTCCTCCAGGAGGGCATTTTCCTCCTGAGGAAATTCTTCCCAGATGCACCATCAAGACTCACTCATCTCTGCTATCATTAGAGAAAATTATTTTAAAATCACAGAATAAAAAGAAAGTTGACTAGAGAGGTACTGAAAGGGGAGGGGAAGAAAGGAAAGAAAAGAAAAGAAAAAGAACCTAGGGTCAGAGTGAGAACAACTAGCTGTTAGATTAATACCTTATCTTTCAGATTATTTTCCATCTACTATGTATATGTTTTACATATTGTCTTCCCTGGGGCAGCGAAGTAGCATACTGAGCTTGGAATCAGGAAGAGCTCTTTTTCATGAGTTCAAATCCATTCTCAGACACTTAGTAGCTCTGTGAATTTGAGCAAATCATTTAGCTCTGTTTGCTTCTATTTCCTCATCTTTAAAATAAGATGGAGGAGGAAATGGCAAACCATTACAATATTGTTACCAAGAAAGCCTCATATAGGGTCACAAAGAATTGGAAATGATAATAGCTAAAATGTCTCTTCTGTTAGCTCATGAACTCCTTGAGAGCAAGGACCAAGTTTTTGCCTTTCTTTGTATCTCTAGTCCTTAGCACAGTCCCTGGCAAATAATAAACACTAAATGCTTCTTGACAGGCTGAAACCCAGCTCTGCTATTTACCAGTTGTGTAATGCTGGGCAATATTTAACTTTTCAGAAACAATTCTTTCTTCTATAAAATGGCGATATAAACTATTATAGGGGATACTGTACAATATTGTAATGAAAATGCTTTATAATAAAAAATACTAGATAATTTAAAACTATATTAAATTATTTCATATACCAACCCCCTAACACACACACATACACACACATATACACATTCCAACACACATACACATACACACCATTTACAGGGATCTGGGGATCCTTGTTAAGCTGGACAAGAGAAGATTTATGGTGGAAGGGTAGAAATGGGACATGAAATCTGCCTTCAAATATCTGAAAGATTATTATAAGGAAGAAGGATTGGGTTTGTTATACTTTCCCAGGAGAGCACAACTTCCAGAGTAAAGGGTGAAATGTATTGAAAGAGAAGACCTTGAGAGAATAGAAGTGATGTTCAGTAGAGCTGTCTAATTAGATTGCCCTCTTGGAATCAGTGGTTTCCTCAATGCTGGACATTTCAGAGACTTTAAGATTGTTTCTCTGAAATGTTAGTAAATGGTTTCCTTCACTTTCCATAATTGTTTGGCCTAGAGGACCCAATTTGAGGCATATTCTGATTCCAGTATTCTGGGATTCCATGATTTGCAGAGAAGTTGATTATTTAACCATGCTCAACAATGATGCTCTCTTTGTGTAAGGTCTAACCTAAGCCGATGCTTTGTATTTTCATTTCAGGATTCCTGAGAAGCTCCAGTAGTAAAATCCTTGGCTTTTGAAGTCAAAGAATCTGAAATCAAATTCTGCTTTTGTCATTATGTCTTAACTTTAGCCTTTACTAAAAGCTAGACCTTTAAACTTTCTGGGGCTCAGTTTCCTGATTTGCCAAATTAGGGGTTGGGCTAGAAGTTCCCCTTTGGCTCCAGATGAAATGAGAAAATGTGCTTAAAGTGTTTTGCAATCCTTCAATTGCTACCTGTAAATTGCTTATTACTGGGTTTCCCATTGGGCTACCCTGAAAATCTACAAGCTCAGCAGCTCATGTGGTCTAAGACTTCTTGTATATCCCTTGATTTCCTCTCCTCAATTGCAGCTTGGCAAGACAAAGGACTTTGGAGGATGAGGAGGAGCAGGAACGAGAACGTCGCCGACGGCACCGAAATCTTAGTTCAACCACAGATGATGAAGCCCCGAAGGTTGCCCACAATGGAGATCAGCCAACAGTGGAGAGGTACGTATCTGCTTGTGCTCACATGGACAGAATTGGGGGAGGAGAGAGGAGGAGAGCAGGGTGAAATAGAATAGAAAGGTGACTAGTTCTACCATTTGAAGACTGGGGTCCAAAGCTCTCTCTGACATTCATTGTTTTGTGTGATCTAAGGCAATTGACCTCTCTGCTCCTCAGTTTCTTCATCTTAATAAAAAAGATTGGACTAGATACCTGAAGTCTTTTCCAATCTTAATTCTATGAGGTTAAGACTCTATGACTTAACTGAGCGAGGAGAAAAGGAAGCAAAGAAATACTGAGGCTGATGTGACGAAAATGTGCCCCAAGGCTCTCCTCAAACCCTTTCCTCAACCCAGTCCAAACTATTTTTCTTCCATAATTGAAAATTAAAAGTCAAACCATTGTTGGGGTGGCTTGGTAGCATAGTGGACAGATTATTGGGCTAGAGTCAGGAAGATTCATCTCCCTGAGTTCAAATCTGGCCTCAGATACTTATTAACTGTATGATTTTAAGCCAGTCACTTCACTTTGTTTGCCTTCATTTCCTTTTCTATAAAATGAGCTGGAGGAAGAAATGACAAACTACTCCAATAATTTTGTCAAGAAAATTCCAAATGGGGTCACAAAGAGTTTCATGCAACTGAAAAAGACTCAACAACAAAAACCTCAGTATAGTGGAAAGAGTACAGAAATAAACCTCAGGAATCCTGTATTCTGAGCCCGGCTATGTCACTGTGTGATTTTGAATGAGTCACTTTGTCAGACTATCCTCAGTTTTACCATTTTATCTATAAAAATAGAAATTGAGTGATCTTTGATACCCCTTGTCAGTTTTCTATGGGATCATCTAACTCACAGGTTACATCAGACTTGTTCCCAACCTCTATTAAGTTTAAGAATTTATTGAGTGCTGACTATCCACTAAACCCTACCCAAGATTCTTCGAATCCAAAATATAAAAAAGCAGTTCTACTCTCAAGGTGCTTATATCCTACTAGGGAGAAATGGTAATAGGAAAGAATATACAAAATATCTACCAAGTAAATAAAAAAGTAACTTGGGGTGGGGAAAGAATATACAAAATATCTACCAAGTAAATAAAAAAGTAACTTGGGGTGGTGAAAGAATATACAAAATGTCTATCAAGTAAATTAAAAAAATAACTTGGAGTGGGGAAAGAATATACAAAGTATCTACCAAGTAAATAAAAAAGTAACTTGGGGTGGGGAAAGAATATACAAAATATCTACCAAGTAAATAAAAAAGTAACTCAGGGTAGTTGTGATAAAAAGAAAACTACCAATCAGATTGATCAGGGAAGGTTCCCTATAAAAGGGAACATCCAAACTGTGCTTTGAAAAAAGCAAAAGATCCATGTAGAAAAGTAGAGAGTGAGCTTTCCAGACATAGGGAACAAGGACATATAGGCAAAAAATAGAAGTTCATTCATGTATAAGGAGCAAGAAATAGACCCAGTTGTCTGTATTATACCTGCCTCCTCTCTTACAGGCTCCCAAGCCTGGAGGAAAGTGAGGTTCCCAAGCATCATTCATCCATCAAAGATGAAGAGGACGAGAATTTCCAGGCAGTTCTAAGAACGAGGCAGGAGCGGCGGCTGCGGAGGCAAGCCATGGAGGCTTCCCAGTCCTCCATCAAGGAGCAGCTAGAGGTAGAGAAGAAAAAGGATAGCCAGAGTACAGAATCAGCCACACAGGAGCCCTCAGTGCCCCAGAAGGACATGGTACCTCCACCCAGACGAAGATTGAGCCAAAAGCAGAGGGGACCTTGGGCCATAGATGAGAAGAGTTCAGAGGGAGGAGAGACAAAGACTGTGAAGACATTGGACCAAAGGACAGTATCAACCCCAGAAAAGACACCAGCCCAGGACCAGACAGCTCCAGAGAGAAAAAGATCAACAGAGAAGATGCCAGCCCCAAACCAGGCAACTCCAGAGAAAACATTCACTTCAGAGAAGATACCAGACCAGGACCAGAAAGCTCCAGAGAAAAAAAGAGCTTCAGAGAAGACATCACCCCAAGACCAGACAACTCCAGAGAAAAAATTAACTTCAGAGAAGAGATCTGCTTTTGAGAAAGCATCATTCACAGAAAAGACATTGGTTTCTGAGGAAGCATTAGCCCCAAAGAAGGTGTTAGCTGGAGAGAAGGCATTGACTTCAGTGAAGACATCGAGCCTGGAGAAGGTATTAGTTTCAGAGAAAGGGTCAGTCTCTGAGGAGACTTTAATTCCAAAGAAGTTATCAACTCGGGAGAGAGCACTGGCTTTTGAGAGGACATCAGCTCAGGAGAAAGCACTGATTCCAGAGAAGGGCTCAGTTCGGGAAAAAGTAATAGCTTCCAGGAAACTGGGCCTGGAGCAGTCTCCAGTTCAGACTCCAGAGCAAAAGGATCCTGAGAGAGATGTTCCAGAAAAGAAAGAGCCAAAAAGAAGGGAGACCATAGAGAAGTCACCCTCTTCAGAGGCACCTAGAGAGGAAATGAAGTCTGAACCTCAGCCAGTGGCTTCTCGTTTCCGGCCCTTCACCCTCCAGGTGGGTAATGTCTCTGTCCTTGGCTCCATTCTCCACCCTCCACCTTTGCCCCATATCTTCCTATCCTACCCCCACTTCAACCAGTATTACTATACTCTGTACACAGTAAGTGCTAAATAAGTGCTTTTTCATTCATTCAAATAACTTTCCTTAGAAGCCTTTGGAATCCCTGAAAAGCCCTTCAGATGTCACTGACTGGGTTTGGTCTTAGAGAATATTCTTCCTTCATGTTTTTCAGAGCAGAGGTGTCAAACACATTCAGTCTCTAGACTAGATTAAGATTGGGAAATATTAAAAAATAAACAAAAATACAATAAAATATAAATTACATTACATTTTAAATTCAGTCAATGTGAGCATTAAAGGAATTCTTATAGACTGAGAGAATCCCAAGGTGAAAGGGGCCTGATTGTAGAGTAAGGCCTATCTCAAAGTTTGCTACTCTCCCTTCTTATTGAATCTTTCTACATTTATTCCATCTGAGACATCAACAGTTTCCTTGCTGCCAGAAGCCCTGCCTTTTGACTTAGGTGTATCTTCTCCTAAAGCTATACCTAATGGGCTGATATTAATATTTATCCCAGCCTTAGAGATTGGACATGCCTTCCTGGAGGAATATTGGACTGGGGCTGAGAGTGGAAACACTTTATACCCACCTCTACCGCACATTATCCCTAAAGAGCTCCTCCGTTTTACCATATAACTAGGAAATCAAAGAAAAATATTTTTTTAGTTTATTTATTTTTAATATACTTTTAAAATGAATTATATTGAGAGAGAAAAATCAGAGTAAATGGGAAAAACCATGGGAGAGATGAAAATACAAAAAAAAAAAAAGAGGAAGAAGTGAACATTGCATGTGTTGATTTACATCTATCTTCTTATTCTTTCTTTGGTTGCAAATGACATTTTCTGTCCAAAGTGTATTGGGATTAAAGGAAAATAACCTCCAAGTTTCCTTTCAGCTTCAAACTCCATGATTTCTTATTTTCCTCACCAGTGATGGATTCAGCTTAGTCTAGTGGCCCTATGAGGTCCACTCTAGTCCACATATGAGGTTCCAAAGAACTGTGACAAATACCCCATAGTGCTCCAGACCTAGACATACTTGCTCTTCTCTCCTCCAGGTGAAAATCCCAAGCAAAGAGGAAGAAACCGAAGTGACCTCTCCAAGCCAGGGCACCTACAGCAGCTCTCTCACACGCTCCAGTCCTAGAACCATTTCCTTTCGGGTAAGAGTCAGAGGAGAAAAAAAGGTCTCTATACAAGTGAACTATGGACCACTTGTCTCTCTACATGGCATGGCATAGGTAACTTCTTTTCATAGCATGAGGGAGTTAGGTAACTATCAAAGAAGACCTCCCTGATGTTGGGTGACTGCTGGAGGAGCTAGAACCTTTTACAAATAAGATAAATAGAAATAAGCAATCACTACCTTCCAGAGGACCTAAATGGCCAAATTGGTACTTGGGTGATAAATACAGGGTTTTCTAACATGGGCAGCCACACCTAGTGGGGAAGACAAGAGCTGCTAAGCAGATCATGTACATGGGGGTGGCTGGAGCCATGCCTGCTTTCTCCTTTATCATACAACTACTACCCCTCACCACATACCCCTCCTTCCATCTCACAACTCTCCACATCACAGATCTTCCTGTCTAGAAATCACTTTGTTTCTCTGAGTTTCAGTTTACTCACCTATAAAATGAATGGGTTGGGCTAAATGGCCTCTAAATCTAGAGTCATGTGAAGACTTGCCTGGTGGAATGAGCAGATGAGAACAATTTGTTCTAAGAGACGTGAAGGTGGCTAAAGTGAGTTTAATCAGGCATTTAAGATACCAAGGTCATGCATTGCATCCTGGGCCATCCTGACTTTTGTCCGGCCACTGGACTTGGATAACTGGAAGAGAGAATAAGGCTCATGGCTTTAGTTAGCTCTGCCTCACTTAAATCTAATCCATGAAGACATCACCCTATAGTGTCACTGGCTCTCTTTAAAAACAAAGGACAAACAAGTCCCATGTGCTGGGGGTAAGAGTGGGATCATCCTGTACCCACCCACCTTTACTGTACATTATCCTTAAAGAGCTCCTCTATTTTACTACATAACTAGAAAATCAAAGTTTTTTTAGTTTATTTATTTTTAATACACATTGTTTTATGAATTATGTTGGAGAGAAAAATCAGAGCAAATGGGAAAAACCACAAGAGAGATAAAAGTACAGAAAAAAAGAAGTGAACATAGTATCTGTCCCTACCAAAAATTCCTGCTGTGTACAATCTAACCTTCATCCACACCAGACATCTTGGTATAGATGACTTCAATCCCATCTCTGACATTCACTTAGTCTGAGTAAACCATAGATCTTCTCAGAGTCTTGGTTTCCTCCTCTATGAAATAAGGGAGTTGGATTGAATGTCCTTTAAAATCTTTCAACTCTAAATCTATGATCCTGTATGTCTAGGAACCATAATTCCCAGAGGGTACTCCTACTATACAATTCTCACTCTCACTATATAACAGAAATCTGTACCATATAGTCATATAATTCCTAAACCATGACTCCTTCTTCCCCGCACTATATAACCTGATCATATAACACATGCTTATTACCATATATTTCCCAACTTGTACTTTATGAGAAAGTATTAGTTGTACAAAGACTGTTAAACCTAGAATGAGGGGAGACCCAGATTCAAATCCTGCCTACTGACAGTATGGTTGTGAGTATGTCACTTAACCTCTCTAAAATTCAGTTTCTGCATCTATAGAATTGTACCTATGGTACCTACCTTACCAGTTTATTGAAGGGCTATCTTAAAGATTATGTAAAGTGCTTTGAAAACTTTAGAATAACATATGAATGTCAAGTATTATCATTAATATTTTTTATTGTTTAATAAAGTATTTTATAATTCATAATCTTGATTAATAATCTATAATTGGATTATTAATTCTTTAATTGGTTATAACTAATAATAAATCCCATATTATATTCTATACTTCCCTGATGGCTTCCAAATCATTGATCTTTCCCACCTTATAGCTCATTCCACAAAACTCCCACTTACCATTACCACCATACAAAAGGAGCCCCCATCTAGTATCCATAGAACACTCCCTAGCCCACAAGAAGGTAAGAGATGAGGGCAGCATCATTCTTTTCCCAGAATTACCTTGTTACCTGAGCTCCATAACCAACCAAGGCTCATAGATTCACTCTCTAATTATACCAGTATTCAAGTGTAGACTACAAAAGCTGTTTTTCTCACTGAATTTTGTGAACATTTAGCCAGATTTTTCTTTCTTTCCAAAAAGAAAATATGCATAGATAGCTATAGCTAGAAAGACTGAATTCACAATTCATAAGGGAAGTCTTCTGTGTTTTCCTTCCTCACTATCATTTTTTCTCTCTTTTCAGATGAACACCAGGAAAGAAAACCCAGAGACAACATTTACCCGTAGGTAAGGGTTTGGGGAGGGGCTGCCCCTCTCTTTTACCTCTACTAGACACTTTCCTTGTGCCCAGCTCTGTATAGGATTGCAAGAGAAGTCCAGAATGTGTCCTGTCTACCCAGGGACCATATAGTCTTATCTAGTGAGACCAAAATCATAGTGATGAAAGAAGGGATTCTGGGAATAAATTTTGAAGGAAGTCACAGAAGGTACGAGGCTGGGATGATCTGGGGGGACTTTATGCAAAAAGGTGGAAAACTGGGCTTTGAAAGTTGGATAGGGTTTGAGAAGAGTGAGGGCAGCCCAGATAGGGACACAGAATAAATATAGGGGAAAAGAGAGAGATGATGGTTCTTTGAGAATACTGTAGAATATAGCAACACAAGAATAACCAACCACACCGGTTTTAAGCAGTATTGCAGTCAGGTTAGAATGTCCAAAGTAAGCTTAGAAGGAAAAGTATATTTCTTGGATACTCTGATTTTTCTTATGAATGATATTATTAAAATTCTTTTTGAATCAACTTCAGTAATGTAAATAAATCCCTGGAGGGTACAAGAGCACTGTGCTAGATGTTAAAGAAATAAACAAGACACTGAGCCTGCCCTTATAGGCTTACAATCTAGAAGTCACTTAGCCTCCCTTGGTTTCAGTTTATCACATAGCTTCTAAATCTTTGCTCTGATAGTCATTGCTGACTTTGGAGGAGGAGGGGATTCACAGGTACCATGAGATGGGTTATGAAAGATGAGAAGAAATAAGGGTGAAAGGGGCATTTAAGAAATAGAGAGCACACATAAATTTGGAATTGTGCAATATTTTGAGGGAACCCTGGTTTATAACCAGAGCATGTAGGGGAATAGTATGAAAGAAGATCAAAAAGTAGAATGGTGCCAGCTTACAGAAGGCTTTCAAGAAAGAAATCTGGACTTTATAGTAGTTCTATTGTTCCGTCATGTCTGACTCTCCCTGACTCCATTTGGGGTTTCTTGGCAGAGATACTTTGGAGTAGCTTGCCATTTCCTTCTCCAGCTCATTTTGCAGATGAGAAACTGAGGCAAATAGGGTTAAGTGACTTGCCTAGGGTCATAGTAATGTGCAAAACTGGATTTGAACTCAGGAAAATGATCTTCCTCACTTCAAATCCAACATTCTATGCACTAGCACCACCTAGCGGCTCATTTGTCGTAATAGTTCAAATATATATATTTATATATTCAATTTATATTTATATAGTTCATATATATTTATATAGCTTTTCTTGGTTCATAAAACAATTTCTTTAAAATTCTGTGAGTCCTTTAGTATACCATTATTATTATCCTCATTTTACAGATGTGAAAACAGGATGAATACTACCAAATTGACTTGTTAGAATCAATCTTTAGGCTCTAAGATTTTAGACTTCTTGGGGGCTCTTTCCTCCCTACTTGACAACTTCTCATTTGGAAGGTGGGAGCCATTAAAGACTTTTGAGCAGAGGATGGATGCAATCATACGTCTGAAAATAAGGAAAACTGATCTATTTATATGCCTATGGCATCTGATACATCTCTTGAACCAATGAATTCTCAGGGTTTATTGCCATTATGTTCCTTTTGTTCCTTAGTCTTGATGTTCTTCACTAAGAGCCTTTCTTGTCCTATCTAAATCTTGCTCCTTTCTTTAGTGAAGGGTTTGACAAGTTATGGCTTGAAGATGGGACTGTGCTTCTGCATTGAGGAATGTATTGTTGATTGCCCAGCAATCCTTAGAGATAATGGATGGTAGGAGATTGGGAAGTTATTAGGGAGATCAACCTAAAAGGAAATTTTGAGGTGGACTAGACAGAAATGGGAAGTGGAGAAGGCTTGTTTAAAAGAGATCTTTACAATGAAAAAAGAGAGATTTTTGAGGAGAACTGAACATGAATGGAACAGAAAGTTGGAGGGTTCCTAATGCCTCAGAGACAGTTAAAGAAAGACCCTTAGGATACGTAGTTAGGCTCATTCATTTCTAGCTTCCATCTCTCTGCCGAAGGAAAGGTATAATAGGCGGCTGTGGGATTTGGGATTTTTGTTGAGGACAGAGCAATGTCAGTCACTTTGCCATACTGAGAATTGTCTATATCCTGAGTTAAGGGATGCAGAATAGGGTGAGTGTATAAGGTGGGTGTGAGTGACCCTTTTTCCTAGACATTTTCAATCTGATGGAGACTGTTCTACTCTTGTCCTTAGGAAGCTCCCTGGCTGAGGCTGGAAATGCAATCCTCACTTTCAGGGAATTCCCAATCTGATGGGCACATACCTTAAGGAAAAAGCTAGAAACACTGTTCCCTTTATTCCTCCCTCTTCCTCTCCTAAAGTACAAATAAAATAGATTACAATCTACTGAGCATAGCTCGCATTGTTCTGGGTTGGAGCAAGTGGGGGGCTCCCACCCCCAAAATGTTCTTTCTTCTCAATGTATTTTCTTATGTAATCATTGTTCTAAGAGTAGTTTTGCTGGGGCAGAGTGAGAACCAAATGAACAACTGAGCCAGAAACCATCTCCAGCTTCAGTTGGGAGAGTATAAAACAACAGAATCGTTGAAGTGCCCATCTTTGGCACCAGGTGGCAGGCTGGGTGCACAACTGCTCTCTTAATGGTTCTAGCCCTTTAGGGAGGTGAGGGAGAGAGATTAATTGATGCAGAACCCCCAGCCCTGCCCTCCATTTCTAGGGATTCAGGGCAGAGACTTTATCTTGGTGGATCTTCTAACCAACTCCTTTTCCTTGCTATACTTTCCTCCCTTTCTCCTCTTCCTCTTTTTCCTCTTTCACTTCCCCCCTTCCCTCCTCTTCCTCCTTTTCTTTTCTTTCCTCTTATTCTCTTCTTCCTCCTCCCAGTGCCAGCGTGAGGCTTCCAAGCAACACAGTCAAGTTAGGGGAGAAGTTGGAGAGATACCACACAGCTATACAGGTGAGTGGGCAAAATCATGCCCAAATATGTGGAGAAAGGGAAGGGCCCTATCCTATCCAGGTATATAGGAATAAGGGGGTTATCCCTTATGCCAAAGTCCCTAGAACTTATGGAGTTCATTTTCCTTTCCTTTCTTCCTCCCATCCCTCCCCAACTTTGCTCCATCTCCCACTCTATCCTTGTTTCAGGGTGATTGAATGATTTCTGTTTTCTCTGTTCTCAGCGGTCAGCATCTGTCAAGTCTCCAGGCTCTTCCCGGACTGAGTTTTTTGTGGCTCCTGTTGGGGTGGCCAGCAAGAGGAGCCTCTTTGAGAAGGAGCAGGTCAGAAATAGCAAGACTGAGCCAGCATTGAGCAGGAAGGTAAGGCTTCTCTCTCTCTGAATTTCTCCTCTCTCTGGGATCTTTTCTGGAGTGGGGAGGCAGGGGAAAAAACCATCCTTCTACAACTCCTGAAGTAGGATGGTATGCAAATCTCCTACATATTCTGGAACAATTCTAATTCCAAGGCAGGAGTAGAGGGAGAATATTTTTAACAAAGCTTTGCAAAAGGAATATCCTTTATCAGACCATGTGTTCTAATTATTGGTACACAAAGTATAGTAATCTTAGGTATATCTTTGTAGGCATCCTTCTGACACTAACCAGACACACCATCCCTGGCCCAGCACCTAGAGCCTTGTCAACACCATGGCTAGCTCAGATGGAAACATTTTGATGAATAGCAGTGGGGTGTTAGGGACAGGTTATACCTCATTTTTGCTACATCATATGGGCAGCATGTTACAGTCAGACATTTATTATGTGTTTATTATATGCCAGGCATTGCACAAAGCTATGGTGGGTAGAGGATTGGACTAACTGTGAAACAAACTCAGTTTCTTCATCCATAACATGACGAAGTTGGATTCCATTATCTCTAAAGTCTCTTCCAGCTTTAAATCTGGGCTCCTAAATCCTGACTTTTCCCATTTTTCTCTTTATTGAGAAATCAATCTCCTAGTAGAGCCTACTCAACCCCACCATGAGCCTCTTCATTGACATTTGGGGAATTTAATTTTTCTGAGACTGTACCATTCCAAGACTCTGTTGCATAGCAGCACAGGAAAACTACTCAAATACTCAAGAAGAACATTAATATTAAAAAAGAAAGGCCTTTGTCTCAGAGAGGATCTTGAGAATTATTAGAAGTTCTGCATAAATTCCCAAAGGCAATCCTGCCCAATCTCCTTCTGTTTAGGTCTGGATCCAGCTTATCCATCTGCATTATCTATCTCAACTATGGTGGGTCAGCTCTGTGGACTGTTTACCCAATTTTTTTCCACTGTTTATCCCTCCTCATACCTGGAATGTTCCTCCTCCTCATTTCCACCTCCTGGCTTTTTCCAAAGCTCAAGTAAAGTTCTCTAAGAGGCCTTCCCCAGACTCCTCAGTCTTAATACCTTGTCTCTGAAATTATTTCCAATTTACATTATTTATATTTTGTTTATATATAACATAATTGTTTACAATTTGTCTCCCACATTAGACTGTGACTTCCCTGAGAACAGGGATGATTGCTTGACTTTTTTTGTATCTCCAGCACTTACTATATAGTTCCTGGCCCATAGTAGGTGCTTGTTGTTGTTCAATCATTTGCTAATGACATTTGAGATGGGGGAAAGTCCTTGTTTATCTCATATATCAATTCACTCTACAAGGTCCTTGATAAGGAGTCATCCTTTATTTCCTAAGACATGCAGGTGTAGCCTGGGCCAGAGCCAGGACAGCCTCAGGTGCTCAGGTGCTTGAGAGGAAGAGGCAGAACCTGTAGCAGTCTGGTTTCTTTTTGAAAGTGCCAGGATATGTTGTCTCCAGTAACCCTAAACCCTAGACTCTTTGTTACCTTGTGATCTAGAACTTTCTCTCTCTTTACCTCTCCTCCCCCCCCCCCCGTCTGTCTGTCTCTGTTGTCTCTGTCTATCTCTCTCTGTTTCTCTCTCTCTCTCTCTCTCTGTTTCCCTCTCTGTCTCTTTCTCTCTCTCTCTCTCTCTCTGCCTCCCTCCTCTCTCCTTCTCTCTGTCTCTGTCTCTTTCTGTGTGTCTGTCTGTCTTTCTCTCTCTCTGTCTCTCGCTCTGTCTCTGTCTCTTTCTGTGTGTCTGTCTTTCTCTCTCTGTGTCTCTGTCTCTGTCTCTCTCTCTGTCTCTCTGTCTCTCTGTCTCTGTCTGTCTGTCTCTGTCCCGCTCTGTCTGTCCCGCTCTGTCTGTCTCTCTCTCTCTTTCTCTCTCTCTCTGCCTCCCTCCCTCTCTACTCTCTCTCTCTCTATCTGTCTTTGTCTCTCTCTCTCTGAATCTCTGTCTCTGTCTGTCTGTCTGTCTCTCTGTCTTTCTCTTTCTCTCTTCCTCTCCTTTCTACTCTCTTCTTCTCTTTCTCCTTTCTTTTCTCTCTAGGAATACCTGAGACTCTCAGATGTGAAGACCTCTCGGCTCAACCTATGGATCAGCAGAACTCAGGATTCTGGAGGAGACCAAGACTCTCAGGTAATGAATTCTTACCTGTGGTCAAGCCACTGCCTTGGACTTCTCCTATTAGAAGCCAACCAGAGACAGCTGAAGACGAATTTCAGAATGCAGTACCCCAATGCACCGGGGTGGCTGGATTGGGCTTTTAGCTAAAGGGGATTGGGTTGAGTTATTCCCAGTAATACCAAGCCAAGCAGCAAGAGATTGGATCTGGGAACCTTGAAGCCTAAACACACATTGGGAAGACAAGTATCCAGGTCCAGAATCCTTCTCCTTCAATCAGTCACTGTTCTCTCATCAGGACATAAAGAAGGAGGCAGTAACTACCAAGAAGAACTCATGGGGAAAGCAAGCCACCTCTCCTCCAGATAGCCAGGTGAGATATCCAGGAAGCATTCCTAGAATCACTTGAATTTGGGATTTCACTGGCTTCAGTTGGAGATTTCTCCTTAACTTGGGTGTCTTCTTAGGAAAGCAGGTCCAGTCTCATCCCCTTTCCTATTCTCAGTAGTGAAATTGTGGGTGAGGGTGTATCTGTGTGTGTGTGTGTGTGTGTGTGTGTGTGTGTGTGTGTTGCCAAGAAGGACCTTGGTGTAATGGATAGAAGACTGGATTGGAGTCAGGACATCTCAAGTATGATCCTTGCTTAGACTTTTACAATTTGTGTGACTCTGGACAAGTCGGTTAATTTTTCTCTGCCTCAGTTTCCTCATCTGTAAAAGGGGGATAGCTCCTACTTTACAGGGTTTTTGTAATGATCAAATGAGGCAGGATATGCATAGAACTTTGCCGACTTTAAAACCCTATATAAATCTTGGCTATTATTATTACTATTTCCTTCCATTATGTTTATTTGCATATTTTATATATTAAATATATAAAATCTAGAAATCTTCCATCTTTTGCTGTATCTGGGGTGATTTGGGCCAGCGTAGAGAAATGGTTGGTTGAGTTCCTCAGTGTTCTCAGCCTCAACGGAAATTGAGCCTACAATTCTTCTTCACAAGTTCGCAGCAAATATTTTTGGTTTTGGCCACTATATCTTTGGATGTTGAACTGGAGGTGGAATGGGCATTTCCTCCCTTCCCTGAAGCTTTTGTGTCTCCCCCCCCCCCCAACTATGATAAGATCAAATGATTTTTCTTCTGATCCTTCCTTTCCTTTTTTTTTTTTTTTTTTTTTCGCTAAGGCAATTGGAGTTAAGTGACTTGCCCAAGATCACACAGCCAGGAAGTGTTAAATGTCTGAGACCAGATTTGAACTCAAGTCCTCCTGACTTCAGGGCTGGTGCTCTCTCCAGTGCACCACCTACCTGCCCCTCCTTTCCTCGTTTTTAATGCACTAACACTTTTATGCCCACAGATCTGACAGGCGTGTCCAGATGAGAGGGGCTGAATCTGCAGCCTACATGCCAGGCCCGGGTATTTGGTCAATGCTGTCCACTTCACATTGCTCCCTCCAAAGCTTCCTTTCTAGTCCAGGAATCTCAGAACTGACTTGACTTCAGTCCCTGGAGCACCCAAGAATACTTGAGAGAAATATCACTGCCAAAAAGGGTGAAAAGGGAGAGAGAGCGGGATACCCCAGGGGAATCTCACCCAGCTCCTCCTTTGCTGAAACCATTGGACCCAGGAACACGTTGACATCTTCTCATTCTACCATAGGCACTGACACCTTTGGAAACACTGGACAGGGGAGCGAAGGCCTTGTCACTCCACTCAAACCCTCTCTGACCTTGCAAGGAAGAGAGAAACTATCCTGATCATCCCTGTGGGAGATTCTAGGAGGGAAAGAGGAAGGCTAAAGATACCTAGAACAGCCCTGACAGGGGTTGAAGAATTATGGCACCTTCAGAGTCTAGACTGAGTCCTGGCTCATCATTAATGTGTCCAGCAGGGCTATCCTCTGGAAGGTCTGCATCCCTGGTATTGCCTCTGCAATATAACTCTGTCTGCCTCTGATTTACCTCTCTACCTATATCCTGTCCCTCAATGGCTCCCAAGACCAGCCATCCTGTCCATTCTTATCTACCCTCAGGCCAAATGGTGAGGGAGAGAATTTTGACTTTGATGTGTCCAGATGCCCGTTCTTGGGTTTCTTCCTCATCTTCAAGGCAGTTCCTTCAGCTTCACTCTTCCCTTGCTCTTTTTCTATGCTTCCCTACCAAAATTTGCTTTCAGAAAAGGATCTGATAAGTACATTCATGTGAAGGTTTAAATAGCCAAAGCAGCTTCAACTCTTCTCCCTCCCAGAAGAGTTTGGTTTTAAACAAGGACCAAAGCTTTAAACTATGAAGATTAAACCAGGTGTGGAAGTCTTATCAGTGCCCTTGAAATTACTGTTTATTTCCGGTTCTCCCTATAGTCCAATGTTGGCTGGGCCATTTTGCTTCATTGTCTGTTGGAAGGGGACTCAGAGGCCACAGTCATCCCATAGGGTCACTCCTGCCTGCTCAGGATGCAAAACTGATGTTATTAAATGCCAGATCTCTGTGACTTTTATGATGCTTGCTCACTTTGTGGATGTTCCAAAGCTGGGGTTCATTGCCAACCAATGATGCCTATTAACTTGAGACAATGACCCCTGTGTGCTCAGGAAATTTTTTAGAAGCTTCATTTCCACTGCTGATTGATAGTCTTCTATAAATCCCTTGCTATCTTCCAGATGCTTTCACATTGATTTTGGGGGTATCTATTGTTCTAGAGCAGGGTTGGGACTTGTGAACCATATAAAGCCCACAAAATCATTTGCTAAGGCAATCTCAGGCGATAATGATCTGAAAGCCGGGTGCAACAACTTCCCACTGCTTTAGTTCTATAAGATGATATTTTTTATGGTTTGCGAATGATGTTATAGATATCTAAATGATCCTTGGCAGAAAAAAAAATGTTTTCCATCACTGTTTTGGAGTATTCAAGTACCTGTTTTCTTTCTCTGTGGAAAATCAAGAATTAACTAATAACCCTTGGACACCTTGAGGGAGGCTAGATTGGCAAAGTTAAGACAGGTAATCATACTGAGTTTGGTAATTGGCCAGGATCCTGTGTGATTCCTGGGAGCAGTTCAGAGCTCTGGTGAAAGCAATGTGTCAATCAACACGTATTAAGCACCCTCTGTGTGACAGGGCCAGGGCCAAGTGGAGCATAACTGACCCACCTTAAATCATTTGATTATTCTCAGATATTTCTTTGGTGCCCATTGTGTGCCAGGACTGTCTGGGGTATGAGAGAAAGACCTAAAGGAATTCCTATCTGGCTGAACTAGTTTTTCTTGTTTTACTCTCAGAATTGACCTGGATTAGTAGGGGACATCTGAACCTTCCCCACCCCAAGTCAAGGTGCAGCTAGGGACTTTAGGAGAGATCAGATCATATAGTTCAAACTAGACAACACCTTAGAAGTAACTGTTCTAATTCCCTCATTCTACAGAGGAGGAAACTGAATCAAAGTGATCGTGATTTGCCCAAACCCAACATCCTTGTTCCTTTGCTTATTGCAGTGTAATGAAGGTCCCTGCCTATAACTTGCTTCCAAGGCTTCAGAGGTGTTCACAGATCTCTGGCTTACTGTCACAGGTTCAGGGAGCACTGAATCAGGCATGAGAACACTTCCAAAGACATCAATATCTGTTCCTCCCCTCAAGGAACTTTTCCTCTAAGGGGAAGAGATAAGGCATGGACACATAAATATGATAAAAGTTGGAATATGATAAACACATAAAAGAACACAAAGTGCTGCAAGCTGAGAGGAGAGAGGTCTCTGAGAGATCAGGGAAGCCTTCATGGAGGAGGCCGCTTTTGAAGTAGATTCCAAGCTTGAGCTGGTCTCATGAGCCCTTTCTAGTTTGTTCTCTCTGATCCTGCTCTCCCCTCACTGGGCAGACCTTGATGGAAACTGCCCAGTTCCTTCTTCCAGTCATCCCAGAATTCCTCTTAGAATGTCTTTTCAGGGCTGAAATAAAATTGTTTCTGACTCCACAATATATTTCCTTATTACCTTTGAGCATTATCTTCCTTGTTACCAAAAACCAAGACTCTAAAAGGAGGGTTGAGATCTAATTTTAGTACTTGACAGAGACCATCAGGACTCACTTAGTCTATTCCCTAGTCTCTAGATCTCTTCAGATTTTGTGGAGGAAAGGAGGATGGAGGGATGGTGGGTGAGGGAGAATTTTAACCCTAAAAGCCCAGATCTCAGCATCAAGACACAACCTGAGATTTCTCATCCCCATCCCTGTGTGTCAAACTTCTGTCTGAAGACCTGGGAAGTGTCATGGTGATTCAAGAAAGATAAAAATTCACAGGGAAAGAAATTGATACTATAATATCTTTAATGGCAGCAGCAGAGGAATGTAGGGGCTGGGATGCAAGTTGGCAATTGTTTAATCTGGCATTCTGGACTCCAGCAGAGATCAGTGAGGGAGATGGGCCAAGATGGAGAGGAAATCTGTGCTTCGGCAGTCCCTCATTCTAAAAGCACTGTCTCGCCCACTTGTCTTTGCCTCTCTCCAAAACAGAGTTCTTATTCAGCTCCATCAAGGTTTTGACAGATACAATCCTGTGTCTTTCTTTATAGAGATCTTCAGGGAAACAGGTGCTCAAATGCCGCCCCTTCCCACCCCAGCTGTCCGTTCTGCTTGTGGCCCAACTGCTTCCACTAGTCAGTGTCCAAACTCCAATCCCTTTCATCAGGGTCCACTCCTCACCCACTCTTCTTTTCCCTGGGGACCCTACTCCTTCCCACTACATCCCAGATCCCAGGAGAAGAGTCAGACCATATAATCCTGCTTAACAAATGGAAAACTCAATTGCCTCCTCTGTGAGATGTCAAAAGAGATGATCTTTATGGATGCTTCCAGTGTGTCAATTAGTCAACAGCTCTAACTCCTATAAGTTGAAGCCTGGAAAATAAGTGAAATGCTGAAGGTCACAGGCCAGTTATGGGGAAGCAGATGACATAATGTCATTTCAAGTATGATCCAGAACTTGGGAATGTCACCTTGCACACACCCCTCCCTCCACAGGAGAGGAGCCTGGGCCAGCCATGTCCCAAATTGCCGGGGCACTGACTGAGGTTTAAGGAAGGCTGAACTCTATCCATCCCTACTACCCTACTCCGGTCCTGGCTCTCCTAGTTTCTGGGGCCCCAGCTCACGGCATCTGCTTATCAGACTTTTTAAGAGAGACAGCTGGCTTATGTCACATCCCTCTCCCCTCCACCCACCTCCCCATCAGGTCCCCCATATCTGCCCTAGTTTAAAATAGCCTGTCTCAGCAGCTGGACAATAGCTTGGGCATATAAGGCGTGGGGGACAAATTCCTCCAGCCTGGTCCTCAGCACCTGCCAAAATAGCAGCAAACCATTCCCCGCCCCACCGCCTGTGTCGACACATTCCTTTCACTGCGGGACTTGGCTCCTGAGAGCAGGGTCTCTCACGCTCACCCTCTTAAACCCTTGTCCTTCCCCCTGCGTACAGTTAGTTCCCAAGGAGCAGACACTAACCAGATCTCTGTTGAGCCGGGCCCAAGGTAAGCCTCCAGCCTGTCTAGAAAGGGGAAGGCAGAACCAGGGATGGGAGGAGAAGAGGGAAGTGCTTCACATCTTTGCCCACAGAAAGGCTGTTGGTCCTTCTGGGTCCTGATATGGGGGGATTTGGGTTGTATATCTAGGTGACTTACCATATTACCAAGTCTTTAAAAGGAGGGTTGAGGTCTAATTTGACAGAGACTACCAGGACTCACTGGGTCTATTCCTCAGTTTCTAGATCTCTTCAGGTTTTGTGGGGGAAAGGAGGATGGGGGGATGATGGGTGAGGGGAAATTTTAATTCTAAAAGCCCAGATCTCAGCACCAAGACGCAACCTGAGATTTCTCATCTCCATCCCTGCGTGCCAAACTTCTGTCTGGAGACCTGGGAAATGTCATGGTGATTCAAGAAAGATAAAAATTCACAGGCAAAGAAATTGATACTATAATTTCTGAAGCTTCCATCCATGCTGACTCTTTGAGAAACTATATTCAAAGTAGCCTTCTGTTTCCTTCCCTTCTGTAGGTTTAGGGAATGAGTTTAGTGGATGAGGAGATAGGTTAGGGGACCTTTCAATAAGTTGTGTTTGAGATTGGGTCCTCTCTCATTAATTAGAAGGGGTTAACACCATGTCTAGCTGTCCCCACAAGCATTTGCTGATGTCTATGCTGTTGGAGCAGTCGGTGAGACTATCCCTTATTCTTCAGAGTAACTCCTTTATTTAGTCTAGACAAGTGGCCAAAGCAAGACTCCTTCTAGAGGGCTGATGTAACATTTAGGGGGTCTGCGGAGTGTAAAGGATTTGGAATGATAGTGTCCATTAGAGCCCTCGAAGGGCTGAGCTCTCTGGATTATCTAGTCCATCCCCTTACTTGATGTAGGCATCTTCTCCACAACATCTCAGGAAAATGGTCAGTCAGCTTCTGCTTGCTTCTATCACTCAATCAACAAATATCTATATTAAGCACCTACTATGTGCCAGGCACTATAAGTGTGGCCAAGCTATTTCTGCTTCTCCACCATCCTATTGATGATGATTATTGTTCAGTCATTTGGTTGACTCTTTATGAGCCCAGTAGAGATACTGAGTAGGTTACCATTTCCCTCTCTAGCTTATTTTACAAATGAAGAAACTGAGGCAAATGAGGTTAAGCAACATGTCACAAAGCTAGCAAGTATGAAGTCTGGCACTCCATCCACTGCACTACCTAACTGTCTTACCTCCCTGGGGATTTTAATGCCTCAAGATATGTTCACTTGCATACTTTTTTGGAAAGTAATGTTACCTTGCTGCTCCCTTGTATTGTCTCTCTCACCATTTCTTTGTTCAGACAATTAAGAAATTAGGAAGCATCAAGATATTAAAAGGATCAGGAGCTAAATTATAGTCTTGATCCCTGCCTCTTCTTCCCTTCCTGAACCATTCCCCCACTCCAAGCTTACAGCAGGGAAGGATAGAAGGCCAATTAGAGACAAGGGTATGCAGTAGACAGTGTTGGACTAGGAGTTAGGAGTTGAAATCCTGCCTCAGAAACTTAGATGTGTCACACTGGAGAATTCACTTGACCTCTCTAAATCTCAGTCTCCTCATCAATAAAATGAGGATGATAATAGCCTTATCTCAGATTCATTTTAAGAATCCAACAAGGTAACATATGTAGAGCTCTCTGCTAGCTTTAAAGCTCTATATAAATACTAGATTCCACCTCCCCCATAAAAAAAAGCCCCTGCTCTTAGAGAGGGCAAGGATGCTTAGCACAGTGCCTGGCACACAGTAGGTATTTAATGCTTCTTAAACCTAGGGGCAAAAATTGAGACAAAAAATGAGATTTAAGTCCTTTTTTCTGGGGTGCTTCCTCTTGAAACCACACAACGTTAGAGCTAGCAGGGATTTAAAGGTCAACTAGTTGGAATACCCTCATTTTATACAGGAAGAAACTGAGACCTAGAGATGGAATATGGATTTGCTTAAGTCACATAAAGAGTGTTTCTTGACCCCATTTGGATCCCTCTCCTGACTTTCTTCAAATGTATTCCCTTTAATTGTGCCTCATTAGATTGCCTTCATCACCTTTTAGGAGAGATTTTTATAAAACATGAGCATTATATAGCATCTTAGAGTTGGAAAGGACCTTAGAAGCTGTTTTGAGTGGTGGAAAAAAAAGCAAGTGAGATAGGAGTATCTTCAGCAGCCACAGGAGGAATTTGTAGAAAATGTTGGCTTGAGTGTTGGAAATAGAGGAGGTTTAGGAGATGGCTTGCCTCTATCAGGTCCTTATCTAATCTCCCAAGGAACTCGGGGCCTCCCTCCCCCCCCATCTCCTGGGGATCGCTAGCCCCACTCCTCTCCCTTTAGTCTTGTCCCTCAGTGAGAGATTAGCTTGGCTGTGATTTTGGGACTGTCAGAACCCCATCACCCACTTCACATCCTGCCTGCTATTTCCGGAGATTAGATGATGATGCCAGAATACATGGAGAAGGGCCGGACTTATACTTATCTGCCCCACAGTCCTTGTGTTTAAAGCCTTCAATGGGAGATCCAGTCAGACAGAGCAGGACATGATGGGGGTGGGGTGGGCAGGCTGTCGACTGAAGAGAACATTTCAGGGGGGTCCAAACAAAGCTCAATTTTACAGAAAAAATTTGTCTTCAACCCACCCTGGTGGGGGCAAGAGCTACATTATGGGGATGGGCTCCTTGTAGGACCAAAGGCCCAGAGAGATATAGATAATTGACTTACTAGTTCCCAAGACTAGGCTCATTTCTCTGTGATCCTTTGGATGGGGTAGGTTCAGTTTAGATTAGAGCCCAGAACTTCCTCAGAATCCAATGGACTCTAATCTTGTACACATGTCACACCCACACACAGTAGGAGAGCCTCAAGCAGTCAAGTGCCACTGATTCAGTGTCCTATTCTGAATCCATCTCTCTTGGAACCACTTTAGACCAAATAAGACTGCTATGAAAAGGGATATCCTAAATCAATGGTTCTGGATGTGTGACTCACTGGTGGTTCTTCAGGATCACTCAGGTAGTTCACAGACTTGGTTCAAAGTTCAAGAGTAAGATGTGTTACTATCCATTTAAGATTTCTAAATAGAGAGATAGGCAGACATTTATATAAGGATAGAGACAGAGACATAGAAATAGACAGAAGGAAGGGTTGGAGAGAGAAAGACAGAGACAGAGAAAGACAGACACATATAGAGAGAGGAAGAGATAGAGAGAGAGAGGGAGAAGGGGAGAAAGAGGGGAAAGAAAGAGAGAGGGGAAGGAGGAGAAGGGGGGAGAGAGGGAAAGAGACAGAGAGACAGAGACAGAGAGAGGAGGGAAGGAGAGTGGGAGGGAGAGAAAGAAGATGGAGAAAAGAAGAAAGGAAAGAAGGTAGGAAGAGAGGGAGGGAGAAAGGAATTAGGGAACAAGCACTTATTTATTAAGCACCTATTATATGCCAGACATTGTGCTAAATGCTTTACAAATATTATTTCACAACAATCCTGGGAGGCAGGGCTATTGTGAATACTAGTTTAAAGTTGAGGAAACTGAGGCAAATGTCTAAGTTACACATAGCTAGTAAATGTCTAAGGTTAGATTGTCAATGTCAATTGTCAAATGTCAACTCTTCCTGACTCCAGATCTGGCACTCTTATACACCACACCACTTAGCTATATATAGAGAAAGGACACATACTGTTTGTTCTGAGGGACATGATTTTAGGAAACTATGGAAATACTGCTTTGATCAAACTCAGATTGTTTAATGACTCCACTCGTCATCACTATGATTTTTCTGACAGTTATTTTTTGCTCCCTTGCCAGAAATCCCCTATATGTGTTACCTTCTTCCATATAAATGTAAACTTCTTGAGGGCAGGACCAGCTTCATTTTTGTATTCATATCATTAGGTATCATCAGGTACCTTCCTGGTACTGGCACCTGCTTAATACTCTTCTTCATTCATTTAATTTCTCTTTTTTTTAATTTTTGGTGAGACAAAGTAAATCTGTGATTTTTTTTTTTTTTAAATTTTATTTATTTTATTCAGAATTTATAAAACAATCACTTCCATAAACATAGTATCTTCATTCATTTATGAATTCATTAATCTGATTGCCAACCTCGTTTTACAGATGGGGAAACTGAGACAGAGACAGGTTAAATGGCTTGTACTTACTATACAGATAGTAAATGAATCTGAATCCAGTTTCTCTGAATCCAAATCTAGTGTCTTACACAAAATCACACACATACATAATGAAAACAAATGATTGGAGGAAGCAGTACTAGAATCCAGATCATTTTCCTCCCATTATCACGAGTGAAGCTTGTCAAAGGACTGTGCTCCCAGAGATTTTTGACTTGGAGAGTACAATGAGTGGAGCCTGAAGAATGGTGAGAAGTCACTGTGTGAGGCTCCCAAAGAAATGCTCAAAAGCCCCTCTCTTTGCTCCTTCCCAAGGCACCATTGCAATTCTTCTTACAGAGCTGCAAAAGGAATATAGATTGAGCTAATTCATTTACAGTTAATGACTTTCTTTCTCTTTGGAGGGGGAGCAGACACCATGTCAGACACAGAAGAAGTTGTGGAGGAATATGAAGAGTAAGTGGTGGACTCCATGCCTTCCCTGTGTTGTGTGTGTGTGTGTGTTGAGTGTGTGTGTGTGTGTGTGTGTGTGTGTGTTTTGGTTTTTTCCCAGTCCCTGGTCATCTACTCCTTGGAGGTGACCATTTGAGAATAGGTTCCCTAGAGATGCAAATCTAGAAATGACGCTTTATTTTTAACACAGCCTATGGGGGAGGAAAGTTTTCAGATCACAGTCATTACCTTAGGACTGGAGATGGATTTAGAAATTTGGTAGGACCAGATTTCAGGTTCACAATAGGGTTGGGTGGGGTAGGGAGGAAAGGATATAGGCATTCCACCTGTGTGAGAGGCTGGTGAATGATTCAAGGAATCAAGTCGATGGCAGGGTGATTCTGTTGAGAAGCTGAATCTTGGAAAGATTAAATGGGTCACCCTAGGTTACATGGGTAATGTTATTCCAAAAGAGTCTAGACTGCCAATTTAGGCAGTTCCTCAAGAAATAACTTTGGAAACAGAGATCTTATCTCAGTATCCCGGACAACTCTCAGGGACAATAAATTATAGAGAAATCCTTGATATAATTCAGGGAAGAGAGATCATAAGTATTTATTAAGCACCTACAATATACTAGGTGATTTATTGAGCATTTATAAATATCTCATTTGACCCTAATAATAATAATAAATATCTAATATTTACATAGTGCTTACTGCATGCCAGGCACTATACAAAAGAATTATCTAATTTGATCCTTACAGAAATCCTGGGAGATAGGTGCTATTATTGTCCTCATTTTATAGATGAATAAACTGAGGTTAAATGGCTTACTCAGGGTCACATGGTTAGCAAGTATCTCAGGTTATATTTGAATTCAAATCTTCCTGATTTCAGACCGAGAGTTCTGTGCATTACACTACTTAGCCACCTCTCTCAAGGGAGGAGAGTGTCCTCACTAGGAATTCCTCACTCAGATAAAATCACAAGTCAGAGGGAAGAATTCCTTTTCAACAGGAATGTGTCATCTTCTATCTTATCTTTTTTGTTTGAAATGATCCCAGAACATGTCACTAGCCTGTGATTATTCTTTGATATTAAAGGTCAGTCAATCAGTCAATTAACATGTATTAAATGCTTACTTTGTGCCAAGTACTGAGCTAAGCATTTGTGGAGACAAATAAAGGTAAAAGACAATCCCCGTTCTGATGTTCTGTAAACTATTATGCAGGTGGATAAATGACTTGTAATTAGATTAGAGTTATTGGGATGTAAGCTCATCCAAAGATTCACTGAACCTATTGATATATTATTATTATTAACTTCCTAACTCATCTTCAATTATCATGACATATAAGCATTAAAGATGAATTAAAGGTTACTAATTATCTATAATATACTAAGTAGTTGGGAAGAAAAAGAAGTAGGAGACACAATCCCTGCCTTCAAGGAACTCAAGGGACCTGCCTATAATACTATATAATTATAATACATAATACTATAATAAAATACTTTTATGTTATATATATGCTATGTTCTAATACTAATAGTAACAATAATGACAACAACAGTTATAATTATTTGCAAATTATATAAAGTATTATATACATGCTAAGTGCTTTGCAAAGATTGTCTTATTTTATCCTTATAACAACCCTGGAAAGTAGGTGCTATAATTATCCCCATTTTACACATGAGGAAATTGAGTCATAAATACCATAGGGTATTTCCTATAAGATAAATACTATTGGATAAGTACTATAGGATAAATATTATAGGCAGAAGAAGCAGATAGAAATCACTGTGGGTAGGAATAACCAAGGAAGGTTTTGTAGAGGTGTTGGGACTTTATCTAGGTCCTGAAAAACACTTAAGACTTAGATAGTGGGACAGAAGAGAGAAAGGCATTTTCATAGTTGGAGGTTAGGAAGTGGAACACAGGCAGGAAATAATATGAAAATAGAACCAAGTTGGAAATGAGGAGAGCATTCCCAGGAACAGCATTGCTAGGGGAGAGAATGTATTTAGGGAAGTACTGAGAGATAATATAAAAACAGGTTAGAATCAGATTGAGGAAGCTTTTGAATGGCAGCTTAAGGATTTTTGACTTGATGTCAGAAAAATAAAGACTCCAATAAAATCAATCACTTAGCAAGCTGAGACAGGACAAATTTGTGTATATAAACTAACATGCATGTTTGTATGTTCACATGTCATATGTGTGTATAGATGTGTGTATATGTAGGTAGGTAAGAATAAAAGATTGTGTTGGCTGGCCATGAAATAGCGTTTCATTTTTCTTTTCAGGGAGCAGGCAGGTAAGAGCAGGAGATTTCTCATCATTTGGATCAAAAGAAGTTTTGGCTGAAACTCACTCATCTTTCCTTTTTTTTCTCTTCTCTCTTCCTTTTTCACAAAGAAGAGGCTGAGGAGGGTAAGTATCTAGTATCATTTTACTGCATATAATCGGGGAGAAGGGAGATGAGTCCATGAAATCAAGAATAGCCTGTAATCTCTGAATTAGCAGAATCTCCATTCTTACTTTCCCCACCAGTAGATTCCAATCAGAAAGCCAAAAGGGATCAACAATTTTTTTTTATTCAGTAGTATTTTATTTTTCCAATTACATATGATGATAGCTTTTAACATTTATTTTTGTTAAGACTTTGAGTTCCAAATTTTCTTTTCTCCCTCCCTTATTTCCCTGAGACAGCAAGTAATCTGCCGATCATCATTCTTAACAGACCAATCAAAAGTCCTCTTCCCCATGTGTAGAGTCTAGCCATTGAAATATATGATTTCAATGATACTGGAATTCCCAGGAAGAAACTCCCTCTACCAAAACTTATAGAATTGTCTTTCCCAAGGGGTCTAGCTAAAATGTTCTTTCCTTTTATTAAAAAAAAACCTGTCATTTTCTCCCTGCCATTTTCCAGTAATAACTCCCTAACACATTAATTATTCTCTTTTGAGCTCCCTCAGTGAATCAGTAGTCAGCAAGTATTTAAGAACTTACTGTATTCCAAGGTAATGTACCAAATCAGGGAATACAAAGAAGGCAAAAACATGGTCCCAGCCATGATATAGGAGTTCATATTCTAATGAGGAAAAAACATGAAAAATAGTGTAACTACATAATATATTCAGTATAAATGGATATACCTATATTTCACTGAATAACCACAAGACTTATCAGAATTTCTAAAAAATGTCTGAAAAAAGGCATTTCTGGGGTACTCATAAACCAAGTCGGACAACTTTCCTTTAGTACGAGCTAATTCTTTTTTTCAAGTTACTGCATGTAACTTCTAAACTCAGGAAATGAGTTTTCTATAGGGGGTGGATTTTTCAGGGTTTTGTAATCTCCTGGGTGATGACATTAGGAGTGGGTGAAAATGAGCAAAGTGTTCTTCCTTGCCAAATGTGTAATCTATTCCTTTGTGCAGGCTACCTCACAGGTCAAATGGTCTTTGGGATAATATATATCTCTGCTTATGGGAGAAACCAAATTGGATAGAGCAGGTGAAGGAAGAGGAGGGGAGGGGAGAAGAGAAGGGCAAGATCGAGCGTTATTGTGAAGACCACCAAATGCTTTGGGAGTTGTTTGGGGTTATTTCTTGCATTGCCATAGCTGGACTTAGACCTGCACTGGCATTCCAGGAAATATCTGTGTAAGGTGGGTCACCCTTGGGGCTTGATGAGCCTGGGAGATGAGCCAACTTTTTACAACAGGGTCTTGGGTGGGGCTTAGGTTTCTTGGCTTTGGGATCAATGTGTCTGCTGTGTATACTGGGATTTGGTTTTAATGCTTTCCTGTTTGGTGGCGTCCTGAGCTCAAAGAAGCATCAAAGAGCTTGTGTGATTTAATGGGTTCTTCCTTAGCAGCTACACTGCTGTGTTGGTCATGAAGGATTTTCAAACAAACCTCCAGAGGCTCAGAGAGGCTCCCTTGAACACATGGCTGATTGAGGACCAGGTCTCCTGATTCCAAGTTCAAGGCTCTTTCCATCTTATTGCATAAACTGTCCCTTATGTGGCCTAACAAATTTTTTATAGCTCTACTAATGTTTATGCCTGAAATGGGGTGGGACAATTGCCAGTTTGAATTTCTGGCTTGTAGAGGAAATAATGGAAGATAAGGGAACAATGTCCACTATTATCCTTGGCTTTCTGCTGCCAAACTAACTTTTCTCACTTTTCCCCTTTGCTGCTGCCATTCCCTGTGCTTCAGAAGAGGAAGATTGGATAGAGGAAGAGGACGGTAGTACAATATTTCATTTTGCTACACTTCCTACAACTTTTCATAATGATATATCCTAGGCTTTTTTTTTTTTTTGGTGGGGAGACAACCATTTATGTTACCTGCAATGAGGAGGAGGAGAGGATATGATGAGAATGTTCATGTCTTTATGTTTATGTTCTTTTTCTGTCAGCCTTCCACCTTCCATGGCCTCTAACAATGGCCCTAAAATTCTGCCTTCTTCAGAACTGTCTGTTTTTTTTTATTTGTCCTACATTCTTTCTTTTGGGCTGAACAGATGGGGTCCTTCCATGCTCTTCACTTCCTGGCTGCTTCATCACCCCACATACTCCATTATTCTACAAGATCTAAGAGGTCACTACCTGCTGGAGGCAGACATGCTGCTAGAGAAGAAACTTGTCCTCCTCTTGCTGCCATGGGTGTCAAAAAAGCCTATCTCCACAGTCGGGGAAAGTCAGAGGAGCTAAAAGCTCCTAAAAATACTAAGTCATGTCCTTAGAATGATACATTACTAAGAATAGTAGGTTGGAAGTCAAGAGACTTGGGTTCTAATTCCAGGTCCACCATTGACTAGGGACACTTTGTTTTACTTCCCTTGGTCTCAGTTTCTGCCCCGAAAAATAAGGCTTTGGATTAAATACACTTAAGGCCTTTTATAGTTTTAATATTGTGTATAATCTTCTTAATTAGTCTTTTTCAATCACCAAGACTACTTTCTATCCAATGAAGATGCCATCGCTTTATTAATCACTAATTAACATGTATCCATGATACTTTATCACTAATTAACATGTATCCATGGTACTATGGTATATTAGAAACTGAGTAGAAGGAATGGCATTGAAGGATGTCATCAGATATATTAAAAGATAAAAATATAGGCTAGTCATTTAGGGAGAATGAGAGACAACTGACAAACACTCCACATGAAATATTCGATTGCTATCCATACAATGGCAAATAATCTAGAAGAAAGTTCTTAGTATATTGGGTGGCTGTGGTGATTCATTTATGGCAGCACATGGATAAAAGTCACCCAGGATGAGCAGGTAGAAGAAATGAGATCTCCATAATTAGTGATATAGTCCTAGGTCTATCAAGACTGTAGAAGTCCTGATAGTATACTGTCTACCCCAATGTGGATGGAATATTTTTATATATAAACATAAATATTTATAAATACACAAGTATATATTTATAAATAACAATTGTGTATAAATATATGACTTAATATGTTTTATATAAAATTTATGTATATATATGAAAACAGAACCATTTGATCAACTTTCTGGATACTTATTAATATACTTAATATTTTTGAGTACAATGTAGACTTACAGCCTCACCACAGCTGCTCCATATGAACAAGTCTCTTCAAACTTTATAAATTTATTTTCAAAGGTGACACTAATTTCAAATACTAATAACAGGAAATGAACATAATTCCAGGATGGAATAACTCCTCTTTGCTCCTTACATTTCCTTGTCCCTGCCAAGAGTGGACATAGTTTCAAATGCCATGAGATCAAGGAACAGAACTTTCACAAAAATTCAGAAGATTTGTTAATCCAACGACACAAACATTTGTTAGTTATATTATACTAACACTAGTCCTTAGAGGTAGTAAAGAAAAAAAAACTGTTCTGCATTCTCAAGGAACTTGCATTCAACTGGTAACATCCTTTTTTGCTGCCATTGAGGAAAAGGGATGGGGAGGAAAGGTCAAATTAGTTGCTGTTCCCTCACCTTTTTGAAATATGGCAGACTAGCCGAGTTCAATCCAGCTTATTGGAGATATTGGGATGATATCTCTTCACTGTCTTCTACTCAGAGCAATGTAAGGTCTGGATGCATCATTTTTCTGCACACATTTTTGATGTGTGTGTGTGTGTATGTGTGTTTTAATCTTTAGAAAAATCTTAACAAATTCCAAACCCCACCTCTATCACCCCCAATTTAAAAAGATAAGATTCCATCCTCTACCCTTAAAATACTAGAATCATGGAATCTCAGATTTGGAAGGAACATCAGTAGAATGCAAGCTCCCTGAAGACAGAGAATGTTTCATTTTTTCAGTGTATCCTCATTGTCTAAGACAATGTGTCTTGAAGATTAGTTGAAGTTTAAATGTTGAATTGCATTGGATCTAGCCCAAATCATACTTGAAAAGAAATCTCCTTTCAAAATCTCTAACAATTGGTCATCTAGTCTCTAATTAAAGGCCTACACTAATAGAAAATCCACTGTCTTTTGAGATGGCCCAATTGTTAGGAAGTTTTTCCTTACTTGGAAGCAACATTTGCCTCTCTACAACTTCTACTCATTGCCTCTTTTCTAGGACCACACAGACCAAGTCAAATACCTTTTCTACCTGATAATTCTTCAAATGTTTGAATTCAGCAATCATTTATTTTTAAACTTTCTCTTTCCCTCTCCTTCCTTTCCTTCTTATACCTCCCCTTCTCTTCTCTTGACTTTTTCTTTCTCTTCCCTTTATCTTTCCTTTCCTTTTTCTTCTTTTCCCTTGCCTTTATTTTCTCCCTTTCTCAAATTACACACCGCTGTTCCTTTGATAGATCTTTCTATAGCATTCTTTTCACCATTGTCCTCTTTAGCCATATAGTTCATTAATGCCTTATTCCCCAAGGCTGTGACTATAACTGAACATAATGAATGAATTGAAAATCTACTTCCAATTGTACCTTCTCAAATTTTTATTTCCTGGGTTTGAGGTTTAGGTAAATTCATGGGTAGCTTCTTTTATCCAGAACAGGTTCTCCAATTTCACTCTGTGTCCTGATTGTAACTACAATATGTGTCTCTGAATCTATTTCCAAAGTTTTTTCTCTGTCCTTAGTCCTAATTGTGTCTGTGTTACGAAAGAAAAGTAGAAATCCTAGTCATTCATTGCCCTTTTCCCATCATCCAGAACAAGAGGCAGCTGCTGAAGAGGAAGAGGCTGAGCCAGAAGTGGAGGAGACCAATGTAGAAGGTAGGACAATTAGGGATAGGTGGAATTGATGGTCGAAATAAGGAAGTTAATACCTAGGTGAACCTAATTTTTTTTAATAGCCTGGCTAGTTTTGAAGATTTCCTTCTTATTTTTATTTCAAAGAGAATTCCACCATAAAATAATGGCCTTTAGGGTGAGAGTTTATGGAGCTGTTCCCTCTGTCTTTCATTCAGAACCTACCATGGCTTGAAATAGTCTGGTGAACAGGCTTTAATCCTCTCTGTGGGTTGACAATCAGACCAGTAGTAGGGAAGGACTATATTCATGTGGGATTCTTGGAGTTCAGGACTGTATCCTTTATTTGCCTTTTCTTTTTTTCTTTAGAAACAGAACAACAAGAAGAAGAAGTTAAAGAAGTGGAAGGTAATTTGGGAATGGTATCTACCTAGGTAGGATAGAGATGGGCCATGGGGGTCATGGAATGTGGGGAGGAGAAGGAAGCTGGAGGAGGAAGGAGAGGGGGAGTTTTGTTCATATTTCTTCTTCTGGTGGAGATGTTCTAGACTTCAAATAGATGAGTAAAGTGAGGAGGAAAGATGGGCTAGAGAGGGTGAATAGACAAAATCTTCCCTGGCAAACATAGGGTTTGGATACTGAAATCTCAATGTGTGCACCTTCTAATTCCCTGACAATTTACCCAGATTACATATAGATAAATTGAATCTGGGGCAGGTAAAAAGACCCCATCTAGTACTCCAGATACCTTACTGTAGATCTCACATTTGTGTTCATTTAGTCATTTCAGTCACATCTGACTCTTTGTGACCCCATTTGGGGTTTTCTTGGCAAAGATACTGGAGTGCTCTGCCATTTCCTTCTCCAGCTCATTTTATAGATAAGGAAACTGAGGCAACTGGGTTAAGTGATTTCCCCAGAGTCACATAACTACTAAGGGTTTTAGGCCAGGTTTGAACTCAGGTTTTCCTGACTCTGGCCCAGGCTCTAACCACTGCACCATCTAGCTGTCCCAGATCCCACATAAAAGTAATTAAACAATGGAGGCCTGAGCTGTAGCTAGCATTTGGCCGTGAAGAATGGAAATGCACAAAGAGAGAAAGATATCTCCTCATTATAACTCAACCCCTGCCTTCCTAAGATTGTTGGGTGCAGTTTCAAAAAGCTGATAACCCAAAATAGCAGATAATGAAAAAGACACTTCTTTTCAGCTTTAATAAATACGATGATTTGGATGGTGAGGGTGAGGGGGGGGCTGAGGAGGTATGAGGAGATAAAATGTTTTTCTAGATTCACATTCCTTTAAGATAAATCACTCAAATTACTTTGTACCCTTTAGATGGGAAGAAGTGGCTGACCACTGTATATAATCCACAGGCAAATGAATGCAACGTGGCTTCAGTGTCCATTTCAGTAGTTCTTGGGCATATACAATGAATAGTTTAGCAGAAAAAGCAGGTGTTGAGGATAATTTGGAAGAAAGGGAGGCCAGAGGCTTATTGTGGGCTTGAAACACCACCAGCAGCTGCTCAAGTTTTGGGTGACTCACCCTTGTGGGCCTCTATAGAGTCTAGGGGGAGTAATCTGAGAGGGCTGGGGGATGTGGGAGGGAAAGAATTCTTGGGTAGCAGCTTTGGAAGACTATTTATCAAAGATCTCTCTCACTCAGAGGTGGGGTAGGAAGTCATGTGGTGGGGGCAATGCTATGTCTGCCTGGGAATTTGGGGATCTTAGTATCAAATACACATAATGTGATCCTAGAGAAAAGACACTGGATTGGGAGACAGAATTCTCATTCAAATCCTAGTCTTGCTATTGACTAGCTTTGAGATCTCAAGCAAGTCTTTTCATTTCTTTGGGCCTCAGTTTCCCCATTTGTACTATAAGGGAGTTGAACTAGATCAGGAATTATTTTTTATTTTTAAAATTTAATAGTATTTTATTTTTCTATTTACATGTAAAGACCATTTTCAATATTCATTTTTTGAAAGATTTTTCAGTTTCAAATTTTTCTCCCTCCCTCCCTTCTTCTCCCCCTTTTCTAAGACAGTAAGAAATCTGATGTAGGTTATACATGTGCTATCACGTAAGACATATTTCTACATTAGTCATGTTGTGAAAGAAGAAATATAACAAAAGGCAAAAACCACAAAGAAACCTCAGCAAAAAAGTGAAAATACATGCTACAATCTGTATTCAGATTCTTGTCAGTTCTGTCTCTAGGTATGAATAGCATTTTTCATCATGAGTCTTTTGGAATTTTCTGAGTAGATCAGGAGTTCTTAACATAAGGAACACAGACCACCCCCTTCCATTAATGGGTTCATGGGTAGATTTCAGGCATTCTATGAACTTGGATAGGGAAAAACATCTTTATTTTCACTAATCTTTAAAATTTTGTATTTTCTTCAATTATCTAAAAGCATTATTCTGAGAAGGGGAGCCCAGTATTTCCCTTGACTGCCTAAGGGGTCAGGTGGTGATACAAAAAAAATTGAGAGTTTTTAGCTCATGTGATCCTCTGAACCCTCAATCCCAACACACCTATAGTGCTTCATAAGAGAACTTAGGCCCACCTTTTCCCAATAGGTATAAAAGGGTAATAAAGTGATGCAGACAGAGGACCTAATTTTCCATTGGTCCTTCTCTTGTAAGAATATTCTAATTGGTTTGAGGAGAAAAAAATAAATAAAAATCTTTAATGATTAGGGAGTTTCTGAGGAACTCTCCATTCTTAAAACTATAGCAAGAGTATATTTATATTATATACTATATAAATAGTGAGCATTTATGTAGTACTTCTAAGAATTTGCAAAACCCTTTGCAAATATGACATAATTTTATCCTCACAATGTGAGGTATGTGCCTTTATCCCCATTTACAGCTGAGGAAATTGAAACTGAGAAAGATTAAGTGACCTAAATAGGGTAAAATTTGAACTCAGATTTTACTGATTCTAGGGCAGCTAAGTGGCACAGTGGATAGAATCCTGGAATTGGAGTCAAGAAGACTCATGTTTGTGAGTTCAAATTTGGTCTTAGTCACTTACTAGTTGTTTGATCTTGAACAAGTCACTTACCTGTTTGCCTCAGTTTCCTCATCCGTAAAATGAACTAGAGAAGAAAACACTAAGTCACTCCAGTATTTTTGCAAAGAAAAACCACAAATAGGGGTTTGAAAAGTCAGACATGACTGAAAAATGACTAATTACACACATACATGCACATACACATACTTCTTAGTTCTAAAACTATCTAATCTTGCTGTCTATGGTGATCTGGGTATGGGAGAAGCTGCAGCTGTGCTCTAATGTATTTTGATTTTACTCCTAACATTTTTCCATTATATTTTTATTTTATCCATTTGAGCCTATGGTTAAGTAATATAATACATAATCAATATTTTTGTGACTGACTCCATGATACAGGGTTCATGTAATTAGAGTGCCCATACAGCCCAAAGGTAAGAGGGCAGAGTTCTCCCAGTGGGGTAGCTGAGCCAAATCAAGATAGTTATTGGATAAGTCCACACTGACTACATCTAGAGACTAACCAGATAAACCCTGCCACCCACAAAAGGAGGGGCACGAGGAGAGAAGAGAGAAATTGCCTTCTCTTTGAGATCCCTAGAATTTGGCATCTTCCTGAAGTTGCCCTCAGCTGGTGAGTAGAGAGTATAACAGCTGAAGTGAATGGGAGATGGCCAACAATAATTGGACCCTCATCACTGAAAAAGGATAAAGTGACTGGCTGGCAATGCCCCTGTTTGCTAAAGAACCACAGAATGTTAGAGATGAAAGGAAACAGTTAAACGGGCCCAGACTCATTTTAATTAGAAGTCAACTGAAACCCAGAGGGATGATGTTATTTGCCTAAGTTATGACAATTGACAACTTGACTCAGTTTTCAAAAGATCAGGCTCAGATTCAGGTCAGGACTAGAATTCTAATCTCACCTCATAAGTGTTTTTCCTCTCTCTTCTGTAGATGGCCCAGTGGAGGAATCGAAACCCAAGCCCAAGTGAGTATGAAATCTTTTTGATTGGGTGCTAGAAGATAGCAAAGATAAGAGTGTCTCAAAGATAAGAGTGAGTAAATGTAAATAGTTATGACTAAGATTAGTGCAGGGACACCAGAGAAGAGTGGGAGGAGGGAAGGGATCAACAATCCTTTTCTGTCTAAAGGGAGAATTAGATCAGAGACCTTTTCTGCAACTGAGGCTGGAATAGGGAAGAAAGGATACCTAGATAGAGCTCAATTACTCTCTTTTAACAAATAAATTTTTATTTTGCTTTTACACAAACCTAATTATTCTCCTATATGCATCCCTTCCCCCCTCTCAGACAGTCACCTCATATAGCAAAGAATTTTTTAAAAGAAAAAAATTAGCAAAACAGATAAATACACTGAAAAATTAGGCAATATATGTAATGTTCCATGCCTGGAACCTTTCACCACTCATCCTTCCTCACAAACACCTCTTTGCAAAGGAGTGGGAAGATGTCTCTTTGGGGCCAAATGATCAGATGTTTTCTTTGGGGCCAAAATTATATATTTTGTAATTTTTCAACATTTATTTTTGTTTTGTGGTGGTTGTTCATTACATTTGCATCATTGTAGAGATTCGGTGTATTGTTTTGGTTTTAACTGTTTACTTCTCTCTGCATCAGTTCATGTAAGTCTTCTCATGTTTCTCTCTAGTTATTATTTCTTACAATACTATAATAATCTATCACTTCATGGTCCAAAATTTATTCAAACCATTCCTCAATGAACAAGCATTTATTTGTTACAACAAAGGCATAAATTATGAACTTTCCAACCAGCATTTTTTCCAGGTGACGTCAGTATGGATCATAGGGACACTTGGGAGGCACACCTGGAGTGACAGAAAGAGGAGGAAAAATTTGGAAACTCCATAGTGTGTGGATGATCTGAGGTTAGGGGTTCTGTGCTAGCCTTCATTCATTAACAAGGTACCCAATCAAAGGTTCTCTAGGATTCTGCTTTTAGCCATCTTCAGACATTGTCTAGAGATGAAATGAGAGCAGGGGGTTGGAGAGGGAAACACATGCAGTACAGCCAGAGTCTCAATAGCTCCTCAAGTTTCCTTCCATTTCAATGAGAGCTTCTTAAAATGAATAGAGATTACTCCTAATTACAATCCTCATTCCTTATAGGGATTTAGAGCTGGAAAGGATCTTAGATATTAGTTTCCAAACCTTTTATTTCACAGATAAAGAGACTGAGGCTCAGGTGATAAAAAAAAAAATGAATTCAAATTCACAGCTAGTAAGTAGCAGTCAGGATCTGAACCTACCTCTCCACCTGCATTGTTAAGATATTGTCCTGCCTTCCTCATGTCTTTGAAACACCTTTTTTCTTCCACAAATCTATAAGGTAGCATCTTTCTTTGAGTTCATCTTGCTTTCTTCATCTCTAAAATCTGATTAGATGGTCTCTGAGGCTTGTCCAGTTCTAACACTATCAGTTTACGACCTTATGACTCTTTTCATTCTCTATTGAAAGACAATTTGTTGAAAGACACATTTCAATTGTGACTGACTCTTTGTGAACCCATTTGATATTTTCTTGGCAAAGATACCAAAGTGGTTTGACATTTCCTTCTCCATTTCATTTTACAGAAAAGGAAATTGAGGCAAACAAGGTTAAGTGACTTCTCAGGGTAACAGTTAGGAAGTGAACTCAGGTCTTCTAGACTCCAGGCCTGGTACTCTGTCAACTGTGCTATAAGAACATAGAGAAAAGTCCTAACTAAAATCCTTGCTCCTACAAGATGTCTTCCTCATTCCCTCATTATTCTGTGCCTTCTCTCTGTTAATTATTGTCTATTTATCCTGAATATGGCCAGCTTTGTATATATCTATTTGCTGATTGTGAGCTTATTGAGGGTAAGGACTCCCTTTGCCTCTTTTCATACCCTCAGCCTTTAACATCATGCCTGTAGTGTAGTAGGCACTTAATAAATGTTTACTGATTGATTGAAACCGGAAGAGAATACTAACCTCTTCCCTATCTTTGCTTTTGACATCCCCATCTAAAATATAAGGGGATTGGACTGTGGGCTGTGGGGTCAGTCAGTCAATCCACAGGCTTTTATTAAACATCTACTATATGTCAGGAACTGTGCTAAGTGCTAGGGATACAAAAGAAATGTAAAAGACAATTCCTGCCCTCAGGGAGATCACAATGTAAAATTGTCTTTTCTAGCTCTAATGAGTACCTGTGAGCATCTTAGACAGGGTTATATTTTCATGATCTCATTCCTTAAGCAGGAAAATGTCTTTTAAAAAAATAATAGCTTTTTATTTTTAAAAATACATGCAAAAGAGACAGCTGGATGGTGTGGATAGAGCACCAGCCTTGAAGTCAGGAGGACCTAAGTTCAAATCTGGCTTCAAACACTTCACACATCCTAGCTGTGTGACCCTGGGCAAGTCACTTAACTCCAATTGCCTCAGCAAAAAAAAAAATACATGCAAAGATAATTTTCAACATTCACCTTTGCAAAACCATATGTTCATTATTTTTCTCCTTTCCCCTTCCCCTCCCCTGGTCAACAAGTAACTTAAGTTAAACAGTTGTAATATCAGGAAAATGTCTTGAAGGCTGGAGTTAAAGAAGCTACAACCCAAGTAAGTGTCCTGAGGTTAGTTGAGAGTTGACTGTGTTGGAGCCTTGGGGTTTGGAGAAAGGAAATAGGCCATCTATGCTGTGGCTCACTCTGGTTTCCCATAAAACAGCTTTGCTCCTTACTTCCTGGGACTTTTGACAAATCAGTCACTCCTCTTGTCTGGCCTTAGTTTTTCTCATACATAAAATGGGAGAATTGGACCCTCCAGCCACAAACCTTTATAACCAAGATGATGGCAGTCTTCACTAATCCCATCTCCTTCTTCCTTGCAGGCTTTTCATGCCCAACTTGATACCACCAAAAATCCCTGATGGAGAGAGAGTAGATTTTGATGTAAGTGTTGTGTCTGCAGAGAGCAGGTCAAAAAGTCAAGAGAACTCTCCTTCATGGGGAAGAAAGGAGCTCTGTATGGGTTGGAGTCAATCTGGGTGGAATGATCTTCTACCCTCCAGAACATGCAGGTCCATGCCTAAACCACTGAATAGTGTCAGAGGTCAGGGTTGGGAAAAACTCAGGTTCTTCTGTTGTCCACTATTGCACTTGACTGTCTGCTTGGGAGATGTCTCACTCCTCACCACTGGTCCTATGCCTACTCCAAGCTTGGGAATCCTAATTTAGAACTAGAGATTTTGCTAGATATTTGATGACGTTCATAGAATATTGGAGTTGGAGTGAGGAAGACCTAAATTCAAATTCTCTCTGTTACTTAGCAGTTGTGTGACATCGAACAAGCCATTTTTACTCTATTGACCTCCTCTTCCCAATCTATAAAATAAGTGATTGAATTTCATGAACTCTAAATTTCCTTCTGACTGTAAATCTCTGCTTCTCTGAGCACATCCTCCTCTCTGGCAGGACATTCCACCGGAAGCGCATGGAGAAGGACCTGAATGAACTGCAAACATTGATTGAGGCTCACTTTGAAAATCGAAAGAAGGAAGAGGAGGAGCTCATCTCTCTGAAGGACAGGATTGTAAGTAGAAAATCTCTGTTCTCTTGACCAGGAAGCCCTATGAGGCTGGGCTTGTGAACTGGAGTCTTGTTCCTCTGGCTAATGTGTTCAAGTTTGGAATGTTTCTGAATCTTGCCCCATTTAATAGCCTACAACCCAGTATCATTTATTATATTGTTATATTTACAAAGCTCTTTACAATTTACAAAACACTTTCCCTAGAATGGTCCTGTGAAGTAAGTAGTCTAAGTATTGTTACTACCATTTGATGGCCAAGGAAGTTGACTCAGAGAATTTTGGGGGCTTGTGTAGTGTTCACAACTTATAATGAAAGATAGTATTTATATAAAGCTTTGCAAAGTACCACATATATGCAACATATTATATATGCATGTATATAACATTATTTTCTTCAGTTCTCATAACAATTCTTTAAGATAGGTGCTATTATTATGCCTATTGTACCTATGGGGAAACTGAGGCAGATAAAAATTTAAATGTCCATTTTACAGATGAGGAAATATAAGTGATTTTCAGAAAGCATTAGTGACCTCCCTAGAGACATATACTTAATTAGCATTTCAGAGGGGATTTGAATTCAGGTTTCCTCTCTCCAAGTCTTCCACTCTATCCACTATGCTACCCAGTTACTAATTAGTGATGGGAGCGATGATCTGAATGACCATCTTTCTGATTCTAAATCTGGTGTACTTTGCGCTCATATCCAGTGACATAATTCATGTCAAGCCAAGCACTTTGTAAACCTCAAAGTTTGCAATTTTAGCTATTGCTGTTATTCTTCCTTGCTTTCTAGGTATCCCACTCTATCCCTCTCCCCTCAAACTCTGTTGATTTCGATCCCATACTGCCAATGAATCTGTTCTATAGCCTCTTCCAATTCACTCCCTAGATGATAGAAAGAATAGCTGTGACTTAATCCTGGTGTATAAAGGTAGTTTTTTTATTTTCTTTTTGTTTTTACATACCTGTGACTTTATTGCTCTATGGAGTTCCTGGTGAGGAAATTCCCTCTGCCAGTGTAAGATCACCAACTGTTCAGCACCTTTTCTTTTTTAGAGAGTTTCTCAGAGCACAGAGAGCTCAAGGAACCAGCACAGAATCACACTGATGATGACACCAGTGTGTCAAAAGCAATATTTGAACTGGTACTTCCTGACTCAAAGGCTCATTTTCTACTTTACTCTGCTATTGTATAGATAACATACAAATTGGTTAATTCACACACACACTCACACACTTACAAACATACACACACATATACATCCCTCAAGTATTATCTATATTTATGGAATCAATACACTTAGGCTTATAGATGTAGAAGAGGATATAGATGACCTCAGAGGTTATTTGGTACAACTTCTTTATTTTAGATGAGGAAAGGGACACCTGGCAAGAGATTAAATGACCCTGCCCACATCACCCAGGCAGTATTGAGTCAGGATTTAAAGTCAACACTTCCTAACTTCAAATTTATCATTCTTCCTCTTACATCACTTCTACGACTATTTACCGCCCAAAAGTCTGCTCAGGAATAATCTTATCTGTGTTTTTCTGGTGGTCTTTGACTAATAGTAAATTGCCCTGTACAGCTATTATTTCTGAGATCAATTATGGAGTAGGAGCTTGGGAGTTTGGAACAAAGTTTTAACAAGTTCAATAAGAATTTATTAAGTATCTGTTGTATACAGAACAGTGTACTTAGGGCTAAGGAAGACACAAAGGTTAAATAAAATAGAGCATCTACTTCATGACACATACAATCCAGAAGAAGGATGTGATGTTTCTATCAATAATTACTATGCAAAACAGAACATGGGAAGTGCATAAGAGAAGTACAAACCAAGTGTTAGATGAGACCTAAGATGGGAAGGTTCTTTATTGACTAGGAGTATCTAGGAAGGCTTCATGGAGAAAATGGAATTTGAGATGGGCTCTGAAGGACAGATAATTCAGCAGGGGAGTATGATGGGTGGAGGTCATTTCAGACTTAAAGAATACTGTAAGAAAAGATAACCAATGTGAGGGATACTCATAATCATAGATCTGGAGCTAAAAGCAATCTTTGAGACCATCTGATTCAGCCCTTCCCTATTTCAAATGAGGAAACTGAGGTTCACAGAGTATATTCTGAAGCTCAAATTAGTATTTAAATCTGACTGGCAGAGTTGGGATTTGAATCTTGGTCCAAATCCAGTGTGCTTTTGTTGTTCATATTGTGTAGAGTGGAGTGTATGTGGAGGAGAGTAGCATGAGTAAAGCTGGAAAAATGGTGCTAGCTTGTGGAGGGACTTGAATTCTAGGCTAAGAATTTTGGGTTTTATAAGTAATAGTGAATATTAAAGCTTCTTGAGCAAGGAGTGAAATGATAAAATCATAAAGAATATCATCAGGCAGTTGGGTCAAGGATTTTAGAAAGGTGAAAGTGAAACTGAGATTAGACAGCTCTATGTTGGATTTGCTCCTATTACATTTTCCCAATTCTTACCTGATGGCTCTTGAGAAAAGAGACTCCTGTTAGAAAAATGACGGAGTCACAAACTTTCAAATTGTTAAAAAAAAAAAAAAAAAAAAAAAGCAATATCTTCAAAGTGCAATAAAGCTAAACAAAATTTAAAAAAGAAAAGAAGAGGCTCCTCCTTCTCTCTCTCTCTTTCCCTTTTCGTATTGGTCATAATTCTTTTCCTTGTAGGAGAATCGGAGGGCTGAGCGAGCGGAACAGCAGCGCATCCGGAGTGAACGGGAGAAGGAGCGTCAGAACCGTTTGGCGGTAAGTGACCATAATGCTCTCACACAAGGTGTTCTTACCACCCATCACCACCACCACCAATTTATTGTTGCCTGATTCAAAGAAACAACAGAAGTTATACCCCTAATACATTGTTTCTGACCAGGCTGTCTTGGTCAGAATGCACAAATCTCAAAGTTCAAGCTCCCTCCAGATTATACATCAAAGGAAAATTGGTTATTCCTGATTCATTCAGGTTTGGGATAGGAAAGAAACCTCATAGGTCACAGAGCTAAAAAAAAAGGGGGGTGTCTTAGTAATTGTAATCACTTACTCAAATTCACACAGTTAATAGCATAGATGAAATTAGGACCCAGATGTCCTCATTCTACATTAAACAATATTTCTACTCTATTCCACTATATATGTTAGTTAAACAGTATTATTAAACAGTTACTATATTCTAAGCACCATGCTAGGAATGCAAAGAAGGGTTAAAAAAAATAGTCCCTGTCCTTGCAGATTTTATGTTCTAATGAGGGAGTCAATATTTACTGAATAGGTACATGCAGCACACACACACACATATATATGTGTGTGTGTATATATGTATATTTACATATATGTATGTCTATATTAGGATGTTTGAATAAGATGATTTAATTGGAGATTGTTTCATAGTTGAGGGATGAATATAATGGGGTAACATAGCCCTTTCTGTGGTGCTATGTTGGAAAGATCACTGGGACTGGAGTCAGAAAAAGGAGATTTGAATCATTTACTAGCCATATAATATTAGGCAAGTGGTTTAACTAGAATAAATGTCAACATTTGTATCGGTATTCAAAAATAAATTTTCAGGAACTATCCCAGACCAGCTATGGTCTTCTCTAAGTGTATCTTCCCACTCAATGGCAAATGCTTTCCCCAAAGACAACAGCTGGTTTCTTCTCCCTGGATTTTCTATTAACTCCTCATCCCACTCTATTCCCTTTCACCTTACAACAACACAGGAAGAAAAAGCCCGAAGAGAGGAGGAAGAGAACAGGAGGAAGGCTGAAGATGATGCTCGGAAAAAAAAAGCTCTCTCCAATATGATGCACTTTGGTGGTTACATTCAGAAGGTAGGAAGGATGTGCCATGGAGATAGGGGCCCAGTCCCTGAGTAGGGAATTAGTAATAAACGAGGATACATCATATGAATAAAGATTAGACTACAGGATTTATGTTGGTTACTCAGGAAGAATCTCCCATTTACTGGTTATAAACCTCACCCTTTTAAGACTTCTAAGCGTGAGACATCTCTTAAACATAGAGATCCCTCTCTCAACCCCGCAGTGTGTCCAGCCTTCCTGATTCCCTTAGAAGCTGCCTCTAGCATCTCCTGGGATACTTCTCCCTGTTCAATAGTAGCAAAGTCTTCCCCATTGCTCTATTGATTCCTCCCCACATTGGTAGGATTGATAGTAAGAGGTACCTAAAGACACTTAATAGGACCCCAAATTTTATCCCAAAAATAGCACTGTCTCCCTTAAGCTGTCACCCAACATACTCTCATGTTTTATTTACTTATTAATGGGATCTAGCAACATATGCTACAGAGCTATGTTTATTTGCCCCAGGGTTTGGGGCAAGTCTTTATTCCAAGCTCCTGATCTATTGGAACTTGTCCCAAAATTCCAACCCATGTGTCTAGGGGGTGGGAAGGTAGCTATCTACTTTTCATAATGTAATGAGAAATTATCTCTCAAATTTCCAAAGTCTGAAACCTCAAAAAGAATCCCTATTCCTGTCCTGCAGAGATTATGTCATAATAGACAGACAACAGTTAACATTTGCTGCTTTTTCCTTTCCTTCTCTCCCTTTCCTTGTGTTTCTCTTTTTCTCCTCTCCTACCCCTTCCCCACTTCTCCCTTGGGTCTCTGCCTGCATGCCTGAATTTTTCTCTCTTGGTTTTTCTCTCATGGTTTCCTGGTCTAGCAAGCTCAGGTAGGTATCAATATTTGAAGTCCTTTCATAAATCTGGAAAGATTCCCTAAAAGAGAAAGCAAGTCTACTGAAGAACTACAAAAGGATAATGACAGACAAAGTTAGGTTAACAAGCAAGGGACTGATGTTTTATGTTGTTATTTCATTAAATGACTCTTGAGGACCCTTTCTCTGGAGATAATGGCTTTTCGAGTTGTTCAAGTAGGGACTAGCTTGCCAGGGCTACTTTAAGAAGACCTTCATTTAGGTATAGGTTGGACTCGGAGACCTCTGAAGCCACTTTAAGTTCTGATATTATGTGATTTAAGGGTTCTAAATCTAATGGATAATTAAAAGAAAAAGATCCAGAGTTGGGGGAGGCAAAAAGTGGACAGGAATAGAGAGAAATCTGAGATTAAAAGGGAATAATTATAATGTCATCACAGATTAAGAGCTGAAAAGGGGCTTCAGGAGCCATTTAGTTCAACCACCTTATTTTATAGAAGAGGAAATGGAGGCCCAGAGGAATTAAATGATTTGCTTGCATCTACACAGATGGGATTCATGTTCCTGACTTCAAATTTGGTACCCTTCCCACTGTACCACTCCACTGGGGGAACCCAGAAGAGCCCTCTCAGTAGTAATTTTCTAGAAAGTCTAAGCTTCTTCAAGGACTCTGGCTCCCAGATAGAGCCTGGGGCCCAGAAGGGAATTGTGAGGGAGCTTTTGCAATCCTTAGGGCTTTTGTGGGATAGATATTAGTGGATGGGCAGGGGATGATAGTTTCTCCCTTCCTTAACATCCTTCTTGATCTCCTTCACTGTAGACAGAACGAAAGACTGGGAAAAGGCAGACAGAAAGAGAGAAGAAAAAGAAGATCTTGGCAGAGAGAAGGAAGGTGTTGGCTATTGACCACCTGAATGAAGATCAGCTGAGGTGAGAGGGATGGAGACCTGGTTCAAGGCTGAGCAGATTTAGCTGTTTAGGGAACCGGTCTCCACAAATAACACTAGGGGGCAGCAGCATCCCATGCATGGCTCTTGTTGGGCCTGAAGAATAGAAAAGAGTTGTAATATTTGGAATACTTAATTTGAAGGTTCATTTCAGGATCCATTGACCCCTTGAAGTGAAGGTGCAGACCTCTGCTGATAGTGACAGTGTGTTGTGACCCCTTGAGAAACCCTATGACTTACTAGTGATCACCACTCCCAACTTAATCAGGGTTCCTTCCCCTATTATTTTGTCTCACTCCTAGAGGTCCCTAAGAGACTAATAGAGGGTTAGCCTAAACCTTAGATTCTTTAATAAGCCCCCCTTTGGACCTTATACCCAAGGAGTTAGCTCAGCCTTCTATGATCTTCTAGGAAGTGTCGGCTCATTGACCCCCTCAGCTGGCAATGGACCCTTAACAGGGTCGAAAGAAATTCCCAATGTCTCTAGGACTGGAAGGAATGGTTGGGGTACCTGAGATCAAGATTGCTTTTGGGCTTAGGGTTGTGGTAACAATCTTCTGAGTGTCTTGGAACTTTGGTAATGAGTCCACAGTTCAGTGGGTTCAGTGACTGTTGTTCTGACTTGCTTTCCTCCTGTCTCCCCTGCCTCCTACTTTCCTCTGTCACAGGGAGAAGGCTAAAGATCTATGGCAAACAATCTATAATCTGGAGGCAGAGAAATTTGACCTGCAGGAGAGGTTTAAGCAACAGAAGTATGAAGTAAGAGAAATTCATTCCTTCCTTTTCTTCTTGTTATCTCTTCTGCTGTCCTGACCAATCCCTTGAGTTTCCAATGTGTTTCATTCCTCTAATTGCTGCTCAACTCCTTTCTCTCTGGTGATTACTAATTATCCCAACCTAGTCCTTCTATTTCTTTTTGGAAATCCTTTTTTGGAAGTCTTCTCAAGGTCCTTCAGTTTCCTGCTTATCCCCTGTTATCACTAACAGAAGTAATATAGTGAAAAGAAACGGGCTGGGAAGTCAGGAAATTTATGTTTGAATTCCAACTCTACCCCTAGCTGTTCTGACTTCTCTCAGTTTTATTATTTGTAAAATGGGGGAAATTATCTTAGTCATTTCTAACACTCAGGATTTTGTAAGGATCAAATGAGGTCAGGGCATGTAAAAGATTTGCAAATTCTAAAGTACAACATAAATACAAGGTATTAGTGTCATTCTTTTCTTGCCAAAGCCTTGATTAAATACTTAATTATTCCCTGGGCTGCAGCTGGGTGATGCCCAGGGAGAATTCAGTAAATGGGGCCACTGCCCTCATCAACTGGGGCTCACTTACACTGACAGGCACACGTAAAGAGATACGTAATTTCCGAACTTCCACTCAGCAGAATAGACACATCAAGGCAGTAGAAAAGGACCAAAAAGTGGGATGCCTCAAATGTGGGGTGAAGTCAAATGCATATTGAAGATGAAATGTTGTGAATCACTGCTACTAACACCCAAGGACTTGGAACTTCTTTCTGGCTATGACCTTGGGGATTTGTGATCCCTGTAAGCAGTAGGAACAGCATGAGCTTAATTCATCTGCTCCTTGACCTTCTCTCTAAAATGGGAGAACTGGACTAGTTGACTTCTCAGATCATTTTCCAGCTGTAACATTCTATATCAGATACCTGAGTTATTCTGAGTTTCTGGAGTCAGACAATCCTAGAACCCACTTCTCTTATCCCAGCCCCTCATTCCTAGCCTTTCGGAAGTCTGTGGTCTCTCATTTAGAAGTTTCCCTATCAAGTAAACGTGAGTGGGTACAATGGTGTGCTGAAGCCAGCTCCAATTGCTGACCCAATTGCTAAATTTTCAGTTTGAACATTTATATTTTGGAAATTGACAAATGCTAAAAATCTGGGCTGTTATTTTGTTTATGGTCTAGACTTAAGAACACGATGGGGAAAATGTTAATAATGCAGGTGAACCTAAAAGTGTGTCCTATATATAATTTTTAAAATTGGAGTTGTTAAATATTTACCAATATATCCCTGATATAGGTTCATCATTAGAACACTTTTTAAAAGCCTCTTATCATATAATCCTGGAGTGTGAAAAAGAAAAAAACTCACTCTCTTCCCTGGACTTCAGGGTGGTCTTAGAATCTTGGTTGAACCTTTAAAGTATAACCAAGAACTTAGTGAATTCCTTCTGTATGCAGAATACTGTGTAATATTTATTGAGGGAGAAATAAAGTTCATTTAAACTGTGGCCCCTATCCTCAAGGAACTTAAAGTCTAGTAGGGAACTTAGACACCAATTCAGATAGCCATAATTCACAATGTCACATGATAAGTACATTACACAATTACAAAATCAAGGGCTCTGTATGTCTGAGGGAGTGGCATTTAAATGGGAATTTGAAAGAGAGGTAAAAGTTCAATGATAAACATGAGGAAGAAGATTTGGCTTTGACCTTTGGCTGGTTGTGTGACCCTAGTCAAGACACCTAATAATTTCTCTAAGACTAATTTTCCTTATCTGTAAAAGGGGGGGGGGGTGTAAAAAAATGCATGTTCTACTTACCTACCTCAATGCACTTATTATGAATATGAAATCAGGAATGGATATAAATATCTCCCTCTCCCCCAATGGATCTGTAACTTCTTTGATTATGGGGATATGTTCATTCCCTCCAATAAGGCAGATTATGACTGAAACTCTATGGAACATGTCCTCTCTAAAGTTTGTCCATATGAGCCGGCTTAAAAGTACATCAGAAATTTCAAAGCACTACTATATATGTGAACTATTGTTGTCATTGAGTTCAATTCAGCTATTTATTAGCTGAAATTAAATACCAGTAGTGCCAGGGGGGTTGAAAAAGAAAGACTAAATTAACAAAAATCCTTAATATCAAGAAGCTTCCAATCCACTGGAGGGCTGGGGAATGGGGATGGATGATTACCAAATTTATGCAAAGTAAATTATTGTCCTAAGCTGTACGATCCTGGACAAGTCAGTCATCCCCCTCCAACAAGGCAGATTGTAGATGAAACCCTATGGATCATGTCCTGTCTAAAGTTTGTGAATATGAACCAGCTTAAAGTACATCAGAAACTTTAAAACACTAATATACATGTGAACTATTGTCACTGAGTTCAGTTCAGCCAGTATTTATTAGCTGTGGTTAAATACCAGTAGTTCAGGGGAGGGAAGAGGAAGGGGGAGAGGGAGGTCTAAAAAAGAAAGACTAAAAAAAAAAAACAAAAAAAAAACAAAAACAAAACAAAAAAACAAACCCTTAACTTCAAGTAACTTCCAAATCCACTGGAAGGCTGGGGGGGCGGGGGGGGGGGTTGGGGTGGATAATTATCACATTTATACAAAGTAAATTATTGTCCTAAATTGTATGATCCTGGACAAGTCATTTAAACCTCACATCCTCAAGCAATTCTCTTTTAGACTGTGAAGTTCTCCACTGGGAAAGGGAGTTTCTACTTCAAATAAATCATAACTGCTCCCTAAGCTTCAGAACACATTAGACAAAAATTTTGAGGCAGGATAGCAAAAACCATATCTGGGGTCCAGAGAATTGTTTAGGTTGGCTAAGTATAACATGTGTTTGGTGAAGTAATATGAGATTAGGTCTAAAAAACAGGATAGCACCAAATTGTAGATGACCTTGAATGCCAGACAGAGGAAGCTGAACTTTAATTAGGAGGCAATACAAGACAATGAAGATATGGGATGTTTGGGCTCCCCTTCTTACCTATTGTCTCTTCCATTGGGCCAAACTCTGTCCTATTCCTGGGTTTTCCTGGTCCTGTAGCTCCGCTCACCCAATCCTATTTCTCTTGCAGATTAACGTTCTCCGAAATAGGATCAATGATAACCAGAAGGTGTAAGTGTCCACTGCTCTCCCTCCATACCCTCCTACCTAATTTGCTCTGTATACTTCCTTTCTTCCTTCTTGGTCCACATGCTTCTCTTTTTGCTTCCCTTCTACAAAGCCCTTCCTGATTCTTCCCCCTTTCCCTCTTTTACCTTTAATACAGCCTCTCCAACCCTTATTCCTCCTTCCTTAGGATCTGCTCTCTAATGTCTTCTCTGATGAAACTTACTCAAGCTCATTCTATATCTGAAATTGCTTTCTTCCTTGCAGCTCCAAGACCCGAGGCAAGGCCAAAGTCACCGGTCGGTGGAAATAGGAGAAGGTCAGGGCACCTCCTCTGCATGGAGGTTAGGAGGACCTTCAGAGTCCCAGGCTTCTTCACTGATGAATCTGCTAGATGTTTCTCTACTCTTCTCTGACGTCGCAATCCCACTTTGTCCCTGCTTCGTTTGGCTCACTCTGGAGATCAGAGAGAGTTTTGAACTTGGATGCACAGAGCTAGCCCAAGAGGGCTTCCTTCCCCAGATACATATACACATAGTGCCTCTAATAAAAGTCAACACAGACATAACAGTGTCTTGTCACTTCTCCAAAATGAGAAGAGAGAAATTGAGTCTAAAAACTTATTCTCTACAATTCTGACCCCAAAATCAGGTCCTCAAATTCAATTCAATTCAGTAAATGTTTGAACACTACTATTTACAAGGTAGTAAATGGCTAGGTAACTGGCTTTAGAATAAGGAAGAGCTGGGTTCAAGTCTTTCCTATGACTCATATGAACTCTGGAGCCCTGAACAAGTTACGATGTCTTATTGCCCCCAAGCAGTTTCTGTCTCTATAAATTGCAGAACGATTGCTGATCTGCATTGGTAGACAGTTTCCTTCCCAGGCAGTTCCCTGCACTGATGAAATCACGGATGTGGATTAAAAAACCCCCAAAACCAAAAAATCCCTCAAGGCTCAGCACTATACCAGGCCCAACAGCCACAAAAATGGAGAATGACATAGTCCCTGACTTCGAGAAAATAAATCCAATAGAGGGTCATAAATTAATATGTACACAATGATGATAGGATAGAATGTGGAAGGATCCAGGTAAGATGAATTCAGAGAGAGTGCTCTGAACAAATTTTGGAGGCAAAGCTCATCTTCAGTTGAGAGGATCAAAAAAGACAAGGCATGTGAATTGATTCCTAAAGTGTGACAAGGATTTCAAGTAGAGATGTGGAGGTTGTACTTGGGGGATAATTTGCAGAGAGGTCACTATGATAGTCCAGGCAAGAGGTAATGAATTAGGACAACTATAGTAGTAAGACTGGAATCACCAGATGTTGTGGAGATAGCATTCACAGGGACTAGCAGCTGATTGGATGTTAAGTCCAAGGGGGAGGAAGACTAAAAGGTTCTACCAAGATCTCAAGCCTGCATAATTTGGGGGTGGTGATGCCATCGAGAGAGACAGGGAGGATAGCAGGGAAGTGGGAGAAGCTTAGGAAAGACTGTCAGAAAGCATTTATTAAGCACTTTTTAAAGCACTGTGTACCTGGCAATGATCTAGTCTCTGGTAACACAAAGAGCGAAACAAACATTCTGCTCTCAAGGAGTTTGTATTCTGTGGGCGAAGATGATGTGAATATGTGTTTTATGTTACATATGTTATGTAAACATGACTATTTAGACACTAAATTTACATGAAATGAATATGAGGTAATATTGGGGCAGTGATTTTTTGGTCAGAAAGAGCTTTGACCTACTGAGTTTGAAATCCTAGAGGGACATTCAAAGGGAAATGTTTAATAGGCAGATAGCATATGGGTGTGGCAGTTGGGAAAAAGCTCTAATATAGAAAAAACATTTTCAGTTTCTGGAAATCCTTTATGTTTCTCTTTGTTCTTTTCCTCCCTTCTTCCCTCCCTTTCTTTGTTCTTTCCTTCCCCTTTTCCTTCCTTTCTTTTTTCTTTCCTTTCTTCCTTCCTCCCTCCTTCCCATTCTTCCCTTCCTTCCTCCCTTCTTCCCTCCCTTCCACCCTTCCTTCTTCCTTCCTTTTTTTCTTCCCTTCCTTCTCTCTTCCTTCCTTCCTTCCTTCCTTCCATCTTTCCTTCCTCCCTCCCTCCTTTCCTTCCTTCCTTCCTTCTCTCCTTCCTTCCTCCCTCCTTTCCTTCCTTCCTTCTCTCCTTCCTTCCTCCCTCCCTCTCCCTTCCCTCTGTCCCTCCTTCCTCCTTCCTTCCCTCCTTCCTTCCTTCTCTCCTTCCCTTCTTCCCTCCTTCCTCCTTCCTTCCTTCCTTCTCTCCTTCCTTCCTCCCTTCCCTTCTCCCTTCCCTCCTTCCTTTCCTCCTCCCTTTTCCCTCCTTCCTCCCTTCCTTCCTTCCTTCTTCCTTCCTTCCTTTTTTTCTTCCCTTCCTTCCCTCCTTGTCTTCTTCCCTTCCTTCTCTCCTTCCCTTCTTCCCTTCTTTCCCTCCCTTCCCTTCCATTCCTCCCTTCCATTTTTATCCTTATCTCTTCTTAGTTCTCCTTTTTTCCCCCCTAACTCCCTCCTTCCTTTTCTACTACCCTTCATCCCATATACAACATACACAAAACCAATACAGGGCTTCAGGGGAAATGATGTATGTTTTTCTCCAGTCTGAGAAGTGATCTAATTTGATATTCTTCCCACCCAGGGCAGAAAAACTAAGGAATAATAAATTCAGCTGCAGGGGATTATGATTTTAGTCTCTTGTGAGTCACTAAGGGCAGCAAGCACTCTGGAAGAAGGTTGTAAATTGGGGACTGTGGATTTTCTCAGCAGTGAGTCATGGGAGAGGAACAATGGAGGGCCTCCTTAGTATCAGTCTTTGTTTTCATTTCTGTCCAAGTACTGCTCACTAAAAGTCAGGAATCTCAGGGCAATCTAGGAGGGGAGGGGAGAGGAAGGAGAGTTAAGTTAACCAGACAACCTTATGACTCCCATCTACAGAAAGTTCCCTGGGCCCTCCATTTCCTATTGGAATTTTTGGACTGAAGAGCATAAACACTATGGTTGGGTAGACAATAATAGATCAGTTTTTTAGGAAAAGGAGGTTGTTGGACAGAGAAATCAGGCAAGAAGGTGGAAGGGTGATTGTGGTCATGGCTTAGTGGGGAGAGAGCAGGTTTGCTTGGGAGAGAAAACCTGCCCAATAGTTTCCTTTACCATCAGACCTTGGTATTGGAGCTGAAAGGGTGTGAGAAATCATTTTATCCAAGTCTCTCACTTTACAGATGTGGAAACTGAGGCCCAAACGAGAATGACATTTCCAAAAGCAAGCAACTATAAGACTAAGGTTAAAATTTAGACCTCTTGATTCTACCACATCTTGTTCCAAATAATGATGTCATGGTGATAATGGGGCTGATGCTTGTCTACTTTCTGTTCAAAAGATATGTACTCAACAGGATCCTGAGGGTGATTGATAAGGGGAAGGCAGTGAGAAATCCTCAGTGGATGATTAGCCATGCCTGTGGTTGGCACTCTTTCTCCCCATCAGGTGGTGCTACTTGACTCAGTGTAGGGCATGAGCTTCATGCTCTCCTCAGCCCCCACCTTGGGCATATTTTCCAGAGCCCAGCCCCGGGTAGCTCCCATCATTGTCTCTGCATTCACCTGTCAGCTCTCCTGTGCACCACCCTGGCCCTTCCCCAGCCCTTCCCTAGCCTGGGTGGGACAGCTGAGTCAGCTTAAAATGTCTTCTTCCCATGGTGGGCATCCTTCCTTCCTCCCTTCATCCCTTTCTCAGCTCTGGTTCTCAGCCCTGAGAAGTATTGCCTTCCCTCAACACTGACTAAACCAGAATGCAAGAAGTCTAGTAGGCAGAGTAGAAAAAACAAGAGTAAGAGTAAGAATTCTCCTTCAATTCAATCCTTGTGCCTTAGTTTTCAGACTGATAAACTGAAATAGTCAAGTTTAAGTCACCTTCCCATGGTAGCATAGGTCAGGTTCCTATAAACCCTTCCTTCTCTCCCCATGTCCACCAGAGATTAATACATCTATCTCTAAAATGGGGTGGGACCTTAAATAAGAAATTTCCAGGAAGATTCTGCAAAATCCTTCATTTTCTTATTCTAGGGCTTCAAAACTCTTCCTATGCTCTTCACTTCTATAAGTAGGATCTTACTCATTCTATTACCTTCTGATTTCATCACCTCTCTAGTGCCCAACTCCAGTCAAGGCATATATAGGAATATTTTGAGCTCCCTAGCCATGATACCTAGGAAACCCCGCTTTGCTTTGTCTTCAGGGTCTTGGGAGGAATTCCTGGTGCTGGCTCAGTAGGTCATTCAGCTATTAAGAAAATCAAGGGTTAAGCTGGGTGTTTCCCCACTAGCTTACTCAGGCACCTGCCTGTGCAAGAACATTTGTAGATAACTGAGTCTGGGGAGGCAGGTTCTGTCCCATCCCACTTACTTCTAGCAGCAGAGAAAGAGACAGTATGAAATTTTGTTGGTGAAAGGGAAGGGGAAGGAGGCCTGTGGGAATGTTGGGGGAGAAAGGAAGTGGACCTGGGACAGGGAAAGCAGCTGATCTATCCACAGAGAAGCTGGGAGCCTCAGCTGCCTCTTCCTTCCCCAGGATCCAGTGAAACTGCAAACCAAACCAGTTTGGGTCTGAAGGGAGCATGCAGGTAGGCTGGCTAGACGCCTGGATTGGCAAGTTATAACCTTATGGCCCCCTGCAAATATCTCTGGGAAAGGAAAAGAAGATAAGTAAGTGTAAGATAAATAAGTGTGCTTGTACATTACCTGGAGATAAACACACATAGACATTCCCAGACACATGCATATATATACCCAAACCGAGCTTTATCTCATAATATTCACATTAATATACCTTACAAAGTGCTTTTCTCAGCATAACCAGGTGAACTAGATGATAATAATAATGACTGAAATTTAGATGATGTTTTGAGGCTTTCAGAGAATTTCCTGCATATTCCAATAAGGTAGTGAATGCTTTTGTAATTATTTCCATTTTATGGAGGGAGAAACTGAGGTTTAGGGAAGTTCCATGACTTGCCTATAGTTACACAGCTGTTAATAGATAGAGAGCTGAGATTTAGGGTAATGGGATTGTAGATCTAGAACCAGACAGTATGTTAGAGGCCAGAGAGACCATTTTGCAAATGAGAAAATGAGGTTCAGGAAGGTTGAGTTGACTTGCAATAGGTCATAAGGTGGTAAGTAGCAGAGGTAGAATTTGAACTCAGGTCTTCACTAGAATATCATTACCATCATCATCATCGCCATCACCCCCATCATCATCTTTATCATTATCATCACCACCATCATCTTCTACATCTTTTACTATTTATCAGACACTTTTTCCATTCCAGCAAAAATTGTAGTTAAAGTTATTTTCTTGACAGACGTATAAACTTATTATCATAGGGAACTGCTGATGTGGAAACTCCTGACACCAATATAGAATAGCTAGTCCCTTACAATGTCAAGTTTTAGCTAATTTCCTGAGGGCATTGAGAGAGATTAAGTGACTTCTCTAGGATCACACAGCTAAAATGTGGCAGGAGAGGATTTGTTCCCAAATATTTCTGTCTCTAGGACTAGCCATCTCTCCACATAATTGAGTTGTCTCTTGTTTGATGTCTACAGAAAGAATTTAAAGTTTACAAATAGCTTTACACACATTGTCTCATCTTGTCCTTACAATGGCCCTGGAAGGAAGATTACACCCTCCCCCCCATATTATCATCCCCATTTTATAGAGGAGAGAATTAAAGTTCATATAGGTTAAGTAACTTCAAGATTATATAGTTAAGAAGTGTTTGAAGCAGAAAGAAATCAATTCTTCTCTCACTTAAAGGTCAACACCTTTTCCTATCATACCAGACTATCTTATCTCCATTTTGCAGATGTTAAGACTGATCTTCAGAGAAATTAGATGGCTTGACTCATGATCACAAAGTCAATAACTATTAGAAGAAAGCCTTGAGCCCAAGTCTTTCCTGATTACAAGCTAAGTGCTCTTTTTAACATCAGAAGCTGCCTAATTATTCCCATTTTAATGGGGAAGAAATTAAGGATTAAAAAGAAGTGACTTACCCACAATCACATAACTAGTAAGTGGAATTCCAGTTTTTCTACTCCAAATTCATTAGACTTAGGTATGTACATTTTCTGTTACAAAGGTTCAGCACATGCTCAATGAGATGTAGCTAGAAAACATAGTAGGATAAAAATTATCTCGTATATGTATGTGGCATGTGGATGTACATATACAGAGAAAAAGGGTTGTAGTAGATAGAGCTCACAACTTGGAGTCATGAAGACCTGTCAAAGACACTTATTAGACCCTGGGCTAATGAATCAGTTTCCTTATTTGTAAAATGATGGGATTAGGTTAGATGACTTCTAACAACCCTTTCAATCCTAAATCTATGCTCTGACCTACATCCATGTCCTCATTCCCTTAACTTTCCCTATTCTTCCGCAGTCCTGCCTTTTTGTTTGTTCCATGGCCCAAGCAGGCAATGTCCTGCCCACTCTCACTTCTGCCTACTCCTATGTTGGGATATCCCAGGTAATGTGGGACTCTGCCAGCCAAGCTATTCTGGTCTCTGTATGGGATATGGTGATCCTTCTTTAATCTGGCCATTGACATAATGAGGATAGAGAATGTTTAGACAAGAAAGGCCTAATTCAAGTCCAGGAATGGGTATAAGAAAGACTTAATTTAGATATGAGTTTCTTTGTGCAGAATCTCTGCTCTCCAGTAGGCAGAGTCCAAAAATCTATCAAAAGCTAGTGTTTGGGCTTTGTTTGTTTGTCTGTTTGTTTTTACTTAGTTTTTCCAGGAGCTTCCCTTCTCAGTTCCTGCATTGGATCTGCCAAGGGCAAAAGTACTCAGAAATTTTAGTCCCTCATTCTTCCCTCTTTATGCAGCTTTGTTTTAAGGAATGAAAAATAAAAAAAGACCTTCAGGCACCTAAAGGAGGCCCTCTCAGGGAGAACCAGGCACGTCTGTATACGTGTAGGACATGTGTATGTGTACGGTATGCATGTTGGGTGTGTTTGCTATTTGGGGGGCCAGGAGACTGTTCGGACTGGCTTAAAGATTGACTAGCGAATTAATCAATCAACATTTATTAAATGCCTACTATGTGTCGGGAACTGTCCTAGGTAGTGCGTCTCTAACTGCCAGGTGACCGTGTATAAATCACTCAACCCTACTGAGCCTATTAATCAACCCCTTGAAAATCAACTATTCCCTATGGATCCCAGCCAGCCCTGTCATGAGGAAGAATTATTATGGATGGTAAGAAAAAGCCATAACTAATTGCAGAGTAATCATCATTATAATTACTGTTGCATTGAAGGCAAAAGAAACCTCTTTTTCCTTTTTCATACTCATTATACATGCTATTAATATGCTTTTGCCTTCTCTCTATCTCTATGCTAGCTTCCATCACATGCTCATTTTTCCATATTTTAATTTTTTTTTACGTGTGTATATGAGGTATCACTCCCAATTGAGTAAAAGCCCTTTGAGGTCAGGAATTTTATTTTTGTCTTTGCATCCTCTTCACCACATATAGGGCCAAAACCTATGTTTTCCTTAGCATAAAGATCTTTCAGCAAGACAGTTTCCCCTTCCCAATGGGAATTGTTATGCAATTTACAGTACTGGGGATTTAAAAGACATTTGCTGATTAAATAAACAAGTTCCCATTATCTTCTAACACATATTCATACACACAAACATCATTCAAACACCCCTAGGTGTCCAAAAGATAGGACCTGGGCTAAAGATGCGTACCTTCTCCAAGCAAGCTGACCAAATTACTGGAGGTGCCAGGCTTTTCAGCAGACTAGACTAAGATATGTTCCTTAAATTACTTGGTAAATGAGAATCCAATAAGATAAGATACATAAGGGCAGCTAGATGGCACAGTGGATAAATCACCCACCCTGAAGTCAGGAGGACCTAAGTTCAAATCTGACCTCAGACACTTAATACTTCCTAGCCGTGTGACCCTGGGCAAGTCACTTAACCCCAATTGCCTCAGCAAAAACAACAACAACAAGATAAGGTACATACATGGAAAGGGCTTTAAAAATGTCCTTTATTGAAAACTGGAAAACAATGTGACAGAATTTAGGGTTAAACTAACATTCTCTACCATAATGAGCTCAAAATGGAGATGTTATTTGAATGTTAAAAATCATCTTTTTTTAAAAATTAGAACCTTTCTCAGTTAAAGTGAGGAGTTAAGTTTTGAATCAAACCTGAGACAGAGGTAATCATAAAAGATAAAATAGATAATTTGGGGATGCATGAAATCAAAAAGCTTTTGTACAAACAAAATTAGCCAACAAGGTGAGAAAAAACAGTCAATTGAGAAAAAAAAAATCCTCAAAGTAAATATCTCTAATAAGGGTATGAAATTCAAGATATATAGAACTAAGAAATATTTAATATGAAAAGATACTCCTCAAACAACAGATAATAAAAAAAAATACGTGAACAAAAGTTTTCAAAAAAAAAAAAGAATTGCAAATTATCAACTGTCATCTGAAAGAATGCTCCAAATCACTGATAATAAGAAAACTGCAAAACAAAACAACTTTGAGGTTTTACCTCGTACACATAACATTAGAAAAATGATCAAAAGTGGGAATATTCATAGATGGAGAGATTGAGGAAAAGAAGGCACCCTAGTGCTTTGTTGAAGGAACTAGGATGTGGTTAAAAAATTCTGGGAAACTATTTTAAATTTTGTTAAGAAAATCACTAAAATGACTATATCCTTTGATCTTGATATCTTACTGTTAGTTATATATCCCAATGAGATCAGTGATAGAAAGAAAGCGCCCATTTATAGCACAATATTTATAATAACACTTCTTGTAGTAGCAAAGAATTGGAAACAAAGTAGATGCCCATATATTGGAGAATGGCAAAACAAGTTCTGGCACATAAATGTAATGGTCTGTTACTGTTCTGTAAGAAACAATGAATACAATAAATAACAGAAAAGCATGAGAAAATGTAACATTTGGGGGCATGTGTCAACTTGTACAAGCACTAGGTAGCACAGTGGAGAGTGCTGGGCCTGAAGTTAAGAAGATTCATCTTTGTGAATTCAGCCCCAGACACTAATAAACTATATGACTCTGGGCAAGTCATTTAATCCCATTTGCCTCAGTTTAAGGAGATAATATATTAAATATATTTATAAACTATAAATAGGGCATGATAATTACATCAACTCATAGGGTTGTTGTGAGGCTCAAATAAGATGTAAAAGCTAGCATAAACCTTAAAGCATCATATGTTAACTATTATTATTATTACTAGTCTATTACTGTACTATTATTATTACTATCTATCCATTTCTTGACTTCTCTGGCTTCCTTTAAGTCCCAACTAAAATTCCACTTCTACAGGAAACCTTCCAATTCCAATGTTTTTCCCTTCAGTTAATTATTTCCTATTTATGAGCAAGTCATTTAATCCTGTTTGCCTCAGTTTCCCCAATTATAAAAAAGGGATCATAATTACATCAACTCACGGGATTGCTGTGAGGCTCAAATAAGATGTAAAACCTGTCATAAACCTTAAAGCATCATACATTAGCTATTATTATTATCATTACTATTCTATTACTATATATCCATTTCTTGACCTCTCTGGCTTCCTTTAAATCCCAATTAAAATTTCACCTCCTATAGGAAGCCTTCCAATTCAACATTTTTTCCTTCTGTTAATTACTTCCTATTAAATCTTCACATAGTTTGTTCTGTATATATTTCTTTGCATATACTCTCCCCCATTAGATTAAAAGCTCTTAGAGAGCAAGGAATTTCTTAATTCTTTTTGTATCTCTAGGATACAGTAAGCACTTAATAAATGTTTATTGAATTGATTTTGCAAGGTTATGTTGGGGAAAACTCTTTGGACACTAAAGAACTATAGTGGTGAGAGTAGGGTGACACATTGGAAAAAATTCCATCTCTCTTTTTGTCCCCTGGGTGAATTGGCTTGTTGCTTTACCTTCCAAGCTTCAGTTCTGTCATCTGTAAAATGTAAATTACCTTTAATATTCCTTACAGCTTTAAATCTTTGAGTTTATGAATTATGAAGGATTGTGGGTATTTAAATTACCCACAATTTGAAGACTCAAAAACCCCCAAACAAACCTCAAACCCATCTGCAGAGTGCTCAAGCCCAGAGGTAATCTCCACCTCAAATCCTTGCACTCAGGCTTAGCCACAAAAGCTGCACCTCTAGCATCTCTCTGGTCCCAAAGCACTTTCCCCATTAAGTTACAAATAGAAGGAAGCAGAACAGCACCAGCTAAGTAAGGCTAGGCGGGTCCTGGGCTGGGACCTGTATTTTAGGAGAGCAGCAGGGCAGGGCTCTGGGGAGATCCTGAGATTCTTCTTGGCTGTCCCTGGGCAGCATTTGTGCTTGGTGAGCAGAATGACAAGACAGGATCAGCAGCCCCACCCAGCCCACACCCTGCTGTTTCCCAGAAAGAGCAGACTGTAAGGCAGATGGTTAAAAAGGACTGGCCCATTGAAGTGAGTGTTGGGAGGGAGTCAAGGACCAAAAAAGGAGGTAAGTATGTATACTCACACTCTGGTACAGATGGTAGGTCCTTACCTCCAGTTAACACTCAGCTCTTAGCTAGGCCCTCTACTACCTGGTGTCACCCAATAGTCTCAGATATATCTCGTACTACTCCATTACATACTGTCTATAATTCTGCTGAATGGGATTCTTTGTCTCCTTTTGTATCTTTTTTTTTTTTTTTGAGATTCCAGTTTCCTTCTTTCCTATATGTAGAATATCTACTTATCTTTTTATCTGTCCTGGAAAGCTGAATTGAAATACAAGCTCCTCCAGGAAGATTTTCCTGACCCCACCAATGAAATTTCTCCCTCTGGACCCTCACAGAGCACTTTGTTCCCTTATTTATTTATTCATCATGCATTATTCAGTATTAATTATTTGTACACCTGTCAATCTCTCCTCTTCCCTCCCACTAGCATTTATAGAGCCCTTTAAGGTTTGCAAAATACTTTACAAATATTACCTTATTTGATCTTCACAACAATCCTGGAAAGTAGGTGCTATTATAATCTCTACTTTACAGATATGAAAACTGAGGCAAACAGAGGCTAGATGAAATATTTGCCCAGGGTCACACAGTTAGCTAATGTTATAGGTTAGATTTGAATTCAGGTCTTCCTGATTTCCAGTTCAATGATGGATTCAACAAAATACCTGTTGAGATTGTAAGCTCCCTGAGGCTAGGGACTACCGTCCTATCTAATCTCTTTCCCAGTGTCTGGTGCTATGAACATAGTAAGTCCTCAATAAATGTTTGATTAATTTGTGGAGAGATTCAGTTCACCTCTTTCTCTTCCAAGTTACTCATAATAAGAGAACCATAGGAAAGCCTCACATGCCAAAAGCACCATTTGCATGTACTCTTATATGGCTGTGGGCACTAGGAATTATTCAGAAAAATAGAGCATTCAGGTTCAAGGGCTTAGGAAAACTGTGATATTTTCCACATTAACTTACTAAGTTAGACATAATAATAATCTTTTCCATTTTTATCATACTTTACAATTCACTTAGTTTTTTCCCCTTAAAACATCTCACTTGGTCCTCCCCAACAAACCTGTAAAGTAAACCAGGCAGTGGAAATAATCTCCATTTTAGAGATAAATAAACTGAATATTAGAAAGTTTAAATGATTTGACTTCATAAGTGATGATCATTTCTGTTACATAATACTGGTCTCTTCATTAGCAACAGGAAAAAATTATATTGTAATGGTATTTATTTTAAAGCAATACCTTCTGAATTTTTGCATGTATTCAAATAATGTCTTTGTTGTGCAAAATGTGGGAGAAAGAACGCTGCAACATGAATCCAGACATACAGGTTTGGGTCCCTACTCTACCTCTAACTTAGTTGTGGGATAGGATAAGAATCCTCTGAATGTGGAGCCTCATTATCCTCATCTGGAAGATGAAGTGGTTCAATTCAAGCACTAGTTCTCAACCTTTTTATTTTCAGGATCCCTTTATACTCTAGAATTTATTAAAGACTTCCTCAAAGAGTTTTTGTTTATGTGTTTATCAGCTGACATGAGTTGATTTACCATATTGGAAATTAAGACTTTGTGGTATTGTTATGATCTCCATGCAGATCTCCTGAAAGATTCCCAGGACTCCACACTTTTAAAACCACTGACCTAAATGATCCCTGAAGGCACATTTATTTATTTTTAGTTTTAAGGATTTTATTTGCTGTACAATATTTTTCCTTATTTTAATTATTTTCTTTAATATTTCCCCTGTTATATTTTAAACAATTTTTACATTTTTAAAAAAACTTTGAATTCCAGATTGTATGAAACTTAGCTCCACCTCCAACCTCCATTAAGAAACCACATGTGAAGTTATATAAACATTTCCATGAAAGTCATGTTGTGAAAAAAATAGATCTCTCACGCCCCAAAACAATCCCTCAATAAGAGAGAGAGAGAGAGAGAGAGAGAGAGAGAGAGAGAGAGAGAGAGAGAGAGAGAGAGAGAGAGAGAGAAAGAGAATGTTTGAATGTTTCAATATGTATTCAGGTATAATCATGTCCTTCTCTGGACATGGCTAGTATTTTTCATCATACGTCCTTCAGATCAGTCATAGATCACTGTATTGCTGAGGATAGTAAAGGCATTTATAGCTGATCATCCCAAACATTTTGTACATAATATATTTCATTTTGCTTGAGTTCATGGAGCTTTTCAGGTCTTTCTAAGAGCATCCTGCTCTTTCCCAAGGAACAATAATATTCCATCATAATCACTTACCATCATTGGCACCCTTTCATTGGACTAGTGTATTCTTCAACCTTCATCATGAGATGATCTGGGTGCTGTATTTTTTTGGTCACAAGTTTTACATCTTTTTTATTTTGGGAAAAGTTTTCCCACTGGAGCAAATGTTTGAGCAAATTAGTATGCAATAACTCTTGGGAACAGTTCCAACTTTACAAAAGATGTCTTGGAGATGATTGCCTAATTGGCTCAACACATGAGGGGATTTGGTCATTTACACATGTTGCTGAGTTGTCTTCAACTCATCATGTGTCTGTCTGGGTTTTCTTGGCAGAAATGTTGGAATGATTCTCCATTTATTTCTCTGGCTCATTTTGCATGAAGAAACTGAGACTAACAGAGTTAAGTGACTTATCCAAAGTCATCCAGCTAGTAATGTCTGAGGCTGGATTTGAACTCAGAAGATGAACCTAAGTCAGACCTGACCCTCTAACTGTACCACTTAAATGCCCTTCCAAGCAAGTTAGTTATTTCCAATTCAGGATCAGATTTGTAGTGGATTTGATTGCTTATTAGATAATGGTTTACAAATGGCCAAGATATTCAAGAGACTTAAGTTTACTGTCCTTTTTTATTCATAGGAAAACAATATGAAGCTAGCTCATGCAATGTCATTGCTCCAAGAAGAGGTAATTTTCTTTCCTGTGTTATCTGTGGTCAACCTAGTTAGATACAGATGCTAGTTAGATAGCAGTTAGATACTGCTAATGGAGTTAAAGGGGCCCAACCTTCTATGTCCCTATGATTGCAGCCAGAGTTTTTAACTTTATCTCATTTACTCACAGTCTGAAGCTGCTCTTGAGGGCATAGCTCAAGTTTGGGATGGCACCATGTCCATAGCTGACCCCTTCTCTTTACCTCTTTTAGTATCCAGCTTTTATTTGACACGACTTCACTCACACTCTCCATGATCCAGAATGCTCTGATCCCATTGCTCCTATCATTTGTGAGAAAGTAAATCTAACAATCTCATTTCTGCTACCACTTATGAAGGCATAGACTTGAGTAGGAAGGAACCAATGATCCTTACTCTCCCTGAAAGGAAAAAAAAAATCTCTTTTTTCCCTTTCATTTTAGTCAAGTCAATTTTTGACTAGATATTAGTTAATTGGCTAATTAGTTGGTTGGTCAATTAAAAACTAGGATCAAGACAGGAAAAGATAATGACCAGTGTTGGAGGGGATGTGGGAAAACTGGTACATCAGAACATTGTTGGTGGAATTGTGACTAGATCCAACCATTCTGAAGAGCAATTTGGAACTATGCCCAAAAAGTTATCAAACTGTGCATACTCTTTGATCCAGCAGTGTTTCTACTGGGCCTATACCCCAAAGAGATCTGAAAGGAGGGAAAGGGACCCACATGTGAAAAAATGTTTGTGGCAGCCCTTTTTGTAGTGGCAAGAAACTGGAAACTGAGTGGCTGCCCATCAGCTGGAAAATGGCTGAATAAGTTATGGTGTATGTATGTTATGGAATAATATTATTCTGTAAGAAATGACCAACAGGATGAATTCAGAGAAACCTGGATTTACATGAACTCAGGAGAAGTGACATGAACAAAACCAGGAGATCCCTTGTACATGGCAACAACAAGATTATGGGATGATCAATTCTGATGGACAATGAGATGATTCAGATCAGTTCCAGTGATCTTATGATGAAGAAAGCCATTTGCACCCAGGGAGAGAGGACCTTGGGAAATGAGTGTGGCTTATAACATAGCACTTTCACTTTTTTTGTTGTTGTTGTTTGCTTGAATTTTATTTTTGTTCTCATTTTTTTTCTTTTTGATTTGATTTTTCTTGTGCAGCAAGATAATTGTATAAATATATGCACATATATTGGATTTAACATGTATTTCTATTATGTTTAATATATATTGGACTACTTATCTAGAGGGAGGGATAGGGGAAGGGGGGAATTGAAACACAAGATTTTGCAAGGGTTAATGTTGAAAAATTATCCATGCATGTGTTTTGAAAATAAAAAGCCTTAATTAAAAAAAAAGATTATATATACACATACATATGTGTATATATATGTATGTATGTATTCTGAGTGCATTCATTCCTGATTTTGGGGAGGTAGGGAATATTGTCTCCTGTTCTTAGTTTTTTAGTTAATACTAATCTTAGAAAATTTTCGAACTTGCTTTGACTGTAAAGAGCAATTTTTCTACCCTTGTTTGGATAGAGAGGACATCCAAATGGGGATAATAGGAGAAATCATTTCTTAGTATGGAGTAAGAAAGGGGGGATTTAGCTCCAGAGTCTGATAGAACAGATAAATGTGGGACAGAGAGAGGAAGGGCGTAGGAAGGGATATTGTGGATTCCTTTCTGCTTTAATCTATACTCTCATAATGGATCCACTCACACTACACAGGATTCCCTCATATCAGATCCCAAGGGAGATCAGAAGACAGTTCTTGTTAAGCACTCTGAATCCTTCTTTTGCTGAAGAAGTAGCTCCAAGACTATCCTCTGACAATGATGTAGCATCATCTCATTAAAGTTTCTTGACTTTCATTTTGGAAACACTTAGCGCAGTTCTTGGTACATATTAGGTGCTTAATAAATGTTTCTTGATAGATCAAGGGACTTCTTCTGTGATCCAGAATGATAAACACAAAGAGAGAGAATCTTCTTTCCCATATCGTCAAGATGCTAAGCATTCCATCCCAGTTAGGAATGTTACATTTACAAGAGCTCCTAGGGTTTGTGCAGAGCTGTAATTAACATGAGAAGTTGGAGCTCTGCTCCAGGGTACAGATATGTGGAGAAGAAGGGGTGGCTCATTTGAATTCCAGTAGCAACTTGGACCTTCAAGATCGTCAGATTGTCTTTTGCACAACCACCTTTCACTGTCCCCCTCCCCTATTGTTTTTGCTTCAGGTAGTTCCAGTTAGGGCTCTGGCCTGTGCAAGAGCATAGACAAATCACATCAGATTATGTTCTGTGTAAGTTGTTAGGAAGAATACTCAGTGACTTTGTGGATATTTAATTTAGAAACGCAGACCTCCAGAGAGCACTGGTAGCTCAGTAATTCTACATAAAGCCATTAAGTAAATATGTACTTATTAAATGTTTAATATGTGTCAGGCACTGTGCTAAGCACTGAGGATACAAAAAAGACAAAAGATATTGGCTCCCACTCTCATTGGGAAGATAGCATTAAAAAATGTACACAAACAATACACATACAGGATAAATTGGAGATTGCATTAAGGAGGGTTGGGAAAGTGTTCTTGTAGAAGGAGGGATTTTAAATGACAATTGAAAAAAGTCAGGGAAGTCAGAAGATGGAGGGGAGGAGGCAGAGAATGCCAGACATGGCAGACCACCAGTGAAAATGCCCAGAATAAGGAGATAAATTGTCTTACTAGAGAAATAGCAAGGAAGCCAATGTCAGTGGGTCACAGCATATATAGAATAAGAAGTAAGAAGACTGGAAAAGACCCAAAGATTCTAAATTTTGGGATAAGATTTCATTATTTGATAAAAACTGCTGGGATAACTGGAAATTAGTATGGCAGAAATTAGGCAAGGACCCACACTTAACACCACATACCAAGATAAGATCAAAATGGGTCCATGACCTAGGCATAAAGAACGAGATTATAAATAAATTAGAGGAACATAGGATAGTTTATCTCTCAGACTTGTGGAGGAGAAAGAAATTTGTGACCAAAGATGAACTAGAGACCATTACCAATCACAAAATAGAAAATTTTGATTATATCAAATTAAAAAGCCTTTGTACAAACAGAACGAATGCAAACAAGATTAGTAGGGAAGTAACAAACTGGGAAAACATCTTTACAATTAAAGGTTCTGATAAAGGCCTCATTTCCAAAATATATAGAGAACTGACTCAAATTTATAAAAAAATCAAGCCATTCTCCAATTGATAAATGGTCAAAGGATATGAACAGACAATTTTCAGATGAAGAAATTGAAACTATTACCACTCACATGAAAGAGTGTTCCAAATCACTATTGATCAGAGAAATGCAAATTAAGACAACTCTGAGATATCACTACACACCTGTCAGATTGGCTAAGATGACAGGAAAAAATAATGATGAATGTTGGAGGGGATGCGGGAAAACGGGGACACTGATGCATTGTTGGTGGAGTTGTGAACGAATCCAGCCATTCTGGAGAGCGATCTGGAATTATGCCCAAAAACTTATCAAACTGTGCATACCCTTTGATCCAGCAGTGTTTCTATTGGGCTTATACCCCAAAGAGATACTAAAAAAGGGAAGGGGACCTGTATGTGCCTAAATGTTTGTAGCAGCCCTGTTTGTAGTGGCTAGAAACTGGAAAATGAATGGATGCCCATCAATTGGAGAATGGCTGGGTAAATTGTGGTATATGAATGTTATGGAATATTATTGCTCTGTAAGGAATGACCAGCAGGATGAATACAGAGAGGCTTGGAGAGACCTACATGGACTGATGCTGAGTGAGATGAGCAGAACCAGGAGATCATTATACACTTCGACAACGATATTGTGTGAGGATGTATTCTGATGGAAGTGGATTTCTCTGACAAAGAGACTTAACTGAGTTTCATTGGAGAAATGATGGACAGAAACAGCTACACCCAAAGAAGGAATACTGGGAAATGAATGTGAACTATTTGATTTTTGATTTTCTTCCCGAGTTATTTTTACCTTCTGAATCCAATTCTCCCTGTGCAACAAGAGAACTGTTCGGTTCTGCAAATATGTATTGTATCTAGATATACTGCAACATATTTAACATATCTAGGACTGCTTGCCATCCTGGGGGGGGGGGGAGGAGGGAGGGAGGGGAAAAAACGAAACATAAGTGATTGCAAGGGATAATGTCGTGTAAAAATTATCCTGGCATGGATTCTGTCAATACAAAGTTATTATTAAATAAAATAAAATTTAAAAAAAAATAAAGTAAAAAAAAAAAAAAAAAAAAAAAGAAGACTGGAAAAGGGTCTTTTCAGACCCAAAAATTGGGTCTGGTCCTAGTGGTAATATTAAGAAAAATTCTGTTCATCTGCATCTAGAAAGAGGATTATAGGGACTGAATGTGGATCACAACATAGCATTTTCATCTTTTTGTTGTTCTTTGTTTGCTATTTTTTTCCTTTTTGATCTGATTTTTCTTAAGCAGCATAATTATTATTATTTTTGCTGAGGAAATTGGGGTTAAGTGACTTGCTTGGCGTCACATAGCCAGGAAGTGTTAAGTGTCTGAGATCAGATTTGAACTCAGGTCCTCCTGACTTCAGAGCTGGTTCTCTAACCATTGCACCATCTAGCTGTACCTCTTATGCAGCATTATAAATATGGAAATATGTATAGAAGAATTACACATGTTTAACATATATTGGATTACTTGATGTCTGGGAGAAGGGAGGGAAAAACATTTGGAACACAAGCTTTTGCAAGAGTGAGTGTTGAAAAGTATCTTTGAATGTATTTTGAAAATAAAAAACTACTATTTAAAAAAATAAAAAGTAATAATTCTTGGGGCAACTAGTTGGTATAGTGGATAGAGTATCAACCCTGAAGTCAGGAGGGCCTGAGTTCAAATTTGGCCTCAGATACTTAACAGTTCCTGGCTGTGTGACCCTGGGCAAGTCACAGCACAGCCTCAATTGCCTCAGCAAAAAAAAAAAAAAAAAGAATAATTCTGTAATTTACTGAACAATGATTTGATTTGACCTATGTCTGAGGAATATAAACAGAAATTTCTCTAGAAAGCTATATACAATGTTCTCCTTAGAAAATTCTCCTTGTAGATCATTATATACTTCAACAACAATATTATATGATGATCAATTCTGATGAATGTGGTCTTCTTCAACAATGAGATGAATCAAATCAGTTCCAATGGAGCAGTAATGAATTGAACCAGCTTCACCCCAGGGAAAGAACTCTGGGAGATGACTATGAACCATTACATAGAATTCCCAATCCCTCTCTTTTCTGCCTGCATTTTTTATTTCCTTCACAGGCTAATTGTACACTATTTCAAAGTCTGATTCTTTTTGTACAGCAAAATAACTGTTTGAACATGTATACATATTTTGTATTTAATTTATACTTTAACATATTTAACATGTATTGATCTACCTGCCATCTGGGGGAAGGGGAGAGGTGAAGGAGGGGAAAAGTTGGAACAAAAGGTTTTGCAATTGTTAATGCTGAAAAATACCCATGCATATATCTTGTAAATAAAAAGCTATAATAATAAAAAAAGTAAAAAAAAAAGAAAAAAAAGAAAATTCTTCTTGTTCTGTAGATCTCAGCTTCTTAGACTGTGGGTCTTGACCCCATATGGGATCTCAAAACTGAATGTGAGGATCATGAAATTATGATTTTTCATCAATACATATTTGGTTTGCATATCTATTATAATCTACCTATGTACTCAGGGTCATATAAAAATTTCTCAGGTGAAAAAGTTTAAGAAGACCTGGTATAGATAATGGAAATTTGGAAACTCAAAGAATTCCTGAAGTATTGCAAGGTAGACAAAAGAAAGCTAGTAGTCAATTATTTTCAATTGTATGAGCAATGCCTGACTTTGGTGAGACAGAAAATGCAAAATCAGCATGGATGATAGGATCATAGAATGACACATTTTAAACTGGAAGAAACTTTAACAAGTTTCTGGGCTTTAGCAAGCCCAGTGAAAGAAATCAGTTGCATTTGAAGAAATCATCGTAAATCTTTTATTTCTTGGGGAAGGGAACAGGAACTATTTCAGGGCAAGCAGTTCTGGGCCTGACATTTTGGTGGTTGTGAAAGGAAAAGGAAACATGATAAATTGAATATCTGGGCATCAGATACCTTGGGAAACTCTCCACTCTTGTCAACCACAAATCTGATCCTTTCTGCCCTTTCACTTGTAAAAGGTAGAGACTAAGCTAAAATAGAGACCCTTTGGCAGTTTGGTAAAACTTATGTGCCCCTTCTCAGAATTATTTTTTTTTAAATATAAAAAATAAATTGAGGACCATTAGGTATATAGAGCCCTAAGCCTGAAGTCAGGAAGACCTGAATTCAAATCCAGCCTCAAAAACTCATACAGTCCTGGGGCAAGTCACTTCACCTCATTTGCCTCAGTTTCCTCATTTGTAAAATAAGCTGGAGGAAATGGCAAACTATTCCAGTATCTTTGCAAGAAAACCCCAAATGAGCTTAGGAAGAATTGAACATGACTGAAACAACTCAACATAAAAACAATAAAGTACATTGAAGAAAAGGTTATTTTTAACTTAGAAGCTAATGAAAATAAATATAATTTTTTTTTTCAATCAAGTTCAGCTACTCCTTAAATCTCTTCAGAGATTCATTGGAAGTCCTTGGATCCCAGATTAAAAACCCTTGACCTAGACCATCTTGATTCTAAAGGTCCTTTCTGACTCTGTGACAAGGGGAATATCCTGAAAGTGGAGGCTTCCTGTTCTGGTGTCTGAAATTGCAGTTGGAGATGGGACATTGTAGCCTAAACCATTCATTTCAGCAGACAACTCTATGTCCAACCTTGGAAGACAATCATAATAGTGATAGATGTGATTGTATAAGAATTAAATTCTGATGGAAAATAAGTAGATGCCTATCAATTGGGGAATGACTGTAGTACATGAAAGTAATAGAGTATTATTGTTCTGTAAAAATGATGAACAAGCTGATTTTAGAAAGACCTGGAAAGATTTACACGAACTGATGCTGAGCAAAATAAGCATAACCAAGAATACATTGTATACCATAACAGCAAGACTGTGCAATGATCAACTTTGAAAGACTTGGTTCTTCTCAGAGGTTCAGTGATCCAAGGCAATCCCAATAATGCATCCAGAGAGAGAATTGTGGAGAATGAATATAAATCAGCTTATGTTATGTTCACTTTTTCTTCCTTTTTCTTGTTTTTTTCTCCTCTCATGGTTTTTCCCTCTTGTTCTGATTTTTCTCTCCCAACATGATTCATAAGGAAATGTGTCTTTTTAAATGAATGTACATTTTTACAAGAAAAAAATAAAACAATAAAAAGGAATTAAATTCTGAGCCATGTTGCAAATGATAAATGATCAAAAGATATGATCTGTGCCCAAAGGGCCATAAATTCTTGCATATACTTTGATCTAGCAATACCATTATTAGGCATGAATACCAAAAGAGATTTTTAAAAGGGGGAAGAATGAAAAAGGACCAGTATGTATAAAAATATTTGTAGCAGCTCTCTCCTCAGAGCAAAGAATTGGAAATTGAAATGATGCCCATCAAATGGGGAATGGCTGAATAAATTGTGATGTATGACTGTTACAGAATATTATTGTTCTATGGGAAATGATGAGCAGAATGTTCTTGGGAAAAAACCTGGAAAATCTTCCATGAACTCAAGTAAAGTGAAATGTATTGCATACAAAGTAATAGCAATATTCTGGGATGACCAACTATAAATGACTTTGCTATTGATGAAAAATCCTATTCATACCCAGAGAAGAAACTGATTGTCTCAATACAGATTGAATCATTCCTTTCCTCCCTCCTCTCTCCCTCCCCCCTCTCTTTCTCTCACTCTCTCCCCTCCTCTCTCTCCCTCTCCCCCCCTTCTTGTGCTTTCCCTCTCTCTTTCAACTTTATTATTATTTTTTAAATTTTTTCTTATTATGGTGGGAGATCTATGTTTTCTTTCATGACTTGTATGGAAATGTATTGCAAAACTTCATGTGTGGCTTCTTAATGGGGTTTAGGGTAAGGGAGAGAATCTGGAACTCAAAAAAAATTTTAAAGGAAAAAAATTATCTTAAATGTAACTAGGGAAAATATTAAATTAATGAAGGTTTAAAAAATAATTAAATTCTGAGTCTTAGACCTTGGAATCTTCTTTTTCAAGGAAAGTCAGTGACTAGTGGCCAGGGAGGAGGAAAGGGAAAGGGAGAAATATTCCTTTGCCTTTCTAGATGCTCCAAATGTTTCCTCCTTTCCCTTTCTTTCTCTATTTCTGCTTCTTCCTTCTCCCAGGATGCCCCTCCCTAGCCAGGAACATCTTTAATTTTTTCCCCCCTGGAAGTTTCAGTTCTCTTTTCCCTCCTGTGCCCCTGGCATTGGGGCTGTGCCCTTTTGGACTCCTCCTTCTTTCCTTCCCTCTCTCTCCATGAAAGAGCCTTTACCTAGCCAGTCATGGGAAGATGGTCCTGGGACTCTGACTCAGCCTTTCACCCGCCCTTCCTTTCCCCTCCCTCTCCTAGCACTCTTCTCTCCAGAGACCAACTGAACAGGGAAGTCCTTAATGGCTCTGGAAGGATGGATGAAATCTTTTTTGAGTGAGACAGACGCTGAGCCCCAAGGGTCCACACCCCTTCCTTTCATGGATTAGAGCTCCCTTTGGGTGTGGTCTAGGGCCTTTACCAGCATCACTTTTCACTCATGTAATTTCAGCACTGTTAGCTGAGGCCTTTGTCATTTGCTCACCATCACCCTCTTGTCCCCTGATTTCTGACTTTCTTAAGACTTCCTCCTCATTTTTCTCCCTACTCCAAGTATAAACTTGGGGGCTTCTAGGCCCCCACATTTTTCAAACTGTCCTGCTTTCCATTATTCTTACCTTCTTCTTCAACTGCCCTTGTTTGTACACATAGTAGATAGAATGCCAGATTCAGAGCCAAAAAGACCCAGCTTCAAATTCTGCTTAATATATTTACTTGATGTGTGATTTTGAGGAGGTCAATTTAACATTTCTGGGACTCAGTTTCCCTATCTGTAAAATGAGGGATCAGATTTGATTATTTCCAGAGTCCCTTCCACTAGGTACATGAGACACAATAGTAAGTGACTATAGTAATCAACTGTTTGTAAACTCAAAGACTCCAACTTCTGGCATAAGAATTCGCTATTTGACAAAAATTTCTGGAAACAGTGGAAAATAGTATGGCAGAAACTAGAGTCCCTTTCAGCAAAAAAACTATGATCCAATGATTCCTCTGCCCTTTTAATCTTCTCCTCTTTTTAATTCTCTATTTTCTCACATACTCTATCTGGGCTAAATCTTCTTTCCAGACAATCCTTTCCAGAAAGATGACCCAGATCAGTGAGGACATTCCAGCCTGGATCATTTTACCCACCCACTCACCCACAACTTCTTAAAAATGTAGAACATCATGATCTATCAGGCCATTTGTGAAATATCAGATTCATAAGGGTGGGGCTGAGGACCAAGACTAGCAGATTATCATCATCCAATCATCCTTAAATGGAAATGAAATTACACTTATCAAGGAATCAGAAACCCAGCTTTGCAGTGGTCTGTGGGTTCCTAGACTTTTCAAGCATGATCTGATAGGAACAAGATTTCACTCTTTTCCAAGTGAGGAAGTTGTTTCTCCATCTGTAGGTTAGTATTACATCTTTTCTGTTGCAGCCTTTCTGCAACTAAAATCTTGGAGAGATGGGTAGAGGGTTGAGGGGGTAAGTCACCTGCTCAGGGTCACATAGCCAGCATGCATCCCATATGAGATTTGAACCATGGTGCTCTTGGTTATAGGGGCAGCTGTCTAATAACTATACCATGCTGCCTCTTTCAAGCCTAAAAAAACTTTTTTTTTAATGTCAAATGAATTCCATAGATGTTTCTCAACTTTATTGATTATAGTTATGCTATATTAGTCTCCACTCAGTAAAAAATATTATTTATATATCATAAGAATCTATTATGAATTCAGTATCACTTTTAAATTATTTTCTCTTTTATTAATCACAAGACTTGAATGTGTAAAGCATCACTTTATTGAGAAAATCCAGAAACATTTTTTTCTTATTAGAAAGAAATGAAGCATTGAAACCACAACTACAATAGCTAGAATTTATATATTTATAGAATTTTAAGATTTTAGATATTTTGTGTTTTTTTTAATTTGATCCTCACAATAATTTTGGGAAATAGGTGTTGTTATTGCCCTTATTTCATAGATGAGAAAAGTGTTAAATGTGTCAAATGACTTGCTCAGGTCAGCTGACCCTGAGCAAGTTAGTAATGAGCAATTAGTAAATGTCTGAGGCTGAATTCAAATTCAGGTCTTCCTGATTCTAAGTCCAGGGCTCTATGTGCTGGAAACAAATTCCATTATCCATGGTGTATCTTTTGTCAGTGTTAAATAAAGATTTAAACATCAATATTTGGTGCATATATTGATTGGAGATGCTTTGCAACATCCACTCCAAGGAAACAAATTTGGTATGTGAACCAGAAGTTGGGGACCATTGGCCAACAGAATAGTTTCTCTACCTACCTGATGGTTGAAAGAAACTCCAGATATGTCAAACTAAGTGCCTCATGAGTTCAACATGCCCTATGGGATAGCCATCTTCCTCAAGTCATGGGAATGGGCATGCCTATTGTGATGATTATTTTCCTCAAGTCATGGCCCATCTGGCTTGTCACCATATGCCAACAGGATCTTTGCCCTGGATTTAGGAATCTATATGACCAAAGTCAGTTCCTTCCATAATTATCACAATTTCTTTCTGCTACCACTATCAATTACTAGAGATCTCTTTAATCTGAGGTTCTTCATTGTTCAATGAGCTCTTTACAATCACAGGATTTAATCTTAAAGATTCCTGTATATGACTTGTTTTATAGATATAGAAACTAAGGCACGAAAGATTAAGTTGATATCAACAAGTGAGCAATAGAGCTTGGGTTTGAGCAGATCTTCTGGTTTTTACCTCCAGAGCCCTTTCCTCAGTACCACAATACCTATTCTGACTCATAAAATGATATATTTATATATAGGAGGGGAACTTAGAGACCAACAAGTTGAATTCCCCTCATTTTACAGAGGAGGAAACGGAGGCACAAAGAGGTTACATGACTTGCCCATGTAACACAGAGCCTAATAAGAATCTGAGATGGGATTTGAAACCAGAACTTCCTAGTTTAAATCCAGTGCTTGATTCACTGTGATATAATGTTGCTTGACTTGTTGCTTTCTTACGCTCACTTGCTAAGAAAGGTAAAGTGACCCTAAGCTTAACAGAAATACATTATATTTACTTCAAAGTGGGTAGTTAAGTGATACAATGCAAAGAGTGCTCATCAGGGATTAGGGAAGACCTGAGTTCAAATCTAACTTCAGACACTATCTATGTGATCCTGGACAAATCCCTTAACCCTATTTGCCTCAGTTTCCTTATCTGTAAAATGAGCTGAAGAAGGTAATGGCAAAACCACTCCAGTATCTTTGCCAAGAAAACCCCAAATGAGTCAGACATGACTAAAATGACTGAACAACAACAAAAAAGTGAGGTAGTGAACATAATAAGACTAGGACTTTGATGTCCAGACTGATGTGATTCTATAGTAGGAATTTTGGAGGACAAGAACTGCTCCATTTTGGATACATGGAACAGGTCATGTATACCTTGTTGTCTTCTGCAGAATGGACCAATTGGTCTTTTAGCTTCAAGTGTCCATTTGTTCCCCAAATCTGCCAACTTGGTTCTGGCAGAATCTCCCGGGAGAAGGGTTGGATCTTTCCCATGGAACCAGTAAATTCCAGGTTCCTCAGAGGAAGGGTGGGACAGATATGGATAGGTAGTAAACCTATTATAAAAGAAGGTGGGATCCCCACAGGAGGCAAAGAGAAAACTTCTCCCTATCTGCCTATCTGTCTTGGTTTATAGGGGAAAATGTTTTTGCCTAGCTCATCCTGGAGTGTGAGAGAAGGTGATTAGGAATGTTTTCCAACATAAACCCTGACCAAGCCTTTTGCTGACACTCTTGTTAGAGAGATGATAGAACCGGCAGGGCTAGTTCTGACAGCTTGACTCACTCTCTCCCCTCTAGCTAGCTCCCCACCTCTCTCCCTACCTCCACCAGCTAAGTGTGGTTTGGGGAGGCTTAGCAAGGATGGGTGTGAGAATGTGGTGCAGGAATGCTGGAATGTAGGCTTCCTGCCACCCTCTGGGGTGTGCAAGGTTCAGGAGACACACGGATGTGGACACATGTGAGATCCACACATGTAAAGCAAGGCAAGGCAACAAATATTTATGAAGAGCTTTTTATGTGCTAAGCACTGCACTAAGTGCTGTGGATGAAAATATCAGCAAAAGAAAGATAGCCCTGCCCTCAGAAAGCTTCCTTTCTTCCTCCCTCCTCTTTTCCTCCTCCCTCCCTCTTTCCCTCTCTCCTTCCCTCCCTTTCTTTCTTTCTTTTTCTCTTTCCTTCTTTCCTTCCTTCCTTCCTTCCTTCCTTCCTTCCTTCCTTCCTTCCTTCCTTCCTTCCTTCCTTCTTTCCTTGCTTCCTTCCTTTTTTCCTTCCTTTCTTCCTGTTTATCTCTCTTATATATCTATTACTAAGGATAAGAAGGAGAGGAGTCATCTCTTCCTAGTCAACCTGTAAATAATGGACCTTCCTAGTTTTAGCAGGGCTAACAGCCCCTCCTGGGTCTGTACTCCAAGTATTGCTATCTTAGGCAGTACTATTAGGAATCATTTCCATAGCCTTTGTGAACTCAGTTGGCCTCTATACTATGACCAATGATAGAGGAAAAATAATCTTAATGTTAGCCTGCATTTACATAGTGGCTCATGGTTCAAAAGAGTTTTACATATGTTATCTCAGAAGGATGAAGTCTTGTCTAGCACCATGATGATGCCAACTGAAGTGTGAACTCCATTACCCAGAAACATTTTTCTCAAAGCCAAAATAAATACGCGAGCAAACTTGGTTTGGCTCAGACTGGTTTTTAAATTAAGTCTGTTTTCCTGGTGCAATGAAGGTGAAAAGAGAGAAGGCCTGAAAGCAGGCAAGTTGAGAAATAGGCGAATAGGCTGAGAGATTTCTTCCAGAGATGTCTTCACATGGGTCATCCAGCTCGGTCCCTCATTGTCTGGGTGATGTCACACAAGTCTCTTCCTTTTCCAGGCGTCACTTTCCTAAGAGAGAGACAGCAAGTCTCCTAGGGTGGTGAGAAATGGTACAATCTAACTTCAGCCATAGGTTAAAAAAACAAACTGATGTGTGAGCACAGCTACTCGGAAAGACTGAATCAGACACTTCCAAGACCAGAACTATCTTTTTCTACCTTCCTTCTCCAGGGAGCTCTTGCATCTCTTCATCCAGATAAACTCTGCTTCATAATAACTAGACACAAACAGCACCCATAGCTCCTCACTGAGTCAGTGCCACTGATAGATCTGCCCAATGCTCCCTGCCCACTGGGTATGAGGATTAAGAATGGTACTTTGTGCAGGGCTTCTGAGTTCCTTTATTCTAGGCAGCTTGAGAACTGGGACCCAGACATTCTCTCATCACCCTCACTCAATTGAGGAATGCTTGGAAGGGAGTGACCATTCTAGGCTCTCTAGAAAAAGAAATTAACACTTCTAAGTAATTCTGACCATTGTTACCTATTCTCCACCTATAGGAAAGTTGCATTTTAAAAAATCATCCTGAATATTATTTGGGCAATCATTCTTTTCCAGGGTTACAGGGAAGATAGGTCACATTGGCCTTTCTAGCCACTTATTCCAATGCCTAGAAATCACTAGAATCAGAAAATTCTCCTTCTAGATGAAGATTTGCTACATTGCAATCTGGGGATTGCAAGTTTTTTGAGGATTAAGGACCCAATAATATGTGTACTACATGATTCACAATTATATAGTAATAATAATAAAAACTAGCATTGATAAAGTGTTTTGGAATTTGCAGTGTGATCTTATTTGACCCTCACAACAGTCCTGGGAAATCTGAGGCTGAGAGAAATTAAGTGTCTTGTCCAGAATCACATAACTACTTAGGGTATGAGGCATGACTAGAACTCAGACCTTCTATCCTACATTTTATCCATTATACCCCCTAGATGCTTCCCAGTACCTGGTATTCTGCCCTCCACATATAGGCACACACAAATGTTTGTTGAATTGCCCTTAGGGGAATTCACTTATTTATATACAAAGATACCTAAGAGAGAGACCCTGTTATCAAAGAGTTTGCAATTTGAAGAGGGTGGGAATGAAATAAGAAAAGTACATAAATGTAACCTATTTATCATTTGGATGTTGAGTCTTGGCATGATGGATCTGAGCAAAATTTCAGGTCTTTCACAGTAATTCTGAACATCAGTCTCTGAGTCATTTTTTCTTCTCCAAAAAGGATCCTTAACTCATCAACAGTACTTAGACTAACAAGACATTAACATACAGGGTTTTATTTGTAGAAAAAGATTTTAAAAAACAACTTCTACCTGAGCAAATAAACAGTCAAGAAACTCCCCTTTCTCCCAACATTCTTTCATATCCTTTCCTTTCCCATCATTCTCCTCTATACTTCTATTTTATCTCTATACATTCTCCTTTCTATATACACCTCCAGTTCAGGTTCTCATATCATCTCACCTAAATGACTTGGTTTCCCTACTTCCACTTAATCACTTCACCTATCTAGCTTCCAAAATGCTGCCAAAGTAATTATCTTAAGCATAGGTCTGACCATGCCATTCTCCAGCTCAAAAAGTCTTTAGTGGTTCCCCATAAGTCCTGTGATAAAATACAAACTCTTCGATGTGTTTCATCTCTCCTACAATCTGGATCCTATCTACATTTATTCTCCTTCATGACCTCTACTTTCTATCTATAAGATACTTCTAGCTGCTCTCCTAACCTGGCATTTGTTCTCTCATCTTGGTACCTTTACACAGAATGTCCCCAATGTAGGAATGCTCTTTTCTTCTTACTCTACTTTTTAGAATCCTTAGCTTCCTTCAATTCCTAGCTCATAACTTTCCATAGGAAGCCTTTTCTGAATCTTTCCAATGTTAGTAATTTCTCTCTCCTTTTATTTATTTATGAATCTTGTATGTTCTAGAAAGAATGTAAGGTCTTTGAGAACAAAAGCATAATGATGTGTTTCGTTTTCAACTTTTCAAAGTATTTTCACATATATTAACTTGATTGATTTTTAGAAAGAATTCTCTGAGGTAAGAAGGGAAGATATGGTTATTCCCATTTTATGGATTAAAAGATATGAGCAGACAAATCACTATTGATCAGAGAAATGCAAATTAAGACAATTCTGAGATACCACCACACCTGTCAGGTTGGCTAAAATGACAGGAAAAAATAATGACGAATGTTGGAGGGGATGTAGGAAAACTGGGACACTGATGCATTGTTGGTGGAGTTGTGAACGAATCCAACCATTCTGGGAGAGCAATCTGGAATTATGCCCAAAAAGTTATCAAACTGTGCATATCCTTTGATCCAGCAGTGTTACTTCTGGGCTTATATCCCCAAAAAAATACTAAAGAAGGGAAAGGGACCTATATTTGCCAAAAATGTTTGTGGCAGCCCTGTTTGTAGTGGCTAAAAACTGGAAATTGAATGGATGCCCATTAATTGGAGAATGGTTGGATAAATTGTGGTATATGAATGTTATGGAATATTATTGTTCTGTAAGAAATGACCAGCAGGATGAATACAGAGAGGACTGGCGAGACTTACATAAACTGATTCAGCTAAGTGAAGTGAGTAGAACCTGGAGATCATTATATACTCCAACAATGATACTGTATGAAGATGTATTCTGATGGAAGTGGAAACCTAACTCAGTTTCAATTGATTAATGATGGACAGAAGCAGCTACACCCAAAGAAAGAACACTGGGAAATGAATGTAAACTCTTTGCATTTTTGTTTTTCTTCCTGGATTATTTTAACCTTCTGAATCCAGTTCTCCCTGTGCAACAAGAGAATTGTTCGGTTCTGCACACATATATTGTATCTAGGATATACTGCAACATATTTAACATATAAAGAACTGCTTGCCATCTAGGGGAGGGGGTAGAGGGAGGGAGGGGAAAAATTGGAACAGAAATGAGTGCAAGGGATAATGTAAAAAATTACCCTGGCATGGGTTCTGTCAATAAAAAGTTATTATAAAATAAATAAAGAGAAAAAGAAAAAAAAAAGACATGAGCAGGGATGCTTCATTTTTTGTCTTTGTACTTTCAGTAACTAGTACAATGACTTATAACAAGAAGTGTGTAGTAATTATCAATTAAATTTAATTGAAAAATGGGGTAGAAGAAACTCAGAGAGTAATTATTCCAGTCTTAAAGCCCCACCAAGCAGACAGCTTAGAAGAAAAAGCAGGATGTGACTATGGGCACTCAAGAGCCATGTTTAACCTATTACTAATGAATTGAAGAATTGGGAACACAATAGCTAGAGTTATCTCTTAATTATGCACTTATTCTTTACCAGTTCATTCTCTTCATTAAGTTTTTGGTTTGTAGAATACATGTGAGGATCTGGGTTTCCCGGAACATGTAGTTATAAACAAAGGCTGGAAGATAGCCATACTCACCAGTCTAGAAAACAGCACTTAAATGTTATGTCAGCCTCACCTAGGAGTTGGTATTTTTTTACCTAGAGAATCAGACATTTGGACACATACAATAAATAACAAAGTGGCTTTGTTCAATTAACTTACTGATCATGAAACTCTTTTTATGATCGACTAAAGGTGAATGAATCTTGTAAGCATATGAGTACTGTAAGGAAGCATGTTGTCCTTTGTATACTTAAGACGCTACTGACCCACCATCATTTATTAGGGGATGTGCTTAGAACTGTTTCTCAAGAAGCCATGGTGGGCAGAGTTGAGTCATTCATATTTTCATCTGCACTAATAGCATGCATTTGAAAAGTGTCTGGCTATGCTTAGGTTTAGCTCATAGTTGTAGAAGAGTTTTTCTTTGGATATAAAGCTATCATATGGGAGTTACTTTAACCTCATTAGCACCATGACCTAAGGTAATCAGATATAGACATGATAAATTGTTTATATCTGTCACCTCATCAATCAGAATTCTAAGTGGATTTTCTTCATACCTAATGTAAAATCATAACTGGTACTCATTATGATGCCCCACTATCTTGCAGAATTCAAAGCTATCAAATGATAAAATTAGCATCCTTTCATATTTATATAGAATTCAAAAAATTATAATTCTTTGAAATTAGTGTTTCATGTGCAAGGGAGAGACTTGGGTTCCAGTTCAACTCTATTATAAACTTTTCTTGTGACCTTCAATGTGTCATTTAATTTCTCTGTTTTAGTTTCCTAATCGATGAAATGGGAATAATATCTTGCCATCTTTGCTCAGAAGCAATTAAGTTAACATAACTTAAAAATGTAAGGTCTCATTGTTCTTTTGTCCTCATTCCTTTCGGGGAGGGGTGCCTTTCTTCTGCCAAGAGCCATTTGGATATTTATAACATCATTTGAGGACCATACAAATCATCAACTTATAGAACTCAAGCAGTGGAAGGTTGTTGTATCTAGCTTTCAGTTCATGTTGCCTGAGCAAAGGATTTTGCAGGCTAAATAAGGCCCATGGGCCAGATATTCTTCACCTGTTTTAGGGGATTCAGATCAGACAATGATCCTGGGACAAGTTATTATCCTGTTATTAATCTTTTATATTTAATATTCTATGGAATATTATATGTGAATAAAATTACTGCTTGTTCTAATAGTTTAATAAAAGTATTAAGATATAAGGTCATCCTCTGTAAGCTTAATGGTAGCATCCTTGGTACAACTACATGAGCATCTAGGTCAAGAGATCTTCCCAGATGAGTCTCTATATTTTAAAACCTTTTTTGTTCATGCAGTTTGGAAACTATGACTGTCTGGTGTGGAGACATTTATTTGCAATGTTGTTCTTGAGTTTTTATAGGGTCACTATTAAGTCTAGGTGATTGTGGGCAACATTTGAGTCAGTCATCATGATTTGATTCTATTATAGTTTATTGCTGTGTTTTCCAGGATATTTTAAGGTCTATATTTATAGTATATGACAAAGTCCTATACTGATGACAAAATCAGGTTTCTGATATATAATTCAAGTTACCAGGTCATTTATTACTAAGTATTTGATAGGATAGGTGCTAAATTTTTATGGCTTACAGTTACATATTGCATAGTTTCTATTATTCTTTATATAATTTACACTGATCACTAAGTCCAGGATTCTTAAGGATAATTCTTCTTAATTTTAGATGTCATGAATTATTCTATTTCCATAAATAAATCCATATAACTTAGCTATTTTTTTTCAATGCTTCTTTGTTGAAACATTTTTGACTGAATTCAAACAGGTGCTGCCCTTGGAAAGCCTTTTCTATTTCACTTTTGGATCTTAGCTGTTATAGTTTCCATCCAGAAGAAAATTACCTTTCATTAAATTCAATGAATATAATGACAAGTACATGTTATCACCCTTTCCTATTAGCTGGTGAAGTAATATTTTGTTATTCCAAAGTAATTTCTTTTAAAGTTTTTATCATGTGCTGTAAGAATATATATCAATTTTCTTCCCTATCTCACCCCACCTTTGTCAAAGGCAGTGTTTATCTTTCTATAACTCTCTTTGGGGGATGGGGCCAATCAGTCTTTCACTAGTATTATATGAATTTTCATTATTATACTTTCCAGATCTATAATAGTTAATTTTGTGGTCCATTTTATCTTCCAGATCTCTTATAATCCTATTCAAAAAGAGTACATTAAGAATAATTTTTGTAAAGTGTTTATTTCTTTGAATGTGTTCTTCCCTTAAATTAAGAACTCTTAATGCATTCAATCAAAGCTCTCTGTTTTCATATATTTATGCTCAATATGTTTTGCCTGAAAAAGAATAAGATATATGTGTACATATACATGTGTGTGGGCATGCATGTATATACGTATGCAGATATTGCCTTTATCCATTGTCCAATGTGACCTCCAAATTCAAGAGTGAAGTTTTCATTCTCTTTTTAATGTGAATTTTAAAAATCATTATTAACTTGGTATACATAAAGCACTCACAGCAATTTCTTTATACAAAGAACAAAAAAAAGTATGTGACACTTTGAATTTCTATTATATTCAGAGTATTTTTTAAAAAATTATATATTAAATTTAACATGCTAGTTTCAATATTTCCCTAATTGTCTGTGTCTTCTTCTGAATTTTTTATTGTTCTCTTATGTGCATTTTTTAGTGTTTTATTTTCAATCTTTAATTTATTTCTTTTCTTCTTTATTTTGGGATACAACCACTATCATCACCCACAATTGTATCCAAAATTTTTCCCTCCACCATAAATAAGAGCTATATTTTTTTTCCTTTGTAGAGAGTAAGTACAGTCAAGCAAAACAAATGTACAGATTACCCATGTTTTAAAATGTATGCCTCACTGTACACCTCTCATCCATCACGTTTCTTCCTAGAGGTGGGAAACAAGCTGTATGACCAATTTTAATGGAATGATTACAGTTCTTACACCTTTTATAGTTGCTTAACTTTACAATGTGGAAGTCATATAAATTGTTTTGATTCTGTTCACTTCCCTCTTCAATCAGTTCACCTAAATTATTAAGATTTAGATAATTTGTCCCTAATATTCTATTACATTCATATACCATAATTTATTCAACCACTCACTAATGAATAAGCACTTATTTTATTTCCAGTTATTTGCTAAATTTAAAAGTATTGCTATTATTATTTTTGTCCACATATGCTCTTTACCTACTTTTTGGACTATCTTCATAATAGACTTCATAACAGTCAATTTTATTATATCTGCATAGACCAACCATGAGAAATTAATATTTTTATATTATTAAATCTGTCTTTATTATTGTAAATGAGAGCTTCATCTATTATGGTTTTACTATTTCTCCCTTAAAGTCAATGAATTTTTACTTTAAATGCTTAGTTATGAAATGCTATGCAAATGAAATATTGAAATTATTTCATGATTTATAACATAGTTCCCTGCTTATCTTTTTTAACCATGCTCATTTTACTGCTGCTTTGTCTGAGATCATGATTGCTAGCCATGCTTTTTACAATTTACCTGAAGCATAATAAAACATGCTTTAACCTATCAGTTTGACTCCATGCAAATCTTTGTTTCATGGCTAATTCTTCTAATCAGTATGTTATTGGCTCTACTTTCTAATCTATTATGATACTCACCAATCAATTTATAGGTGAGCTCTTCCCATTCATGTTCTCAATTGTAGTGATTAATTGTATATTTCCTACATAATACTTTCATACTCCTCCTTTTTTCCTCATGTCACTCTCTTTGAAAAAAGAAAGGGGATGGGGAAAAAACAGAAGGAATCTGATAAAAACTACCAAAATAGTATTTGAGTGATCTTCACTCTATTCTTCTGCACTTATTTTATTCCCTAAGACTAGACCCTGTTTTCTGGATCTTATTCTTTCTTTTTCTTTTTAAAATTTCCCCTTTGGTGATTGGCCCTCCAAAATTATTTATTTTGCTCATGAACATTCCCCCTCTAACTTTGCACTTCTTAAATTCCATGCTTCCGAAATCCTGTTTCTCTCTATTTCCTTGTTGTTTAATGTATTTTTCCATCAAACCTGTGTGTTCATTTATTAAATGTTTCTTCTATATTTTATACTCTTCCTCATGTAAACCCCAAATAATATATTCTCTCTTATTCTTTTGTCCTTCTTCCCTTTTATTTCTTCTCTTTAAACCATCAAAACAGAATAAAATCATACCCAGTAGCTCTGTAACTTAACTACATTTGTGACCTTTGAAAACAATGGGATTCTGAAAGAACACTTAGCTCTTTGTCCTCTATTGAATTATATCACTTCATCAATTTCCTCATCTGCAATATGACAGGGTTGTAACATATGGCTTTCCAGTTCCCAGTAGCTCTAGATTTATGATGACATTAATCTTATTCTTGTCAATTATAATATGATAGACAGTTCCTGGAATGAGGGAAGAGGGAAGAATCCCTTTCTAGGAGAACCCAAGTCTTAGGGATGACAAAAGGTCATGGGGAAGGAGGAAGAATGGAAAACGTCTTTATATTACTATTACCTTGGTCTTTCTTGCAGATAGGGATTAAATCTATGATTTTACTGGTATAAGAAAACTTCTGGACAAGAAAATTCTTTCTGTTAATCTTCTCTACAACCTGGAATTGTAGAGATTGGTTTCTCTTAAGATTAAGAAATCTCTAAAAAAAATTTTCCCAGGGAAGTTTTCATTTAATGTGCCTCCTCAGATTACACATTAATCAGGTCAGTTTGGAGAAAGGTCCTATGTCATAGTGGTCCATGTTAAGCTAGTCTGCTGCCTTTATGCTTGGATATAAAGTTTTTTAAATAAGATAAAATAAAGTAGGACAGTCTCTTAGAATCTCTGTATTTACTATATCGATTTTTCTTCCTCAGCTTCTACACGTTGTCCTTCTAAAGTACCAATAGCCTTTGCTTTCCTTTCCCTTTCTTCCCCAGTCAATTGCCCAACTTTCCTCCCTCATTACTGACAAGAAAATCCTTCCTTTGCCCCACGTAAGCTGAAATGGTCAAAGATTCAGATAGCTGATCTCACCTCAGAGCTTCAATAAGTGAAGAATAAAATCCAGAATCAGATTTCTACCTGGGGGACACCAGGAGACTAGGGTGGAAAACTGTGTGTTTGTGTCAGACTCTAACTGGAAGGCATGGAATAAATGAAAGAGAGATAGCTTTATGAACTATCTCTGAATAGAACTCAACACTTCATCATTCATGTTCATTGACCTAGTCAAGACTTATTAAGCCATGTGAATTTTTTTTTGCCATTTAATGTTTAATCAGGTCTTCTTGATAATGTTCTTGTGATGATGATTTGATAAAGGGGATAGTGATGGTGATGATGATGATGGCCATGGTGATAAGGATGATAATTCTATAGAGCTGATGGTGAAGATGATGGTAAATTACACTTACGTGGATGGTGATATCAAGGATAACAATATTGTTAGTGGTGTTAGTGATGATAATAACAGATGATACTGACGATCATGGTAATGATGGTGATGGTAACTATAGTAATATGACACTGATAATGGGTAATAGTGGTATTAAAATGGGGCTAAGGTTGCTACTGTCTTGGAAGATCAATTTCATCAACCAGGACCTCATTTTGAGTACTGTGACCTATCTCACCATCCCAGGTATTAATGATGTATTTAATTTCTACCTGTGGAAGGAAGGCTAAATGATGAATTGAGTCAGTAATACTATTGTTGTTATTGTTATTTGTTATATTGAGACTGCAAGTACAGTACACAATAGGGGGACATTTCTCTCATAAACAGAAGAAACATTTTGTATTAAATATAGTTTATTGTAATCCTATTCACTTGCATGTTAAGTTAACTTATTTGAAGCATAATCTCTTGTAACCTTGTAAATTTGCTTGTCAAAAATTCAATAGGTTTTTTTCTTTACTTCTAACTTTTACAAAATGTTCTTCCACTGTCCTTGACAAAGATCATAATATAACAGGTTCTGTCAAGATCATTCTCAGGTTATTTACTAATATCTGAATTGAGCAGATTGCCATTCTGAGATAATTGACATCCCTCAATGTCACTGACTGTTTATTATTCTGGAGTTATTTAGTAGAATCTATTTCCTCTGCTCTCCACTCTTCCCACCTCAAGACAACATCTGAGTTCAATAAGGTCAAAGACAAATCATTATTGTGAAAAAGACTGTCTATAAGCTAGACACATATAACCTGGGCAATTAGTACTCTTGAATCTTCAAGAATGAGTACTTTAATGATAAATAGAGCTTTTCTAGTTTGTATAAACAAGAGCAAGCCAGAAAATTAAATGCACTGAAGAGTCATCTTCTTAGAATTCTGGGCATTATACATGAAAAATGTTCATGGAGTTCTTCCTTTCTTGAAAATCATGCCCCTTGATTTGGAGAAACCTGATGAGAGGACTTCAGCAGCTTTCAAGCTCTCTTCTCTTGCTATTCATCTGAACTCTCTTGAAATAGTTCATGTTCCTTTATAAACTCTACTAACTATATGTGAACTATGTCAGATTTGCTTTCAGTTATTAATGGTATCACTGGCAAGATTTACCATCTGTTGTTATTTAGTTGTTGCTTACTACTAAATATTGGTCAATGAACAGGAGAGCCCTATCCCCTCTACATTCTTGGAAACAGCTCCATGACCCTAAAACAGATGCTGTAGAATTGATAATTATGACAGGTGATAGGGTTGATAGTGATGCAGAATATCATGATAATGGTGATGGTGATAGTGAAGGGTGATACAGATGATACTAATGATAAATAATGATGATACTATGTAGTAAGAACTAATGTTTCTTAAGCCATGGATCATTTTGGCAGTGTAATGAAGCATCTCGAAATAATGCTTTTGAATACAGGAAAAAAAATAAGATTAGAAAGAAAAGGAAATATATTGAAAACAAAGTCATCAAAATATAACTTATTTAAAACATAAAATCAAATTCATGGATCCCATATTAAGAACTCCTACTTGAGAGCATCAGTCTCCAAAACAAGGACCAGGGTCCCTTGCGGGCTCATTCAATAATGCCAAGAGATATGTGCTCAATGTACCAAGGATGGAAAGATGGGTCAAATCCCATCCTTCCTAGTATAGTCAGTTGCGAAGCTCATTTTTAATGCAACTATACTTATCTTTTATCCATTATCCTCCAACACTTCCTTACTCTGTCTTCTTTTATTTCTATGCAAATCACTTATATTCCTCTTCTCACAAAGGCTGTTACAATAGCCACTAACCCAGTGCTCATAGTAGCAACTACAATAAGCATTCAATAAATAGATTTTAAGCTTTAGTAGCTTAAACATAGGCAGCTAGGTAGCCCAGTGAACACCAGACTTGGACTCATCTTCATGAGTTCAAATCTAGCCTCAGACACTTATTAGAGGTGGGCAAGTAATTAACCTTGTTTGCATCTGTTTCTCTTCTATAAAATGAACTGGAGAAGTAAATAACAAAGCACTCCAGTATCTTTATCAAAAAAAAAAAAAAATCTCCTCCCCCAAAAAAACAAAACAAAGTAGCAAATAGGGTTACAAAGAGTTAGATAAAACTGAATATGTTAACAATAACAATTTAAAACTGGACTCAGAATTTAGGGATACTCTGTATATTATATTGAATGATGAACCCAAGAAGGAAAAAAAAGCCTTTCAGAAACCAGAAGGAATTATTTTGAATCATTGAGTGGGACTTAGTTCCACTTTGAGTCCATGTTGCCCAGTTTTTATAGCCATAGCCCCAACCCCCCAGGGAAACTGGGTTTGAGGACTTAAAGTGACCCAGAAATCCCAAAGCCCCTTTTGCATACCTTAAAAGATCCTTGTCTCCTTCTCTCTTGCATAACATTAGAAGCAGAAATCTCATGCAAGACTACTATCTCCCTGTCCTTGTTTTTGATATATCCCCTTAAGAAACAGTTGCAAATATATCAGATAAGGAAGCAGGCTAACCTGTTTGCTGGTTTCTTTAGACTCTATTAAGAGGCCCTATGTCCTTTTGTTCAGGGCCACGCTCTTTGGATGTGAATCCCATGTGGCCAAAGTTGACTTTAATAAATTTTCCAATTAAAAATTAATATTTCTCAACTTGTCAATATATCTTGGCACAACACAGTGTTAAATATTTCCTGAGGTCAGCAGGAAAAATAGATAGAACCAGATAGTAAGGTTTGAAGAAGATGTGGAGTGATAGGGAAGTTGGGTTCATTCATCCTATTTGGAAATACTACTTCCGTATCACAGGCTTTAGATTCTGGCTTCATTTATCCATCAAAATATATTTATTAAGCACTGACTATCTATAAAATACAAATGAGAAATGTGTACAAAGGAGACATTCATATAAATTATGTGAGACATCTAGGGAGGAGCTTATTGACAAAAATGCCTCTCAAGTTCCACCTTTCTATGGCTATTTATGATTATTTATCATCTAGCCTCTTTTGCTTTTCCCTTCTAAGCTTACCTTCACTATCTATCGACAAGCAAATCAACATTAATTTTACTATTGTGGAGGGCATACCAATTTGTTGCTCCATGGCTCCCCCTGATTTGGAGCTCTAAACTGTCTAGGTCTGCTTTCATCACCCCAATTCGTTGTTCATACACACCCATATTAGTTACATCCCTGTAGTAGTCCCTATTTCATTTTTTCCCTGTCCTTCCATTTTGCTAACAATAATTCCTCATTCAGCTATAAATAAAGCATCTTTCCGGTTAGACTTGTATCCTTCTTTCAGAAATTATTTGTACAGATCTTGAATTTATATATATGTGCACATGTTGTCTCCCCCATCAGAATATAAATCCTTGAGGGCATGAATTGTTTCACCTTTGTTTTTATTCATGGTCCAAACCACAAGAACTATAACATACTATTGTTCAATCATTTGTCATGTCCCATTCTTCATGATTTCATTTGGGATTTTCTCTGCAAAAATAGAGTAATATTTGCCATTTCCTCCTCCATCTTACTTTACATATGAAGAAACGAACAGGGTTACATAGTTGGTAAGTATCTAAAACCAGATTTGAACTCAGGAAAATGAATCTTCCTGGGTCCTGGTCCAGCGCTCTATCCACTATGCTACCACATAGTAGATATTTTAAAAATGATTGCTTAATTGAATTTTAACCATATTTTATTTGAAAATAATATGGAGAAGGAAAAGACACACAGTGTAATTTATAGATAAACCTACTTTGAAGGTAATTTTGAGAAGGGTGAAAAGCTGCGAACAATGTAGTCCCTCTCCCATAATATATTATTATTTGCATCCCAGAACTTCAGTATTGGAAAGAGTCAACAAAATCCACCCAAGACCAGAATAAGAATGTTTCCCTTCTCCTATATACAAATAGCAAGCCTAACAAGTGACTTTCTAGCTTTTGTTTGAAAATCTAGTGACTCATGAGGCAACTTCTTTGACTACTGTAGAGCTCTAATTCTTAAGTAGTTTGTCTTTATATCAAACCAAAGCCTGTCTCCTTTCACTTTCTTTGTTCTCTCTGTATCCAAGGAACACTAGTCTGATTAATCTTCTTTTTATAAAAATTTATTTTATTTGAAAAAACAGTAAAAAATAAAGAAAAACAGAAAAGTCATACAAAGCAAAATGAAACAAAACAAAAGAGAACATTGTCATGTACCCAGCAGAACATCAGGGAGGATTCAAAATATATAACAACAAACTACCAGATCAAGAAAGTAATCAAGAAAGTAGAAGAAATTATATTCATGAATGTTCACTTTTTCTTTACTTCCTTGTAAAATTGTTCTTTTGTTCTCTACTGCACATCTTATTTATTTCATTCTTCCTCCCCTTTTTATCTCCCACTCCCAAGCAAACTACAGTTAAGAGAAGATGTATTTATGTATTCATAGGTAGATATAGATATATACATTCATATACTCTCTCACACACACACTCCACATACAAACATGTCTTTCCTATCCTTGTTGACCCTTTAATTAAATTCTGCTCCATAACTTGACTTATAATTACTTAACCTCCCCCCCAACCAAGGATCCCTCCCTTGTCTTATTCCCTTATCCTTTGCTTCCCCTTTGCTTCTCCACTTATTGCTTTATAGATTTTGCAGGATGTTATACCCTTCTTGGTATAAATGTGGTGTTGCCTATTCAACCCATTCTTTATGTGAGTAGGTTTTCAGAACTACAAGCTCTTCTCCTCCCTCTAAATGCCTTTGGATCTATTTTTTTTCTGCACCTCATTTGTATAACATAACTACTGTTTTTTCCTTAACTCTGCCAATCTTTCTTTTGAGCTCCCTATTGTTGCTGTGAATCTTAAACATATAGTATACATTTTCCATGTTAAAAAAAAAAAGTTTGTTCATGTTAAGTTCCTTAAAATTGAGTTTTCATATTGGCTCTTAAATGTTAAATTTTTCTGTTAAGTTCAAGTTTGATTGATAGAAAATCCTAAAAATTTCCAAGTCCATTGAAGGTCCATTTTTTCCTCACTCAAAATTATAAATAATTTTGTTAGATATTATATTTTTGGCTGCAGACTTAGTTCTTTTGATTGTCTGTAGATATGATTCCAGGACCTGTAATTCTGCTATTGATAAGTCTTACACAATTCGAATTGTAGCTGCAGTGTATTTGAATTGCTTTTTTCTTGTTCCTTGCAAGATTTTCTTTTTGATCTGAAGGTTTCAAAATTTGGCAATAATATCCCCATGTATTTTCCACAAAGGAGCTCTTTGAGGTAGTGATCAGTGGATTTTTTCTATTTCTACTTTCTCCTCATGTTCTATCACTCCAGGACAATTTTCCTGGATTATTTCCTGCATTATTGTTTCAAGATCTCTTTTTGGTTACAACTTTCTGGTAGTCTCATTATTCTTATATTTTCTTTTCTTGATCTATTCAGATCTGTCATTTTTCTTATATTTTACATTTTGTTCTATTTTTCCATTCTTTATAGTCAGTTTTATTATTTCTTGGTCTCTATAGCTTTACTGGTATCCCCTTGCCCAATTCTAATTTTCAAAGAATTATTTTCATCTTTGATTCTCTGTACCTCCTTTTCTAATTGATTAATTTTTTATAAGCTTTTTGTTTTTCTTGGATGGTTTTTATTTATTTATTTTAGTTTTTCCCCGATGTTTCTCATTTAATTTTTAAATTCTTTTTTTGAGATCTTCAATACATTCTCTCTGAGCAGGGAATCATTTCACTGTATTCTTTGGTGTAGAAGCTTTTTTTTTTTTTTTTTTTTTTACTAAAATGTCAAACCCTCATTGGGCAAACAGTCTGGGAGGTGAAAATATCTGTGGTTCTTGCAGAGGCTCCAGCCACATCTAGCTAGCCAAGGGGTTCCCACTTGATGTTTCTGCAGAGCTAACCCAGAGGTGTCTGCACTTGAGAAAGGTTAATCTCCAGTCCAGGGTCTTTCTTCAGATCCTTCTGTTTGTATCAGGAACACTTCAGTTATTCCCCATCTTCTTGATTTTTCATCAGTCTACATTCGCTTTAAGATGCAAATTTATTTTCTTTGCAGGAGAAATCAGGAGAGCTTGAACTTTACCAACCTACTCGACCACCTTCCCAGAATCCTTCTGATTCATCTTCTGTAGGAAAACTCTTTTGGTATTTCAACGGAGCTATTAATTCTTCTTAATTCTGAATTTTTAAATTAATTCTTTCTATCCCTTAAATTTTCTCTTTAGTGTTTACAGCCAATGTTTTTATACAGCCTGATTTCCAGCATCTTTACCACTCTGGTCACTCTTGTCTGGATATCAAAACTTTTTTTTATCAAAACTGAACTGAATAAAATACTATGGGTGTGATTTGACCAAGGAAGAGTACATTGAGACTATCATTCTGGACTCTAATTTAACTAGCATTTTTGATTGTCACTTCATATTCCTGATCATAGCATCACTACTCTCATCTATTAGTCGGGTAATCCTATCAGAAAAAAATGAAATAAGGTAGGATTGGCAAGACCCATTATTGATGTTGATGAAGACATGCTGGTTTTATTGGGATCACTGCTTCATTTTCTAAACATTCACCAAACATCCTTTAAGTTGTTTTGTAGAATTTTTCCAATACTCTAAGTCAAGTTCTCTAGTCTAGAATTTATCAACTAGATATGAAATTTCTTTTTTAAAAATATAACGATCAATAAAAACAAATGTTCAGCTACCCAGTTGTTTTTGTTTTGGCTAAACCTTCCAAAAAGTTTACATAGATTCACAAACTATCAAGTATCATACTGTCATATTTCTTCACAATCTCATCAATATTGATTTTTTATTTTTAAAACTATTTTTGCTAATTAATACATATAAAGAACTATCTACAATGTTGTTTTGCTTTTCATTGTCCTGATTAACATTGCAATTTGTAATATAAAATGGAACTCTGAGATCCCTCAAAATTTGGACCCTCCAAGTATCTGCCCTTCCCCTCCCCCAACATAGATAATATTAATTTGTAGTTTTCCAAGCTAATACAGATCAGACAGGAACATGTTTCTACTAAAGCTTGAAACCACCACTCTGCACTGTCAATTCTTTTGATTCATTTCTCAACAGCACTAGGGTCTTCAGTTCCCTCCCCAACCTGTTATTTGTTCCTTGGATTTTTTATTCCAGCTCATAACTGTTTTTCCAGAATTGAACAAAATGTCCCATTTGTGGGCTACCAGGCAGAAGGACAACAAGACATCTCTCTCTCTCTTTCTAGATACTATGCTCCTGTTAGTCTCATCAAAGTTTGAATTTGGGTTTTTTGACTATCACATCTATAATATAAGAGTCTTGGACTACATGGCTTTCTACCTCTAATTTTTTATCCTGTCAGATTAATTTATTTTATAACTGTCTTACAGAAATGATGTAGTAGATAGAGTGCTGTACTTGGGATCAGAAAGACCTTCAAATTCAGCCTCAAGCACTTATTAGCTGTGTGATCCTATTCATATTAGTTAACTTCTTTCTGCCACAATTTTCTCAATTGTAAAATGAGTTTAATAATAATACTTACTTCACAGGATTTTTGTAAGAAGTAAATGACAATATTTGTAAAATGCTTAGTGTAGTGTCTGGCACATAATGGATGCTTTATAAATACTTATTTTCTTATTCTCCTAATCTTAAACCTAAATCTTAAACTGAAACTTCCAGGTTCAATTCCAGTTCTGATTCTCATGTTCTACCTATAATCTCACTCCCTGTTCCTTTCTCTACACATCCTGTTACTTACTACTTCTCTGGCCATTACAGGGAATTTCATTCAATTGATTGACCCATGATTAAAGTGATCTCTGACAAAATAAAATTTTATAAAATGAGGTGATTGGACTAGATGGCTTCTGAGGTCCCTTGTAGTAGCTACCCTTTTTGCTTCACTGGAAATATAGGCCCCAGATTATGGAGGGTCCTTCAAAGCTAAATTTAAACTAAATTTAAGTCTCCCTGTTGCTATTTGAAAAGAAAAAAAAAAAAACCACAATCTTATCTTAGGTATTTTCACTGTTTGTCCCCCATGCCTGAAATCCTCTCTCTCTCTCTCTCTCTCTCTCTCTCTCTCTCTCTCTCTCTCTCTCTCTCTCTCTCTCTCTCTCTCTCTCTCTGTCTCTCTCTCTCTCTCTCCCCCTTCATCTTCATTTCCTGGACTTCCTTCAAGTTCTAAAATCTCATCATCGATTAAAAATACCTTTCCTGATTCCTCTGTGATTGTAATGGCTTCTCTCTGAGATAATTTCCAATTTGTCCTGTATGTATCTTGTTTGTGCATAATTGTGTATAAATAATCTCTCCCTTACATTGTGTCCCTTGTGAAAACAGTAATTGTCCTTTGCCTTTCTTTGTAACCCCAACATGGTGCCTGACTAATAAATTAATCATTAATTATATTAAAGTTTTAAAAATTACAGATAAATGTTTATTTACTGACTAATTAGAAATTCTTCATCCAGATCTTTGGAGATAGAGCCTTAGGTTTTGGGGGTGGGAGTTACATACTATAGGTAGGTATCCTGAATATGGACCCAAATGAGGGATGAAGTAGTGCTGAATTATGTTCACAGAAGATTACAAATCATCAGGAACACAGTCATTTTAAAATGTAGAAAGGAGATCTCTGGCAGGAAGCATCCTATACTGTGCTTCTCCCCCCACCCCACCCCACCCCCAGTCTCCAAGAAATAGTCCTAGTAGGCCCACCCTAGTTAAAGCTCAGTTCTCTAGGCAGTGGAGAACTGTTAAAAGGTTTGATCCAAGAAATAGTATGATCAGAGCTATGCTTTTGAAATTAATGATAACAATATAAAAAAAAAAAACCCAATATGAAACAGAGGAGTCCAGAGACAGAGTACAATTAGGCAGCCATTTAAACAGTTACTTTGAGGAATAATTAGGAGTTAGTCTAATGTGATTGGGAATGGAAAGGAACGGATCTTTTTATTCATGCATTCAACAAACTATGTACAGACTGTATAATGGAGATGGTGGATGATGGACAGTGAAGAGCTCTTCACTCCTCAATTTAAGGAGGATGTAGAAGGCAGTCATTTCTTTACTGTGTATCCTTCCCCCACTGGGTATTGTTCTTCTTCACATTCTTTTTTTGTTTCCTTTTAATATGCTATTTTCTCTTAAATGTGAGCTCTCTGAGAGCAAGGACTGACTTTTGCCTTTCTTTGGACTTCTAGGACTTAGCATATAAGTCTTAAGTATATACACTTAAATGCTTAGAGACTGACTTTGGAATCTTAGAATTCTTCAAACCCAGTCCACCAATCATTGTATAAATGAGGAAACCAAGTTTAGAATGGTTACAGAAATTTTCCCAGATCTACCAGCTAGGTAGACAGACTGGGTAGAACCTAGACCCTGCTTTTTCTACTCCTCAATGATGTCTCTTTGTGTTCCTTAATGGGAAGGAATTGTAATCAGAGTTTGATGACTGAGTGAAGTGGGAAATCAAGGGAGAGGAAGGAATCAAAGACTGGTTTAGGGTTCTGGAGCTGGAGAGGCTTCTTATCCCTGTGGAGGGTTTTATTTCCAGGATGTGACTCCCTCAAACCTCACTCTTTCCTTCATTATCATTTAGAAAGTCCAACATTTTCCCTTTCTCCCCTCTTGGATCCATGAAGTGTACCAATGGTGTTCAAACTCTTCCCACAAATTGTGAATACATCCAGCCATTCTAGAGAGCGATTTGTAACTATGCTCAAAAAGTTATCAAACTGTTCATACTCTTTGTTCCAGCAGTATTACTACTGGACTTTTATCCCAAAGAGATTTTAAAGAAAGGAAAGGGCCTGTATGTGCAAGAATGTTTGTGGCAGCCTTCTTTGTAGTGGCCAGAAACTGGAAACTTGAGTGGATGCCCATCAGTTGGAGAATGGCTGAATAAATTGTGGTATATGAATGTTATGGAATATTATTGTTCGGTAAGAAATGATCAGCAGGATGATTCCAGAATCTGGAGAGACTTACATGAACTGATGCTGAGTGAAATGAGCAGGACCAGGAGATCATTATATACTTCAACAACAATACTATATGATGACCAATTCTGATGGACCTGGCCATCCTCAGCAATGAGAGAACCAAATCAGTTCCAATAGAGCAGCAATGAACTGAACTAACTACACCCAGTGAAAGAACTCTGGGAGATGTGAACCATTACATAGAATTCCCAATCCCTCTATTTTTGTCTGTCTGCATTTTTGATTTCCTTCACAGGCTAATTGTACACTATTTCAAAGTCCAACTCTTTTTGTACAGCAAAATAATTGTATGGACATGTATACATATATTGTATATAATTTAAACTTCAACACATTTAACATGTATTGGTCTACCTGCCATCTAGCGGAGGGGGTGGGGGGGAGGAGAGGAAAAGTTGGAACAAAAGATTTTGCAATTGTCAATGCTGAAAAATTACCCATGCATATATCTTGTAAATAAAAAGCTATAATAAAAACCCTTCCCACACTCTGCCATAAAGAAACCTGAGTTCCCATCAGTTAAAAGTTTTCTGCCATACAATTGACCAAAAGTAGCCATATTCCTATGTTAAGCTAATATGGCTTCCCTGAAGATATGTGTGCTTGACTTCACAGTATTCATCACTTAGCAAACGCAGTCTGTGTGCCTTGTCTCAACTAGACTGAAAGCTTCCTGAGGTCAAAGATAATTTATGCATTTTTTTTGTATCCACCAGTGCCTTCCTTCAAGAACTGTTGGTTAAATTCACAAAATAAATTGGTCAGGGGGATCAAACATGTATATTAAATTCTGCCATTCCTTGGGTAGCTAGATGGCATAATGGTTAGAGTACTGGTCCTGGAATCAGGAGAACCTGAATTAAAATCTGATTTCAGTCATTTGACACTTGCTACTTGTGTGGCCCTGAGAAAGTCATATTGCCTAGTATTCTCCTCCACCCTCCACTCTGCCATTCCTTTCCATCTGCCTTGGAATTCTCATGGGAATCTCTGTTTTAGAACAGGGAGCTAAGATTTAGTATTTTCTGCAAATTTATGTTTTCTTAGGTAAGTTGAAGAGCAAGAGAAAAGGGACCCAAGGGAATGGACTGGAAAGTCTAATCGCCTCTACAACTCTTGGAAATAGTCCCATAAATCTAAAATAGATTCTATAGAATTAGAATGGGTAAAGCTATTGCAGATTTCATGGATTTTTTCAAGCATTTATATACTTCAAGATATTTCCAATACCAGATTGGCTGCAGGATCAACAATGGTAAAATTCTGAGGATGAATTTTGTTTCCAGTACCTATTTGCTGATATTCCACCTCCCACCCAAATTTAAAGCCTTTCCTTCCTTTGGGCAGGATTTGCCCTATCTACCAGTGCCTGCCTACCTACCTAGTAGAGGCTGGAAAGAGGTAACCTTGAGAAGAATGATACCATAATTCCTTTGTTGAAGTCACACAAATTCATTGCCCTTCAAATAATCCACTTCTCCAAAAAAAAGTTCAAAGAAACTCCAGCAGTTTATTGATTTCCTAATTTTTTTTTAAAAAAGCAAATACACAGAGCGCCATACAGGGAAACCACAAGATCCTCACGCAAGAAATTCACATGGTTTAGTTTGGGAACGGGATACTGCCACAGTCAGCTGTGTTCAGGAGCAGGAGAACAAAAGTTGCCTCAAATTTTCCATATATATAGAGACACCTCAGGTCACCTATGTCCCTTCTTCATCTCACAACACACAACAAAACTAAGAAGTATGTTGCTGGCCTATCAAGTCTTTAAGGGGAAAATGGAAGTGTATACAATCTCTCTGCTTCCCCACGCTTGGAATCAGTCCTTCCAAGCAGGCTACAATTTAAATTTCCAAGGGCTGTCAGGATGAAAGTCAGGCAGAAGGTAGATTTGGGGAAGGAAAGGTAAGCCAAGGTCTCGATCGAAGATAATAATTTTGCTGCAAAATACCAAATAAAGATCCAGAATGGAAGGGCTACGTACCTTCCTTCTCAGAAAGTAATTTTGGGGAATTTCTGGACTCATATAATTTAGAACTGGGCCATTCCTGCCATTTGCTTCCCTATTGCATTCCATTTTAAAGAAGAGGAAAGTCAATTCCATGGAAGGAAAGTGACAAGTCTACTATGAACCCTTCCCCACGTATGTCCTCAACCAAAGTAGCAGCCATCACACAGACAGACCTTCTCTAGTTGGCACTTTTTCTGCTACCTCCAGCTCCCTAGAGGACAAATAACTCAGGAAAACCATTTTGACCTTGACCCATTGTCCATTGTAAACAATGTACCACAATAAAAGCTGTCTTGTTTCTGTATTACACCAGGCCCTATTAAACAGGACAACCAGACTGTTTCCTTTGTTCAGGAAAAGCTAAAAGGCTCTTTGTGGTAACTATCTTTTTCAGGACAGTGATGAGAAAGGGGGAACTCCAAGAATACAGCCAGGGGATGGATATGTCTGACTTAGATTTATTTAAAATTGTTCCTATATTTCTAAATATTTGTGTCTATGTTTTTAGGGTATGTATGTGTGTATATGTGTGTATGTATATTTTATCCCATCAGAGTGGGAGCTCCCTGAGGGCAGGAACAATATCTTTGTTTCCTCTAGATCTTCCTACCACTGTCCAGCACTGTTCCATTTGGTCTTGAGTGCATCTTGAAATCTATGTTAAATCCAGTTCAGTAGTACCAGATTTTCAAGACACCACCAGGAATTGGAAGTAAGGGGTCAGGATGGAAGTGTTCAAAATAGACTAAAGGCTAAAGGGAGCTGCTGAAATTCCACTTGATTCTTTGAGAGTAATGGATGAGCCTCCCTTTTCCACCACATCATATGACAGAATGAGTCATAACCATTCAACTAAATGTGGATTATAAGATCATAGATTTGGAGATGAAAGAGATATGAGAGGTCATCTAAAATCAACCCTTTCATTTTACAGATGAGGAAACTAAGACCTAGATAAGTGAGATAATTTGACCAAGGTCATAGGTATAGTGAGTGAAAAGCTAGGATTTCAGCTTAGCTCCTGACTAAATCCAATGCTCTTCTTACTATATACTACCCTGCCTTTAAAGTAGTCTACAGTTATGACAGAGAAATATAGAATATGGAATGGATTTCAGAGTTTGAGTTCTCCCCTGTCCTTTTGAAATGGGAAGCTTCTGCTTGAAGACCCCAGTGATGAAGAAGTCACTACTTGCCAAGGCAGTCCTTTTCCACTTTTGGACGGGACACAGAGAAAGTGTTTGGAAAAGGTAATAGAGACAGCTATCCATCCTTGGCAGGTGAAGAGGGTGAGCCGGCTTTCAGACTGAGATGCCAGTCTGTATGAAAGCTCATTGCTACTTGGAAGAAAGGGAGTCAATGAAATGACCTCCGAATGGGGCTGTGATTCTTGTTGCCCTGGTTGTGTTGTTCCCTTCTCCTAATGTGACCAAGATCCTTTTCTTCTTTTGGAATCCCATCTCAGGGGTCCCTGAAACTAGGAGTGAGTTCATTCATTTGAAACCATCATCCCAAACATTCCCACGGCTTGTCTGGATGACTGCAGCTTCCATTAAGAGCCACCCCCACCTTTTCCCACCCATTCTATTTGGAAAGAATAGAACCAACAAGACCCTCAAATCCAGGCTGAAACCGCTGTCACCTGATTAGCATCTTGTGTGACTTTTGAGCAGTATTTTCCCCATCTACATCTTGCAACACATAGATTGAAAACTTCCCAAAGGCAGAGACCATATCCACTGGCCTTGCTCTCTGTACGACACTCAACCTAGCCCCAGCCCTACCCATATGATGCTGGTGATAGCTATCTCTTCAGCTCCCATTACCCCCTGCGCTGATATCAGACAACATGAACCAAAACAATTTCCCCAATGCTTGTTGAGAGTCCCGCAGCCTGCAGAAACCTGGCCCTTGTAAAACAGAAAAGAATAAAACAGAATAATACAGAAGGCATGGAGGTGTCAGTTACAGATAATTTCAGGAAATAGTTCATTGTCTGGTCTTTCCATGATAAAGGCTGAAGTCAAACTCCTTCCATTCAATGCATCCTCTCAAGGCGGTGAGTTGAGCGGCTTCCCTTAGTCAACTGGGACCAAGTCAAGTGATGGACTGTCTGGCCAGACATGGAGCTCTGATCTGGGCCTCCTCCTCCATGACTCACTTTAGAGGCCAGTAGAGCTGATTATGATGGAGGCAGGGAAAGTGGTACCAATTTTCTGCCCAATATTAATGCATTTTAGAAGCTAACACAAAAGTATAATATTTCATATCTGTCTGTAAGTGAGACAGAGAAGTATCTTTTTCACCATCTTTTACACACAGTTGTAAAAAATGGGTACCTATCTTCTCTTTCTGCTCACACTTTCAGGCACACATACATACATATACATAAACATGCATGCACACACACATACAATCATACATTACATATATATTTATATTTATATATATACCATCTTTTTGAGAAGGAATTATTGACATCAGATAAAAGTCCCTTTAACTCAGGAAAGCTCCCTCCCACTTCTACCCCATCCCACCCCCCAAATCCCTTGACTATAACCCCAAGCTGGGAAAAAAAAAGTTGTTTAAAAATATCTCCATTGTCCACGGTTTTCAGATTTTGTTCTCAGAGTTTTAACTTTTCCAAATACTGCAAAGGGTGGACAGACCAACCCATCCGGCAAGACTTATAGTCTTCTTGGTTGGGTCACTGCATTTCTGGAAGATAAAGAAAAGTCCACAAATAAGCTTTTATAAAGTTAGAATTCCCTCCTCCTCCCCTCCAAACCTGATCTTTTTTCCTTCCTGATCACCATAGCAGATCCTAATAGTACCATACTTTGGATTCCTTAATTTTTTTTTATTTTAACATACATGTTCACTTGATCATGCACACACATGGTTGTTCTCGTCTAATACTTTGCCATTCCCCACATACCCTATGATCCAGTAACGTTTTCCATTCTTTATACAAAATATTATACTTGCCAACTCCAGTCATTTTCACCAGCTGTCTCCCAATCTGGAGGAACTCCCAACCTGCCTGGAACTCTCTTCCCACTCATCTCTGCCTCCTGGCTTCTTCAAGATCTAATTAAAGTTTTATCATCTACAGGAAATTTTTCCTGATCCCATTAATACTAATGCTTTTCCTCTGTGATTACCTCCAATTTATCCTCTATATACCTGTTTTTCATGATAGTATATTGTTGCCTCCTCATTAAATTGTGAACTCTTAAGAGCAAACTGTTTTTTGACTTTCCTCCTGTCCTCACTATGCCTGGCACATAGTAGACACTTAAATGCTTTTTTGACTTATTGGCACACACACACACACACACACACACACACACACACTATTTCTCTCCCTCCTCTCCCTTCTCCCTCTCTTTTTCTCTCTCCCCCCTTCCTTCCTTTTTTACTCACTCTCTGTCTCTGTCTTGGTCTCTCTCTGTCTCTGTCTCCTTTTCTCTTTCTCTGTCTTTCCTTCCTTCTCCATCCTCCCTTTTCTCTCTGTCTGTCTCTTTTTCTATCTACACACACACACACACACACACACACACACACACACACACTATTCCTCTCCCTCCTTCTCTCCCTTCTCCCTATCTTTTCCTCTCTCTCCCCTTCCTTCCTTTTTTACTCCCTCTCTGTCTCTCTCTGTCTGTCTGTCTCCTTTTCTCTTTCTCTGTCTTTCCTTCCTTCCCCATCCTCCCTTTTCTGTCTGTTTGTCTCCTTTTCTGTCTACATACACACATACACACACACACACACATACACACACACACACACACACACACACTATTTCTCTCCCTCCTCTCCCTTCTCCCTCTCTTTCTCTCTCTCTCCTCTTTCTTCCTTTTTTACTCCCTCTCTGTCTCTCTCTGTCTCTGTCTCCTTTTCTCTTTCTCTGTCTTTCCTTCCTTCCCCATCCTCCCTTTTCTGTCTGTCTGTCTGTCTCTTTTTCTGTCTATACACACACACACACACACACACACACACACACACACACACACACACAGAGTCTTTCACTGTCCCATGTGTGTTTCTTTGCCTCTCCAGCAAGAGAGCAAGTAAGCTCCTTGAGGAGAGGGCATGTGTCTCATATCTCCTTGGTATCTTCTCTATTTTAAAGGACAATTCTGGGCGTGTTGTGAACACTCAAACATGTTGATCTGAACTTAATTGTATTCTCAATCCTTCTCTTCCACTTCTGTGATGAAACTAAACTAAGAGCAAGGAGTATCTGAAATCTTACTGAATCCAGAGCAAGATCAATTTGGACACAAGTAGTGCTTGAATACACCCCCGCCTCTGTGTGACAGTTCACATCCTTCCCCATCTTCCAGTCTCAGCTTGATAGTCACCTCATCTGGACAGCCTTCCCTGATCAGCTCCAACTTGTTGTGGGCTCCTTGGCTCTATATATGACAGCTGAATATTCTCAGCCTCCAGCTCTTATTCCAAATACTTAATGCCCTTTACCGAGTAAAGTCTCATTTTCTAATTGTTATTATGCATTTTCCCCTATATGTTTTATATGCCTTCCTACAGTTTTTAAAATGTAGGCTGGATTTTATTTCTTGTGTCTTTATTCCTTTCTCCACTTTCTATTCACAAGCTCCTAATCTCCACACAGTGCTCAATTCAACCTATGGATTGACTGTCAGGCCATCTCAGGGCAAGATATCCTTGAAGCCCCACATCTGGTCAGATTATTTTCTAGCCCAGTTAATTTGAGCCTGATCTGAGTTTCCCAGCATATACTCTGGACCCTAAAGAAATCTGCTCCAATAATCCCACAATCTCGGTGACATTAAAGACATGCCATATACCAGAAAGTGGATAATTATGGATAAGAGAATAAGTTGGCAATGTCAGGAATGACTGTCTCGTCTTATTCTTTAATCTGAAGACAGACAGTTCAATGTCCCACTGGATGATGCAACTAGGTTCTCCTAGAGCTCAGTGCTGTGCTATATGACAGTCAAAGGGGAAATTGTGGGACCTTGACGTGGCTATAGCCTCCTTTTAACATTGCAGTGTCCTTATCTATAATAATCTGGGGGAAGGGCTCTCTTACCCTAATATCAGAGAATTCTCACCTGCAAGTTGAACATATGATGATGTCCTTTCCTTAGAACCGGGAGCTAAAGTTTCTTAGGACATTGGTCCCAGTTAAGGATCCCAGCATGTTCCTATCGAACCCTTGCTGCAAGGAGAGAAACATCAATAATGTAAAACATGATGAAACAAAGAGTGGACGATCAGCGACTTTCTGCTAGCATAATAAGCTAGAGTTCTCACTTTCCTCAGGGAGCCCAGTCTCAGTATATATATGTATATGTAGATGGATAATATTATATATATGTATACTATATATACACACAGAGAGGAATTGTGTATACATATATATACAGAAAAGGAGAGGAAGGGGGAAGAAGAAGGAGGAAAAGAGGAGGAGGAGGAGAGAAGGAGAAAAAGAAGAAGGAAGAGGAAAAGGAGGAGGAGGAAGAGAAGGAGGAGGAAAGAAGGGGGGAGGAAGAGGAGGAGGAAAAGAAGAAGAGAGGGAAAGAGAGATAGAGAGCATTAATCAGGGTTTTTGCATGCATATATGTACCAGGGATGACACACATACATAAATGTACTTTTATACATATATGTAAATGAAGATATGTTTTATTTCCACAGATAGGTTTGCATTCACATGTGCATACTAAAACATAGCACCAAGACAAGCCTAGGGCCTTAGGCTAGCAAATAATTATGTAAACTTTTACAATAAAAGTAAACAGCCTGTGTGCTCTAAGTCTCCAAAGCATCAGACAGCGATTCAGAGGCAGAGGCAAACTCATGTTTCTCCCGAATTTGGGCTCTCTTTGAGAAACTTGGAGTCAGAAACTGTATTCCAATACTACTTCTGACACTTATGGGGTAGGATATCATGGAAAATAGATTTAAGGCTGAGAGGGACCTTAGAAAGCATTTCATCCAGATCCCCTACGGAAGCCCAGATTGGGCTAAGTGATTTGTTCAGGTCACATATAATAAGCAACAGAGGCAGGACTGGAATACAGACCCTGAATCTAGTGCTCTTTCCATTTTACAACATTGCCTTTCAAGTCACTTTTAACCTCTCTGAATCTCAATTTCCTCTTCTATATAATGCGAATAATAGTGTGTGTGTGTGTGTGTGTGTGTGTGTGTGTGTGTATTACAGGGAAATGTAACAAGGAGTGATTGAGAAAATAAAGGTAAAGTGTCTTGCAAATTTTATAAATTTCACTTGTATTATTTTCCTTTCATGCTTTCAGTTGCCTCTGATCTAGCATGCATCATATATAATATTCACTTTCAATTATCCACATAATGTAAGGGAAGTAACTGCATAAAAAATCAATACAATTGTACTTTTAAAAAATCCAATTTCATTTTTTAATGTATTGCACTTTTTCTTTCTTCAGTAAATTTGCTGGGATATTTTCTGAAAACACTTAGCCTATTCCTGCCTTTCAGAGATAGATTCATGATGGTCCTTGTGGGAGGGACTATATACCAAAGCAGTCTGGGAGAAAGAGGGAAAGACAAGATTGGAAATATGCAGATGATTTCTTGATCCCAAGTACTTATTACTTTGCATTTATTTTGGTTACTTTCTTCCCATAATTTTAGCCTATTGTAACTCTTCTGAATTATTTCATCTACCATAACAACTATCTATCCAATGACAGTTGTCTTTATTGGAGCTGTTGGCTCCACATGAACTTAAAGTCTCAAGGACAGATCTATGCAGTATATAGCTTAAGCCCTATTCATCCATGGATTCATTAATCCTCATTTTGACTACCCAGGGCATCATGAATAAGTTTGTATATAACTTTAATTTGTCTATCCTCCATCTTTTTCACCAAAGTAGAGACTTTGTTAAATAGCTTGCTGAGATCTTGACAGGCTATGGCTATAGCCAATAGTGGGGTATTCCATGTAAGGTGATTAGCACAGAGGGGACTAATGACCTTGCCCTTACCTGTCTGAGGACACCCTGGAGCTCCTTGTTTGACCACATGTCAGAGAGAAGGAGTCGGGCAGCTTCTGCAGCTTTTGGTGAACTATTGGGCAAAGGGAAAAAAAGGTAAATCATGAGGCGATAAGCATTGAGTCATGGGATGCAGCATTCATCCTTCCTCCCTTCCTTTTCCTAAAATAGTCCCAATACACATAAATAGCCAAGCTCCTGGGTTTGAGAAACCTGGTGAGTTTCTTAGGTCTACAATAAGAATAAGCCTTAGCAACAAGAGTCACCAGGATATTATCTGCTTCTCTAATGAGAGTCAGTAAATTTAATCCAGTCCTTTGGCTCCCATACACATCCACCCTCAGCTGGTGGAAGCATCTTCCTCACTCCTGACATTAGTGTTCCATGTTACCTCAGCAGGCCCCTTTCCATTTCCTAAGCTTGAGAGCCCCAAAGAACCAAACATTTCCCCCACTCTTTTTCTCTGAGTGAGGCAGTGGGTTATAGTAAAAAAAAAAAAAAAAAATGCCCTGGAATTAACATCAGGAGAGACCCAGGTTGTATAACACGTTAAGACTTATTGACTGTGTCCATAGGCAAAGCATTTAACTGCCCTGAGCCTCAAAGTTCTGATCTGTACAATAGTCATATAATATAATGTCTTTAGTTTCTACTTCCTGGGCTGCTGGAGGATCAGATAAAAATGTATATAAAGGCTTTGCAAACCTTATAGTGTTGCGTAAATGTCAGGTATCATTGGGGGAGTTTCTTACCAACTGCTCTTACAGTGGTTGATGTTCTTACATCTCTCTGAAGTACCCAAACTCCAAACTAGATCTAGCCCTTAGGAGATAATCCATGATTTTCATGGAATTTTTTCTTCCTGGTTTTTATCCTACTTGTATGATCAATCCTTCCCAGTCTCTTTTGCTGGATCTTTATCTAAGACATTCCAAATAACTGTGGGAATCTCTCTCAAGGGTCTGTTCTTATCCCTCTTCTTTTGTTTTTTTTTTTCTCCTCTATACTAATTTTCTTGGTGATCTCATAAATTCAATAATCTCTTCGACATGGATGATTTTTGTTTCTATCCTATCAGTCCTAACTTCTCTGCTGACCTTCAATGGCCTACTGGACATCCTGACCTGCGTGCCCCATTGATATCTTAGCTCAATATATCCAAACTAAACTCATTATCTTCCATTCCACTCTACATTCTCCCTCCTTTCTAACTTCCCTGTTATTATAGTGAACAAAATCCTCCTCTTAGTCATTCAGATTGACAACCGAGTTGTCATTCTAGACTTCTCTCTCTGTTTCTCTCTGTGTGTCTCTTTGTCTCTCTCTTTGCCTTCTTTCTGTCTTTGTTTTTCTCTGTATGTGTTCCTATCTCTGTATATTTCTCTCTTTCTCCATCTCCACCTGTCTCTGTCTATTTATCTCTCTTTCTTTCTCTCTGTCTCTGTCTCTCTCTCTCTCTCATGCACACTACATGTCTAGTCTGATACCAATATATCTCCACAACATGTCATATATGTCCCCATCCTATCTCAGACACAGATGCCCCCGAGTGGAGCCCCTGATCACCTCACTCCTGAGCTCCTGCTGTTGTTTTCTGGTGGGTCTCCCTGTCTCGAGTCTCTCCCCACTCCAGCCACCAAAGCCATCCTCCTAAAGCAAAATTCACACATAGTCGCTCCTCTCCTCCACAAACTCTATGACTTCCAGGATCAAATTTAGAATCCTCTGCTTGGTTTTCAAGGTCCTTCACAACCTGGCTCCTTTCTACCTTTCCAATCTTGCCCTTTACTTCCCTCTGAGTATGCTGAGATCCAGTGACAGTAGCCTGTTGGCTGTTCCTCAAACAAAAAGTGTTATTCCCTTATCCTGGGCATTTTCACAGCTACCTCTCATGCCTGAGATGTTCTCCTCCTAATCTCTCCCTTCTGGCTTCTCTGAGGTCACAATTCAAATTCTTCCTTCTGCAAGAGGCCCTTCCCCATCCTGTTTTATTCTAGTGATAGAATGAGAGAATATTTGCAAAAACACTTAGCACAGTGCCTGCCACATAGTCAGCACTGTATAAATGCTGAAATACATTTCTATCCTTATACATCTGCCTAAGTCATTAAAGACTCCTGAGGTTTGGGCCCCTGGGAACTGATGGCTATCCATGATTATTAGCAGGATCCTGGGAGAGCCCCATGTCTTCCCTCTGGGATTACCTTTATTTGTTTCTACAGTTATTTGTTTGTTGTATTGTTTTCCCCTATTAGCCTGCAAGCTTCTTAAGGGCAGGGAGCATCTTACTTTTCTTTATATCCCCAATGCTTAGCACAGCACCTGACACATAGTAGGAGCTTGCTGACTTCACTTTTTTGAACTTTGATTTGGGCTTTAGTTCTATGTGTCTGCCACTCCTGTAGGGGCGGCCTCTAGAATATAGAAGCAGAACAACCAAACACGGGCTATCTTTTATCCATGAAAAGAAAGAGCTGTCTTTACTTTTTCCCATCCCAACCTCCTTATGAAAAATGTTTTCTAAAACTAGCTAACATTTATATAGAATGCCAAGGTTTGCAAAATGCTTTACAAATACTATTTTATTTGATCCTCACAACCACCCTGGGAGAGAGATGCTGCTGTTATCCTCATTTTGCAGATAAGCATCCTGAGTCAGACTTGCCCAGTGTCTGAGGTCAGATTTCAACTCAGTTCTTCCAGGCCCAGTTCTCTAGCCACTCTACCATAGAGCTGTCTTCTTCTAGTCTATGCTCATTCTTGAATCGCTTTATGAAACCTGACCCAAATTTATTCCTCTTTGGTGGTAAGATCCCATGGAGAGAGAGGAGTGGAACCCCAGTGTCTTCTCTCCTATCCTGGTTGGTAAGTCTATCTACTCTCCTTTGGTGAAAGGCATGAGATCTCACATGTAGGGTGCTCTGCTCCCCACTCCTTGGACCGACTCACCCCTCTTTCTGCCCATTCCCTTCTTACCCACTCCGGCACATGTTGACCACATTATTCAGCATGCTGCTGGTGAAGTGCTGCTTTGCCATCTGGGGCAAGGAGGTCATCAGATTCCTCATGGTGTAGCAAGCAGATGACATGATGTCCCCTGAGTTGCTGGTGTTGCCCGTCTGGCTAGAGAGGAGACGAGTCATTTCTGGGAATATTTGGTTCCCTGTAAGAGAAAGAGGTGTGAGGACAGATTCAGGATACCAGAAAATCAGTTAGCGGTACGATGAGGTCTTTAACTTTAACATTGTGGTTTTCCATCATTTGCTATCAGGAAGCATGGAGCTTCCAGTGGAAGATGTTAAGTTGGTGCTGAAAGATCTGTATTTGAATCCAGCTGTGCCATTTAGAACTTGTGTGACTTTGGGTAAGTTATTCAACCTGTATGAGCTTAGTATTCTCATTTATAGGATGAGAAGATTTCACTAGAAAGCCTTTGAGATTCCTTCTAACTCCCACTGGACTCCATTGGAGTCCATCAAACCCTATATCTATCATTAAAGCCCTGTTCCACTCCAGCCAGAATCCTCAGCTCTTCTATACTAACTTCCCAGCTTGGACTCACTGTTCTGGCCAATTTTTTCCTCATCACCACATTCTGAGGACTTTTCCCTTAGTCTCATTTCTTTTATCATTTCATTTCACAATCGATACACATAGACAGTATTTAATAAATGATTACTAACATGAATTTCTATCCCCAAACATTTGCCAAAGCCAATGTAGATTCCTGAGATTCCTGTCCCTGGATATCTTTACTTATTAGCAGAATTTGGGGAGAATCCTATGCTAAAAGAGATTAGGGGGATTATTTAGGAGGGAAATACATAGTGAGCACTTCTTACCCATTGCTCTGTGCAGCACAGGATGACGAGACATGTTACTCAGTAGGGAGGCTCCAGACCTGACCACATCGGAGTTGCCTGATTGAAGAAGGCGGGCAATTTGAGGCAACCCTTTTTCCTTCAGCCCAATCAACTGGCTCATGCCACTGGACATCTAGGAAAGAAATGTAAACCAATCACTGGTCTAGTAGATTACAGGAAAGAAAGCACTGCTCTTAATTATCTGTGTTACCAAGTACTAAATTACTTTATGGAATCATGACTTCATGAGAGTGGGTATTTTCTCCAACCACAAATATATTTTTAAATTTTATTATTATAGCTTTTTATTTACAAAACATATGCATGGGTAATTTTTCAACATTGACCCTTGCAAACCTTCTGTTCCAACTTTTCCCCTTCCCCTCACCCCCTTCCCTAGATGGCAGGTAGTCCAATACATGTTAAATATGTTAAAGTATATGTTAAATCCAATATATGTATACATATTTATACAGTTATCTTGCTGCACAAGAAAAATCGGATCTAGAAAGAAAGAAAAAAAAAACCTGAGAAGGAAAACAAAAATACAAACAAATAATAACAGAAAGAATGGAAAAGCTATTTTGTGGTCCATACTCATTTCCCATAGTTCTCTCTCTGGATGTAGCTGATTTTCTTCTTTACTGAACAGCTGGAATTGGTTTGAATCATCTCATTGTCCAACCACAAAGAGATCAAAATCCCTCAGTATCTCAAATTATCTTTATGATTTCCTATGACTGAAAGCTTTCAGCACCTGGTGGTCAACTTTTTGGATTCTTTGACTTTAGCTAGCTTGGTTCTCCAACAACAGACACATCATCTATCACTAGACTCAAATTCACAACTTTTCCAGCTTGATCTTTTGCTTTAATGGCATAGCTTTTAAGAACCTAAGTCCAAACTGTGGTGGTCTTGACTCTTTTTAACAATGTGGTGATTCAAGGCAATTCCAACAGATGTGGGATGGAAATGTCATCTGCATCCAGAGAGTGAACTGTGGAGACTGAATGTGGATTGAAACATAGTATTTCCACCTTTTGTTTTGTTTGTTTGCTTGCTTGTTTTTTTCTTGTGTTTTTTTCCTTTTGATTTGATTTTTCTTGTACACCATGATAAATGTTTAAAAGAATTGCACATATCTAACCTATATCAGATTGCTTGCTACCTTGGAGAGGGGAAAGGTAAGTGAGGAAGGGAAAAAAATCTTACAAAAGTGAATGCTGAAAACTATCTACATGCATTTAAAAAAATAAAATACTATTTAAAAAAAAGAACCTAGTTATCATCTCCATACCATAATAAGGCATTCCAGGTCAAATCCATTAGATTGAAAACTTCTTAAGGGCAGGGATTATAGCCCTAGCACTTAGCACAATGCCTTGTACATAGCAGATGCCTAATGATTGATTGATTGACTGATTAAAATCCATCTGTCCTCATGTGTTGGACCAACCACAAAGGAGCTATAATCACACAGACATCCTGAATCCACATGGTTTCAAATCACAGTAAGATCCACCTGCAAGTCCTACACATTTTATTTAATGGGAAAGAATACTAGTCTGATTATCAAGAGACCCAGGTTCTAGTCCCATCTCTGCCACTGAAGAATTGTGGGACCTTGCATAAGAACTTGCCCAGAACTAAAAACCCTCAGGGTAGGAAGGGATCCTGGAAATTTTATCAAACCATATCAGAACAAGAATTCTATTTACAATATATCAGAGGAGTAGTCTTCCAACTTTTGTCTAAAGTTTCAGCCTATTGTTCAAAGACCGCTAGAGAGGGTGGTCTACCTCCAAGACCTCCAAGAATGAATATTCTACTTTTGTATAACTATAATTATTAGGAAGTTTTTTCTAACATCAAGTCTAAAAATGTATCTGGATAATTTCCACCTGTGTTCCCCACTTCTTCCTCCTAAGGCTAAGTAGATCAACTCTAATCTCTCCTTCATATAACAGCCATTCAAATATTCAAAAACATCCTTACCCCCCATCTATATCTTCTCTTCTCTAGGCTAAATGTCTGCACTATTGATGACCATTCCTCTTGTAGCATAAACTTGAAGCTCTTCCTACCTGATTCTCCTCCTTAGGACATTTTCCATTCTCTCTCTGTCTCAGAATCCTTATATGTAAAACTCAAATGTCTCATCTCCCAGGTTTTCTGTGAAACCTAAATGAGATATTATATAGAAGTCCAAGAAACGATTCCAAGAGAAATCTAACAAATTTTTAAGGAATAATTAATGCCTAAACTATACAAATTATTCTTCAAAAAATTAGAAAGAACATAAACTTAAACTTAAACTTCTTTTAAGAGAACAACATAGTCCTAATACACAAATCAGGGAAGGAAAAGGTAAGGAAAGAGAACTAGAGAACATCAGTAATCCAATATTTGGAACAACATCCTAGCAACAAGATTAAAGCAATATATCTGAAAAATTATTTGTTATAATCAGTTTAGATTTTTACCAGAGATACAATGTTGATCATTATAATTTGGAGAAGAAATAATTTTGAAATAAATGAACATATGTCCCAGAATAAAAGATTATTGTCATATCAAAACATCTAAAAGGAGATTAAGCATAGCAAATACTCAGGTGAGTACTTATTGAGATGAAGCAGTTTAAGCCATATTGAACACATTTTCAGAACACAGAATGTTTATCCCTGTAGAATTACCAAAGCAATTCTTGATACTATAACACTACTGGTAAATGGGTGGGCAGCAGGTAAAATATAGTAGGGAAGAATGGATTCTTTCAAACTTTCATAAAATCAAATATACTCAAGTCTTAGAAAGGGAACTTTAATCTTCCAGTAGGGAAACTGCTTTGATTTGGGTCCCCTTGAATAACAAAATTGCCTCCTAACTCAATCTCATTAGTATATACACTAACCTAAGGAAACAGAAAGTTTTATATTTTAGAAGGGAATGGATGAGGGAGAAAGAAGAGGACAACAAGAGTTGGAAGAGAGAAGGGGGAAAGAAAGCAGATGATAGAGAAGGGGAAGGGATAAAGACAGAGACAGAGAAGAGAAAAAGAGCTGAGATAAAGAAGAATGAGAGGAAACTGATAGAGTAATAGGAGACAGAAAAAAAAAAGAGCAGAGGGAGGTAGTGGAAAGAGAAACACACACAGACAGAAACAAAGAAACAGACACAGAGAGAGGGGGCAAGGAGGAGAGGGAGACGGGGAGAAAAAGGAGAGGGAGAAAGAAGCAAGAAATAGAATAAGAGAGACAGAGGCAGAGAAAGATAGAGGGGGAAGGTAGAAGGAGAGGGAGAGAGAAAAAGAAACAGAAAGAAAGGGGGAAAGGAGAAAAGGGGAGAGAGAGGGGAAAAGAAACAGAGAAAGAGATGAATAGAGGAGATGGTGGTAGAGACAGGGAAGTTGGAAATAGGTATTCTCACCAGTCCTTTGCTAGCAGTGAGGTTCTGCAGGGCACCAGCACAAGCTTCCAGGGTGGCATCTTTCTTGCTCTTGCCCATGAGGTTCAGGTAAGTACGAATGGCATCAGAGTGATAGAGCCAGTTACTTCCCTTTGGTTTGGTTTCCTCCTCAGGCAAAGGTAGGTCATAGTTGTTATTCTAAAAGACAAATGGCAGATCATTAGGAAGACTCAACTAAGGAGACTTGAGCTGGATTTTTCCAAGTATCTGAATATATCCCTTATCCCTGCCCCCTATAATAGGTTACCATGGTAGAGGAGAGAGAGAGAGAGAGAGAGAGAGAGAGAGAGAGAGAGAGAGAGAGAGAGAGAGAGAGAGAGAGAGAGAGAGAGATGACCTTGCAGACAGAAATAGTCCCATTGGGCTACCTCTTCAAAGTTTGGGGGACTCTGATATGTCCCTAGGATTTTTCAAATTCTGTTCAAGTGGAGCAAATCCAACTTGAAAAAAGGTAGAATTTGACTCAATGATCCTGACAACTTTAGGGAGGAATGGATTCTTTCAAACCCTCATAAAATTAAGCATTCATGTATACTCTGATAACAGGCACTGAGATCAATTAATGTGTTTTGAAAAGCATAATTTGTCACATTTAGCACAAGTCTTCAATCCAATGAATGAAGGCACAGGCTGCTCACTGGCCCTTACTTCTGAGGATTATTCTACTTCCCAAGTAGGTCATATTAAACTCAAGTCTACCTTAAGTGGCAGGACATATGAGCTGGCTTAGGGTCCAGAGACATAAATAGGTGATTGCCATACTTGATCCTCACAAGTTTTCTATATAATACTATGTATTTTATTTTATGTATTAAAAAGACTCTGAGAAAGGTTCTGTAGGTTTCGTCAGATGGTTCATGATACCCAAAAAAAAAAAATGATGATTAAGGGGAAAACTGGGAATCAGTAGTAGGGTAGTGAAGTAACAATCCCAAAGTATTCACTGTATTATATTATTTTATATTATCACTGAGTGCCATTTCAGCTCCATGACAGTGTGTCTCACCCTTTTCCTATTATCTGAGTACATCCCTGAGGGTTTATTCACTGTATTATATTATTTTATATTATCACTGTATTATATTATTTTATATTATCACTGAGTGCCATTTCAGCTCCATGACAGTGTGTCTCACATTTTTCCTATTATCTGAGTACATCCCTGAGGGTTTATTCCACCTGGCTCTTCTGGGCTGCCAGGGGCAGGTGGAGAAGTTCCTTACCATCATCTTTTCATTCCTGTTGCTGAAACAGCCAGTAGAGGACTTGTCAGTAAAGGTATTGCGGGCGTTATATTCCAGCTGGCTATAACGGGTAGGCACCTCAGCATCCAGACGGTAAGACAGATTATGCAGGATACACATGCAGTTCTCCACAGACTGAAAGTAAACAAGAACACAGAAGCCTGATTTCCCTGCCCAGCCTGGGCAGACCTCATGCTTCCACCCCAAAAGACTGATCATCCAGCTCAGGAGAGGATCAGAATAAAAGAAAAGGTGCCCCAGGCAGTGTTGGTGGCTATCACAACCATTCTCTATCCCTGCACCAGCTCTGGGTGATACTAATAATCTTCAAGCTCCAAAAAACCAAAGGCCAGCTCTTCTGGTTTTGGAATGCATAACAGCTTACATTTGTGTAATACTTTATAGTTTTCACAATACCTGCTCAAAAACCTTGAGAGGCAAAATAGCACATGTGAACACTATTTTCTCCATCTATAGATAAGGAAACCAAAATTCAGGAAAGTGAGAAATTTGTTCTTTGTCACATGGTTGAAAAATTGCAAATTATATGCTTATGATAGCACAGGTTTATAACTTTAGAGTTGTAAGGGATCATGGAGGTCACTTAATCCAATCCTCTTATTTTGCAGATAAGGAAACTGAGGCCCAAAGAGGCTTTCACTTGCTTAAAACCACAAAGAAAATAGGTATCAAAGGTAGAATTTGAAACTATGTCCTCAAGAACCCAATGTTCTTTCCATAGCCAATTATATTTAGTTGATTGAAGGGCGGGGGAAAGTGGAGGGATAATAGCAGGAAATTTACCTAAATCGTGCCTGGTCCAGGCTAATGTTAGAACTGGGCTATACTGCTGAGCTTGGGATTTTATATTTTAAGGGAATATGTCTCAAAGAAGAGAAACAATGTGGAAAATTGAGAGGTGGTTGTAAATAACTACAAGAATGTCTTTCTTCTAAAGCTGAGTCTTCATTGTCTACTTTGACAGCCTACTTTGATGGCAGAACTCCCTCTCTGTGTAGTCACTGCTATTCAGAAATCCCCAAAGTTCAGTTCTTCACCTTACCAGCGTACAATATTTCTCATATCGTCTAAGTGACTCCCAAAGGCAAACTCCTCTAGGTTTTATTTCTGTATGCCAAAATGCCATTGAGATGGAAAAAACCAACAGAATCCATTGGCCCAGACTTGGCCATCACTTTCTACAAGTTTACACACTCTCTGGGCCATCACTCTTTACTAGTCTTCAAAACCACACAGTCTTATCGAAGTTTCTTTATTAGCCTAATTCACATTCCTAAAAGGTCCCGAACAAGCTTTATGGTTGAGTTGGATTTAGAGATGGGAACCACTCAAATAGAGGCAACAGAACTGACTCTCCCATTCTTGGATTCTCTGGCTTGATTCTGAGGCTACGTTTGTGGAGAAGGAAAAGGACAATCTCTGGGAAGGAGAGGGGTTAAAGACTAGAGTCTAAAGGAACTCTTACCTTGTCATCACAGCGACTGGCTGCCACACAGTTTTGGACATAGGATATAAGAGAATCAATCAGCCCTGGGTAGTTACGCATAGTCTGGCGTCCAGCATCAGCTGAGCTCAGGTTCCTGAAAGAAAAGAGGAGCATTAAGGAGAGGAATAAAAGGGGAGAGAATGCAGACCAAGATCGAGAAAAGAAAGAATTCATTCAGAAATATATTTACAAGTAATATTAAGTTCCAACTATATGTAAAGTACTTACACTCTATGGAGGGAATACAATGTACACATTGTCAAGTATATCTACAATACATTCAAAATAAAGAAGAATTGATTTTAATTGAGAAATCCCCACAACTGCAGGAATTAGGAAAGGCCCCATAGAAAAGGATACCTTAGCTAAGCCTTGAAAAGAGCAAGAATTTCAAGAAATAAAGAAACAAGGAGAAAACCAGGCAGGGACAGCTTTATGTTTTAATCTTAGATTCAGGAGATGGAACGTTATGTATAGGCAGAGATGTGCTAGAACTGGCTTGTGCCAATTTTCTTTTCTTTTTTCCCCCTGAAGCAACTGGGGTTAAGTGACTTGTCCAAGGTCACACAGCTAGGAAGTGGTAAGGGTCTGAGAGCAGATTTGAACTCAGGTCCTCCTGACTTCAGGGCTGGTGTTCTACCCACTGTGCCACTTAGCTGCCCCTTTGTGCCAGCTTTCAAGAGCCAATTATGAAATTTTCAACATAAGCATTTATGTTTTGGAAGTAGCAAATGTTACAAATGACTTAAGAAAGTGATGGATAAAATTTTAATAATGCAGATTAAACTTAAGACTTAAGAAAGTGATGGATAAAATGTTAATAATGTAGATTAAACTTAAAAGTTGTTATATAAACTTTTGTTTTTGGAGAATTAATTGTTAAACATTTCTAGCATGTCCCTGTGTACAAGGAATAGAAAATAGCCCGCATGGCTGGAGCACAGAGTGGAGAAATGTGAAACAGAGCAGGAAAGCAACTGGAACCAGGCTGTTAAAAGTTTTAAAAACGTAACAGAGGAGTTTGTATTTATTTATCCTAAAGGCAGTAGAGAGTTATTGATTAATTCTTTGATTTATTCATTTAAAAAGCAATTATTAAGTCTATTGTGTTCCAGGTGCTTGGAATATAAAGACACCAAAAGTCCCTGCCCTCACAGAGCTTAGATTCTCTTGAGAAAACAATAACAGGTACACACAAATGTAACTACAAAGTCCTAAATGTTTGTTGAGCAGGAGACTGTCATGGTCAGACCTGCTTTAGGAATATTAGTTTGGCAGTTAATTGGAGAAGGGAGGACTGGAAACAAGGTCACCAATTGGGGGATCGTTACCATAGTCCAGGGAGAACTTAGGGTAGTGATTGTGTGAATGGAAAATGGGAGAGAGTGAGTAGGTAGGAAGTCAGTGAAGACCAATGGAGAGGGAATAAACAGAAGGGAATAAGAGAATGAAAGCAGGATGAAGAATGAGGGGAAGGAGTGAACTGGAGGAAAGAGAATAGGGAAAGATAGAAGGAGAAGAAAAAAAGGGTAAAGAAAAAGAAAGAAAAGAACAAACAAGATGGCTAAATGCCATCCTATCCTGAAAGAGGCTGAGATGTGGCCCCATTTGAACTCTGTTTCGATGCCATCTGCTCTGACCCACTTTCTGCCCACTCACTCTTCATGCCCATCATTTTACAACCTTACCACCACTATGGTTGGTACTCCACACAAATCCCTGGCAATACATTTGCCCCCCAAGTAGGTACTCCTTTCATAGAGGCCTAGAAATCCCTTGCCTCTCAATGTTTCTCCTGTTGGGGGTACATCCCTCTGGTGCAGAAGGACACAGATGAAGTGGCTGTTGGCCAGGGACCTGATCCATCTCCCCACCCAATCAAGCTGGCAAATATGTTTTCCCAGCTGCCGTATCAGGCAGGTTCCCAAGCAATCTGGGCCCATCTGCCTAAGGTGGGTGGAGCTGCTCTTCTCCCCCTCCAGCAGCTCCATAAAAGCCTTAATTACATGGCTTTTTCATCTCCAAACCTCACTGTGCCTCAGCAGGCTATGGGGCAGGTGGTCTATTGGAAAGATTATAAGAAGCAGCAACAAGTTGAGACAAAGAATCGCATCCCAAGAAACTCTCTGGACTTCCCAAGAAACCTGCAAGTTCTCTCAGTGGAAATTAGTTACAATTGTGTGATGCTAGTAGAACCAGGTGGCTCAGTGTATAGTGCTGGACCTGGAGGCAGAAGACCTAAGTTCAAGTCCAGTCTTACACACTTATTAGCTGTGTGATGCTGGGCAAGTCACTCGACACCATTTACCTCAGTTTCCTCATCTGCAAAATGAGGTGGAGAAATAAATGGCAAACCACTTCAGTATCTTTGCCAAGAAAACCCCGAGTGAAGTCACAAAGAATCACATATGACTGAAATCCCTGAACAAACAGCAACTAAAAGTATTCATTTCCTTTGACTTCATTGATCCTTATTATTTAGCAAATATAGAGGGAGAGATAAAAAAGCAGAAAAGCCCTGAATAGATAAAAATATTCATAGCAGTAGTTTTTGTAATAGCAAAACCAAATAACATACTGGAAGTAGCGTGGGTGTCTGTGGAATGGAAAATGGGTGAAAAAATGTAGTATATGCATGTGAAGGAATCTTATTGTGTCATAAGAAGTAATGAATATGAAGAATTCAGAATGATATGGAAAGACTTGTACAAATTGATACTGAATGAAAGCAGTGAAATCAATGGATCGATATACATAATGAATATAATATTTTCAAAAATCTCTAAAAGGCATCAGAATGCTTATGAAATGCATGATGAGATACATGTCCCTCCTTTCAATAGAGAGGAGAGCTACTATGGGTGCAGAATGTTGCATACAGTGTTTAGTGAAGTCTCGGCATTGGTTAATTTTGCAAAACAGTTACACTTTCATTTATTTTAGAGAGAAGATTCTGTGGAATAACAGACTTCTGCAGAGCAACTATGGAAAAAATAAAGTGTAACCATAACTCTTTTTTTTCTTTAATAATAATCTTTTTTCTTTTTTTCTAGCGGAAAAGATTTAAATCATTGAAGCAAAGTATGTGTTAAAGGGGGTCCTGCCTTTTCTGAATACCATTAAGTGGCACAGGATTTGCTGTTACATAATGATCACGCCCAGATTCCAGTACCCAACAGCTCTTGCTGAAACTGCGTTCTACCATAGCCACACCTTGTTTCGGAACTTGGAACACTTTGGGCATAGATGAAGTCTTAGTGCCAATCTATATGACACAGTGGCCTAAGGCTGAACGTGACTCATTAGCAGAAGTCTTTGTGTGGGGAAGATTCTCTTCAAACAGCACAAGGAGAGAATTTGGGTGAATAAAGGAGGAAAAACAAAAGAAAAACAAAAATTAAATTAGTTAAATTAATAAAGATATATGCATTTGGTTCCTGACAAAGTATTGGCTGTTGTGCGTGGAAATATACATGTGCATATACATGCTGCACATGCAATATGGATACTAAATGATGAATATAGGTGAAGATGCAAGAATTAATTAATTTAAATGGACATGCTACATAAGTAAGAAACCAGTATAAATGAGCATGCAAGAAAGGATGAATGTAGAATGTGATGAACACATAATAAATGTACAAAATGATGAAAATAAATGAATATGCAATATGTGTAGGAAATAATAAAAATAAATTAATATACAATACATGTAAGAAACAATGAATATAAATGAATATGTAATACATGTAAGAAACTAATATAAATTAACATGTTATACATGTTAGAATGAGAATAAAGAATTTGGTATAAAAAAAGAGTGTCAGAAGATTCCATGAATTGAAGCTGAGGGAAATTATCAGAATATACATAGACACATACAAACTCTCTCTCTCTTTGTGTGTGTATGTATGAATATATATGAATATATATTCATATTCATGGAGGATTATATACATAATGATTACAACATTATAAATGGAAGGAAATGAAATCAGCCACTACCTGTAGCATCTTACAGGTTACTTGTAGTGATCAAAGATGATCCCAAAGAAGAGATGAGACATTGCAGCCCGTCCCTCCTCTGCAGATGTGTGTATTCTATATATTCCCAGACAAATATTATATGTAGGTTGGTTTTTTAATTGCTTTTCTTTTTTTCTTAAATTTGGTTATATTTAGATGACGTAAAAATAGATGGTATCAATAAAAATAAACTTATAAAGATTTCTCTGAACCAGAAAGATATGGGACTAGAAGGACCCCATCAACTGAGGAGTCAAAGATGAGTTGTTCTATTTTGTGCCAAGTACAGGTAGACGGGAAGAAACAATTCACCTCAAACAGCCGGTGGCATTGAAGAAAACTTCTGGGTCCACTGTTTCTCTGGACATGTTGCTATTGCCATCACACCATCCAGAGAAGGGGATTATAACCCGATCGGTCAGAACAGGGAGGGCTTCATTAATGAGTTCTTGCTTCAGCTCATCAGTAGAAGACAGGTTCCAGAGCAGCCCTAAAGAAAAAGGGTCTCCTTTTAGCCATAGCCCCTTGCTGCCAAGCTTCAAGAAGTTCAGCAATTCGTCTTCCTGCCTGTTCTATAATACACTCTCTATAAATTCCTGAAAAGTAGTCATCTAACCTTTGATACTTGCAGTGATGAGGAGCTCACTACTTCACAAAGTATCTCCATTTAACTTTCAGATCATTTTAACTATAAGCAAAGTTCTCATCTAAACACATTAACTCTCAGCAATTCCCAACCAAATGAGTAGCTCTCTTGCCAAGGAACTTATTATCTCATTGGTCCTTGGGTGTATAGCTTCCCTTCTTAAGTAAACTACAATTTCTTGGAGGATGCTGCTTTGTTTTAGGCTTGCTTATCTTGAACAGCATAGGAAGCAGTGTTGCACAGTGGATAAAGTTTGGGGATTTGAGTCAGGAAGCCTGAGTTCAAATTCAGCCCTGTATTAGCTATGTGACCTTGACTGAGACACAACCTCTCAGAACTTCCTTTTCCTCATCTGTAAAATGGCCATTAAAATTTCCTTTCAGAATTGGTATGAGGGAAGCACTCTGAAAGCTTTAATATAAATATAAGTCTAAACACATAGTAGGAGCTCAAAAAATAGATTAAGTGATTATTTTGTCCACAGATTTTGGCACTTTATTATATCCAATATAATATTGTTTTTTAATTAAGGCTGGTGCCCAGGTGGATTCTAAGTGCCTCAGAGGCAAAGACACTTCTTTTACTACTGTTGTCATTAAGCAATATTAATAGAGAAATAAAATAAAATGATTAATAACATAATAATGGCTCTTATTGTTTGTTTACACTTTTAATGTTTGAAAAGTGCTATTCTTACAGCAAGCCTGAGAGGTCAATTTTTACCTGCCTCCCCAATAAAGTAAATATTATTATCCTAATTTTACAAATGAAGAAACCAAGACTAATGGCTTCCACAAATTCTGTGAATGTAACAGGATTCTACTAATAATTATTGAATTGAATTTCTCCCATCAAACATACTTTTTCACCATCTGCCTACTAACCCTGTCCAATCTTTTGCTTAGGTGGCTTTCATAAACCTAAAAAAGCCTCCGGCTTCTATAATCCTATCTACAGCCTTACACCTTGGAGACACAAATCAAACTTTTCCTTAGGATCTAAATTGAGTGTAGTCCATCAACCACTAATCCAAACACAAGTAAAGCTCATATTGACACTAATTTTTTTTTTAAATTTCTATTCATTGCTCCTCAGTTTGACTCTTGGGTCAACACTAATCTCTTTTCCACATTACAATCTCTTAATTCATGTCTCCCTTAAGTCTTTTTTTTTTTTTAAAGCATCCTCAGTGCCTTCAACACATCTTTACACTACATAGTTTTGAGGTCCTTCACCATCAAGCATGCCTTTCCCGAAATGGATGTTCTTCGCCATATTAAAGCCTTTTGAACACCATTTGTTGATGGAAGACGTCCATTCCTCTTTGTCATGCTCAACAGTAAGCTCCTCTCTACTTTTGAGGGAATTCAAAGAATAATTCCTAAATGTTTATACCACCTCTATAAAAGGGAAGTCCACTTTGCTAAGATGACTGTCAAATATGGCACCCAGTAAATCTATTTCCCCTCCTTCCGAAATACCTACAAGTTTCTGATATCTTTGTCATATTTGATTCTCAGGCTTGGATCATGTGTAGAAGAAAAGAAATAGCAGCCATTTCCTGGGCAACTTTGTAAATTAGTTGTCCTTTCTTGGTTTCAGATGCTTTCTCTGAGAACATTGCACTGAATGATTTATAAGATCCCTTTAGCTCTGAAATTCTATGATTCTCATATTTCTGAGCCCCCAAATACATTACTTTGTTCTCTTGCTGTGTCACAGTAGCCAAACTAATGACACAAGGTCCCCCAAGATACAGAAACTGTGGACTCCATCGAAACTAGTTTGCGTGACCCTACAAACTAACCCCTGGTTGCCCAAGAAGTTTACAGTCCCTGCATTTCTATTCTCTTAGCTTTCTGCCTTGGAGGGAGGGAGGAGGAAGAGAGATAAAGGTTGGGGAAAGGAAAAGAACTTACCAGTGAGCTGCTTCTGTATCTCAGTGCTCCCAGTCCTCCTCAGGAGGTTCACTGCCTCCGGGATCCCATTCTGTCTCCTGGTCTCAAGCTTGTTAGTGGAGCTTCTGAAGACCAGGTTGCGGAGGGCTCCAGCTGCAGCTTGCTGGACATTTTGATTGGGGCTCCGGAGAAGAGATACCAGTTTGCAAATTCCTCCCAACTGGTACACCTAGAGTAGCAGGAAACCACCAATACAGAGAGTCACAGATTCATCTCAAGGGTAGAGTTAACACCCTAGGGAGTTAGGTAGATAGAGTGCCGAACCAGACTACATAAATACTATTAGAACATCCTGTCCTTTTTACAGTTGGGGAAACTAAGGTACTGGGGAACTGAACCTATGAATTCCCTTGTGAACCACGCAATGTTTCCTTCTTGGTGTTTTAGATCAAGGCTACCACACCCAGCTCTCCCCTTCCTCTCCCAAGATTTCTCTCACCTTTCATACCTTTTACCTCATCTAGTAGACAAGATTCAAAGCAGATTTTTTTTTTCAGACTAGAGTATCTACTTGGTACTAAATTCTTTAAGCTAATTATATACATAATTCTCAAAGCTAACCATGCATGTCCCTGACAAGATCTCCCTAGGACCATCCTAATTCAATGATCCCAAGGTCAGAAGTGAGGAGCTCTTGCTTCTCATTACTACCAGGAGAAATGGCATCTACCCTGCTTTTTTTAGGTGGCTTGTATAGTCCAGAGTATAGAGATGAGAAAGGTCATGGAATGGGGTGGAGGGGAGGAGCATAGGGTCAAGAGGAAGTATAAACTTGCCTAAGAGATGTCCTAGAATCATAGCCAGTACCAAAAGACCTCTTCCATGACTGCATCTACACTGCTTACTAGAGCACAATTTAGATCTATATCTAACTTTCCTACAATAGTAAGAATTTTTGTTTTAGCTGTGGACACCAACAAAACCATCTAAATTGGAAAGGTCCTAGAATCTCTTTCATTCATTTAACAAGCACAATACCAGGCACTGTGTTAAATGTTGGAGATATAAGAATAAATATGAAACAGTACCTCTCTGGCCCCAAGAAATTAATATTCTATTATAGAAAAAAGTGTGTGGACAGAAAAATAAATAAAAGACATTTTAAAAAATATAAAAAATTCTTGGACCTCTAAGACTATGGATTTCTGTGACTTTGGTCCAATTCTATGGGACTGTCCCCAAAAGGGTCAATTTCTTTCCAGGTGGAGAGATGGAATTACTCAAAGAAAAGCTTTCATTATAACTTCAGCATAGCTCATGTCTAAGTTTACCCAAATGTGGGAAACACAATTTCCAGCTTTCATTTTGAAGTAAATGAAAATCAGAAATGAAACACCCTTTATTTTATCAGATTGTTTAGAGGGATTTATTTTATTACCTAAATTGGTCCAAGAAAGTATAAATATGCAACAAAGAGAACTAGTGATATTTGTATTATCTCAGATCAATTTCCAAATGAAACAGATCTCTAAATATGCCCAGGTTTCTGATATAAAAGACACCAAATCATCAAAGTAAAAGAATACAATTTTTAAAGATATATTTGTCATTTTAAAACAAACTCTAGAATTATAATAAGTAGAAAGAATATAGAATGGGTTCAAATTCTACCTTTGTATTTTGCCACCCACCTGTGTGATCTTGGACAGGATTTACCTCTCTGGGCCTAATGTTCTCATCTGTAAATTGTGTGGGTATATATGTGTATAAATTGGACTGGATGACCAACATTTAAAGTCCCTTTAAGTTTTAAATTCTATAGCCTTTGATCGCATGATTCCTAATGCAAAGTAAGCATGATTCTTCAGCTGTCTAAGTAGGATCAATTTAGAAATAAGACTAATTGTTCATGTTAAACAATTAAATATTTCCTTCCTCTTCATCGAGGTGTGGGAAATTTGGGGAGCTTAGGAATTATAAGATATGGTTTCAGCTGGTCTTATTTTACAGTTGCCCTCATTTTAAGGAAGAATAGAATATGGAAGGGAAGGGATGGCAGTAATGAATGTTCAAAATGAATCAATAAAACATACACATATAAGACATGTATGAATATATAATATGCTATATATATATACACACACATACACACACATATGTCTAGTTAGTAAAAAAAAAAAAAATTTAAGATGATTTCAAATGAAAATCAGTCCAAAAGAAGCAATGAAGTACACTTGGGGGAAAAAAAAGTATTTCTGAGATCAGACAACATAGGTCAAATACCACCTCTGACTATCAATATATATTTAGGTAAGTCATTTAATGGTTCTGTGCCTCAGTTCCCCATCCATAAAAATAAGGGAGCTAGATTTGATGGCATCTTTGGATCTTTACAGTTCTAGATTCACCATCAATCCCAATTGTATTAATTTCAAGCAAGTATCTATTAATTTCAGAGGATCTGAACAAAGGGTTAAAGTCAGGTAGAGAAAAGTATTGAGGCTTCTAGGGCTTCCTTCCCACTTTAGATAAACAGTCAGCACCACGCACAGATCTTAAAAGCCCCACCCTCCTTCTTCAAAGACAATCAAATATAGGAATGCAGATTTCTTGGAAGAGAATTCTCCTGATTTCTGAATCAACAAGAATTGCTTTTAATGTAATAGGAACCACCTGAGTTACTATGCACTTGACTGAAACACCATGATGAAGTGGGAAGAGTGCTGAATGGAGTGTGCAGTGGACAGTTCTGTCACTACCTATGTGTGTCACCTTGGATTAATCACTAATGGAATTTACAAAACATCTGGTCTCAAAAGGACAAAAAAGATCATCTCATCTAACTCCCTCATTCTCCTATAAAAAAATAAATCCTGGAAACAAGTTAAAGGCTTGCCTAAAAAACACAATTAGTAAACAGCAGAGTTGAGGTTTGAACCCCAATCTTTAAAGGCTCCATATCCTGCATACCATACTTCCTATCACTAGATGTCTCTAAGTTTCATAGTATTAAATTATAATAATAGGTAATAATAATAACTATCATTTATATAGTGTTTGAAGGTTTACAAAAGCTTTATATATGGTATCTCATTTGATTGGGGTTATTAGGGACAACCAGGAAAACAAAAGCAGGAAAGTGAAGTAAGAATATTTGGAATTATAGGGAATTGGTGAGCGATAGAGATGGGGGGGAAGAAGGCAGAAAAAAAGGCATGACAAAAGGAGAAGTTTAAATGTTGATGATCATGCAGCCTAGACCTATTGATGGGTCACAGCAAGTACTCCAGCCTTCTCCAGGGGGCTGGGCAGGATGAGAAAGAACCAGCAGAAAGAAAATCTCCACTCAATCTTAAACATAGAACCTGGCCCGCATCTAGGTCTTGCTCTTGCAGATTCAAGGAGTAAATATGCAGTTGGTTACCTGTTGCTTGGCAGATTCATCCTGGAAGCAGGTATGCTGGATGTAATAGGCCCCAATAGCCTGATATTTCTCATCCTGAGAGCTCAGGAACTGCACAGCCTTGGGAATAGTCAAGCCACTGCACTCTATGTCTTCACTGCAGATCCTGAGCAAGAGAAGGAGTAGGACATGGGTTATGCTGGCCTGGCACAGGACATCCTGCCCCATGTGTTCCAGGTCCTGACATAGCTTCCAGAATCCCGTCAGTACCACGGAGAGTCAAGATGGAAGCAGCCTGAGCTGTTGAGCCAGCATTTACACACCCTTTATTGGTCGGTCATGTCTGATTTTCGTGAATTCATTTGGGGTTCTCTCGGCAGACACTGGAATGGTTTGCCATTTCCTTTTCCAGCTTATTTTTTAGATAAGGCAACTGAGGGTTAAATGACTTGTCCCCAGGATCACACAGCTTCTAAGTGTCTAAGGCTAGATTTGCACTTAAAAAGATGAGTCTTCCTGATCCCAGGCCCTGTCTTTCATTTACTCCACCATATAGGTGTCCCTCCCTTGTGGAAACAGTTCCTCTAATATGAATCTGTCTTTGATGGGAATGCACCCATTGACTGGAATGTCCCCACCCAAGAAGACATGGCTGATCCACCCTCTTCTAGGAAAAGATGACGTTAATTTAGAGTGTTTAAGATAATGATTATAATGAGACTCAGGTCTTGGCTTTGTTCTCCATATGCACAAGCTAGATTTAATTTAATAAACATTTATTAAGCACCTTCTACATTCAAGACCTTGTGTTTGGCTGAAGACACGAAGATGAGCATGACTTCATGAAGCTTCATTGCTTTCCACGCTCACAGCCCTCCACAATCTGACTCTGATGTAGCTCTCTCTCCTTGTCCAACTATTCCACTACACTAACCCTCCTACCAGGTAAACTGTAGTCCTCATGTTTCTCAAATACTGCCTATGTATTCTCCCCTCCCCTCAGTGAATTCTATTCCTATATTTTAAAGAGCTATATAAATGCTTGTTCAGTATCCAATTAGCATATCTATCTAAATGCTAGATATTATTATCATTGGAACTAGTAAGTACATACATAGTAAATATTTGCTGGTTGAGTGATTGACTTTTTGGATGTTGATATTCTGATTGTGAGAACAGTAGTTGAGCTTAGAGGAATCTGGACCAAATAAAAAGATAATCAGCAAGTATTTATTAAGCCCCAAACCTTGTGCTAGGCACTGGGGATACATATACTATGAATGAAACAATTCCTATTCAAAAAGAGTTCAGAGAGATCCTATCTCAGGGCCAGAGAGGTGCATTTCTCCACTCATGGGTCATTCTAGAAAAATTCTGTCTGGTTCCAGTTTCTGCATCACTCTCTGCCTCCTCAGGACTTGTGAACATTTCCCTGCCTCTCTGCCTTTTGTAGTGTCTTCATCCATTTGTGTGGAACCCTAGGAAACACATTCCTTTAATATGAATCATTTTGCGCAACAGTCTCCACAAAAACATATTCTCTTCAAAACTTGAGTGGATCTGCGATCTCATTCATCTAAGCATTCTCTCTATCCACCACAGCAAAACATTAAAAACCCAGGGAACTCTATCAGTCATCAGCAACTTTCTAATTAATAGCAATTGACAGTTTTACTTTTCACTTGTTGGATCCTGTTTTTTTTTTTCTATGCCCATATCCTATGTCTGAGTCCTGGGTGAATGTGTTCGCTCTCGCTCTCTGTTCCTGACTCTCTGTCTCTCTCTGTCTCCCTCTCTGTGAGTCTCTCTGTGTCTCGCTGTCTATCTATCTGTCTGTCTCTTTGTTTCCCTTTCTCTCTATTTCCCTCTCTCCCTCTCTCTCCCTCTCTTTCTCTCTCCCTCCCCCCCCTTCCTCTCTCTCTCTGTTTCTGACTCTGTCTCTTTGTGTGTGTCTCTCTGTGTGTCTCTCTCTTTGTGTGTCTATCTGTGTCTGCCTATCTGTCTGTCTGTCACGGTCTTCTTCTCTCTGTGTGCATCTCTTTATTTCTCTGTATCCCTCCCTCCCTCCCTTTTCCTCTCTCTCTGCCCCTCTCCCTCTCTTTTTCCTTTCTTCCCCCTCTCTCCCTCCCTTTTTTCCTCCATCCATCCCTCCCTGCCTCTCTCCCTCCATCCCTGTCTCTCTGTGTTTCTGACTCTGTCTCTGTCTTTCTGTCTCTGTTTGTCTATTTGTCTCTCTTTCCCCTTCATTCAGATTTTCAGACTGAGAGTTCCTAAGATCTGAGACTATGTTGTTCACATCAAATTAAGAATTCATAAGGTGCTTGGAATATGTACCTCCAAGAGACTGGGACCTTTCTGAAGGCCGATATCTGCCCCATCAGACTAAAAGTTTCCTAAGGACAAGAACTATATCCCTCTATCAGTCTGGGAGCTTCCAAGAACAGGATGTGTTCTGTTCCTTTAACCATCCCTATCATGCCCAGTATAAAATGTTGCATATTGAAAAGCTCAGGACACCTGAGTCTAACTCATTAGCACTTACTTGGAACTAGCCCTTGAGTGTCCAAAGGAGAGGTCCTTGTTGCAGGAGATAGGTGGAATGTAGACAGGATCTTGTTTGGATGTACAGGAAGGAGGGCGCACTGGGCACTTCTTGACAGGCTTCTGCCCACTGCAGGTACTGTAAAAGCTGTAGCGATTCTGGGTGGTCTTGTGGCTCTTGTTGCCTGTGTAGCCCTTGCGCAGAGTACCCCGGGGGTCACAGTACAGGTCTGGCTCACTCCGACTGGCCTTGATGTTCTGCAGGAAGCATATGTCACTGCCAGGACCAATGGTGTTGCAGGTGCCTCGGTTGTACTGACGGTTCCAGTTCTCCATCTGGCTGTAGGAGCTGAAACGTCTATTATCTGTGTCTCTCTTAAGGGTCCCATTGTAGATCTGATCAGGGAAAGAGAGAAAAACCATAAGGTTCAATTTCCATTGCCCAAAAACACCCAGAATGAAATTATAAAGTATAACTAGCTCTTCATCAGATACCCCATGATCTGATTGATTATTTACCAGAATGAGTCTATCAGTCAATAAACATTTATTAAGAACTGACTCTGTGCCAGGCACTGTATTAAGGGCTAGGATAATAAGAATAGGTCACTGGGACAAAGAAATGAGTCATGTAGGAACATGGATTGAGAGCTGGAAGAAATTTGAGAGGTCATTGCATTTCACAGATGAGGAAACTGAAGCCAGAGTCACAAATCTAATTAATGGCAAAACCAGGATGAACCCAGAATCTTCAATTTAAAATCCAGTGCCTCTTTCTTGTACCATTTAGCCCCCTTGGACCTCAGTATCTTTACATATCAAAAAAGAGAGCTAGATGATCTCTAAGGGACTTCCACATCTTAGAATTCTTATGGCTAATCCCAATATATCTTCCCTTAATATCTGCCAAGTATTTAGACCACCTCTCCTTAGAATAATCTGTTTCTATTTTGGGAACACTTTAGGGTTTACAAAGCCCTTTTACTGTAGCAAACCTGTAATTCAATATTATCATTCATTTATAATATCATATCATGTTATTGACCAGTAAGGTATCTAGAGCCTGGGGAAGTAATCTGGGATTTGTCCAGAATCAAACCTGGATCTCCTATTATTCCTGGCTTTAGGAATGGAAGCTTACTTTATGCCATCCTTTATGTCAAATAGAATTAGGAAAATAAAATTGTTACAAATTGATTCTATGATATATGACAAGGAAGAATAAAAAAGATTTGAGGATTATCTATTTATCTGCATCCCCATCATTAGAACTGACAATTAAGGTTATCATAGGTGATAATGCTATAGAGTTTAAAAGTTAGCAAAGTGTTTTACTTCTCATTTGATTGTCTTACCAACTATGAGGTAAATAGTACAAATTATTGATATCCCCATTTCTGAGGGAAGACACAGGGAAAGTGACTTTCCTATAGCAAATAGCTAGGGGAAAAGAAAGGATTGGTCCTTTTTCTGGGCCAAAAAGAGATCTACCCAACTTCCTGTTGTCGAAGAGGCATTTACCTTGCTTTCTGATTGTAGAGATTAGATTGTAGAGATTAGATAGATAGGGATAAGAGCATTTGGTGCCACTGATCACCCAATAACTTAAAAGAATATCTCTGATTCCAAGATAAGACATCAGAAGGGATTTTCCAGTCTATAGCTAAAATTTAACCCCATCCTAAACCTAGGGATCTCACCCATAATAATGATAATACGTCAATACCTCAAGGAAAAGTGTGAATACTTCCTCATCAGTATAGGTACCTCATCATTAATATGAGTATTTCCTGTTAATATGGATCTTCTTTCTATTGATATTAATGGAAAATTCTCAATGTCTTAGGGCATGGCCTTCATGAGTTGTGATACTCCCCACCCCCAATTCTTCCACCTCTCTCCCCGCCAAATATCTATTTTTTCATGACCAACTTTCTACTGCTGGGTCTTTCGGAGCTTTGCTAGGCTGATCATTGCCAGGTCCAGAATAAAAACCTTTCTCTTCTCTTTTGGGTAAGACCTGATAGAATTTGTGCTCCAGTGTCATAAACACAGGGTTTCTACCTTGTAGTAATGGTATATTATACCAATAGCAACTATAACAACAACCTTAGCAATTCATAACAATGGTGGCTAAAATTATACATTGATAGCTCACCACCCACTATAAACTAATCCTACTATAAATAGAGATCTCAAAATATTCTTGAGAATTTAGCAAAGAAATTTGTAAGACCCAAAGGATTATCACTGACAAAGCTGTTATCCACAATTACCCAAATTTAATATTGTCTCATAAAAATTTTAAAGCAGCATCATAATAGATGCTGCCATAAGTGAGTATTTCTGCGCTCCAACCTTCATGAAATGGGAACCTTTCAAAAATCCAGAGATCTGGAAGGACATTGTGGTATAATGGAGGGAGCTATTTGTCCTTGAAGCCAGGAAGAAAGGAGTTTTGCATACTGAATGATGCTAAACCATTCCCTTGAACTCTCAGTGAAGTTATGCTCAAATAGCATTATCTATCTCTCTCCCCATCCATCTATCCATCTATCTATCCATCTATCTATCTATCTATCCATCATCTACCTATTTTTCTATTTGAATTAATACATCAACCATGAAATTAGCAAGAGATGACATTTCAATCTGATTCAGGCCATAATTGGAGGTGCTATGGGCCACAAATAGTCCACTGGTTGTATGTTTAACACCTGGTTGGGATAACTCTTTAATGTTATGGATTACAGAGAGAGTTCTGGCATGCCTTGTGAAACGAAGTTTCCTCACCAGAAGTTCCTTCTACTAAATTGGTCTTGCCTCTACAAAATAAATCACAAGTTTGGTCTGTGATTCCTATCCCTAGTGGATGTTGAAATCTTATGGAAATAAAATGAGTTACATGGTAAACCCCAGTCGAACGACCCTTATTCATAAATGAGGTTAGCGTTCAGTATTGGTTTCTATGTGGTAAGAGTTGAAAGATAAAAATAGGAGGGATGACATTAATGTTCTTTTTTTTTCATTAATCTTCTAACATTACCTATATCATGTAAGCTGGGAGCAAATTAAACATTTTTTGGCAAATTATTTTTATCCTTTTAGGCCACTAGCAACACTGATGAGTTCACATGCCTATTGTCCTGCCCACTACTAGAATTACACTGAGGCTGCTTGTAGAGCCTCTGGAGAAAGCTCACTGATATTATACTTTATAAAGTTTACCACGGGGTTTACACAGCTTTCCCCATAACAATCCTATGAAATAGGAAGCAGAGGGATTTTTACATTCATTGAGGGAGACAGATACCAATGGAAAATGATATCCCCCAGGATTTAGGAGGAACCAGTAACCAAGGTCCAGGAACAGAGAGGAACTAGTCACAGCCCTCCCAGTCTTCTTGATGAGGGTCCCTAAGGACCTGTATTCTCCTTACTTTAGCTCTTCTATAAGGAAAATAAAAACCTCAGTACTACTATGACCAAACTGCCCCAGAGAAGACCAGGCATTTAGGCTTCCAGTAGATCATTGTGGGGAGAAATAGTGATTTGCCCAGGATCACACAGCTAATAAGAGTTTGAAGCTGGACTTGAACTCAGGTCCTCCTGACTCTAGCAACAGTCCTTTACTCATTGGACTACTTAGTTGCTGCATGTTTTGAATATTTAAAAATAAACATTTAAAACTTTTTCCCTGTTCCTCTTATCAAAAGTTGTTCTTCAGTGTTTCTTTGGTGGGGAGAGGTAAAGTTCTTGAAGGGAAGGATGTCCTCTTACACAATGGATTCTGATCCCCAGTACTGGCCTCAGCTCATTGTTCAGTTCCACCAATATTAATTGTCCTCTGTTACATGGCTAGACAATGGACATGCTCAAGGTTCCTTCTTCATTGTGATGAAATCCCAGATTACATTAGCATCCTTCCATCTTGACCTTAATAGACAGACTAAGACAATCTGGACTGAATTCTGGTCAAGCCGAGTCAAAACATAGTCATTAATATTAATTAATGGAGTACTGTACATAAATGCCATTTGGTTGTGCTCTTTCCTTCATCCTCTCTTCTCTTTCCTAAACCCAAAGACTTAATTCCTGATTGGTCAATCCAGGATTTATTCTTCTATGGGTTCCCATTTAGAGAGAGAAGGTTCTCAATTCTCTCTACCGAATTCTTTTCCTTCTGAGACATTAAAATGTAAGCTCCTTGCCTTTTGTGTATTCCTAGAGCCTAGCAGAATGCCTTGTATACAGTAGGCATTTAATAAATGTGTCTTGATTGATTTCAAAATGAGAATAGAGACAAAGATGAAAGCTAGTGCATGGAATCTCAAATTTATGGATGTGTTAGGATAAACGAAATGGAATAAGCAATCTGGAAGGTGGGTTCTGAGGTCAAGAATTTCTCAATGAAGCAAAAAACCAGTACTCAATAAAGCACTGCCACCATTACCCCTACACCCATTTAGCTGCCAAGATTAATTGATCCTATCTCCCCAATAACTCCTCTCTTCTTCATTTATGCACCTGCCCTGCTCAGTTTGTGTCTTCAAGATCTTCTCTGGCCAATAAAAAATTGAAGTATCTCTTAATCACTACCTGATTCCAGTATCCTCTCATCTCCCAAAGTAGGGCTTATAGAATCATTTTTATAGGTTTGACCTGTGCTCAAAAATTTTCAATGGCTCCCTATTGATTCTAATATTTAAAACAAAATATATTTTTAAAAAAAGATGGTCTGGTACCAGGCCATCTTTCTAGATCTATTTCATATTTTCCTTCCTTCCTATACTCTGTGTTCTGATCAAACTGATCTACTTCTATTCTTCAAGCCAAGGGTCCCATCTGCCATCTCTGTCTTTGCTGCCTCCCCTTCCTGAAATACACTCACACACCCAATCACTCAGCATCCTTCAAGGTTAGCTCAGATGTCACTTTGGTGGGAAATCTTTCCTGATCCTGCTAGTCATCAGCTCTTTCTCTCCCTTAGAATTATATTACCTTGATTTTTCTATTTACATGTTGCATTCCTTAGTAAATATTAGCTTTATGAGGACAGAGACTATTTGTCCTTGTAAGTGTGCCCTAACATCTATTATGGAACTTAATTAGTGTTTGTTGATGGATTGATTTGAACAAAAATGAGCCTACATTTGGTTCATCATGGCAGAATCAACCCATCCAAAATAATTTCAGTGGATCCTACTGAATTCCCAAAGTCTAACAAAAATTTGTCAGAGAATAATTCTCTCAAGCCTCCTTCCCTTGATGAAGCCCCTAGAAATCAGACCCATTGAATTAATGTTATTCCCATCACTATAACCCACCCCAGCTCTGGCATCTGGAAGGAACAAAGGAGCTTATTTTCAGAGACTTGGTAAGATTTATAATGATTCTACTAAGAAAGTTAGGGTGAAAAGTTGAGAAAAAGAGGTAATAGTGAAATAGGTCTTCCTTCTGAAAGAGGAAGAGCCTCTCATACCCCTGAAAATGAATTAAAAAAAAAAAAAGAATGGGAGTAGCATAGTGTGGTTATGGCTCTGATATTCTACTCCTTCCTATTTAAATGACATGCCTTTATTTAAAGGGCATGAAAAAATGCAAGACAGAGGAAAATAGATAATCTACAGTTTAGTCATTGGATTACCCACTGTGAAGGACACTCACTGACAAAAGCAACCATAGCCTTTCCTTGTTTGGGCATCCTGGTTGCAATGAGGTGGGCTTGTAGAGGGTGTGAATGAGGCAATTCAAGCATTCCTTACTCTTAATGACACAGATGACAGTTGTGGGAAGCTTGCTATGAGAAATAATCCACTTATCTCAGAGAACAAAGGACAATGAGACACAGAACATATTCCATTTTAACACCTAGGAGCCAAGTTCCACAAGGAGGAGCCCTACAAAGCTGGAGGCTTTGGGAACGGAACTGTCCACCACTTTTTTTCCCATGAGCTTTTAAGACTTCTCTAGATCAGATCTGCTCTGACTTGCTCTCAGACTGAAGGATCAACATCCTGCCTGAGAAAACTTCTCCACGCAGGTGGTGACTTAAGATTCACCTTTCTGAAGATGAGCTGGGGCCAAGTCCAGCAGCCCAAAACTCGCCCTTCCATCCAGCATATGTGCTGGAGTTAGGCAATCACCAGGTAATTCCCCCTTCCAGACCAAGTCATCTGTGGCTCCCTCATTCATTCTCTTCTCCTTTGATCTCCTGTGGGAGAGTCTTATCTCAGACTATCTGCTTAGAGAAACAGAAGACCAAAGCTGTGGCTTCAACTCACAGATATCAGCAGCCTGGAGGACTGGAGGATGGATTCCAAAACCAGATACTGAGTCCAAAATTCAGAAGCCACAAACTGTTAACCTTGAGATTTATGTATGGTCTTTTCTTCCCCCCCCTTCCCTCCTCCCTTTCTCTTTCTCTCTCTCTCTCTCTCTCTCTCTCTCTCTCTCTCTCTCTCTCTCTCTCTCTCTCTCTCTCTTTCTCCTTTCTCTCTCTCTCTCTCTCTCTCTCTCTCTCTCTCTCTCTCTCTCTCTCTCTCTCTCATAATACAATGCATGGTCACTCTAGAATCAAAGGATCTGCATTCAAATCCTTCCTCTGAGATGTATTACCTGTCTTAACTTAGGCAAACACTTAACTTTCCTAGCCCTCAGTTTCCTTATCTGGAAAATGAGATGGTTTCACTAGTGGATGGCCAATGTCCTTTCCAGCTCTAAATCTCTCAGACACAGGGCTGGTGCCCAGGTTGAATATATTCAAGCAATCCCCAGTTTTCTTCTTCCCCAACCTGTCACCATCATGTCACTGGAGATAATAAAGGAGGAGAAACAACGGCCAGAGAAGTAAAGATAAAGCTTCTGAATTTCCTGAATTTTGAACAGTGAGTAGAAGTGTAATCTAATCTGGAAAGAACCCAGGGTAATAGCAAACAGAAACTGTAGCTTCTAGTCCAAGCTCTACCGCTAACTGTAACTCTTTGTAGATCAATTCACTGCTCGGCTTCAGTTCCCTCATTTATAAAATGAGACTGTTGGACTAGCATTCTAGGACTCTAAGTAACTCCTCTGCAAATGTTAAAAAAAAATATGCAATTAATCCTCCTCCTCCTCCAGGTCTGTGAGAGTCATACCAGCCAGCAGTCACACCCAACCTTCTCCATTCCTTTCCTGGGAGCAGGTGGCTGGAAGGAAAGCCAACAGCTCCCGAACTGCATGTTAAAAGTCTTTAATAGACCTGCAACAGGGAATCCCATTGTTTTCAGTCAATGGCACCTGGGGAGTATCATCTCTGACAACTTACTGAGAACTCCATGTGCTCATTATCTCTGAACAAACCTTTCATTACAATTATGCTCTTCTGAATGGTAAGAGAAATAGCTAAACATCCTTCTAGGTCACAGCATGTGTGGATTACATACAAGGGATTTGGACAGGTAGAATATAAACTCCTTGAAATTAGGGATCGTCTCCTTAACAAATACATGCTGATTGGGCACTATTCTGGTGGCCTGTAGGACAGAGGACATGGGTGATTAGGAATGGAAAGGTAGAAAACCAGCTGTGATATTTTATTTCCACCTAATGCAGCATGATTTCCAGTGAATTACAGAAGATGTCACCAGTCCCCAAGAAGGTAAGCTGAGCTATTTAGAACATCATGGACACTGATCATCCAGTAGAATGTAACTTTTTGAGGGTAGGGACCATTTTGGTTTTGTTGTTGTTGTTGTTTCCCTAGCATATTATATAGTACCTTACACATTTATTGAATTATATTGACTTATGGGAACTGATCATCCATTCCTGAGAGCAGGAGTTCACCAGTTTTGCTTAACTCACCCAAGCCACATATTGGGATTAAAAATCATAAATTTAAAAAGAAAAATTCTCCTTTTCTTTAACCTCAAATCTCTCAACATTCAAATGTGGAGGGACCCAGGATATCTGTTCAGACAGGCCCAGTGCTCATACAGAGACATGATGAATCTTAGGTTCCAACAAGGCTGAGCGGTTTCTAACCAGGCCTTTCCTACCCCAGACAACTATCTAATCCATCTGAAATCTGTAATAATTGCCACATTCAACTTTCCCAGCTTTCTTCTTGAAGGCTATAATGACGATGGCGTCTTGGAAATCTAAGGATTTCCATTTCCTCAGAGCTCAATATTTGGAGAAAAAGCCCATGTAGGTAGGAGTAAAGACAGCATCTTCTCTTGCTGTCTTAATCTCAAATCAATGGGACTCTCTAGATGGCTTGCCAGCTTCCCTGTGTATTAGCTTGCAAGCTCCTTAACGACAGAGATTAGGTTTTTCCCCCTTATTTTTATTCCTAGAATTTAGTCTTGCGATTAACACATAGTAGGTACTTAATAAATATTTATTGACTGTAAGTTTGAGATCAGATCAGCAGTATCCTAAGAGATAGGTAATGATATGACATAGTATGATATCTTTTGATAGAGGCAGATAGAAGGTATGGTGCATAGAAAGGACTAAGCCTGAAATCAGATCTGAATTTAAATCTCACCTCAGACACATAAGTAGCTGTGTAATCCTAAGCAAGTCATTCAAGTCCCGTCTGCCTCAATTTCCTCAGCTGTAAAATGAGGATGATAATAGCACCTATTTCTCAGGGTTGTTGTGAGGATCAAATTAGATAATATTGATAAAACCTGACACATAGTAGGCACTTCATAAATGGTTGTTTCCCTTCTTCCCTCCTTTGTGAGGCTGGCAGGGAAAATGTGATGTCATGTCATGCTGGGGGCCATATCAAGCATGTAAATGTATAACAGTCCCAACTATCTCCACTTCCCTGAAAGAGAACATCAAGTATATCAGATATAGTAGGAAAGACAAAGCAGTGTCAGCTTTTACAAGTGCAGCCCCCAGTCCATGAACTGGGCTGACTAGTTTGACTGAAAGATGATGATTGGAATGGTCCTCAGAATAACTCCAGCTAAACATCCAGAGATGGGAGTCATGGGAAAAGGAAAATTGCTTTCAACTTACAGTTGAATGGCCTGGGTTTAATTCTTCTGAGCTCAGCTTTCCCTTTCTCTTCACGCACATATATTCCATTCTTTATGGGAGTTTTTTAAATGGTAGTTTGTTCTGACATCTGTCTCCTCAGATAGTGCTGCCAATAACCCTTATTAACTGCATGAGATCCCCAAACCCTGAGATCCTTCTATCCCTCACCTAATCAGGTCTTCTGCCCATTGTCACAGAATTTCGTTAGGCAAGAAAATCTACAGTGAATGACAAAGAAGATCAAGATTCTCAGGGAGATTCCCCACAGGAGTAGAAATGAGATGGATTGTTCAGAGGAGTGAAGAAAAGACAGAAGGTAAATCATCAATCGAAGTAGCACTACCAAAATGATGTTCAACGGGTTCAACAAATACAAAAAACAATAAAAGCATATCAACTTGTCCCTGGACCATTTCCATCTAGGTTCTATCAAATATAAAGATGGAAAAAATGAAATAACAGTAGCTATTTACACAATGTTTTAGGGTCTGCATTTTATAAATATTGTCTTATAAATTACTCTTTTGTGGAGAGGGATGTGTCTGGATCCATGTTTTTATCAGCCTAAGAAACTATTAGGACAGTGAGATTTCTCAGTGGTTAGAATACCAGCCTTGGAATGGGGGAGATCTGAGTTTAAATGTAGTCTCAAACACTAGCTGTGTGAACCTGGACAAGTCACTTAATTAATTAAGTTTGCCTTAATTTATTGAAGAAGAAAATGGAAAACTTCTACAGTATCTTTGCCAATAAAATTCTATGGACAGTATGGTTCATGGGGTCATGAAGAGTTGGATGTGACAGAATGACCTAAAAACAAAAGGAAACTAGTGATGTAGAAATTCCTTCCATTGATGCAAATCCTTTATTTATTTATTTTTTTGGGGGAGAACAATTTAATAATTTATTTAATGGAGAAATTTACTGGGACCAAATGGATCTATATTTGGTCCCAGAGCTGAATGAGACTATTGTCTCAAAGAATCCAGCCGCAAATCCTTTTTAACTTAAGTCCACAATTTCTGAAGATACCAAAAAATCTTAGTCTTTTGCTTTGCCAAGATCACACAACTAGGATATGTCAGAGGCAGAAAACAGATTTCTGGACTCCAGACCCAAATAAACTTTTACCCTCTCTACCATGCTGTTTCTGAGGCATATCCTACTGTTTTTGTTATTCCCATTTAATTGAAGAACAAAAGGAGGCTCAAAGAAAATGTTGACTTGTCCAAAATCACTTAGCTAGTACTTATCAGGTTCAAGATTTAAACAGAGGCCTTTTTATGTCTGAAGTCCAATACTCCACCCCCTATTGTTCTTTTTCATTGTGGATCATTCTGCACAGCCATGAAAGCAAAGAGCTCTGAACAGCCTTTGGCATCCAGTGATAGGACTCTAGTGAGTGAAGATCTCCACAAGTCCTGGACAGAAGGAGGCTCATCAAACACGGCTCAAGCTGCAAATCAAAGGCCAGTCTGTGCCAATGTTCAATATTCATCTAGGTGAAAGACCTGTTGGCTGAGCCTCGGTTTTCCAGTCCCACTCCCACACAGATATCGATCATTCTCTGTAGCGTCACTTTTGAATACAAAGGACAACGAAACACACACACCCGTCTGGTTCTCATATATGCTAATGGGAAACAGCAGCCTCCAGAAAAGTCCGGGATCTGGATGACCTGTAGTGACATGGCTGGATGGCTCCGGAGCTCAGCCTGAGAATTCCAGCTTGTTGGAAATAAAGCTGGCACGCTCCGACAGGTACAGTTCTAGCCGGAGGGTGAAGGCTTGGAGGACCCATATGGGAGCTCAGTGCTATGCTCATGTACATGTGTTTCTTCAGCCCACAAGTGTCAGGACAGTCTTCAAGGAGGGATGGAGCCTGGCACTGTGGATGCTGGTGCCTCTCCGATTACTCTTTAACACAGAGTTTTCCCTCAGCTATCCCCTTAATTCTAGCCTTCTACTTATCTACTTACCTAGTTCCTCATGGGCATCTCATTCTATTCCTGTAAATATCCCTTCTTTTTTTCCCATTCTTTTGTTTCTTCTAGGAATGGAAAGATGAACCAGAATGGCTCATTTTGCATTTTGCTTTATAAAGCACTCTCCTCAAAATAGTATTATTTCGGTCCAATTTTTACTAATAAGGAAAATGAACTGAGAATGGGAGCCCAGAGACAGAATCTGAATCTTGCTGATTCCCCTTCCACAATGGGATTTCCAGTCTTTTTCCTCACCATTCATTAGCCATTCCTATTCCTAACTCTGTCACTGCTCATACTGTTCATCCATCTGGATTAACTATCTTCTCACTCCTCTCTGCTCATTCAATCCCATGGTCCATCCTTTCCCCCAGAAAGCTTCTCCCGGCTAACTCTAAGAACCCTAATGATCATTGCCTTCTCAGACATCTATATCTCATAAATGAGCACTCAGTGATAGAAAGCCTTGAATTGTTGTCTGTTTTGTGCAGGTGTACCTCATTTCCCCAACTAGATTCTGAACTCCCCACGGGCAAAGACATTTCCCCCACATCTCTCATAGTGCCTAATACAGTGCTGATGTTCCATATTGTTGACTCATCTTGAGAATTTGTGTGCCGTGGGCAGAGGTTTTGTATGGACTGCAGGCAGGACTTGGAGTCTCCCAACTTCACAATGATGGAAATAGGGGTAATCCTGTTGACAAGTTTATAAGGATATTATCAATTGGCTCTTGAAGTAGATCAGATTCTTTCCTCCCCTCTGCAATGAATCAGATACTCCCCTCTCCTTTGACCCATCCAATTGGAATGGTTTGGATAAAACATGGCCAACATTTCTGGCCATATCCACTCCAGGTCTCTAGTTACTTAACCAGCAGCCCAAATGTCTATTGTGGCAGACCCAGGTGAAAAGACTGTGTGTGTGTGTGTGTGTGTGTGTGTGTGTGTGTGTGTGTGTGTGTGTGTGTAGCCCATTTGAAAATAAGCTTTTGCCAGCAAGGTGTGGCCTGCCAAACAGGCTAGCAGCAAGACACACCCTGCTCTTCCTGATAGAGTCACACACCCCAGCAAAGCACTCAACATGGACATTTTCAGGAACATAAGTCTTCCAAAATGCAGGCTTACACACATCCTGTCTGTTCCACACAGGTTAAGTGTGCGATTCAAAAGCCTCTCTCATCGCTCTCCTTTTTCCCACAGATGAAAGAAAAAAGACATAATTAATCGTGTCATGAAGATTAAGGCATGTTTTCTACCTCACTTGGATGACTCCACCTCCTAAACCTTCCCTGCAAGGTTTCTAGCGCAGGAATATATACTATATGAGGTTCAGTTCTATTCAATTCAGCCATTTCTAATCAGTTGGGATTTTCTTTCTTTCTTTCTTTATTTTTTTTTTTAGCAGACTGGAGTGATTTGACATTTCTTTCCCCAGCTCATATTATAGATGAGGAAACCGAGGCAAAATGGAATAACTGACTTACCCAGGGCCACACAATTAGTATCTGAGACTGCATTTGAACTCATGGTCTTCCTGATTCCAAGTCTAATGTTCTATCTACTGCACCACCTAGCTGATTTAATTGTCTAAGATTGGATGGTCTCTAAGACTGCTTCTCAGTCTAAGGTTCATAAAATCATATTTAAGAGCAATCTCAGAGATTATCCAATCTAACCCTTGTCTTGAGTTTATTTGGTCTAACGTTTGTTTATTTTTAAGCTCAACTCATCTCTATGTATAATCAATCAGTAAGTGTTTATTAAACATTTAATGTGTACTGAACACTCTGCTAAGTTTGCCTGCCCTCAAAGTGTTTATGCTCTAATATAAGCTTCTTCAGGGAAGGGGCTGTTTTATTTCTGTCTCTGTACACCCAGTACCTGATACATAGATAGTACCTTAATCAATGGCTTATTGCATTCAACAACACATAAGTAAATGATTATTCTAACTTCTCTATTGTCTCAACTGCCAGATAGGCAATCCTGATTCTCTCCATTATGACCAAATAAACCAAATCCAACAATCATACTTGACATTTATATAGTGGCTTGGAGATCTACAAAACATTTTACACATTTTCTTTCATTTAATCCTCATATAACAACCTTGGGAGATGCAAATTTCTCATTTTGCAAATGAGGAAACTGAAGCATATAGAAATGAAGTGACAGCCAGAGTCACCCAACTCAGGTGTCCCAATGTCTTGGGACATTTTAAGTCCCATGCTCCATTCTCTATACCATTTAGGACAAAGTTTCTCCTCTAGGCTTAACATCCCCAGTTATTTCAATTGATCTTTGTACAGTATGATTACAAGGTCTTTCATCATGATTGTCCTCTGACACGCTCTAGCTTATTTATGCTATTTCTAAAAGGTGGCATTGAAAAACTGAATACATCATTCTTGGTGAAGTCTCATCAAGGTAGAGTGCGAGTTTTTTGTCATTTTTGTCCAAACCAAGCTGCCAAAAAATGGTGACTTTAGTTGATCCAAAGTCCACTAAAACTTTCATAGAGTTTTCAGATTAAAAAAAAAAAAAAAAAGAGGTTAATAGAACCATCTGTTTCCCAATAACATTATTAACAACTCATTTTAAAGTTGTGAAATCTTACCATAACCTGTTCACCAAATGTCTATCAGTATAAGAATGCTCCTAAGGTGATTACTACCTCTTTCAGTGATTTGGCTAACATTTTCTCAGTACAGTTAATGGCACGAGGTGGAGTATAACTTTACAAGGCTCTGCGCACAGTAGATACTCAATAAAGTGTTTGCTGATTGCTCCCTAAGCCCAACATTTCCTCCTACTCCTCTTTAACAGGACCTCAGGTGGAGGAGGTGGGGGGAGGAGGGCCAAGTAGATAAGTGTCTAGCCAGCTCTTTCCCTGTACTGATTCAGCCCAAATTGACTTAGAAGGAGAATGGCTAAACAAAAGGGAAGAAGCAAGACTGGGGTAAAAGAATACCCATATATTTTGTTATTAATTAAAAATACATAGAAGACTATGGAAGGACAATAGTGGGCAAGGCATTAGATTAAAATTAAGTCTATCTGGCTCAACTACTTACTATGAAAGTAAATTGGAATAAATCGCTTAACCTTTCTGAAATTGTTTTTTTTTTTTAAATTGGGGATAATATTTACAATACAAATACTGGGGGCAATTGTGAGGAAGGAGCTTTGTGAAATATAAAAAGCTATGTATATGTGAGCTTCTATGAAAATAATATGCAAATAAACTTGGGTATTTGAGGAGTCTTGGAAAGGCTCCACAGTATAATAGAAAGAGCTCTGAATGTTTGGTCAGAAGAGACCTGAGTTTAAATCCTGACCTTGACATATATTATTTGTGTGATATAAGCAAGTCAAGTAATTTCTCTGCATCTTATGTAAAATGGGGCTAATCGTTTCTGGGCAACCTACCTCAGAGGGTGGTTTTGAAGATTAAAGAAAATCAATACATGAAAAATTGCAAACCTTAAGGTCCTTTACCAATTGTCATTGTTTGAGTATTATTATCATTAATAATATTATAATCATCAATAATAATCACTAATAATAGATAGTGTTTTAAGGTTTACCATATGTATCATGTGTCAAGCTAACTCTACAAATGATGCCTGAAATCTTGCTGAAAGAGTATAAAGGAGGGGTCCAAGAAAGGGCAGTGGCTTCCAGGAAAGAAAGTCAGTATCACAAGGGAGCCATCCGTCACTGACTCAGCACCCTGATAGAGTTGGGGTTAATTTAATGCCCTGAGTCACAGCTGAAGCAACACCATAGCTGAGGGGCAGTCAGCCTCCAGAGGGAGATGCTCATCTCCTCCACGAGCCCCCAAGGAGGTAATTATACCCCTGATTCCCACTCTAAATGCCACCTCCTAGAATCAGAGCTCACAGGATCAAAGATCTAGACATAGAAGGAATCTCAGAGGACATCTAGTCCAACCCCCTGAGGAAACTGAGACCCAGAAAGATAGTTCCTCATCTAAAGTAACAGGCAGTAAGCAACAAAGTTGGGATTTGAACTCAAGTCCTGTGCTTCCAAGACCAATGTGCTAGGATAGGACTTCCATGAGAGTTTCTGCCAAATGGAGGTGTGTTATTGGTCTGGGTCTGTCTACAGGTGATGGGCAAAGAGCCAGACTTCAAAGGAAACTTACATATATGCACAAGAGTGCATATGTGTACAGGGGTATGTGCTGTCTCACTCCTACTTAACACTAAGCTGCTCTCTTCAAGTACATCTTGGGACAACATTTTCTAGATCCTTTGCCTCTCCTACCAGCATCACCAAAGTACTTAGTACTGCAATCATTTCTCCTTAAAAAATACTAATAAGTGCTTATAGACTGCTTAGAAAGAACTCTGCATTGAGGTGGTACAGGGTAAATCAAGTCATAATACTGAACTCAAGCAAGGTATGATAAATAGGGTATTAAGCTTTAAATCAGAAGAAGCTGGGTTTAAATCCTACTTAAGACATCATTAGTTGTATTGCAAGTCCTTGTGTCTCAGTTTCCTCATCTCTAAAATGAGGAGGTAGAACTCCATGGCTTCTAAGTTTCCTTCTAATTATAAATCTGAAATTGTTTGAAATGTTGAGATTTACCCTGATATTGACTATTTTTTAACCAAGTTTCCTTTAAAAAAAGGAAAAAAAAACCTTTTTTAAAAAAATTTAAGACAAAAAATTTTAGTAAGAAAAAAATTAAATAAAAAAATTTTTAAAAGTAAATTTTAAAATTTTTTAAATCTCTCAAAAAGAAGCCACAGCCTAATAATGTTTATCACAACTACTTCCATGAAATACATGGAGATTGAAAATGGGACAGTTTTCACTAGAAAGTTTAGGTAAATAATTGAATAAAAAAGTCATAATCGCCTGAAATACTCAATAATTGAAATCAAAGTGTAGGCTCACCAATTAAATTCTTTGCAATTGTTGGGTCTTGTGAAGAATGATTGTCTTCACCTGGAAGATCATGACTCCAATTATGTTACCTTTACCTTAGGAATGACAGCCCTTTGTCCTCTGGGATTCTGCACTCAAGTCTGGCCAATAGGACTATCATTCAAAGATTATATTCTTGAATAATTGGGCTAGCCCTGTCAACAAATTTTAGGCTTTCTTCTAGACAGTGTCCCAAACCATGACAGAGTGCAGAGATTGTCTCTCCTAAGAGAATCTCCTCGCTTCATCTCTTACCCCCAATCTGGGAAATGTAGTTTGTGTGGCTCTTAGTGTTCTACTAGTGGAAAGCCTCTTTACCCACTAGAAAAAAATTCTGAGGGCTATAGAAAACTGAAGGGCTAAGGACAGACAGCATGACCATCCAAGTTCTCTTGTTTGATTTTGGAAAGAAAAATCCACTTCAAGCAAGTAAACTTCATGATCTGAGTGAAAAAAAAAGAGGCAGAATCCAGCCCTCCCTCTCTTAGAAACCTCAAAAAAAAAAAAAAAAAAAAAGACAAAATCATTCTCATCTACATCTTTTAATACTACCATAGTTTTCACTGGTTACTTGCAAATACTTGTCTCTAACTCAAGTCACCTTCCTAACTTCTTTTAAATTTCTTAGGACCACGAAGAGGATAAGATGGGCAAAAAAGAGACACGTGGACTCATTGGGACAAAAAAAGTTCCCAAATCTAGGATCAGGTGATGTCAGAGAAGATATTTGATTGAAGGAAGCTATAGAATTGCATTTCCTGAAGACCATTCCCAAATCCTGTTTATGAGTTCTCCTATTTGGAGAAAGGAGAGAAAGAAGGAATCTCAGACTTCTGAGATTCAGCAATCTTGTGACTTTTCCAAGATACATACAGCTCTCCAGGAATCTGTTCATTCTGCTCCCTAAGGACTGAGTTCTAGTTAGTTCAATTTCCCTCAACAGAGGTTACTTCGTTCTGGGAAGCAATATGATAGACTGGACCAATATTCAAGAAGAAAATATTCAAATCTTACTTTAGATATTTAGTAGCTGTGTGTTCCTGGGCAAATTATCCTTATAGGATAAATATAGAAGATAAAGTGTATAAAGTACTTTACAAACCTGAGAGCTGACTACTGACCCTCCTCCACTATTTATGTTCCTTATCTGGCTCAATTCCACATCTGGGACAACTATTTTGTTCCGAAAGTCCAGTTAAGAAAACTTCCTACTTTCAGAACATTTGCCAACATATGAAGAGGGGCCTCGGGGCCTCAGCTGAGGGGTACAGTGACTATTCAGAACAGGAATCCAGTCTCATTCAGCCCAAAGGGCTCTCCTGGGGGAGACCCCTGGGGAAAGAAATTGCTCCTGATGACTAGACAACTGATGTTTCGACATGAAGGGAGGAGCTGTTGGACGGGTCCTCCATAGCTTATGTAATGGAGCACATCTATACACACTGACATTCTAACACATATCTGTGGACATACACATACACACACATGTACATATATACAGTAGTATTATAAGTATTTAGCCCGAAGCAGGCCAAGTAAGTATAGACCTTTAAAAGCTTTCCCAGTCACTTAATAAATTCATCTTCAAACTGTCTTTATAGAGGAGACATTTTGGGTCTGGGCTGCCCTGGAGGGCTCTCCATTGGTTTCCTTGCATCAAAACTAAATGTTTCTACAGTGAAAATGTCAGGGTCTAAAAACACCAAACTTCCTTCTGGCTCCTAAAAAACCCTGAGGGATTGTATATAATAATAGCTCACATTCCATAGTCTACAAAGTACTTCAGATACATTTTCCCATTTGAAGCTTACAACAAAGGTGAGTACTGTTATTATCCCAATTTAACAAATGAAAAAACTGAGTCTCAGAGAATGAAGTGACTTATCCTGGTAACATAGTGGATATTTGAGATAGAGTATGAACTTAGACTTTCTTGCCTCCAAGGACACTACTATGATTACAAGATTATAGGACTGCTGCTAGGCTCCTCAGAGACCCTTCATTTTACAGATAAGGAAACTGAGAACCAACTGGGAGAAGTAAATTTGAATCAGTCCTCCTGGTTCCAAAGCCATGGCTAATTTTTTTTTTTTTAACTTTACCACACTCTCATATTAAGCTGCCTCTGCTGAAAGAGGAGGAATCACCAACAATTACTTGATCCTTTCCTTCCTGGCTACTACTGAAGCACTGTAGAATGCCTTTCCATAGTGATCTTTAAAATAATGTGAAACTCAACCATCAGGTATGATTTCACTTCAAACCTGTGAAGAGACAGTGACCTCTGAAGAAGCTCATCTGACCCAGGGAGCTCTTGAGTTAGATGGGGTCAGGCCATAGAGAAAAGGGCAGAGAAAAGCCTTAAGACTGGCTGCTGGTCTTTCCCAACCCCTCACCTCTACCCCACCCATCCACATCTGAGCAGACCAGACCAGACAGAAAAAACTAAGGAGTCACACCTTAGAATGGTAATTGAGGCTGAGAGGTATGACTCACTTGGCATCAGTCAAGTCTTGCTGAGCTCTGCACTGGGCGCACACCCATCGACCCCACACCGAGCCTTTCCAGCAGTGAGTGGAGAAGGAAAACACCCTGGCGGAACTCTCTGTGGAGGAATTCAATTACCAGCAATGATTAATCCCTTCTTTGGAGGCAGAACACTGTGCTGGGCACTAGGAGGGATTCAATTTTTTTTTTTTTTAAAGATATGATCCCTGTCCCCATGGAGCTTATTTAATAGAGAAAGAGTTTCTAAGTTCTAGGTCTCAATTTAGAGTGGGCAGAGTGGTGGGATCTGAGAACTCCCTCAGAATGCAGAAATTTTTTTTAAGATTGAGGTCAGAAAGGAAGGGAAGACGCATTGGAGGCAAGTTTCCTGTGTTTTTGGTCATGTTAGTAGTGATTCCCTGAAAAAAAAACTAACAAATAATTTTCCACTCTAATATATTAAATATGAAATTTGTATTGTCCAAAATGTTTTCTATATGTGATGACAGACCTAATCACTTCCATTTTGTTCCAAAATTTCTCTGATCCTGCATTATCTAAAGAGCACTCTGTTCTTTCAGATCAGTGGGAATATGTTACTGTCAATATATTTCAAGCCCCCAAGTGTTTTGTGGTCAGATTATTCTGGGAAATCCTACCTGTAACATCTACATGAATTAACTCCAAAACCTGGGGTGAGGGAGGGAAGGGATAGCACAATGATATTCAGCCAACAATAAATAATTATTTAGTCAAACTGACCAAATAGGTACTTGACAGTCTAGGGTTTGAAGGCTGGAAATCTGAACTTGTAGTTAAGGAGGAAAGTTTCAGGGGATTTTCTCAGCTTCCTTCAGGGAGGTCATTCTATCTAAACCAATTCTTCATATATCCTAATATCATAGCCTTCACTGGGGATGTCAAGTAGAAACTGACTTTGGCTTTGGAACTGGCAGGGCTGGGTTTGAATTCTGGGTTGCCTATCTATTAACTATGTGTCTTAAAGCAAATAGTTTTACATTCCCAAGTCCTAATTTCTACATTTGTAAAAGGAGAGGTTTGGACTGAACCTCAAGATTCTAAGATCTTCTGACTCCTTGATCCCAAGCTATCTACAGTATTTCTGAAGGAGAGCTGGAAGCCCCACTCTCTTTCTGATCTCTCCTAAGTATCCATGAATAGTACAAGGGATGGAGATGGGGAGCACACAGGCCTCCTAGTACATATGATCTTTCTACCTGATCTCATCACTTTGTCTCAAATTTGACCGACTCTGGGCAGGGAGACTGTACAGACAAGCCAGAGCAAGGCCTCTCCCAGGCCCCCAGGGAAGGTGCCCCAGTTCCCGCCCTGGCTGAGGGGTGGGGAGCACCCTACAATAGGCTTACGAAATGGCACTACTTTTCTCTCCACCAAACCCAGTGACAAAAAGAAAACTTGCAAACTAGCAGAAAAAATACAGGAAAACCAAGCAAGGAATCTCTCCCTTCCCCTGCAACTCTTTTCTCGCCTTCATTTTTCCTTCTTTCTCTTTTACTCTTGATACATTTTCCTGATAGCCTTGACTTTGCCACTTCTAGAGACTACAAATACCTCACTGAGTGCCCCAAACACTTGTCTTCTCCTCAGCTGTCTTACACAAAAGTTTTTTGGGGGGACAAAGTTGAGGAGATGGCAAAAAAGAGATAGTAAGAGGAATTTACTGGGCAAAAAAAAGGTGCAAGGCTAGATATCAGGAAACTTGAGATCTAATCATAGTCCTGCCATTTATTTTCTTTGTTGACTTTGGACAAGTCGCTGTTCCTTAATTGGCCTGTTCCCTCATCTGTAAAATGGCGATTTATAAGTTTCATAGCTGGAAAGGACTTTATAGACTAGTATAAAACCCCTTCCAGAAAAGCTGTTGCTGTTCAGTCATTTTAGGTACATCTGTCTCTTTGTGATCCCATTTGGGATTTTCTTGGCAAATTTTGGAGTGATTTGCTATTTCTATCACTAGCTCATTTTACAGTTGAGGAAACTGAGGCAGACAGGATTAAGTGACTTCCCCAGGGTCATAGCTAGTGTCAAAAAGAGACAATGAAAAGGGTAAAAAAAAATGGTATTTTGCCATTTTTAAGGAACTATTACAACACAGAGTTAGATTCAAGTCTTCTCATCTTAAAGCTATTTGTAGATGAAGGAAGTAAGACTAAAACAAAATGTCAAATTACTATTAGCCTGGTTGAGAAAAGTGAGGAATGGGAATTTCTTCTTTGTCATCTCAATATATGAACCAAGTCCGATTAGATACCTTTTAGGAGAAAGCTAACTAGAAAACTTAGAAAGAAACTAGGAAGTCCTGAAAATTTAACTCAATTCTTTGATGTTGAAGGGTAAGGTAGAAAAGGGCATTAGAACTGGACTCAAAGGATTTGGGGGTAAAATTCTAGGGAAGAAGGAACACAAGGAAAAGGAGAAGGGAGAGAAGGAGGAGGAGGAGAAAAAGGAGGAGGAGGAGGAAGAGGAGGAAAAGGGAAAGAACTAGCATTTATATAATGCTTTAAGATTTGCAAAGGACTTTGTAATACTATCTCATTTGATTCTCACAACAACATTTGAAGTTGGATGCTATCATCAACCCCATTTTCCAGATAAAGAAACTGAGGCAGAGAGATCAGCTACTTGCCCAAGGTCATCCATCTAGTAGGTGTTTGAGCCTAGAGTTGAACTGAAGTCTTTCTTTACAATTTATTATCTGTGTAACCTCAGACAAATCACAACCTCTCTAGAGCTCAGTTTCTTCATCTGTAAAATGAATTTGGTGACTTCTAGGGTCTTTTCTAACTCTAAATCAATGTTCCAAAGATTATACATTAGGCATACACATTAACTATGATACCTATTTCATGCACAAAACAGCTGCACTTTTGATACAATGTAAGCTTGAAGACGATGAGATCATTACAAACTGACAGGAATAAGGCAGTATGGGAGTTCAGGCAGATCCCAGTTTTACAGTGATGTGATTATAGTGCTCTTGGAATCAATTTCAAGTTCAAATATTGTCTCAGACATCTCTTAGTAATCTCTAGGTTTAGTTTTTTCATCTGTACAATGGGTAAAATACCCATACCTATTTTCCAAGATTATTATGAGAATAAAGAGGGATGATAAAAATGAGAAAGCACTTTGAAGATCTTAAAAGCACTATGTAAATGTTAATTATTATGATTTTTATCATTAATATTATGATGATGATAGTTTTATATAATTGTAAAGTTATTTTTACTTTTTCAAACTGTTTTCCTGTTTTCATTATTTCCTTTGGCCCCCTGTCCCTGTAAGAAATCACTTTCTCTTTCTGGGGTCCAATTTCTAAATCTATAGACTGAGGTGCTTGCCCTAGATGATGTCTGAGGTCCCCTATGACTGGTCCCTTGAGTTTCTAGCACATTGATTGGAGGTCAGTGGATCTGACTTTACATCCTGGCTCTGTTACTTATTATTTCTGTGATTTTAGTCACATTATACTAAACGCTAGCTGGTCTTCACCTTTTGCCAGGGGACTTAGACTAGGGCCTCTGGGGTTTCTCCAGCTCTGAAACTTCTGCATCTCCATTTTACAGAGAAAGTAATTATGCTCCTCACAGAGAAGGTGGCATTTTTAGTGGGACTTTACGTTGCATAAGAGGGAGTGAGGGTGGTGGGGATTTCCAGGCTTGGGAAATAAATAATATGAAGAAAGATAGAAAGGAAATGTGGAACATGTGTAGAGGATAAAGATTAGACTGGAGCATGAACAAGCCGAAGAGGAAACAGTAAGAGATAAAGCTTTGATTATAAGATAATTATCAGACTGCAGAGCCTTGAATGATGGGCAAACAGCTTGAATTTACTCACTAGGGTCACAGAATCATCATTTTAGAGCTGGAAGAGAATTTAGAGATCACCCAATCCAAGTTATAATCATTTTTCAGATGAGGAAACTGAGGCTAAATAGCTGAAGTAATTCACCCAAGATCACACAGCTAGTAAGTGGAAGAAAAAGCAAGAGAGAAATGCTTCAATTCTGCAGCTTTAAGCTGCAGGTTTAATCTGGCAGCCTTTGAAAAATGTGCTATTTAGGAGAGAAAGTTGAATCAGGAATACTATTTGGAAGCTATTATAAGAAGCTAGGCAGGTGATAATGAGGGCCTTACTAGGGCAAAGGAAGTGGGCATGGAGAGGAATAGGTGGATGCAGGCATATGTGTAGAAAGATCATCTCAGGAAGCATATCACATACTCTTGACACCTCTGACATCCCCCACCCTGCACTCCCAAAATAACGGTTGCACCCAGACAGCTCTTACTGTTGACATTTCAGATAGACAATTCCCTCTTTTGAGGACATCTCTTTCCTTTGCTGAGCCCTGGCTTTTCCCTCCTCTCCTTTCAAAGCTAGCCCCAAACTCACCTTCACTTGGAGGTCATCTCTGATTAACTCCACCTGACTTCAGATACTCCGGGTCCCATGTACTTCATTAACCTAGGAAGACTTGAGCCTTGCTGTGTGATCTGTACCTACCAGGTCCTTAATAAATGTTTGTTGATGTTGAAAATAACAATTTCTTGAGAGCCAGGACAGTGTTTCCCCCATCACAATGGTTCAATATTTAGTCCCCCTTCCTTTCCTCTTCTAATGTCTCTTCATGATCCGTGCAACCCTAAGATGCAAGTTTTTTCTAAGCAATAATTGTTTCAGTCTTTATCTTTGCATCCACAATCCCTGGCATATAGTTGTTGCTGTCCAAATCTGTGATCCCATTTGGGGTTTACTTGGCAAAGATACTGGAATGGCTTCCCATTTCCTTCTCCAGCTCATTTTATATTTGAGGAAACTGAAGCAAACAGGGTTAAGTGACTTGCCCAGGATCATACAGGTAGTAAGTGTCTGAGTCTGCATTTGAACTCAGGTTTTCCTGATTCCAGGCCCAACGCTCTATTTACTGGGCCATTTGGCTGCCATCCTGGCATGTAGTAGATACTTAATAAATATCTGTCAACTGATTGCTTGATCAAGGTACAGTGATATATTTCTGAGAGATTTCTCTGAGGACCCCCTTCCTCATCTTATTGGTTAGGCTGCAGAGCTAAGTAATTCTATGAAGCCTCAATTAGATTTGCAAGAAAAAGGAAGGGGGAAAAATGACATAGGAACATAGCTTCTCAAATCTTGCCCCGACTTGAAAAACTATCAAAATTTCTCCTTGAGAAGACAAAGTAGAAAGCAGTTGTAAATAGAATCCTTCCCCCCTTTACCCCACCCCTCTGAAATGAAAAAAAAAAAAAAAAATGGTGGTTTGCCACATTCTTTTATCCAGTGCCTTAAAGCTGAGAAGTGTCCTGTAGGCAAATGGGGCCTTTGACATGAGAAAACATGGCCCACTAGTTTAGACAGCCCCAGAAAGGAAGGGAATGTCAGGTCTACCAGACCATTCATTCTTCCCCCATTCCTTCTTGTACCTCACTCACTGATCCTAAACAAATCTTCTCCTTGCCTTTTCTTGTTGGGTAAAAGCCTCAGGACCTGGCTCCCCCTAAAGAGTTCCTCACAGAAAGCTCCTATCTCGAAGGGTTGGGTGGGGAATGAGTCATTGGCTGGCAGCAGGGACACCATTTTGGCAAGCACATCAATCACTCCTCCCAGCGAAAGCCAAACTCCTGCTTTAGAGAGGTAGCCACTCCTATCTTCTCCATACCTGGGCTTTTAAAGAAAGTACTGAGTTTTCTGAGGCTGCACAAATTCAGGGAAGAGGTATTGAACTTTCAAAATTTCAGGAAAAAGGCTTAAATGGAGGCTACCCATCACTCAGGTCCTTGTGCTGTGCCTCTGTCTCCCTATATGTAAAATGGGGAGGGGTAATGAAGCTAAGGCACTTCCCCATGGTGTTGCAAGAGCTAATTATCTCCTATTTGCCAAGTGCCTGGAGATCCTCAGATGAAAGTAGTGAGGACAGTGTGGAAGGTTATTATCTGATCTGAGGGACTGGAGCAGAGTCCTCAGTCCAGGCCAACTTAATCCCATGATGCTCCAGGACTGGCGCCAGGACCAGCTCCAGGATATCAACATTACACATTAAACATTTGTGGAAATGTTTAAAAGCAATTCTTAAACCAAATAGAGTTCCACAATGTTAGAGCTGTAAGGTTCCTTTGGGATCAAATTCACTGCTTCCCATATTTTCAAGATGAATAAAGAAAAAGATTCTACAAATCATTCAAATGCCTTGTCTAAAATCACATTGTAAGATCACTAAAACCCAGCTTAATTCTAATCTACTAATTTTTCAATGATCTATTAATGTAATTGAAAACTCCACCGACATAGCAACTCCAAGGAGAACACATATGGATGACTTAGAATGCCCAAGTAGCTGCTTGCTTGGTTAGTCAGTTCATCCATCTCCCTGCTAGATTACACCAAAACCATTCGTAGTCTGGCAGAGGGGATGAGATCATTCCTCTCTTAAAAAAAAAATCTCAGCTGACCATTCCAGTCTTTGTTTTTGTTCAGTTATTTTAGTTATATCTGACTCTTTGTGACTCATCTGGGGTTTTCTTAGCAGAGATATTGGAGTGGTTTACTATGTCCTTGTCCAACTCATTTTATAGATAAGGAAACTGAGGCAAACAAGACTTGCCCAAGACTTGCCCACAGGTTCACACAGCTGGTATCTGAGATTGGATTTGAATTCAGTTCTTCCTGATTCCACATCATGCTTTCTATCCAATATATCACCTATCTACTCATACCATGTTCATTCACTCTACTTCCAAAACATTTAATTCTTCCTTGGCATTCCAATTTCCTAAAATGAAATTTCAGTAATTTTTAGTAATAAAAATAACATCCATATTATTTTTATATCCATAATAACATGAGACTAGTTCTATATTTTCAGGCACTAGGACACCTGGTTTTTCACCTCACTTGATTAACTTCACCTCTATCCTTATCACAGAGTAAGCATGGTATAGTGAAAAGAATGCATCTTGAAGATCTGCATTTGAATACTGCCTTCAACATTTACTAGGGTAGTTTTCTGTGACCTCAATTTCTTCAACTGTAAAAGGAGGGGGTTGGATTTGATGTCCTACAAGTTCCTTTTGACTCTAAACTATGGTCTATCCTCTTTATTTCTCTAGATCCCATATATCAATATAGGAGTTCATGAACTCAATGCTATGTTAATTTGTTGTACATCATTCTCTCAACTTCTCATTTCAGATTATTGATAGCATTGGACACCTTTTTGCCTCGGTCTTCTTCTTACCAGATCACAAGCCCTTTGAGGGCAGACACTATCTCTTTTGTTCTCCATGGAAAATTAGCACAAAAACCTTTGCACAGCAAGCCTTCAATATGTAATTGTTGAATTGAGCTCTAAACTGTTTCTTTCTTACCTGCGTGTTCTGTCTCCCAACTAGACCATAAGGTCTACGGCAGGGAACATGGATGTCCCTTGTTTCTTTTATGTCCCTTGGATAGATCTATTACAGGAATCCGTATATAGTAGATAGTCAGTGTTATTGAATGTTAAATGGTGGGAAGAGGGGAGGGACCAGGAGTAGACTGCTGTGACCAGCTCTAGTAATCATTGGTTCCATGACCCCTATGACTATTGGGGAAATTCCCAATTATGTTCAGTTTTTCCATCCCTGAGTGCCCTGTCATGCAGCCTCAGCTTTTTCCTCTGTAAAAGAAGAAGCTTTCAGATAGAGATAGATAGGGGAAGATGGACTGGGAAAAAACATAGTAGTTTTCCCCAGAGAAAGACTATCTACTGAACAATGTCATGGTGGACTTTTTACCAAGTTAGAGAAAGAAGACAAGAGTGAGTTGAAGAGAGGTATGTGCCAGCCCTGGGTCAAAATGGAAGAACTATAGGATTGGATGATTTAATTAACCCAGAGAAAAGGTAGAATTCTCACTGGCTATTCTTGGATTCTCTCACCTGTTAATCCGTAGGTTGCTGTATGCACTCAGGAAACAAAGTTACCACCTATAGATTCAGTATGGCAGCAACTGTAGCATGAAACACTTTCAGATTTTGACATGGCTTATCTACTGTATAAGGCAGTATATTATAATAGATAGAGAGCTGACCTCAAAGCTAAGATGAGTTGGATTCAAATCCAGTCTGACATGCTGACCATGTGACCCTTGGCAAATCATTTAACAGCCCCATGCTGTAAATTGTAGTGAAAGTACTGACTTACACTGTTTGAGGGAATTTCCTCACATATCAATAAACCACCAATCTGGTCCCAACCTCCTATTCCCTATACCTCCATTGCAGATCTGACTCCCTAAATCCATCAGGTCTGACTGTGTGTCCCTTGAAAATGCTCCATCTTCCTCAACCTCCACCAAAGATCTGAAGATTCATAGCTGTCTAATTTGCCTCTTGATTTAGCAAGCAAATCTAAACTCTGTGGTTGGGTAGACAACAAAATGAATTGATATTTGTGTCTAGTCCACTTTCTTCTGAAGATTTAATACTACTATGTATCTGGGGAAAAGGGTATTTGACTTTGGGAAAAGTCTAGTGATTTAAGTAATTTAAGATTCCAACCTCTTAAGTTCTCATCTTTTTTTCCAATTACATCTAAAGACAGCTTGCAACAGTCATTTTTACAAGACTTTGAATTCCAAGTTTTGTTTGCTCTCTCTTTCCCTGTCCTCCCCCTTCCCCAAGACAGCAAGTAATCTGATATATGTTATATACGTATAATCATTTCAAATATATTAAATTCTCATTCCCATTATCCTAAGCCTTGCTCTGGAAGCCCAGGAAGGGAAAACAATGGACATAGCAAGGACTGCACTGGTGAATAATTTTTGAATCAATAAGCCAGTTAGTCAAAATACATTTATTAAGTACCAACTATAAGCCAGGCACCGTGCTAATCACTGGTGCTACAAAAAACTAAAACTGAAAAAAGCTTCATAATCTAACTAACTTCAAGGAGCTCATAATCTAATGTGGATTTTAGCTGAAACCTGAAGGAAGTCAAGGAAACCAGGAAGGAGAGATGAGTGAGAGCATTTCAGGCACGGGGGATAAGCCTGTGAAAAAGCCCAGAATAGGGTTATGAGTGTCATATTTGAAGAACAGCAAAGAGACCAAAGTTATTGGATTACAAAGTACGTTGTGGACGAAAGGGATAAAAAGACAGGAAAGGTGGGGCTGGGGTGTGAGTAATGAAAAGCTTTGAATGCAGATTCTACTTGAAGCCAATATAGCAAGAAGGCAAATTTTTATTATTAGAGTAATCCATCGAAAACATCAAAAAACCTAATATCAGAAAACTGAGGCTTAAAAAGGTTCACAGACTAATGTTAAGTCACATAGCTAGGAAGCATGGGAATTGAGACTTAAATTCAGGTCAGGTATCTTCCTGCTGTCTTGTACTACCCTAATATATATGAGTCTATGAAGCCCACTCTACTCAGAACTCTGGGTATCCTTAGGCATGGAATAAGATCCTATCCCATATGGGCCATAGTGAAACTGCTAGGAACAAGTTTCTCACGTTGGCTGCCTGACAAGCAGGTTAATCACACATCCTTCCTCTGCTCAGCACCGCCATTTTGTTGCAGTCAGTGACTGGGAGATTGGAAGGAAAATTCTTCTTCTCTGCCAGGTAACCCAACCAAATGGGAAAATCCCACAAGAACATGATTAGCTCACCACCACAAATCTGTTACCTCTTTCCAGTTCACCTTCTCTCGAAGCCTGGATTTTGTTTTGTTTTGTTTCTCCCAGCCTCTGCCGATTATATGTCTGTCTCCACTATCAATTATTCCATTTCCTCTTCTCTAGTTCTTCTCCATCTCCCCTCACCCCCTAACCAGTATTGTATATGTACCCAGCTACTCCTTATTCCCATAGCCTTTCCTTAGCAGAGCAGAAATGGGACATGCCCCAGCAGCAGTCCTGAGTGAGTAATGTCTGAAGTCCCGCCAGCTAAGAAGGAAAAAAGAAGGGATGGGCTTTGGGATGTCAGTGGGTGGGGTAGAAATTTTGAATGGTTGTCACAAAGGGAGGGAAAGACTGGCCAGGGATACATTTGAAGATAAGGTAAAAAGATAAGACAGTGTTTCCAGTGTTTTTTCCTACAAAAATCCTAGTATAGTCATCTCCTGCCTACTCCAAGTGATAAATCCTGGGGGTCTATTTGCAGAATTAGCAGTGGATGTTCCCATAGAAATCTGTGACTACAAGGCTCTCTGAGTAAAATAAGTTCTGGAACCTAACCAATCATCAGAGTAAACGACTCAGAGATAATCAAAACCGATTTTAAAGAGCTTTTGCCACAACCCTCAATATCTCTGCAATTCACTAAACATCTACTCTCGTTAAGTACAGCCTTGTTTGGACTGCAGTTGGACTAAAGTTTGGTAAATGGAAAATCCTAGGTCCCAGAAAGACTTGGAACTCCTGGTAGCATGAAAGACCTGGAAGAACTCCCATATTTAGGATCAGTGGATTCTAAGAGATCTACTATGTAGCAAACCTTTATCAATAATGGTTATTCCTCCTTTTTCATCCTGAATCCTTAAAATACTCTGAAAAATACAAGCTTCAAATCACAGAATCCTTTCCAAATTAAAATATGTATTTAGCTTGTCTCTTTGCCTCCAGAATTATAAGTAGCCCACCATAATGGAGTTATTTCTTTTTTTTAAACTTCTCAAGGAGAATTTTGCAGCCTCCCTCTGTCACCTATTCCTCAACAATCTATATAGTAAGATGTGCTTCTTTATGTGAGCTTTTATCCTTCATGGTGCACCATCAACCCATTCTATCCTATTCTATACTCAGCGAAGATGAATGACAATTGGACACTCTTGTCGGGGTCAACCTGGGCCAGATCTCAGCCATGAAGAATGCTTCATTGTCATTCCTCAGCCCCTGTCATTCTCTCACCAAAAATAAGACATTCTCTGCAATCATCCCCAGCAGGAATTCGGGAAGGAAGGAATCAAATCAAATACATACAGACTTGGATATAACCACACCCCTCCTCTCCATTTTTACTTAGAAACATCACGTATGGGCAAGACTTCAATTCTATAGAAGTCAAAGGTGAAACAAATCCTGTTGGATGAGCAACAGGAACAAAATGTAGTAGAGTGACTGACATGCCCTAGAACTATGAGTACGTAAGCACTTAAGAGCTTTGGAAAGGGTCATTTCTGAGCAGGGTAAGATCCCCAGGATAAATGAAAAAAACACTACTGGATTTGAGGTCAGAGAGCCTCCTAAATTTGAATGATGGCTCAGCTACTTTTTATTTCAGTGTGGTTTAGAGCAAGTCACTTTAGCTCTCTGGAGCTAAGTCTAAGTCACTCAGCTCCCTCATCTAGAAAAAAGGATGTATGATATCCAATTTCTAAGGCTCCTTTTTGCTCTAAATCCTATGCAATTGCTGAGACTAAAGCAGAATAATATTGAAGCAAGATCAGATCCAGGAGTTTCTGCATTATTGATTCTTCTAGAGTTTTTTCCAGAGTGACTATCGGCTGTCACTCCCCTCTCTATATCTCATTTTCTTTTTCTGTAAAATGAAAATTTTGTACTAGATATCTGTGAGGTCCCCTGAATCACCACTGATCTCTGATTATGTCTCTATCTAGAATTATTCCATTAATTGACCAGAAGAAAATAGTTTCCAAATTCCACTAAACTAGATATGAGAATGGACATATAGATAAGAGATTAATGGGAGATTTTTTTGTAACCATCATCTAAGACACTCAGACATATCAAACTAACACAGAAACAGGAGGCCCCAATGAGAAGAGTTATGAAATTATTAGCAGATCTCTAGTGGATGGATATTAAAATCTGAGTACTACTAGCCTTGATGTGATCATTGAGCCTCACCTGAACAATTGTGACAACCACAACTCTGTCCAATATCAACTCTCCACATATGTATGCTGAGCACTTTGAAAACTTTAGATTTTTCAAAAGCAAAGTGAGCGCCTTACCGGATATCCCCAAGATCCATTGCCTGCCTGGAATTTGGAGTAATAGGAACTCCGGCTGGTGGTCCCATAGTTGTAATTATCAGTTAAACCATCATACATGGAACCTGGAAGACAGAGGTACAAAATTAGGAAGAACGATTCCCTCATTTGTTGTTGAAGACCACTAAAATCAATTATCTCCTTATGGACACAGAGATTATCTTCTCTAAGTTATCTTAACTTTACATGTCACAAAACTCTAAAGAAACAATAGAAGAAGTGATATATTTAGCATCCTCAAGGAGGGGGTTGAGAAACAAATTATCAATTAATAGCTCGTTATTCTTTTGCTTTTTAGACTTCACAAGCATTTATTAACTCCTTACTATGTGCCAGGACTAAGCCAAGAGTTTTATAAATTTCTCATTTTATCCTCCTGACAACCCTGAGAGGTTAAATGTTATTCTTATCTCTTTTTTTATAAATAAGTAAACTGAGGCAAACAATAGCTAAGTAAATTGTGCAGAATCACATAGCTAGGAAGAGAGGGGCCACATTTAATCTTAAATTTTCCCTCATCCAAGTCCAGTGAGCTATCCATTGTTCCTCTAGCATCATCTTCAGTAAGTATTCCCCAAGCACTCACTATGTACATGGCACTAAAAAAGAGAATTCTGATAGAGAATGGCAGATAATAGTAGAGAAATGCAAGTGAGACAAGAAAAAGAAAATTTTTGACCAGAAAGATTGTTTCAATGCTCCATAGAAGTAATAGAAACTCAAAAAAATCTCCCATAAAGGAATTAGTCTGGAGGGAGTGTATGACACCAGGAAGTCCTTCTAGCCTGAGGAACAGATATCACTTTGCAAGACTGAGTCTTCCATATGGAGCCAGTAGGATCTCTTCCCCCCTTTCTAAATTCTTCCTGAGCACAATGGAATATTCACTCACAAACTGAGTGAACACTCCCACTGATCCCAGCAAGGTTAAGAAAAAAATTTCACAGGATTCGGACTCCCATTGTTGTGCTATTAGACAAGAATTTCATATCTGAGCTGTTTCTCCGAAGGTCTTTCCTCTGACATTCCATGAGTTTGCTTGAATCAGAACCTGACTTGATGATACTGGAAGTAGGGTGTGGCGGGGGAGTTGGAATGAGTAGCCATTAGTTGGAGCCAGGACTCCTGAGTCTGATTCCCCATGTTATTCCTGACTCTCCTGGTGACATAGATAATATCTTTTTCAGTTCTTCTGTTGGCCAGAAATATTGCTCATAGGCTCTGAAAGAGAATGAACCCAAATCTGGAGACCAAGAAGTGGAGATCATATAAAGCAATGGCAGTAATACAGATGATAAAAAATAAAATTGTCCTGCTGCCTTTGAAGGAAGTTCCCCGATATCAAATCTACACAAGCATTTTTGTTTCTTTAGAATCAAGGACTGGAAGGCTGAACTCCTAGTTTCTAATCTCAGAGCCACTCCCCCTTAAGTCACTGGGTGAGCTGCCTGATGCTTTCATCTCTCAGGTCCTCTACCTGGTGAATTAAGTACAATGTCTACCTCAAAGAGCTCTACTGAAGATTAATTATTATTTTCGGGGTGCTTGGAGATCTACAAATGAATGACTCTTTAAAGGGCTAGAGTCTCATTAGGGTTATTTCTGGGGCAGCTTTGAATCATAGAAAGCAGAACTAAAACCTGCCAACTTGACATCAACTTACTCATCTCCTCCCTACCTGGGACCATTCCTACCCAAAGCATCTCTTCTTCTTCTACATTGTCTGTAGTAGGTGAATATTATGTACTATTTTGTATGGTTAAGTTGGCATTCATAAACCTTATAGACTTAGATTTCCTCATAGAGAGCACCTAATCCAAAGCTCTCGTTTTTCTAGAAGTGAAATGATTTGACCACAGCCACACTGACAGTATCAATGGCAGGATCTGAAACCAAATTCTTTGTTTCCACATCCACTACTCTTCCATTGGATGATATTACTTCCCTTATGGCCCTTCATTCGATTAAATTGTAACTTCATTGAAGGCCAGGATCATAGCTTATAATTCCTTATATCCCTCACGAGGTTTAAGTACATAGTAGATGGTCAATGAATATCTGATTTGTCAATTGAAATTTGTACTAAGGAGAGAAATAACTACCTACTGTGTCAGACATTGTGCTCTACTGTTGGGGTGACAATGACAAAAAAGTAATTGCTTCCTACCCTCAATGAGCCAACATGGATCTATAAGGAGATGCATGTGCCCTTTCTCTGTAAAGAAATCTCTGGGATCTGAAACTCTTCCCTCTCCCATCTAGCCGTGAGGGAAGATCCTATTTACATTTAGCAAAATTAGCTTATCTATATCCCTGAACCTCGTAGCTTCTTTCAGGAGAGCCAAAAAAGGTCTTAAACACAGAAAAATTTCAACATTCCAAAGAAATAACAAAATCTAGATGACTCATCTAAGTTCATAGAGATGTTCATAGAGATGGCCTGGAGGAACCATGTGACCCCAGATCATTCTTCTGGCTCAAGAATCAGACACTTCCTGACTTTTCCTAATCCTTCAACTATTAGAGTCTAACCATTCCAAAATTGCCTAGGATTTATTTTGCACATATTTATAAATGTACATGTTAGAACAAATATAAAAATAAGTTTAAAAGGATTGTACATATATAACCTATATCAGTTTGCTTGCTTTCTTGGAAAGTTGAAACATAAGAGAGAGAGGGGGAAATATTTAGAACTCAAAATCTTGCAAAAATGAATGTTGAAAACTATTTTTCTATATTATTGCAAAAATAAAATACTATTTTAAAAAATGTACATGTTAGCTCTCCCTCTTAAATGTAAGCCCATTGAAGGCACTATTTCTTTCTTGGTCTTTGTAGTACAGTGTCCAAGCAAACATAAGAATAAAAGTATTAGTTTGGAAAAAGAGAGGAAAGTCAAGCCAAGAATTCATACCCCTCACCTATTCAATTTAAAGGAGATGGTTAAATCACTTAGAAGAGAAAGAGTTAGTTTTCAGCTCAATCATCTTTACAGGCATTAGGAAGTATCCTCATATTCATGACTTAACCTTCTCTCGTTCTATGGTCCAACCATTGGACCTTGCTATTCCTCAAACATTAATATACTAGCTCCTCTTTCCATGCTTTTGTACAGGCTGACCACTCTCCTCCCCGCCCTATACTTGGAATGGATGCCCTCCTTACCTCTCTCCCTTTTAAGAGCTCTAATGGTCTTCTAAATTCAGTTTAAGCCTGAACCTTTACTTGACACCTGTCCCAATCCCCTAACAGTTTGTGTCTTCTCACTCCAAAATTACCTAGTATTTAGGTTGCATATATTTAAAGATATATAAATTAGCTCCTGTTACTGAATGTGGTTACTTATTGTGTATGGAGAATGATTACATCTTTGTCTTTGTATGCCCTACACCTAGAACACAGTGCCTAGAACAGTAGGTGATCAATGAATGATCAATGATCAGTGACTGATCATTGGATGATAGTTTCTAGCGCCACTTATGTAATTTAGAAAGCATGCTGGACAACCAGGTGGTGCAGTGGATAGACGGCAGCACATGGAGCCAGACAGATCTGAGTTCAAATCTGTTCTCAGACCCTAGCAGGGTATCCTGAGGGTAATCATTTAACCTCTGTTTACTTTAATTTCCTTATCTGTAAAATAGTACTTAGCTCCCAGGGTTATTGTGAAAATCAAATGAGATCATTGTAAAACTCTTAGATAATGCCATATGTGTGTGTGTATTGATCATATATATGTGTGTATACATATATGTATACACACATATGTATAATAAATACTCTATAAATGTTAGTTATTGTTTTATTAATAGACTTAATGAGCTAGAAGGGAACTTGGAGATTATTTGGCCCAGCCTTCTCATTTTACCACTGTATAAATTATTATTATTATTATTATTTTGCTGAGGCAATTGGGGTTAAGTGACTTGTCCAGGGTCATACAGCCAGGAAGTGTTAACTGTCTGAAATCACATTTGAACTCAGGTTCTCCTGACTCCAGGGCTGATGCTCTATCCACTGAACCACCTAGCTGCCCCGCACTGTATAAATTCTTATTTGGAAAAGTGACTTGCCTAAGGTCACCCGGCTCTCTTCCCTTCCAGTTCTCTGCTCTTTCTATTGGCACATTCATTAGTCGCATGACCTTGGGTGAGTAACATCCCCAAGTGAGCACCAGCTTCCTCTGCAAAATGAAGGGGGTTGATAAGATGGTCTTTAGTCTCTTCTAGATCCCACTTTAGGCCAGTGTGTGGTACTTGGGGTGGCAAGGGAATAAGAAAAAGATGGAGAGCTTCAGAACCTATGTTTCTGACTTCTTTTACCTATGCTTCACAAAACTTGTCATCAACCCCTGGAAATTCCCATTCTTGTGAACCCCTTAACTCTAATAAACTCTGCTGCTGTGGAGGTGTGCCCAACTGGTGGACACCATGAGATTTGCTTGGTCTACCCAACTATTGAGAGTTGGACTTGAATCCTATGGTTCCTAGGTTTCCCTGTCTCCCATTGGAAAAAAAATCCCCTGGAAAAAAAAAAAAAAAGAGAAAATGAAGTCCAGGGGTGGCTCCTATTAGATTCTGATCAAGCCTTCTTCTTTTAGCAGCTGCCTCTTTGTCCTTCTGGCAGCTTCCATGATACCCACCAACTCTTGGCAGGCTAAGCATTTGGCTTGGCTCATACACTGTGTAGTCAGTTCTCTGCCAAGGGGCAGGGGTGGGTCAGCCAGCCACTCTTTGGATGGAAAAATTTGAGTGTCACTAGATATACATCTCCACTGCATCCCACAGGTACTCTCTTCGAACCAAGAGAAGCCAACAGTCTGAGACTTGTGGGGAGGGATGATTTCCCATTGAAGTTTTCCCTCTCGGAAGGGAATCTGTCATTAGAGGTTGGTGTTGACATTTCCTTCCCTAGAAGTTCTTCACAAAGGACCACTTCCCTCCCAACCATTAACACCTGCAATTTAATACCTGCCCTCCCATGACATACAAATAACTGAGGAAGGATCAAGACGTTAGCTAAAACAAACACAGATATTATTCCTGCTTCCATCTTTTCCCCAGATTTCGTGACTATTATGTCACTCCTTCTCATGCTTGCCTTTTGGAAACTCTAGCTTCCTTCCACTCTTCTTTCAAAAATCACCTCCTGCAAAAGGCCTTCCTGATTTCTCCAATTGTTAGCACAGCTCATATATACTTTGCACTTGCTTATTTCTATCCATGTTGCTCCGCTAAAGTAGAATGTAAACTCCATAAGGGCTTTACTTTTGACTTGATAAGCCAAGTGCCCAGCACCCAATAGACATTTGGCAAATATTTGGTGAATAGAATTGAAGATTACCTTGTGAGGTTGATAATATTAGTATCCCATTTTACAAATGAGGAAATTGAATCTTCAAGAGATAAAGCTATTTGCTCAGGATCACAAGTTTAACTGGTGGCAGAGAAGGGATGAAGAACCATATCTGCTGGCTCCCAGCTTGGTGCCCTTTCCACTACACCACGCTGATTGTCATTTAACAAACAGTGACACCAGAGCCAGTGCAACCCTCCATACCAGTGTGTCATGATAGAAAATGTGCCAGAACTAAAGTCAGAAAATAAGGACCCAAACCCTTTTTCTAACACTTAATAGACTGTGATCCTAAATAAGATCTTCCTGAGCCTCAGTTTCCTTCTCTGTAAAATTAGGAGATTAGATTAAGACCCCTCTTAACTTTAAATCAGGGTTTATGATTTGACTAAGTGTTAAGTTTTAAGTCCCTATTTTCAGGAAGAACTCCTACCATTGGCCTTTCTCTTTACGCACAACCCTCCAACTTCTCTAGGATAATCAAGGAAGTGACTGGATGCAATTTTCCAAGGTCTAAATACAAATGAAGTAATCTTGGTGTACCAGTGACACTTGATGCAGATCAGTCATTCAACAAACAATTACTATGCACCTACTGTATGCATGCAGGTTGTATAGCAAGGTTATGTGGGGAAACCTCGTTTTGTTTTGGGCTTGAGTCATTCCATGAGGACCCAGAGACAAGTCACTGGGCAGGATATCCAGACTGATCTCTTCCTCCCATTTAAGAGCTCAGAACTTTTTTTAAAAAACCCATGACAGGTCTTTGGCAGCTGAGGGAAGGGGAAGGAAGGAGGCTGCCTGAGTCTGAGCTTTGAGCTACTCTGCTGGTTATATCTCTATCCCCCCAACTTTCCCCTTCAATCTGACAACATTTGGCTCTACTTTCACTTGGCAGCATCATGGCCTGCTGGCTGGCAGGCTCCCAGATGTGGGGTGGCCCTTAGGATGTTTCCTGATCAACCACTAGACGGTTGGCTAAGAAATAAGTTGGTCTTTTTGGCACAGAACAAACCTTTTCAGACACTTGTCCTTAAGAAGTCTCAGCCACATTATTTATCCATCTTCTTCCTTATGAGAAAGTTCCAGATGGAGCACAGACACGCTGATATTGTATGTAGTAGAAAGAACACTAAACTTAGATTTGGGAGACCCAGGTTCAGGCTTATTGTGCAATTCTCTATTAGCTATGTGATCTTGGGGGAATCCTTGCCTTAATGCCCTTGTTTCTAAAATGGGAACTAAAAAGCAGAATGAGACAGATAGTTTGGAACGTAGCAACATACTTTGCTTGACTATTTTTCTTGTTTTCTTTTTCACTTGAAAGGGGGAAAGAGACGCAGAGAAAATAAAAATGCTTGTTAATTAAAAATTATATTTCAAAAATGCAGATCATAATGGTGTACTAAACTGCATTCTAATCTAATCCTTCAATATCTCTAAAGTAAAGCAGCAGGAACTAGAATGAATTTTGTTGATTTTGATAAACAAAAGAAACCAGATAAAACAATGGGCAAAATATGAGCCCATATTTTATTAAACTGAATTTTAATATAATCCTTCAAGGTCTCTAAAGCAAAGCAGTAAGAACTAGAATGAATTTTGTTGACTTTGACAAACAAAAGAAACCAGATAAAATAATGAGTAAAATATGAGCTCTATTTGGGAAATAAATGAATTAATTTTTAGTAAGTGATCTGCAGTATTGACAAAATAAATGTAAAGAAAACAGAAGACAAATATATAATTTTTAAAAAGAAACAATGCATTAGAGGACTTTTAAGGAATGTTCAGAGTCTTATTAATAAAATGACAAATACTGACAAGAGAATATATCACATCTTTAAATTAATTTCAGACATTTAGATTTTTTCCCCTCTATCCAACTCCCTGGTTACCACTGTGCTCCTCATTTAATATCGTTTATCTTAGAAGGTTGCCTTAATTCATATGGAGTCATTGAATGGATCATGGGCATTGAATAGAAAAGATCTTAATTTGTAAAGGCCAAAGCCAGTCACTGTATCCTGGGCCATCACCAGTCTTGCTACTGGATTTTGAATGACTAGAGGAGAGAGTAAGGCTGATGATTTTTCACAGCTCTCTCCCAGTTATATCCAATTTATTTGCAAGTCAGTGATGTCATTAAACTGCCTTGAGAACAAAGAATGAACAACAATAACATGGATTCTAACTGATTCTATCAGTCATTGGACATTCTAAGTCAACTAATTCAGAGGGAAAATTTGGAGAACTCAATCTTATTTCAAACCAGAAACATTATTTGTTCTAAAATAGTCTTCCAGAGAACATCTAGCTATGATATTAGAGTGGGAAATAAAACCCAATGGATTTAGAGTCAGGAAACATGGATTTGAATCCCCTTACAGCTGTTTACTAGCTGTGTGACCTTCAACAGCTCAGTTCATTTCTCCTGTTCTCATGTTCTTCGTCTGGAAAATTAGGAGGTGAAATTCCTTCTCGTTTTCCATTTATCTTACTCTGTGTTGCCTATAAGAAGGCTCCTATACAATCAAAGAAACCCAGGCTTACCTTCTATACTCCTAAGCTAAGAACACACTTAGTTCATGCCCTAGTAACCTGTAATATAGAGTGGGAAAATAAACCTTGGAGACCCTACCATTTGAGTCAGAAGATCAGTAGTTTACTGTTTGACCTTAGAAAGTCTTCTGAACTTCAGAGTTCTCATTTATAAAATGGCATTGGGTTTACAATAGCCTTTTCATCCCTAAATATATTAGTATTGAATTCTCATCTGTGGCTGGTATTTTTCTGGGCTCTCCCCTGGGATAAAGACAGGGGATTGTGAAAAATCAGTTATTACTATGTAACACAGGCTTCTGTGGGAATACCCAGTTTGGGAGATGTTCTTCGGAAGCCTATTTTAAGTAAGCCCAGTTTGCCTAATATGGAGTTCTTACCTAACACATGAGTTATGTTTTTTCTGTCATTCTTATCTGTGGCATCCAGAAGATGAAAATCCCAGTTCATCCATAGTGAGAATGCCATGAGCTGACCTAGTGATCTTAGTGACCTTCCTTTGTTCCCTCTCTTTTACCCTGACTCAGAAAATGGAGTTGGGAGTGTTTCTTTCTTTTGTGTCATTTATCCTCAACTTCAGGTGCTGGAAGTGATTCCCCATGAGACTGGGAGTTTGAGCCATAGAGATTTTGGAGCCTGAATTGCAGGCAGCGTGGTATAACCAGACAATCCAACATGGAAACTGAGAAGCCAGGAAGCTTGAGTCTAACCCCCTGGGGAGTTTCAGACTTGGGAACCTAACTGAACTATGAAACTAATACATTTCTCCTCCCCAGAGGTAAAGGAATAAAATGGTAAAATCTAACATAATTGGCTTTTAGGTGTTGAGAGCCATGATGGATGTGAACTACAACTATAATTCACTTAGAATCTCAGCTTTCATGGAGATGAAAAGGAGGGAAAGTATACTATTGGTTGTGACTTGAACATCAGTCCCATCTATGAGTACAAAAGATAACTTGGGGGAGGAGGGCTTGGTGTTGAATGCAGAACCAAATCTCTTTAATGATCTAGTCTACTTCTGAAACAAAAGTTGCTATATCCCCTTAAAATGATTAGAAGATAAATGCATGAGTATGTATTATTGGCTTCAATCATTCTGTTTTGCTTCAATGTCTTCAGAGAAGAACCTTTTCCTTAGGGGCAAGGAGAGCTGTTTAAATATTGGCTGGGAAGTTTCTGTTGGTTAAAACCAAAGTTAGCAAAATAAAATAAAATAATAATTAAAAAATATTAAGTTCTTGGGTGTCATGTCTGAGAATAATATCTAATTGAAATTGATATGGTGGAATGAAGACTAGAGTTGGAGTCAGAAGACATAAATTCAAATCTCAGATCTGACAATGGGCAAGTCATTTAACTTCTCAGGGACTCAGTTTGCTCATTTGTAAAATGAGGGAGTTTGGATTCTGAAATCTCTTCTAGTCCTAAATCTACTTTTCTGTGAATTCCTTAAACAGCTACCTTTTTCTTTTAAAACTTATCTCCTCCACAAAGCAACCTCTGATTAATTTCACTAGAAATCATAGTGTGAGTCCACCTTTCTCTAGCACTCAGATTCCTAGTTTGTACTAGACTGATTCTAATCTATCATCAGATAATCACTAGCTGCGTAATCTTGGGCAAGTCACGTAACCATGTTTGCTTCAGTTTTCTCATCTGTAAAATGAGCTGGAGAAGGGAATGGCAAGCCACTCTAGTATCTTTGCCAAGAAAACCCCAAAAAGGGTCAGGGATAATTGGACATGATTGAAAAATTACTAAATAACAACTAGACATGTGCCTTGTACCTCCATCTTTTGCCTATGTATAATACATCTCTCATTCAGTGGAGAGTTCTAGAAGAACAAGAACTATTTCTTTCTTTCTTCTGTACCTCTCTACTAGTGCAGAGTGCACCCATTTCTCTGGACTTGTCCATCAAGAACCTCCTCATCCTGCATTTCAGCCCTGGAACTCACATTTCACAATATCCTTTGCCCCTGGGACTTTTCTCTCTCTGAATGGTGGTAGAGAGCTCCTCCCAAAATCTCCACTTTATGAAACTACCCATGACAACTATTTCTTAATTTTCCACCCTGCTTCTCTTCTATGAACTTCTCCATAAAGCCCTAGGGACATTTTTATTCTTCAAGATAATTTCATTTAATCTAGTAATTTTTCAGAACTTTAAATTACACAAATAGTGAAACTGACTCAGAGACCCACAAACCAGTTGGATTATCATATAATCACACTACAAAACATTGTTACCCATAAACTACATCCCCTTGGCACATTCAACAAAGGGAGATTATCCTGTATTCTGCATATAGGCTGAATTTTCTCAGCGCCCATGAAAATGGTAGTATTTTTTTTCATATGAAGATAGATGTAATTGTCTATGGAATGATGGAGAAACTGGGGCATATGTGCATTAATTATCTTATGACTCATCCTTTCCAATCTTAAAAAAAGTCATTTCTCATGCATTCAAGCATTCAAGCATTTCTCAAGTATTCGTTCTTTTTCTCGCAACTAAAAAGCTCATCACTTTCATCTTTAAATACCTCCTCAGAAAATCATCCATACAAACTCTATCCATCTCAAATCATAATCATTCTTCCAGTAAACACTAGAGCTTGGCCCAGATGCTGCAACATATATTTGTTTATGCATTTCTTGCTGTGTTGTATGTATTTTTTTGTGTATGTAAGCATATAGTTACAAGCATAGACTTGCTTCTTATTTGAGGAGAAGTTCCCTGAGGATAGAGACCTACTGTTTCCTATTGATTGAAAGCTCCCTAAAGACAGAATTTCTGTCTCTGTCTTTCTCTTCAATAGAAAGAGATAGATATGTAAGTATACACACATACACTATACACTATACATATACATGCATACACACGTGTGTGTAATATGTTGTCTCCCTCAATAGAACATTTGTTCTTAAAAGATAGGAACTCTTTAATTTTTGTCTTTAGATTGCCAGTACATAGCACAACGCTGGACATGCAGAAAGCACTTTTTAAAAAAGCTTATTGGCTATTGATTGATTATCAGAGATAAAGTTTTTCAATGTGGTATAGTAAAAAGAACATTGGCCTTGGAGTCAAGAAATTCTTCATTCTGCTACTAACTAGCTGTGTGACCTTGGGCTTTGTCTCTGAGTTTTAATTTAGGATTACATTGAACACCCTAGCCAATTTTGTAACCTTTCAATTCCCCAGATTAGTAGTCCCTTATAGGTAAAGATCACAAAATCACAGAACCAAATAGGTCAAAGCTGAAAGGAGCCTCAAAACTAACTGGCCCAAAAAGTAACTGTCCAAATGTTCCCAATAAACATTTACTCATACTTTGTCCAAAGTCCCCAAGTGAGGATTACCTACTGACTTCAAGTATTACCTGCTCCATTTGACTCTTAAACCATTTTAATTGTTAGAAACTTTTTCTTAATCTCTATTATTAGGCTGGAAATTCTACAAAGGCAAATGTTAGATCTCTCTGGATCCAGCAGGACTTCACTGTACATACTGAAAGAACTTAGAACAGAGGTATGTATAACTGACAAAGAAAAGCCTGGTGTCCAGGATCCCTGTGTAGTTTTTCAAAGAAACAGCTTAAGTTTGAAAAAGATTTCACAAATGTATATCTTAACTCCTAAGAAGGTCTGACTTGTCCAGATTTTTTTAAACTTTAGCTAAACTCAGCTCTTCTATTTGCTTTGAAATTCTATTTTATGGAATTAGGATTTGTCTGTTCCCTCTAAGACTAGAATTCTTAATCTTTTGTGTTCTATGACCCCTTTGGCAATCTGGTGAAGTCTTTACACAATTTCTCATAATGATATTTCTAAGTGAAAAAAAATAAAATGCAGGATTACAAAGGAAGTCAATTATGCGGAAATACAGTTATCAAAATATTTTTATATTCCTAGAGCTAATATTAAGATATTAGGACTTCTCTCACTCAGAGGACCAATTTCACAGCTCTGAAAATGTCAGCTCCTTTCCCTGATGATATCAATGATGATGTCATTCAGAGGGAATGTGAACAGTATGCACTGAAGATGAGTGTTGCAGAGAGAAAGATTCAGGTCAGATATCACAAAGAACTTAAGAAACGTGATAATAATACAACTCTAAAGGCAAATAAAAACTCTCCATCTGGAGTTTTGGAACTGGACAAGCAGATATCTTTGGGGGATAATTTAGACACTTAGAGGGTGATGAATCAGACAACCTCACACATTCCCTTCAAGCCCAGGAGTATAGAGAATGTCAATTTAAATGGTTTCCCCCATTTAGTAAGCTTCTGGGAGCTCTAGATGGGATCAAGGAGTTGAGCACTTAGTTTTTCCTCTCCTTTTTTCCCTCCCTCTTTTTGGGGGCATATATATGAATGATGGAAACAAATTGGCCCATTGCAACCTGCATTCTTTCATTTATGTTATGTGATTCTATTGAGCTCTGCTACGACTTGTGCTTTCCATAGCTGCTGTTGCCTTGTTTCTCTTTCCTGTTCACCCATTCTTCAATTGTGGGCCTGAGGGGCTGAGGACAGTGGAGAGGTCTTGTAGGGACAGGATCAGCATCCAGTTTTCCATGCCTAAGAAGTCTGACAGAACTCACCTCTCATCTAGGATCACTGAGTCAAAAAAAAAAAAGTGCTGATTAACTTCTCTTGACCTTAGTTTCGTCTGTAAAAAGGAGCTAATAATATCTACAATACATATTTCTTAAGGTAGTTGTGAGAGTCAGATATGATAATGACTACAAAGCATTTTGCAAGCATTAGAGTACTCCATGAATGCCAGTTATTTTTATGAATAGTGTATAAAGGACTCTACATTTTTTAATTTAAATTGTCTTCCACTTTCTCCTATCAATTTACGGAGCTTATATAGTCACACTTTACCCCAGAATGGCATCATAAAATTACTTTAAGTCCAGAACAATTGCCCCATTGATTTTCATAATTGGTGGGGCAAACTGGTACTTTAGTCACTGCCAAGCTGACTTAGCAGGAGGCAGGATACACAGAAAAATCATCTACTGTGAAACACCCTTGAATGCCCTGCATTTTTGCATGTGTTGTAACAGGTCAGGGAAAATTTTGGCTGAAATCATAAATTTAAGACGTTTCTTTCTAAACAAATTCCATTACTAAAATAAAAATTCTAGAAGAAGAGACCCAAGGACTGTCTCTTTTGCTATTTTTCATCCCAGATATGGTCTCTCTAAAATACCTTCCCCAAAGGAGAGAAGCAAAGGGTTGGTTTTAAATTTACTATCAGATGGATTGCATTTGAGTTTAAAAAAAAAAAAAAGGCAACTTTTGAAAATACCCAAGGTGCTGATAAGTCTACACTCAGGAGAGTATGGACTGAGACATGACACAAGTATTTGTAAGCAGGCACGCTGATTAGGTAAAAAGCATCCAAAGAAGTAGAAAGTCCAACCCTAATCCATAGAGAGAAGTAAATTGAGACACGTGTTTGGAGATTCAGACTCTGGAGTCAAGTCAATAAAATGAAGCAATTTATTGCTTGAGAAATAGTGTTTCTAAAAAAGAAGGACTAAGAAAGGGCCAGTCCATCAGCCCAAAGGGCTTACTTTAAACAATTCATTTAATAAAGCCAGGATAATGAAATACAAAATGAAAGTTAATTCAATTAAGTTTCCTAGCAGTCCATGTGGAATATCTTCATTTGTAGCAAATGTGATTTAGGTTGGACTATAGGTGCTGATAAAAAGCACCAGACTTGAGGTCTTGGATCCCAACTTTAGCTGTGGGATTTTGAACAAATCACCTAACCTCTGTGGGTCTGCTTCCTCATCTAAAAATGAGGAAAGTTAAATTAGATGGTTTCTAGCTCTAAATTCTAAAACCTTACAAATTCTACTATGTCTGAAAATTGGCAGTGGATGGTATTGGTATAATAAAAAGAAATATAAAGGTATTTGAATTAAACTTCCAAAGAAAACAATGTCCAAGACTTTTTGACATACACTGAGTGTGTGATCCTGAGCAAATCACTTACCTCTTACTGGGAAATTTCCTAATACATAAATGTAGAGTCCCTACTGATCTATACTGTAGAGAATTGCATCCTCAGGAGTTCTAGTCCAAATAGACTGATGAGCAAGACATACAGACAGAGAAATTTAGATACATAAGATAGATCATAGATATATAGCTATAGCAATCTATAGATGGATAGGCAGATAGATATACACATAGAGCCAAGGAAAGGAAGTGAAATGTAGATTAGGAATGTGGGGATCCTCCTAGATCTCCTGGCTACAGAATCCATTCCCCATTGACCATTAGTGAATGTTCTTATTGGCTAATATAATTTCAGCTGCCATTTATGGCTCATTCAGCCAAATGATCAGCTCCCTATAGCCACTCCCCACTCAGGATCCTGAGCTCCTAGAGGGAAAAAGCAAGCAAGTTCTTTGAAGTGAGTTTGACTCAGTCCTCTAAGCCTCCAGGGAGGCAGTCTCAGCCTAAACAGACCTGAATCATAAACCCCTTGTCTGCATCAATGAGAGTGAAACAGGGTCAGGGCCAAAGAACAGAGAAGGAGGGAGAATTAAGGTGCCTGGCACTAGCCAGTACCTAAGAAAACAGTGCTGAGACCCTTTCACAGAGCCCTCTTTTCCCTGCTCTTTCTCTAGCCTCCCAAATTTAACTTCAATAACATAAAGATACCCTGGTATCGAGTTTAAAGAATCAGGAAATAAGAAGTTAGAGGACTCTTTGATAAAAGCATATCAAGGCAGCCAATGGACTATTTTTACAGGACCTTTCACTATTTGCCTTTTTTCCTGGTATACAGGGAGAAAGGTTCACTGGCTTGGCACCCTGGGAGTGCTCAGTTTCCCTGGCAGATGGACCCACCCTATTGCCTTTCAAAAAGGAAAAAAAACCCCTGCTGTTTTGGGGTCTACAAAAGAATTATATCAACTAATTAGTTCACCCTATCCAATGGGAAAAATAAAACAGCTAATGACTAATGACATGAGTAAAATGAGTAAAGCTTGAAATACATTCTCTGCATACCAACTATGTTCTCTCCAAATACTACCCAGATTCATCTAATTCCTGGAAGCAAATGACTCAGATACTTCTTGGAGGTGGCTAGTGTCTCTCTAAAGAAGAAATGGAATCCTTTTTATTCTCTCTGAAGAGTCAAGGGAGTAGAACCAAGGCATGCTTCCTCCCTTCCTTTCTAGGAACAAAAGAATGATTCCAAAGACAGATATTGGATATAAGGCTCTAGGAAAATCCAGAGGAACAAAGTATTCTAAAGAATAGCATATAGGATCAGCCCTGAAGCCAGGAGGACCTGAGTTCAAATCTGAACTCAAATCTGACCTCAGACATTTAACACTTCTTAGCTACATGACCCTGGGCAAGTCATTTAATCCCAACTATCTCAGTCAAAAAAAAAAAATAGAATTTGGAACCAAGAGAGTTGATTCCATGGGAAAAGCATTTCACTTGGTGTCATGAGACCTGAGTTCAAATTCTAACTACTACCAGTAGTTCTTGCTACCAGTGTGATTTTGGGCAAGTCATTAAATTTTTCTGGTCTCAGCCTAATTTTTAAAATGAGATGGTTGGACCTTTTGGAGTTGCATTTTGACAAGAGTAGTTCAAAAAATCAGTTGAAAGGAGCCAGATAAACCGGAAACACCGGCTCCAATTAACCCAACCACCTTTTCCAAACCAGATACCACTGGGGAAACTGGTCTTTCATTTGGGAAATTTTTCTCAGGAGTAGAAAGCCACAGATCTTGGGAAGCAGACTTTTAAGAGAGGAAATCAGTACTAGTAGTCTGTAAACATTATGCATTGAACTCACCAGAGCCTCCTCCTGTGAGGCAGCTGGTAGAACCAGAGAAAGGAAGAGACCTAGTCTCTCTGTTTAGGAATCTTCCAGCCTGATGGAAGTGGCAAAATATACATTAACAGGTAAATATAAGCACCAGCAATACAGCCTACACAGAAGCGAGCAACAAGTAGTTTCAGGCATATGGCAACCAACATCTGTAATTGAAATTTATTTGGAGTGGTAGGAGGGTTGGGGTCGGATAGATCTCAGTGGAGTAAGCCAAATTAGTGTGGGGAAAGTCCCCTACAAGAAAGCCCTCTACAAGCACAAGGGTTTGGCAGAGTGAGCAAAACTTTCCAGGAATGGGGTTTATATAGCCTTGTCTGCTCTTTAAAAAAGGAAAAGGGAAGAGAAGCACCACATCCAATAAGAATAGTTTGTATAGACTGTGGGAAAAAAAAATCAAACCAAACAAACAAACAAACAAACAAAAATCCAAATCTGAACTGAGGAGAGAATAAGGTAAAAGTAAGATAAGTGAATGTTGCAAAATCTCCATGCTATAGAGTAGAGTTTCAGTTTCAGGTTAAAAAGGTAACACCAGCCTTTGAAGTTTCTGGGAGAATTATAAAGAGGTAATCATTGAGGCTGTACCCTCAGGAGGGTCCCATTCTGTTTTCAACTGGTTTAGCACTATTTTAGGGGCAAGCTTCAGGTTTGAAGGGCGAGGTTTGAGACTAGAATGGGAAATCCTAAAGAACAGAGACCAGCAAGTTCTAGCAATAGAGGCCCCCAAACCTATTTTTCTTTTTTTTCCCTTCTCACCCTGAATGCTTGGACTTCCCCTTTAAAGGAATCTGAGAAGCATGAAAGCATAATCTCTCTTAGACCAAGGACTGCCTTTTATTTCAGCACAGGTTGGATAGAAGTTTAACCCATGGTATATTGATCCCTGGGTTCCATTGTTGGTTGATGATGTGAATTTCTAGACCGTTCTATCAAACATCCTAATTAAACCTTCACTGGAATTAAATTCAATAATACAATTTTAGTGGGTTTTTTTTTTTTTTGGTATTAATTTACTTGCATTTTAAATACAAGATGTTATTGCTGTTTCTGTGTATTTAATGTCAAAAATCAATAGAAAATCCAGTCAAACTCCTGAAAATTGACAATCTAGTCCCTTCCTTTACCTCTCCCTTAATCACGGAGACACTATAGTGGTTACACCTCATCTAGATAAAGGGCTCCTTAGCTAGCCTAGGAAAATGAGTTGTCTCAATGGCTTCCAGAGTTCCTGCCCTTCCCAAGCTCTGCTCAGTAGAACTTCTTTAAAGCTTAAACTCTAGGCTGGATAGTAGTTCTGAGTGAAGGTCACCGGAGAACCCAAAAAACAAAAGGAAGGGAGCAGAGGGGCTAGTAAGAGGAAGAAAGATCATCGACTTGATCCCCCTTACTATCTTTCCCTTCTTCGGGAAAGCAGAGGCTCCAAGAAACACATTCAAAGCCCACAACTTCCCTTCCTGGTCTCCCCACTAAAGAAGTGCTTCTATGATTACATTTCACCTCGAACATACCTCAACAACCATTACTAACCTTCTAAACCCCAACCTCACAATCTTTAAGGAAGCCCAATGGCTAACAACACTGTTCCCGGTTAAGACAAATCCAAATCCTCGAGGAACTCGTTAAGACAGCAAGGGGAACTCTGTCTTAAAACCTAATGTGATGGATGACAAGTTCCTTAGTCTCAGTTTCTCATCTGTAAAATGAAAATAATATTTCCACCATCCACATTACAGGGCTATTTGTGAGGAAAATGCTGTCAAGGAGCTGCATAAAACTGTTTTTTCTTTACCTTTTTCAAAGACAAATGGGAGTCGAGGAAAAGAGTGCACCGGGGGCTCCCTATTTGTCCCCAAACCGGAGAAGCTAGCCGGTAAAAAGCGAAATTAAAAAGTTCCCTTTCAGTGCTCCAATCTAAGGGCGGGAGATGGGGAAGAACTTCCCGTGGGATTGCATTATAGAGGGCCCCTCAATAACTAACATTTGGAAAGGCTACCTCCCTAAGTCACCAAAGCCCCCGGATGAGACGCTGCTTTTCTCCACTTTCACACAAAGTCGAGCTCCAGACACAGCGGCTGTATTTTCCGGAATTCAAAGGATTTAGGACTAAGAAGGACCTTTGCTTAGTCCTTCAGACCACTTAGTTCAACACTCTCATTTAGCACAAGCTCACCGGGCTAAGAGTCAAGATTCGAACTCGAATGACTCGGTTGTCCTGTTCTTTGTTAGGAGACTCGTCTCTAAGGGATATCGGGCCATAACTGCCGGCTTCCGTGCAGCCCTGCCCGACTTCTTCCGGACTACCCTGTTCAAACCTCAACTCAAAACTGGAGCCCCTGACCTTCACTTTCCCTGTCCTCCAAAAGCCCCAGGTCTATGCCTCCTTTTCGAATCCCAGCCGGTCACTTTCCAAGCCGAGGGGAGGGACTCCATCGAGTCCCAGCGTGGTCAGGCGCACCCACGCTACGACGCAGCCCCGCTGCCGTCCAGCTGTACACCTGCAGCTCGCGGGCTGGGGCCGGAAGGGTACACCTTTAGCCTCCAGGGCAAAGGTGCAGGATCCTTACCTCGATTGGAATGGGTCAAGGTGGAGGACTGAGAAGACTTGGGCTTCTGCCTCTTGACAGTCATCATGACCTGCTCCTGCACTCGCTGGTTTCCCGACGTGCCGGTCTTCATCTTCTGATCCGACGGCAAAGCCAGCGTGGAGTTGTCCTGGTCCTGGAAGCACTCATAGGCCAGGGCGGTCTTGAGCGGAGAGTGGTTCAGGGTCATGGTGGCTGAAGGCGCGGGGTCTGGGTGTGGGGAGAGACCGGCAAGAAGATTCTGGGCTGGAGATGAAGTGGCTGGTACTTGGTCTCGCTGTCAGCGGCTCCCTATGCCCATAGAGGATCCCGACGACGTACCTGCTGCGGGCAGCTGCTGCTAGCTGCCTCCTCACTCGCCTGCCTCTGAGGAGACCCGCCCTCTGTCAGACTGGATATACCGCCGTCTGCCTGCACCACCCACTCTCCTCCACAGTCTCTCTCTCGGCTCTCTAAGCACAGGTGCTGCAGGGCAGCGCCGGCTTGGGGAACCCTCCCCGGGGCAGGGCTGGCTGTCCTGCTTATGATTTAGTTTTAACTCTTTCTCTTCCACGCTTTCTTCCTTCTCCCAACTTGCGGGGAATTTAACGCAGGCAAAGAAGGTGGAGAAAATGACTAGGGGACTATGCGTGTTCACCCAAAAAGGTAAAAGGGATCAAGGGGAACCGCCCTCGGGGCCATGCCCCCGTCGGCTCACCAGGAAAATATGCACTTAAATATGTGCTTAAGACAATCGCAAGTCTTCGGTTTCCTCTCCCCTGGCTTTGCTCTCTAAGGATTTACAGGCAACAACCCCCCAAATTGAGTGATCACTTTGAGCAAAATCCAGCTTCTCTCTCCAAGATGGTCTGAGAAATCACAGATGGAAAAAATAAAGTCCATTCCCTGGGGGAAAAAATAGATCGAGGAGCTCCTAACCCCAGTGTGTTGTGGGACACATTCATTCAGCCACCATTTAAGTGCCTTCTTTGGACAAAACACTAGTAGATCTGGAAACTGAAAAATGAAAAAGACACAATTCCTGCCCTCCAGGAAAGTTATCATCTACGCGGAATGATAGGAAAAGTACTAGGTAGTGTGTAGTGCAGACTAAGAGTTCCACGTTACTTTCCTCAGTGATGATAAAGGCAAGATTTACAAGGCAAATGGCTTGTTGCGCTGAGTCCCGAGAAAGAGAATGATTCTCAACAGTAGAGCTAGAAACAGATTGCAACTCTTTGACCCATAGCAAATAATTAATAAATGCTAGTTGACTGACTATAAAACGCCTGCTTTCAGAACGCTCAATTTAAGGAAGAAGAATCAATCCCTATTCTTTGAGAGCTAGCTATCAATCAGCCCATCTGATAGGAAGAAAGAGAGGGGCGTAATTAAACTCAAGGAAATAAACATTTATTCAATATTTACCAACCCTATGATAAGTCGGAACAGAGACTCAAAATTAGGATAAATACAATTCTTCTGCTTGACTTTTTAAATCTGACTCTCGCTTGTTTTTCCACATTTATTATGCATTACTTCTGACAGCCTTCTTGCTTGTCTTCATACCTAGGATTTCATTTCTTGGTTTGATTTTGTTTTGTTTTGTTTTTTTAAAGCTTTTTATTTTCAAAACATATGCATGGATAATTTTCAACATTCACCCTTGCAAAACCTTGTGTTCCAAATTTTTTCCCTCTCTTCTCTCCAAGCTCTCCTCTAGACGTCAAGTAACCCAATATATGTTAAATATGTGCAATTCTTCTATATATATAATTTCCACAAATATCATCCTGCACAAGAAAAATCAGATCAAAAAGGGAAAAATGAGAAAGAAAACAAAATTCAAGGAAACAACAACAAAAAGAGTTAAAATACTATGTAGCAGCCCTTCATTTCTTGTCTTTGCACAGACTAGCCCTCTTCCTAGAATGAGTTTCCTTTTACTCTGCCTCAAGGAATCCCTAACTTTGAAGCTCTGATCAATAATCACTTTTTACAGAAAACCTATTAATCACACACCCCATTGCTTCCTTCCCTTAAAAATTTTCTTTATCATACATCCCATATTTAATTTTCTATCTTTCTCTCAAATTAAAATGTAGGTCTCTGAGGGCAGGAATTGCTTTATTTTTTTTTTTTTTTGGTGGGGGGAGGTCTTAATAAATGTTTACTGAATTAATGAGAACAAGATTCTGGACCTATGGAGTTTACAATTCAATGAAAGGATAAGACAAAAAGATAGATAATTATTAGTTTACATGATCAGTGCATTAGAGAGGCACAAAACAAAGCATCTGGGTTAGGACTGAGAAGGTCTAGGTTGAATCTCTCTTTATTAATTTTCAATGAATTGCAGTTGTAAAAGGAAGCTTCCAGGCTGATGAGAGATACTTTATGGGGTATGCAGATTGCAACCTATTTATAGTCTTAGAGAGTTGCTTGAGGCTCTCAGAAAAGTCATTAGACCAACAGACATCTGTAGTCTATTATGTGCCAGGCAGAATTCTGGGAACTGAAGATATAAATATCAGCAAGATAGACCCCTGCCCTGGAAGAGCTCACATTCTACCAAGGAAAGACAGGAAGTTCCCAGATAAAGAAGAGGTAAAAGATGATGGCTTGAAGGGAGGATAAGTTTATTTGAAGATATTCTTTTTTAAAGGATCTGGCCATATGTAAAGTCAACATGAAAGAAAGCAGGAGAAAAGAAAACTTACCTAGTACCTAGTCTAAAACCAAATCCAGGCTACTATCCATTCCACAAGACTATCTGCTTTTACATTTGAACATAAACTATTAGAAATGGTATATACATGATTGCATGGAAGTTGGAGTGAAAAATGCTTGCATGGGCAGGGGAACATCTAAAAGAAAATCTGGTGTAGGCAGGTTTGAATTATATCCAAAGTCTAGCATAATAGTTATTAATATTATCATTGTACTGAAATCACCTTATTTTTAGGACTGTTCCACAGGACAAATAGCATTTAACAAGATTCATATTATATATAGAAATAACTGTATACATTCACTTTCTCTTCTATGATGGCATCCCCTCAGTGGGGCCCACAGATTTGCATTTGAAGAGACCAGCTGCCGCTTAAGTCTATTCTATCTTACCCTGTATACTCTCCCTCCAGTTAGCAAGAGAGGGACAGAGAGCAGGGATGTCATGATGGAGGGCACATCTGGCCCTTCTAAGACCAAATCATTTTTTTAACATCAGGAATGAAATTGGTAAGTAGGAGAAGAATATAAGTGTAGTAGGAATAGCAGAGTGGACAGAAAACCTTTTTTAGGCCTGAAGAGAATGAGTTCTTTTAGCCCAAAGCACATATAGCATGTGATGTCACCTTGAATGGGCTGAAATTTTTTTCTAAAACAAAATTTTAAAATGATGGGTCATATGAAGGTTGTAAAACTTTGAGTTGTTATCAGTAGATGTTTGATTGGCATACTTATTATATATACTTATATACCTGGGGTTATGTAAAAATCTCTCAGGTGAAAAGGGGTTTCGAGTAGAAATGATTTAAGAAGCTCTGCTATAAGACACAAGACAAGGATGATTAGTAGATCAGCGATTATTTCCTATTTCTAAGATTCCATTACATGTTCATAGAGATTTCCCTGTTAATGGGGCACAAAGAAGACATAGTGAGATAATAGAAATTAGTACAACTTCTAGTTGATGGTTAGTGCTTGCAAGTTCAAAGAAGACACAGCATAAGCCATTAAGGAACAACTATCATCACTCTAACCTTGATGAAGGCAGAATTCCCCAAGAAACCCAAATAACCATGAAAGTACTTCATTGGAATCTTGAGCTTTATAAAAGTGATAGATGGAATCTAAGGAACCATTTTGCACAATGGGACACACTCATCGATTGTATAAAAATGAAGAATCCAAACATCAGGATTCTGGGGGCTTTGATTCTATTATCTCTTGCTAGACACATGTAGAAAACTTCACACTGTGGATAGCAGAGTTGTTGAACCAAACAAAGAGCACTACTTTCAGAAAGAATTCTCAAAGATCAGGTGCTCATTTAATTGGGAAAAGATCTTTGTGGGTAGCATTATGAGGAATGCCATTTGAAAAATGATTTTGAACAATATGGAAAGATTGAAGTGATGGAAATCACAACTGACCAAATCAGTGGCAAGAAAGAGAGATTTTGCTTGTGACTTTCAGTGACCATGTCTTTCAAAGACACTCTACTGCAAATGGCTACAACTGAAATAAAGACTTTCCTGAGCAGGTAATGGTTAACATTTCATCTAGTCAAAGAGGTCAAAGTGGTCCTGGGAACTTTGGTGGCAGCCACAATAGTGGCTTCCATAGAAATAACTACAACCTTGCTACAAAGTTCAGTGGTCATGATGGTTTTGTCAAAAGATTTGACAATGATGGTAGCTCTGGAGGAGGTGCTCCTCATTCCTATGAAGGAAGCAGAGGCTATAGAAATAGTGAACAGTGGCTAGCATAGAAATGTCAGCTAAAACATTGGAGGAGACAGAGGCAATTTTCATAGTGCAAGTGATTTTGTAGGTGGCAGAAGCTATAAAGACTCTGGAACCACAGAACTGAGTCTTCCTAATTTGGTTCCACAAAAGTAAGAAGGTTTGACATCAGGAGCTGTGGTCTTTATGGTAAGAATACATATTTTGCCAAACCATGAAGCTCAGGTGGCAATGGTGTTTCCAGTGCAGTAGTTCTGGCAATGGCAGAAAACTTTAATTACTATTAGGAAATAAGGTTTAACAGAAAAGAAAAGTCAGAGAAGTGACAGAGAAGTAACAGGTTACAACAGATTTGTGAACTCAGCCAAACACATTAGTGGCAGAACCTACTTGCCATAAGAAGACACGTTTTAAACAATACTTTTTGTATATGGGCAAAAAACAAAAAAACAAACCCAAAACTATATTTGTGACTAATTGTATAACAGGTTATTTTAGTTTCTATGAAAAGTGTAAAGCATTCCAAGAAAAGGTTTTTAATGTAGTTGGGTTTTGTTTTGTTCTATTTTTTGGCACCCATGGATTACTAAATATAATTGCTAAATCTTTTAAAGACATGGGATAAGCATGTCCTTTTTTGTTTCTTTTTTATATGAAGTTGAGGTTAAGGGACTTACCTAGGGTCACATGATTAATAAATGTCTGAGGCTGATTTTTGGCTTATCCCTTCCAGCACTTACCATATTAACCTTCCACCCAAAAAATTTACCTTGCATTTTTTTCTTTTTTTTCTTAAAGTTTACTTTTATTTTTTTCAATGAACATACATTTTTATTAATTCTCCTTTCTACTACTCAAAAAACAACCTGAAAAATAAGTTCTGAAGGTATAGCTATTTAGGCCATCAATTCAAACTCCCAGGTTAGTCATGTTTGAAAACATATGTCTCTTCCTGCATTTTATGTTTGTCATTTCTTTGACAAGAGGCCATCTTTATTTTCTTTCTGACTCTTGGTTTAACATTGCATTGATAAGAATTCTAAAAGCTTTCAAAGTTATTTTTTCTCTCTGACACTGTTATCATTCTACAAACTGTTCTTCTGGTTCTGCTCACTTGTCCTTCCTCAGTTAATATGAGTCTTCTCAGTTTCCTTTGAAATTGTTCTTTCCATAATTTCTTGTGAAGCAATAAGACATCATTACATCCATATGTTATAGTTTGTTTGGTCATTACCCAATGGGAAGACACCTCGGTTTCCAATTTTATGTTGCCGCGAAAAGAGTTTCTATAAATATTTTTGTTTGTAGACCATGTCTCAAAAGTTTTAGTGCATTTTAAAATCCTAAGTTGAGTAAATTCCTTCAAAGTTCAACTCAAACACCAACTCCTACATGAGGCAGTTTTGATACTCCAATTATTAATGTTCCCCCCCCTTCCAGATTACCTTGTATTTGTAAGGGTCAGTTTGAAACTACCCTATCATTTTAGTCTGATATGTTAACTAAATAAGAACATACCTCAGTTAATCAACCAAAAGATCCTAGACTAAGTTTAAAAAAAAATCCTTGAAATCTATTTAATAAAGTTAAAAGAGAAGAAGTTTGTTCTAATAGGACTTTATTATATCATTTAGATACCATAAAAATGTATCAAATTAATTAGAATGGGAAGTTTTATGGTTTTTAAATTATTTTCTTAATTTATTTTTGACATTTAGTTTTGTCATAATTTTGAATTTTAAATTTTCTCCCTCTTTCCTGCTCCCTCCCACACTTCATTGCAAAGGTAAGTAGTATGATATCAGTTTTATATGTGTATATATATATATATATATATATACACACACATACACACACATAATATACTGTGTGAAAATGTAAAACATGTAAATAGAAAGAAATATATTTATATTATATATTAATTAGTAATATATTAATAGAACAATAATATATTTAACATTATTTGATATATTAATTAATGATCTATTTTATATTTGTATTCTAGAAATTGGACTGTGTGGTTTTCTAGCACATCCCTGAGAAGGAATGTTCTGAAGGGAAAGAGATACTTGGCCTTGGCCTTAACCTTGACAGTTCTCTGCCCCATCCTTCTTTTACCAGAAAAAGATTTTGACAGCTTTGAAGAGTCCAAAGGATATTGGATTTTCCCATCATGTTATCAGTGTCTTAATATGGCTTTCCTGAACCAGTTGGCAGAAAAGTCTGCTTCATTAAGAGTTAAGGAAAGACTTGACTCATGGATTTCTAAGGAACCAAACAAAGTATTATAGTATGCCTAAGGTAATGTCCCAAACACCCCACAAATAGAAAAAAAAGGGCTTCTAAGCAATTGGGAGCTGTTAGTTACCCCTTGTTTCGTATGTTCTCTAAGCATAAGGCCATTTTCTTTCTCTCTTTTTTTGATAACATTTTAGTAATATTATTAATACCTTTTTCCTTTTCTATTATTTGTTTTTTGGAAATGTAGAATTCTTTTTTTTTTAATTTTCAATATTCTTTTCCCAAATATATGTAAAGATAGTTTTCAACATTCATTTTTGTAAGACTTTGTACTTCATATTTTTCTCTCTCCTTCCCTTATCCCGCCAAGACAACATTTAACCTGATATAGGTTAAATATGTACATTTCTTTTAAACATTATTTCCATATTTGACATCCTGTGCAAGAAAAATCAGGCCCCCCAAAAAAAGAAAGAAAAAATATTCATATTTAATATTCATAGTTCTTTCTCTTCCCAAGTCTATTGGAATTGACTTGAATCACCACATTGTTGAAAAGAGACAAGTCCATCTCATTTGAGTTTGATCCCATTTTCTCCTGGACTATGAATGTTTAAGAAGGAGATATAAACTTCAAGGGAAAAGGAAGAGAAGAGTATTATATAGCAACTGTTATTGCTGCATGAGCTGAAGGGAATGGAAGGAACCAACCTTTTTCTAAAAGTTTCTTAAGGTTAAGCTAACTAAAGGATTCTTGTCTGATCAGCTTAAGCCAGAAGCACACTGGTTGGGGCTTGAAACAATGGCATTAGAGAATCACTGCTAAAAAGGTACTTCATGAGTACCTCTAGAATTCTGGGAGGGAAATATAGCAAGTAGCTCTGAGAACCCAATTCATCCATGAGTGGAAAATGGTATAAGGATCCTCAGAGTTTACAGGGCTATATATTTCTTTTGCATGCTTATACGTGTGTATATGTTATCTCACCCAAAAGAATGTAAGTTCTTGGAGGAGAAAGATTTTTGCTTCTGTCTTTCTTTCCCTACATCTGGTACAGTACCTGGCATATAATAGGCACTCACTCAGTAAATGTTTGTGGGTTAGTTGATTGACACAAGCTAGCATCTTTTACATTTTACATCCTCTAGAAATTAGCTTTTCTGCATGAGTAGTCAATTTTCTTGACAGATTTAGCTTGTCCCTTAAGGCATCAAAACAGTTTTTTTTTTTAATTTAAGTAATTTTGCTAAAATTGTGCTTTATAATTGTATAGCACTTTAGAACTTACAAAGTGATTCAATTTGAAAAACATTTCTTAATAGTAATCAATGGAATTTAAATAAATTACTTTCACAAGTATATTTCATTTGGCTTTACAAGTACCATATCTGAAAAGTATGACAAATGTTAATATTCCTTTTTTACAGATGAGAAAATAGAGGCTCATAGAGGTTCATGGGATTGATCATAGGCCTTGGAGCTAGAAGGGACCTTAGAGATTCACCTCATTTATCAGGTGAGGAAATCAAGTTTTAGGAGACCTACTCAAGGTTACATAGATAGCAAAGGGCAGAACCTAGGTCTCCTTGTTCTTAGTACAGCATTTTCTCTATTATAACTTGTTGTCTTTATTCCACAGACATTACTTACTAAGCATTAAAAGCTTTTCTTGATGACTCAGGTTAATCATTATAAACATATATCACTGTTGTTTAGGAGTATGTTTCTCTGCTATTATTTCTCTCATCAAGCTGTCAACTGGCACTCTTGCAGTCATGCTACCTGTTATATTCATGCATCAGTAATTTCATTGTAGATATTCCCTTTAGTGATATTGTCTACAACTCACCCATTCCTTCTCATATTGTGATACTGTACATTATGAGCCTCCATTTACTCCATGTTACAATTAAACTGGCTAGATTTCTCTTCCCCACATGGGAAATTAAATCTGCCATCTCTATAGTTTTGGACATCTCCTGTAAGGGATCTTAGAGTCCAATTATCTCCTTTTTCAGACTTAAAGGATTGAAAGATCTGTTCAAGATAGTGGGAGTTGGAGAATCAAGATTTGAAACTTTATATCTAACATACTCATGATTTCATGAGCAAAATCTGGAAGAAATAAAGATGACAAGATAATGAGGCAAGGTTGCATTAACAACTTGATGTAAATATTCAGAGGACAATGGAATGGTAAGTTCAGGGAATATCAAGGTTTGCAGGAAATATCAACTAATTATTCAGTTTAGCTAGAATGAAGAATTCAAAAAAGGGAGCAATATAAAATAAAGATGGGAGAATAATTTTTAGAGAGCTTTGAATGGCAAGGCAAGAAATTTGTATTTTTTCCAGAGACAATAAGGAATCTTTGAAGATTTTAAAATCTGTATGACATGGTCAATTCAATGTCTCAGGAAGATGGCCTTGTACCTGTATGAAGGACAGATTGAAGAAGGAATAGACAGTGAAGGCAGAGAAGTCAATAAGACAATTATTTATAATAGCAAAGAAAAGAAGATGAAAGGACTGAAGCGAAGGGGGTAGTCTAGTTGGATGGAAAGAAAGAGTTAGTTGTGAATGCTACTATGGAGGTAGAATTGGCAGAATTTAAACACGAATTGGATTTGAGATGTGAGGAAGAAAAAGGAGACAAGTTTAACTCCACTATTTCAAGCTATGTTGATTGGGACAATAATAGCATCTCTGAAGGAATCAATCCTTCAATCAACAAGTATTTATTAAGCTCTTACTATGTGCCAGTCACTAAGACAACAAGAAATGCAATGAATGAAACAGAACATATCATTTTCATATATGTGTATATGTGTACATATACGCATATTGTATATTTAATTTTTTCTCTCGATTGCATGTTAAAATAATTTTTAAATATTTGTTTTTTTTTAAATCTTAGAGTACAAATTCTATCCCTACCTCAGTCACTCATTCCCCTCTCCCTTTCCTGAAGTGGTAAGCAGTCAGATATAGGCTATATATGTGCAAGAATGGTAAATATTTCCATATTAGTAATTTCGTGTACAAAAACTCAAATGAAAGGAAAAAAAGGGGGAAAGTTGCATGCTTCAGTCTATATTCCATCAGTTCTTCCTCTGGAGGCAGACTGAATGCTTCATCAAAATCCTTCGAGGTTGAGGATTTTAGATGGATAACAGGGCTAGATAGCAAACATTTCTTCAATCAGTTGTTCTGGTTCATTCCTTCCTTATGCCTATCCTAACTCCTACACAGCGGAAGCAGCCAAGGAAGCCTAGAAGAGTAAAATAAGTCATAAAAGAAGTGCCCAAGGCTGAGTGAGGTTAGGCTTGGAAAAGGGTTGGGGGAAGGGAGGGGAGAGAATCACATTCCAAAGCAGATATAAGCCTCAGGCCTTTCAACATCAATTAACCACCTCTTTGCCCATCTTCCCTCCTGTTTCCCTCCTAAGTTACTGTCTACTGGGATCTTTCTGTGAAAAAGCAGATGCCAGACAAGATTAGAAGGGAAGCAATAAACTGGGAAAACATTTCTACATTCAAAGGTTCTGATAAAGCCTTATTTCTAAAATATATAGAGAATTGACTCAAATTTATAAGAATTCAAGCCATTCTCCAGTTGATAAAGGGTCAAAGGATATGAACAATTTTCAGATGAAGAAATTAAAATCATTTCCAGTCATATGAAAAGGTGCTCTAAATCATTATTGATCAGAGAAATGCAAATTAAGACAACTCTGAGGTACCACTTCACACCTCTCAGATTGGCTAAAATAATAGGAAAGGATAATGACGAATGTTGGAGGGGATGTGGGATAACTGGGACACCAATGCATTGTTGGTGGAATTGTGAACGGATCCAACCATTCTGGAGAGCAATTTGGAACTACGCCTAAAGGGCTATCATACTGTGCTTACCCTTTGATCCAGCAGTGTTTCTATTGGGTTTATATCCCAGAGATCTTAAAAAAAGAGAAAGGGACCTGTATGTGCAAGAATGTTTGTGGCAGCCCTTTTTGTAGAAGTGAAAAACTGGAAACTGAGTGGATGCCTATCAGTTGGAGAATGGCTGAATAAGTTATGGTCTATAAATATTATGGAATATTATTGTTCTCTGAGAAATAACCAACAGGACGATTTCAGAGAGGCCTGGAGAGATTTACATGAACTGATGCTAAGTGAAATAAGCTGAGCCAGGGGATCCTTGTACATGCATTATATGATGATCAATTCTGATGAAAGTGGCTCTTTTGAACAATGAGATGATTCGGTCCAATTCCAATGAACTTGTGATGAAGAGAGCCATCTAAAACCAGAGAGAGAACTATGGGAAGGGAGGATGAATCATATAACATAGCATTTTCACTTTTTTGTTGTGGTTTGCTTGCATTTTGTTTTCTTTCTCATTTTTTTCTTTTTGATCTGATTTTTCTTGTGCAGCAAGAAAATTGTATAAAAATGTAACCATATATTGGTTTTAACATATATTTTTACATGTTTAATATATATTGGATTGCTTGCTATCTAGGGGAGATGGTAGGGAGAATGGGGAGGAAATTTGGAACACAAGGTTTTACAGAGATCAATATTGAAAAATTGTCTATACATGTATTTTGAAAATAAAAAGTTTTAATAAAAAATGTTAAAAGTAAAAAAAGAAATAAAAAGCAGGTGCTAAATGGACAGATCTAGGATAAGAATCTCTGCAGACTTTTCAGTTTAGGATCTAAGGATGATAAAGTAAATATAATGATTGGAGTTTATTGGGGGAGGGTAGAAGTAAGTTAAAAAATATAGTCTACACAAGAATCCTGAAGGAAGTGACCATTGAACAGAAATCTTTTTTTAAAGTTTTATTCATATTTTTATATCACCTTGATTTCTCAATTTGCCCTTCCTCTCCCCTACACCAAAAGCCATGCCTTACAACAAAGAAGTAAAAAAGAGAAAAGAAAGTAGGCAGAGAAAAAGAAGCAACATATCAAACAAGTAAATCTGTCATTATATGCAGAGTTCTGCACCCCTAGCCTCCCATCTCTGCAAAGAAAGGAAAGAAATATGTATATTTACATATATCTATGATATATAATTACATATATAGATATACACAGGTATATATAGATATATAGATTATATATCATAGATATGGATATAGAGATATATATTTTAAAATAGCTTCTCTGAAAACTAGGTTGGTTATTATGATTACTCAGCATTTGATTTCTTTCCATTTTTCCCCACAGTTTTTCTATCTACATTGTTGTAGTCATTGTGTGCATTATTTTCCTGGGTTCTGTTTATTTCACCTTATATCAGATCATATAAATCTTCTCATGCCTGCCTGTATTTTCCATATTCATCATTTCTTATAAAATTGTAAGATTCCATTACATTCATGTACCGCAATTTATTAAAAAATAGACATCTGCTTTGTTTCCAAATATTTACTATTGATGAGGTCAGGGTAGCAATTTCCGGTTTGAAATAAACATGTGACAAATTCACAATGGTCATTCTCTTTGACAAAATGTAGGTTTATTTAGGAGAAGAGGATACAGGCAAAATAAGAAGCAAAAAAAAGGTATCATGAGTGACAAACATGAAATAGACTTGGGAGAGGACATAGTTAGCAAAGAAAAGATATGTTCCCCAGGAGAACTCACAATTTACCAGGAGAAAAGAAATGCTCCATGAAGTGAGAGTAAGTCATTGATGGTAGATCCATAGAGAAGTTTAGCAGACTAACCAGAGTTGGCTATAATAAGAAGAAAAACACTATTAAAGGAAAGGCACTATGAAAAAGGAGAGAGATAGATAGTGGATTAGTTCTGGAAAGATCTTAGCAAAGATTTTCATCATGAACATTTCCTTTATAGGGAAAATAGAGGCTTGGGGATTTCTCAGGGAAATGGGAGAAGTAAAGGCAGGAACTCAGAGGGAGAAATTAAGAAGCCAGATGGAATGCACCTGGCACAACAGGTCCCTGATCTGTTTAAAGATATGCTAATCAATAATCAAAGAGGTTGGAGAATAGACAATGCAGGTTGATAAAGAGTTCCATTCTCACAATCACTTATGCAAACAGGATAGTCTAGGAATTGGTTATATCTGATCATAGCCAGATGGGTTTCTTCTTCCAGATAGGGGAAGAGAATCAGTCCATATCACTATGGCAATAATTAAAGAAAAAGTACTTCTATAAATATTTTAGTGTCTATGGGATCCTTCTTTCTTTGATTTACTTGAGTTAAATGCCAAGTAGAGAGATCTCTGGATCATGGACATTTTAGACATTTTCTGAATATAATTCCAAATTGCTTTTCAGAATGGTTGAACCAATTTACTGCTTCACCAAGGGAGTATGTCTATTTTTCTGCAACTATTCCAACATTGACTATTTCTGGGTTTTTTAAATTATCTTCGAAATTTTGCTAAGCCTAAGGTGAAACCTTGGAGTGGTTTTAGTTTACCTTTATTATTTGTACTTTGAAAAAAAATTCATATGATTGTCAATAGTTTGCAATTTTTTTGAGAACTATGTTTTGGCAATCTATCCATTGGAGCTTGTCTATATATTTATTTTATTTCTAGGACCATGCAAAGAAATAGATTTTAATGAATCTGTGATCTCTTGCAGATGTGTATTTCCTCTCCTGGCACAGGTCAAATTCCATCCACAATTTCTTATCCTCTCTAATATTTGCCTTTGTTTTTATGTAAATCCTACATAAAGGATTTACCTAAATCATTGGAGACCTTCCTCTTATTTTTTTAATGTCTTGAGGATATACTAATGCAACACTTGTGCTCTCCATATTTTTCCTTTACTCTTTCAATATAGATGTTCTATCTGTGTACTTAGATCCAGCTACTCTTTGTAACTTCATCTTCTTAAATATCATTTCTTCCTCTCTTGATATATTGGTCATGAGATAATAAGATCCAAATATACTAGTTTCACTCTGATCTTAAAAACCTGTCAACATATGATGCTTGTCTATAAGCTCACTTACTTCTTGTCAGCAAACATCCATATTGTCATTTCTTGTTTCCTAAGTTGCAATTTCCTTTTTTGGTGATGATTGGTATTCACCAGTTAATGCTTTCTGACTCTCCTGAAAGAAAACATCAATGATATACTGGCCTATGACTTCAGAGTAGTTTATAAACCTTTGATCTATATCATATTTTGATCCTAATTTCTCTCTCACATTTCAGTCCTAAATCAATTATCAGACATCTCTAATTGGTCATTTCATAGGTATCTCAAATTCATCATGTCCAAACTTGAACATATTTTATTTCTTCTCAAATTCATCTTTTTTAAAATTTCTGTTGAAGGCAGCAACATCATCCTTCCAGGTATTAAGTTTTGCAATCTTGGAATCATCCTGCATTCTTACCACTCCTTCACTACTCACATCCAAATGCTACCTTAACAGTTTAACTAATATCTATTACCTTCTCTCCAATCATAAAACTTCCACCCTAGTTCAGGTCCATATCACTTTTCCCCCTGGACTATTGCAATATACTCATAATTGGCCTCCCCATTTCAAAGCTCTCCCCACTCCTAGCCATCCTTCAGGCAGCTGACAAAGTGATATTTCCAAACACAAATCTAACCAGATAATTTCTCTGTTCCAAAAGCTCCTGTGACTTCCTCGTGGCTCTTGAATAAAATACAAATCTTTCCATTTGTATTTTAACATTACCCAGCTCCAGCCTGTCTTTCAGACTTATTGTTATATTATCTTTCCTCACAAACTCCACATTCTAGTCAAACTGCTGTTCTCTGCACCTCAAATTTCATGTACTATTCCCACATTCTTTCACAGTCTGATTCCTCACACCCAGAGTGCCCTCATTCTTCACCTCCACTTCACTGAATATTTAATTTTTTTTCAAAATTCAGCTCAAGTGCCACTTTCTACAGGAAGCCTATGCTGACTGCCTATGCTGACTCCCTACACCTCCCTTGCTAGTGCTTTCCCTTTGAAAATTACTTTGTCTATATTTTGTTTTTGTTTTTTTATGTGCATGCTCTTTCCCCTAATAGAATTTAAGCTTTTTGAGGATAGGGACTTACTCACATTTGCCTTTGAATCTCTAGTGTTTAGCACAGTGTCTAGCATAATGCACATGGTTGGTGCATAATAAATAAATGCTGATTTAATAAATTAAGCCAAGATGATTTTAAATAAAGAATTAGGAGGATATAGTCAGTTCCTCATATCATTTCTACAATGTTTGTAGCAGAAATTGTTGGCACATAAGTTTCCATTATCTTCATGGTTGTTTATTTGCTTATATTCATCTTGAACAATGCAAAATGAAATGACTTGCACTCCCATGAAATGATGTTACTTTTTGCCGTAGGATACATGATAGATAGAACTAAATCCTTCAACTCCTTTACTCACTTCTGCACAAAAAACCTGTGAGCAATCTTTCCATTCAACCATAACTTCCTTATGCCTTCTTATTTCACTTACAATGAAAATTTCAATATGGAAGTGGTTCAGTTTAGTCAGTAGGTGTCTATTTAGTAATTAGCGGGGAGGTCAATCACTTATTTGAAATTTGTTGTTGTTATTCAGTAACATCCAACTCTTTGTGATCCCAGTTTTCTTAGCAAAGATACTGGAGTGTTTTGCCATTTTCTTCTACAACTCACTTTACAAATAAGGAAACTAAGGCAAAGTGGGTTAAGTGATTTGCCCAGGTTGCATAGCTAGCAAGTGTTTTAGATCACATTTGAACTCAAGTCTCCTTGATTCCAAGCCTAGCATTCTAGCCACTGTTTCTCCTATACCAATAATTCTATTGATGTTTGTAAATAGGCTAAATAATGGTATAATTATTAGAAATCTCTGTTCTCTTTTCCATTATTGTACAATTATTGCCGAAGAAGCAGAAAGAGGCCATCCATGATGGTCTTTTATATTTTTATCTATTTAATGGGTCAAGATCAAAAACTGATCACATAGTTGTCATTCTTCTGATGATGAGCTTGTCTATACATAGACAGACTAATTCTGGCACAGCCAATTGCCTGTTAGTACGACCTTGAAACCATAGATAAAGCTTTGCTAGAATAGTTTTCCCAAACCCAGGGTCATAGCCACACATTAACACCTTAGCAGACTTTTGCCCAAATAATGACTTGGACTACAGAGAAAGTATTCTTGGATGGGAGAGCAGTTGTGTTTCAAGTCAGAGAAATAGCCCATATGAATGACTTAAGCCATTGAAAGCCATCATTGAACAATATTCCCCTCCTGAGAATGAGTAGCTCTTCTATTCAATTCAACAAACAATTTTTATTAAGCACCTAATATATGTAAGTTGTTGTTAATAAATGGAGATGCAAAAACAAAAATGAAAAAAATAATAATCAGCTGGAAGGGACATCAAAGACCATTTGGTCCAAATGCTCCATTTTATAGGTGAGGAAATTGAGACCCTGGAAAATCTTCCAGTCCTTGTAGTGATTTACTTAAAGTTATTTCCTGTCTTCAAGAAGCTTACAATCTACTGTGAGGATTCAACATGTAAGCAGATAAATAAATATAAGATACCTTGAGAGGAAGAGAATGTGCTTTGAACACAGATTTTCTGTTCATAATCTCTACTTCAATGAAGGTCCCAGAAAGCTTTCTATTAACATCTAAACCCTGATTCCAAGATTATCTCACTCACTTTAGAAATCAGTTGGAGAGAGTAATATGTTTCTTCTAAAGTTTCTCCCCTGGCGGCAGAAACAAGATGACAGAGTAAAGGCAGATTCTTTTCTTGAGATCAAAGATTTCTTTTCAGTAATGATTCTTCCCTTTCAAGTGTCTGTTATAACACATGTTCAGTCAATTATTTGAAGAACAAAAGCACTTCAATACTTGATAGAGAGATATCAAATTGCATACTACATAATACAGTGTAAATCATTAATCAGATTAGTAATCTTTTCACTCCCAGGTTTTCATGTTAGCTATATTGGGTGAGGGGGGGAAAGCAAGAAAAATAATGAAAGTAAAAATATCATACATCAATCTGCACTCACAATTCATCTATTATCTCTCTGGATATGGATACCATTTTTCATCATGAGTCTTTCAGAATTGTTTTGGATCATTATTTTGATTAGAATAGCTAAGTCACAAATTTCTCATCATGTTGTAGAGATCAACCTGGGTTTCTGAAGTCTCCACTCTTGACTCTCCAGCCTTTTTTTTTTTTTTTAATCAGGATGCTTCATCCTAGAAGTTTATCTTTCTCATACTGGGAGTACTCTCTTTCCCTTACCTTAGGCTTTTTTTGCTTGATTGACTAGCTTCTTCCAGAACCTGCATTTTGAAGGAAATATCCAATATATCTTTATCCTTCCCAGACTTTTCTCTGCCTTATTCTAACTCATATTTCCCTATCCCCACACATATGTTGTCTTGTCTCTTTGGAAAGTAAGGTTCTTAAGGGAAAAGATAGTCTTTCTGCATTTTTTGTATATCCAGAGTTTAGCAGTGTCTAGTATATAATGTATATTTAATAAATGTTTCTTGACTTGACTGTGTCAAAAATATTTGGTAGTTTTGACCATTCTAAAAAGGCTTTGAGTATGTTACCAGCGAATACAATATTTGACTTCTAAAGCTAATTACAAAAAATTTATGACTACTAACACTTGGTGATGAATTCTTTGGCTATGTCCATTCATGAAACAAATATGCACATATACATACATATATATGTGTATATATATCTAAATATATACAATATGCATGTAAATATATATAATATGTATATATACACACCCATATATTACCTACATACATGCACATATACACACACATATACATAGCCTCATTTCCCTGGGCTTCTCTCCACAGTAATGCTAGCTGTGGGGGAAAAAAAAAATGGACAAAGAGTAATAAGCATCATGTAGTTTTAAGACCTTTTATAAGCATTAATTTTAACTATTGATACTCTAAATATAATTTTATAAGTCCTATCTAGTATTCTATATGAGATGGCACTCAGTAAGACTGCAGCCAGAGCTGGACAAGGATATTGAAATGTAAGAGGGAAGAATGCAGTAGACTTTCATCATTAACAAAATTAGTTCTGATTCTAAACACACAACTGATATTCACACAACTACTCTCTATAATGTTACTTCTAGTCTAGGTCTTTGATTTCTTCACATCGGAAACATCTTATTAAGACACAGTACAATTCTGCCCCTATCACTTTTTCCTTCCCCTTCTACCTATCCAGTTTTTTAAAAATAAGGTATACTTATTCAAATGTTATCCTTAATGTCAAAGTTGCTTCTTTCCATCAAGATCAAATTGCTAGTAATGAACTAAACCAGCTACACCCAGCAAAAGAATTCTGGGAGATGACTAAGAACCATTACATCGAATTCCCAATCCCTATATTTTTGCCTGCCTGCATTTTTAATTTCCTTTACAGGTTAACTGTACAACATTTCAGAGTCCGATTCTTTTTGTACAGCAAAATAATGGTTTGGTCATGTATACTTATTTTGTATTTCACTTATACTTTAACATATTTAACATTATTGGTCATCCTGCCATCTAGGGAAAGGGGTGGGGGAAGGAGGGGAAAAATTGGAACAAAAGGTTTGGCAATTGTCAATGCTGTAAAATTACCCATGCATATATACCTTGTAAATAAAAAGCTATTAAAATTAAAAAAAAAGATCAAACTGCTAGTTCCTTTTGCTCATTATCTATAACTTGTGCATGTGTCTGAGGGCCACAGGTTTTTACTCCTTGCTCCTTTCCTAGATTTTATTTCCCCAAATACTATCTTCTATAATAGCCTTTCCCAGTATTCCTAGTTACTAGGGCTTTCCCTTCTTAGATTATCTTCCATCTCCTCTGTATATATTTTATTAAGTACTTAGTTATTTTCATGATGGTTCCTCCCATTAGCAGTGGGCTAAGTTCCAAAAGGGAGTTTAGCAATTAACAAGAGGAAAGAAGAAATCTGAGTTCCTTAGCAGGATTTAAAATTAACAAAAGGGAAGATGCCACAAGGAGAAAGATGCCATAAGACAGGCTAAATTCTGAAGGAACTAGCTATTGTGATGATTAGTAAATGGGCTAATTTTTTAGAGAAGTTAGCATAATATTATTCCATTGACTGGCAGGCTAAGTTCCCAAAAAGGAGTTAGTGAAGAAGTAGGGTACTAGTAGATGCTTTTATAGGAGAAACTATTTCAAATGCCAGTTTATCACTTGTTTCTTCATTCGCAAAATGAATAATAGACTAAGAATAAGAGGTTAATAATAGAATAATAATCAGAGATTCTTAATTTTTTGTGTGTGTGCTATGGACACCTTTGGTACTCTACTAAAACTCTTCTCAGAATGATGTTTTTAAATTCTCTAACTCTTAACTCTGGACCTTTCTCTACCGGGCCATAGCAACCTTCTCAGTCTGCAAACTCATTCCGACTCTGAAGCTTCTTCAGTCTTGGAACATACTCTACCACTTGGCCTTTTCACAATGGGAGAACATTCCATCCCTGAATCCCTTCCCTCCCAGAAGGGAATTATCTATAATTTGGCCTTTTGACTAGAAACAATAACTATTTGACTGGATACAATATGTTGTTATTGTATATTATTGTTTTGTATTATATACAATATAATTATTGTATTGTGTTCTATAGTTATAATTTTGTCAATGGAAGAAATTTGAAATTCATTCAAAAAAGGGCTTATGGAAACAAAGGCCTATGTAAATTCCACTTAAATTCAACAAAAACCTTCTCCTGTTAATGCTCCTCTCTATGATCCATCTGGCTACAAAGGACCTGATCTTTGTTGGAGTCTTATGCATCCCATTACTATTATAATTGCACCTCTTGGGGTTTGTTATGAAGATAAGATGAGATATTATGTATATTGCACTTCACTAACCTTAAAGTACTATATCAAAGTTAGCTATTATTCTTATTTCCAATAGATAACAGGTTTTTTTGTACAAACACCTAAGGAATTCTCAGGTCACTAACTATTTATTTAGACCTAGAGAGCCAGCCCAGTAGTTCATAGGGGGTTCACATTTTAATCCTCTGATATTTGGTTTAGTGACTAGGCAATCCCATCATGAACCCAAACAATAGATATCACTTGCAGGACTGATCTTGTTTATTTGCAAAAGGAGATTCTTCTCCAGGAGTTTCCTAAATCAATATAATCTCAAGGCTCCTGCTGGGAGACCATTTTTTTCCATTTGATGCCATCGGTTTAATTATCTGTGACTGCCTGCTGTGGGAATAAATGGAGTTCCCTCTAAATTTTTGATGACTTGGACATCTTGCTTTACTTTGTTCTGCTTCTGCCTAGTACTTAACCTTGAATACTGAGAAAAGGTGGAGTCCTCGGTCTTAGTTTAAGATGCCAGCTCTGTCCCTGTGAGATCATGGGGGAGTCATTTTATTCCTTTCACCTTCATTTTCTTCATTGATAAAATGAATAATAGACTAAGAAAAACAGACTAATAACAGAATAATAATCAGAGATTTTTAATTTTTTTGTGCTATGGATATCTTTGACACTCTGCTGAAACTCTTCTTAGAACAATGTTTTTAAATGCCCTAATTTCTGACTCTGGACTTTTCTGTATTGGGACACAACAGCCTTCTCACCTTGCAAACTCATTCTGACTCTGAAGCCTCTTCAACCTTGAAATTTACTGTAACCTTTGGCCTTTTCACACTAAAAGTACATTCCATTCTGAGTCCCCTTCCCTCCCAGAATAGCTATCTCAAAGATGATGTCCAGGTCAGACAAGTTATCATTCCTTCTTTCAATACCACCCCAAACCCACTCCAGCTTCCTTATTTGTTTGTCTCACGACATTAGAATGTAAGCTCTTCGAGGGCAGGAACTGTCTTTCTGCTTATATTTATATTCCCAGTGCTTAGCAAAGGGGATAATACAAAGTAAATATAGTTATTCCTTCTATATTGGGGGAGATGGTTTAGGGGTAGTATTCCCACAATCTGAAAAATCCATGTGAAAATTTTTTGGCTCTCCATATCAAAGAAGAAATCTGAACTATTATAATAGTAAAGGATAAAAAATACATGTATAATATTGTATAATATTAATATATTTTTATCCTTTACTATTAATATTATACAATATTATACATGTATTCTACATTTCTAAACTTTTTCTGTGTCATTTACTGCTCTTCACATGTCACCTGCAAAACTCCCTCCAAATTCCCATTAATTTTTTGTCTACCCAAATAATCAAAATAACACTGAAGAAAGTCACAATGTGGAAGGGATAACTGTACTTAATAAATGCTTGTTAATTTGGCTTTAAAATAAAACATATGATAACAACATATGACTATACAATAGTTATTGTATCCAGTCAAAAGGCCAAATTATAGATAATTCCCTTCTGGGAGGGAAAGGGATTCAGGGATGGAATGTTCTCCCACTGTGAGAAGGCCAAGTGGTAGAGTATGTTCCAAGACTGAAGAAGCTTCAGTCAGAATGAGTTTGCAGACTGAGAAGGCTGCTATGGCCCAGTAGAGAAAGGTCCAGAGTTAGGAGTTAGAGACCTTTAAAACATCATTCTGAGAAGAGTTTTTCACCATTGACCCTTGCAAGACTTTGTGTCCCAATTACTTGCCATATAGGTAAGGAGGTAGAGGGGAAATTGGGACACAAAGTCTTGCAAGGGTCAATGGTGAAAAATTATCCTTGCATATGTTTTGAAAGTAAAAGATTCAATTAAAAATAAACTAAATTAAATTAAATATTGAAAATAAAATTTAAAATAAAATATTGAAAAGAAACCAATTATTATGAAAAACAGTTATCAAAATATTATTTTAAATACGTTCACAGACCCTAGGTTAAAAACCCCTATATTAGATGATCTTGTAAGCCCCCCCCCCCAACTTTACGCCTGATCATCCTATGATCTCAAAACTCAGATATGAGTACCCAAGACATGTATGGGCTTTGGGGATCTGGGTGCTTCAAACAGACTTCTGGATTAGGCTGCAACCACTATCAAGTAAAGGGTATGAGCTCATGAAAACAATACCAAGTATGATTATTCTTTAATCCCTTCAGTTTGAGATGTTTTATAAGATCTGAGCTCATGGGTTCCTTCCTGCAATGATCTGTCCACGTCTACATAGAACCATTCATCCTACCCTTGCTGACTGGGAGAGAGAGATGAGAGACTAGGAGGAAAGTGTGAGTGGGACTGAGCTGTGAGAGCAACAAGATTCCAAGGAAATTAAGGAGACCACCTGAGAAGTTATTTTAGAAATGAGAAAACTGAGACCAGAGAGCAGATACCCCCAAATCATACAATGGCAGAACTGGGATCCAAACTCAGATCTTCTAAATACAAATCCTAATACCAAATATATTTTTGTAGACCAAGGTGTATCAAGACAAAGCAGATCTTTACTGAAGAACATAATTTGATGGGGAGGTGAGGAACAGAGGACATCAGGTGATTGATTGGAAGGGTGTGTGTGGAGAGAGTGAAAAGGTAAAGCAAGGGAAGGTGGAAGATGCCAAGGACAATTGTGTGAACCCCTGACCAAGCAAAGAGGTGAGCACTGGGAATGGCAGGCTGGCTGGTTCCAGAATTGCCTCTCCCTCATCCTGGATCACGAGCATAGACAGCTAGTGATTCTGGTCTTACTAGGGAGGGGAGGAGAAATGATGAAGAATGTAGGCAGCTGATCCTGCCCTGTGCTAACAGGCAGCTGTCAGCAGAAGAGCCGCTGTGCTCCCTTCTAGCCTGCTTGCTCTGCCAAAATACCAGTTCTATCCTCCTGATATTGGTGCAATCCATCTCTCACCTTTTCAATTATTTTCCCCATCAATCCAGACTTCCCAGAGGTGTACTCCTCTTTGGAGGAGAACTAAATACAAATTACATACATACCCAAAATGGGCTTCAATTCCCTCTACAAATGCTCTTTTCTTTTCCTAATCTCCACCTTCCATGACTCCCTAGGTCAGAATCTCTACTTCAGACACATAAAAATGTACATCAACTGCCATTCCCTCCAAAGACCTGTTCAGCTTTCAATTCCAAAGCTTTGAACATTTTCCTTTCGTTCTTCCCTTCCCTCCTCACCCATTCTCAAAGCCTTCATCATTGTCTTCATTATCATCATCATCTCCAACATTTACATACTGCTTACTATGTGTCAGGCACTGTACTAGGTGTTTTCCAGCTATTATCTCATTTGACTCTCACAACAACCCAGTAATACCCCCATTTTACAGACAAGGAAACTGAGGGAAACAGAAGTTAAATGGCTTGAGTAGAGTCACACAATTACTAAGTGTCTGAGACTGGATTTAAAGAAGCATTCTTCATCCCATTCAATAACTCCTACAATTCCTTCTTCGCTTCCAATCCCTAATATTAATGTCTATAACTCTCTGTGCCTCTGCAATTAGTACTGTACTCATCAATATTTATTTTTGCCATGTCTGTGTCTCGTGTATAACCATCTGTCTGTCCTGTCTCTTCCATTTAACTAACAGCTGCCCTAGGGCCTTGGTTGCGTCTCTTTTCTCTGGCTCCCAGGATGGGACTTTTATGGAGGAGGGATGGTAATTGGATGGGGTCAACAAAAGACATTTATTGATAGAGGCTCAGTCTGAATGGTGGATGTACCTTTTATCAAAAAAATTGGCTGGACCAATTAGTTAATGGAGCTCAGGAGGGATGCAAAGGGGTAGACCCACAGAACAGCAGCCCAGATACTGAACGGCCCGCTGGAGTTCTCACACACCCTTACTCCCCAGCTTTAGCTGCCTTGATGGTTATTTAATGACTCACCCACCCGCACCCTGTAGACAGGGCAGCCACGCCCAGGGCAGCTGGCAGCCTTGACAGGATTTCTGTTCTGAGGTGCTGGGCTGTCGGCCAGGCCACAGACTGGTATTGATGGTTAGCCAAGTTGTTCTGGGGCCCCAGGGCTGGGCTAAGAACCTGCTGAGTAGCAAAGGCTGCATGCATTTCCCTGTCACCAAGCTCAACCTCTTCATAAAGTCCCAACTAAGGGGGTCTATTTATTAATAATAGCAATAATAAGCTAGTAGAGTCAGAATGTGGAAGGAAGGAGCTTTTAGCTGACCTCTTTCCCATTCCAACAGCCTACATGCAGTAGCCATCCTCATTCATACCCTTTCTCCTCCATAGTCTAGCTTTCTCTAAGATAGCCCATCTGGAAAAGAACTACTTAAACTCTAGTGACAAGGGGCACCTCTTCTCTCCAGAGACAGAATATTAGAGTGGATATGACTCTGGACTAGGATCCAAGACTTCAGTTTAAGACCCAAATGCTATTTACTAGTTTTATGACTTTACGCTAGATCCTTCCTGTCTCAGAGCCTCAGTTTCCTCTTCTGTAAAATGAAAATGTTATATAGTGAATTACTTGGTCAATATGGGAAGAGAAGGAAAAAATTTGGAATACAAAAGTTTGCAAGGGTGAATGTTTAAAGTTATCTATGCATATGTTTTGAAAATAAAAAGCTTTAATTAAAAAAAACAGGGAAAAATGAGAATATTAGATCACATAATCAATGAAGTTAGTATTGACTCTGACTATTTATAATTCTATAAGCTCTGCCTGGAGGAGTCTATACTCCCTCAGAGTTGGAGAAAAGTGAGATGTATGGAGGCCAGCGTTGGATTTTCCTCTCCCTCCACTTCTAGATAGCTAAAGGGGACTAAAGTATGTGCCCATCAGCTTTGCATAAAAACTTACCCTGATTGTATTCTCCAGGAAGGATGTCTGTAAACATTACTTATATTAAAACCCTGGAAATTTGCCCAGATGATTTTGGGAAAGCTGTTCTACTTATTGGAAATATGACATAGGAAAGACTCATAATCACAGAATCTCAGGGACACAACCAAAAGACCTACTAAATTTGGCTTATATCTGAACAAGGATCCTCTCTATATCCAATCTTGACTTGAAGAACCACAATGAGGGATTTATAAGGATAATAATTTAGAGATAAAGGGCACTAAATCTCAGTAGTCATCTAATCTACTGAGTAGCAGCACAGGCTACAGTGTCAGAGGACATGGGTTCAAAACCCAGCTCTAAGACTTATAATCTCTGTGTTTCTGGCTCAGTTATTTCTGTCTCAAGACCTTATTGTCTTCCCTATAAAATTAGGAGATTGGACTAAATGCCTTCCAGTGTCTCTTTTAGGGGCTGTTTCATTCTAATAGAAATTTGTTGTCTTACTTCAACTCTCAATTTTTGATCCTGTGACCCTTACTTCCCTTCCAGATGAGAAAAATTGAGTTTTTTGGGGTTTTTTGTTTTTTTGTTTTGGGGTTAAGTGACTTGCCCAGGGTCACACATCTAGACAGTGTCTGAGATCAGATTTGAACTTGGGTCCTCCTGACTTCAGGGCTGGTGCTCTATCCACTGCACCACCTAGCTGCCCCCCAAAAATTGAGATTTAAAGTCATCAAATGCTTCTTCCAATGTTTTAGAAGTCACATCAGAATTTGAACCCAGACCCTCTGACACCAATTTGAACACTTTTTTTTTTGTTTGCTTTTTTCCCCCTTTGTTTTCTTTTTTCCCTAACACTCTTTCTATTTCAATAATATAGCAAAGTAACCTATTCTAATTTGGGGTGATTCATTATTAAGAAAATTTTTTTCATTATAACATGGCTAAATTTACCTCTTTGCAATTTTCACTCATTGGTTGAAGTTCTGCCCCCCTGGGATTATCTTAAAAATTCTGGTGCCAGGGTAGTTAGCTTCTTCTATCTCATACCCACTCTCATTGCCTCTTTGGATTGAATGGCAGCCACATTATATCACGTGTCTTGAACATTCCATCCTTGATCAAATTGATGGTGTGCAGGGTAGGAGACAGGATATGGGGGTGACAACCTAAGGATTCATCAAATGGCTCATCCAATTTCTTTTTTTACCATTTTCAAAATATCTTGATACTCTCAAGTTGTGTATGTTGCTATGTTGATTCATAGTCTCTCAATCCATGATACAACAACCTTTATAAAAGAGGGAATATGGTGTGATAAGAAGAACATTGAGCTGAGAGGGAAAATGCTTGGGTTCTACCCATATGACCTATAGCTAGTAACACAACTTCTTTGGGCCTCAGTTTCCCAATATGTAAAATGATGATATTGGAAAGGATATCTTTAGGCTCCCTTCCAGAAAAATCTCCTGGATTAGTGGTTCCAAGGTATTACTTCCAACAGAGACCAGATATCTGTGCCCAGATAAAGGGCACAGAAAACAGATCAGAAAATAGATATGGGGGTTAGATATTTAAAGATAAATAAACTAGTCCAAACATATCAGCTCCTCCTGCTATATGACTAGGTTGTCTTCACCTGCCTAATTCCAAATTTTGTTCTTTATTAAATGGAGAGAATGATCTCCATTTCTAACAAAGTGGAACAAAAATCTATTCCTGGCCATGGAAAATCTTCTTGACAAAGGATGTCGTTGAGTGGGAATAGATCATGACAATGAGAGGGCCTGGTATTGTCCAGAGATTCATTGCTATGTCTAAAGTCATTGGTTTTTTTGTTTTTGTTTTTGTTTTTGTTTTCAGAATGTCACAAACAAGAGTCTCTGCTATTCCTCCTAAGTCTGAAAATAAGGCACCTCTGCCCAAGGCAATGGCTTGGGGTGATGTCATTCTCCACTTTGGTTCTTAAGAATGATTGAATCACATGACTTCTTTTATATTTTCAAGGCTGAGGTTATTCAAGAGAAAAGGGAAGTCAAAAGGACTCAACTTTTAGTCTACTGTTCTAGAGCTTTCAATTCGAAGATATTAGTATATTTCACCTCTTTCCATCCTCCACCACCAGAGGTTATCACAGAGAGTCAACACTTCATTGTCCACACAGGATTCACCATTTCTCATTGTCATTAATAAAATTTGAAATTCTGGACCAGTTTCTCCCTTCTGCTTAGTTTTTCCTGCTCTCATGCCAACAGACCCAACTAGCCCAAGCTAAAGAAACAGAGATGGAATCAAGAAACCACAATAAGGATCCGAGACCCATAAATGTAGAGATGGTTAGATGTCAGAGGTAAACCAAGAAACTGAAGCCCAAAAAGATGGGTCATTTGTCCAAGATTACCAATAAGTCATATCAGAGCCAGGATTGAGACTCAAGTCTTCTGGCTCCAAATTCAGCATTGGCTGAAAATCATTTGATGCATCCCCAACATCAAACAAAAATGACTTTAAGATTATTACTATGATAGGAATGAAAGCTGAGATAGATCTTAGGGATTCCCTGGATTGACCCTTGCCTTTGCTCCCCTGTATCAGCCCAGGTAATTAGGAATTGTTACCAGAACATTTTGAGAATGAGAAGTCAACAAATGCCATATTCCTAGACAGGAACTCTAACTCCAAAAACTGTTTGCAAACTCACTTAGTGGAAGTGTGGGATGAATGGCACTTTCCCATCTCCGCTTCTTCTCTTTGAATCAGAGAGGTCATGAGATATCTCTCTTTTCCCATATAGACTATTAGCAGAAAGTAGTTTGGCAGAAAGGACTGAGTATCCAGATATCTTAAAGGTCATTCAGACCCTAGAAGCTCCCCTCACCTTTTGTTATCATTAACTACCAATAAAGGACTCAACCTAAGCATCCCCATTGCCTTGCCCCAGGGTTTCCTATTGTGACCTATTCCTCTCAGTAAAGAATGAAGTCCAAACTGACTCTGGGAAAATGAGGCAGGCTCTAGGTTGTATGACTTCTCCAGGAGGAGGAATTTATAGCACAAGTTACGCCCCTGTAAGGAAGTCAGAGAGGCCCAGCCTCTAATAACACCCCAGCCTCCCATCCCTTGGTAGGCAGGTCATCATTTTCATACTTACCCGCTTAATGTGATGTCTTTAGGCAGTCAAAGGAAATGTAGCCGCAATTAGACGTAACAACAAGCAAACATAATGGGACTTTGTCTTTCTATGAGGCCTTTCATTCTAAAGCTTGGGTGTATTTATGAGTCTCTGGAGGCCTCTAGCTATTTTATAGGTGGGTAAACTGAGGCATTGAAAGGGACGGAGAAGTGTATTATAGCTCATATCAAGGCAAGGACTAAGAATTCCATGTGGGAAGTCTAAACCCCTATGTCTCTAGCATATGATAAGTACCTTAGATTCCAAAAGGAGTCCCAATTCCTTCTAGACAAGATCTAGTCCCTCTCCTTCCCAGGAAATCTTTCATCTTTCAAAGAAATCCAAAATGGGATTGTCTCTACCAAGTTGGGCAGATAATAGATGAAGCATCCAAATGGAGGCGAAAGGCAACAAACATACTGGTATGGTAGAAAGAGCCCTGAATCTGAAGTGAGGAATCTTGGGTCCTATTGACAAGCTGTTTTCCCTCAGTTTCTTCTTCTATAAAAATCAATCCCCTTTCTAGCAGAAAGATGTCTAGTCTGGTCAAGAAAAGACCAATTATTCTGAAATCCATGAGATGATCTCTCAAGTCCTCCAGTTACAACAGTATGGATATGCTTCTCTGAGAACCAAGTTTTCAATTAACTTACCAGATCAATGACCCTTCTCTTCCCCTGGCTAGGGAAATCTAAAATAACCTCTAGTGTCAGTTTTCCTCACTAGGCTAGGATCTACCTGGGCCTGTCAACTCAAGATATAACACTGCTGTCTAGTCATAAGTAAAATTTACAGTTGGTAGGGATCTTCATGGTTATCTAGTTCAACCTCCTCAACTTATGAAAGAGAAAATTAACACTCAGAGAAAGTGACATGTACTATCCAATGTTACAAAGGAAATTTAAGTGAAAGAAGCAAGATTTTAGCCCTTAGATTATAAATCCTGTGCTCTTTTCACATCTTGTTGCCTCAATCAGAATATAAAAATCCATTGTATCCAAGTGCTACGAATGGCCATGTGTCCTCAGTGAATAGAATGCTGAATTCTGAGGTAAGAAAACCTGAGTTAAATTTATTAGCTGCATGACCCTGGACAAGTCTATTATCCTGCCTCAATCTTCTCATCTATAAAATGAGGATAATAATAGACCTACCTTCCAAAGGCATGGTAAAGATCAAATGAGATGATATTTGTAAAGAGTTTTGCAAACCTTAAAGCAACATATAAATATGTACATATATGTGTATATGTATGTATGTATGTATATGCTAACTATTATTATGTGCCCTCCCTCACTCCTACTACTTTTTTTTCAGAGATGCTATCATTTTCCCCCTCCACTATCCGTGAATTCTTCTCTGTAGATGGTGCTCAGTTTTTGCCATTCAGTGTAAAGTCAATTATAACCAATAAGCATTTATTAAATGCTCATTATGTATGGAATACAGTGCTAAGTGATGGAAATATGAATGCAAGTTGAAAAAATGTTCCAACCTTCAAGGAGTTAACATTTTCCTGAGAGAGATATCCCATTATAAGAGGGTCAATGAGACATTATGAACTCACTAAATAGTTCAATCACTTACTTCATCCTACTTAAAGTAATTGATAAAATGATAAACCCTGACCCCTTAATTAAATAAGAACACAGTCTCAAAGACTGTAGACTAAGTGTGAAAAGCTTTTGATCAACCTATTGGATGAATTAATGTGGAAAAATCTTTGATCAACATATTGGAAGACTTAGAACAAAGTTATTTTGGGGAAATTTGATCATGACCACATATTTTTCTATAAGATACTAGTTTAGTTCAGAACCCAGGAGATTCAAGGATTTGAAAACTTAGGGTGGAAGTTTTCCAGCTAAGAAGGAAACTTGGGAAAGAAAGAAGAAAGCCCCACTTTTCTAGACTAAAATAAATAAGCTAATTTGAGGAAGGAAGAGTACTTACAATGAAGTGAGATCAGGAGTTGAGCCTCAAAGGAAGAAAGAGAGTCTAAGGAACAGAGGTGAAGTTAGAATGACATTTGGTGATGGGGGTAGTGATTGTAAAGGAATGGAGGCAGGAGATGGAATCCCAAGATTGGGAAACAGTAAGTGGGTCAGTTTGTCTGGAATGTAGACTATGTGGAGAGAATAATGTGAAGTAAATCTGGAAAAGTAAGCTGGAGCCAGATTGCAAAAGGCTCCACGAGATCAGATGAGGTGTTGGTCAGTTATGTTATGGGCAATAGAGCTTTAGAAGCTTCTCAAACAGGAAAGACCCTAGCAGGGAGACCAATCAGGAGATCCCATTTTGGAGATGTTGAGTCTGAGAGGCTTACAAGCCATTCCAGAAGAGAGGCCCAGCTGGCAGTTGGTGAATATTGGCTTACTACAAATACTAACAATTAGGCTACATCCATTGTACTGAAGGGGAGATAAATGAACTCATTGTTAAGAGGCTGAACTCAAAATTTCATGCTCTCTCTTTGGAAAACGAGTGATGTTCCAGCGTAAGAAAGGGGTACTCATTCTCCTTGGGGATTGAGTTTTGGGGGTTGTAAGAACTTGAGAGAGAGCTGCCACTTTAGCTCCCCACAGGGTAGAAGGATTGAGCTGCCTTCCAACCCAAACCATCAACAAACAAAATAATCTGAAGCCAGATTTATCTCCCTTCCCACTTCACCTAGGTGTCATAATGTGATCAGGTGACAAGAGAGACAGGGTATATCCAAGGGGACCTTTCGAGTTGGGTTCTGGCTTTTCTCTCTCTTCCAAATCCGGGGCAGTGAGGTCTGGCTATGGTCTAAGCACTACAATACCCTAATTGCTGTTTGTGCTCATTATACCATCATCACTAGTGCAACAGCAGTGAATGATGAGCATTACTCATCAGAGCTGGCTAGATTACAACTAAAAGAGGCAGGAACATCTTGGCAAGGATGGGGAGGGAGGAAGGGAAAGAGGGTGATGAGGCTGCAGTAGAGTTAGGGTCAGAGCACTCCCCAAACCCAGCTCCATTGGATCCCACTTCTCTGGCTAGGGGAAAGACTAGTTCCATGAGACTGGAGAGCCCTGGGGTTTTCCGGCCACACTGAGAGCTTTCTCATGTTATGCTTAGAGGGCAAAAACAGTAGGAGAAGTGTTTCTCACACTGGGGAAAAGATTATAGGAATTTTCCATGGCGATCTCAGAGACCAGCTGCTTTTATGGGAACAATTCAGGTACTGGATTATTTTTCCCCTTGGGATTAGAGATGGGAGTAGGACAGGAAGTAATTATAGAAAAAGATTTAGTTGTAGCCTGGACATGATTAAAAGTTACTGATCTTGGGTTTCTGGCTGTCAAAGGGCACATTTTGCTGGAGACATCTCTTCTAGGCAGACTCACTCATAGAATCAGAGAATGTTTGAAATTGGAAAGCACCTAATGATGTAACCCTGATTATTTCCCAAAGTAAGGAGTATGAAATAATGGCCAAAATTATTGGATATTTGTGATATATGAACATGTATATACGAACATACAACATATAATTAGTTATTTGCATATGGTCTCCTTTTATTAAAAATGTGAGCTCACTGAGATCAGAGACCATATTTTCAACTTTCTTTGTATCCTTTGTACTTAACACAATGCCTGACACATGGTAGGAACTTAATAAATGCTTGTTATATGATTCTCATATAAATATATCTACAATTTATAGTGGGAAGGGAAGGGAGTGAAAAAAGAAAATCCTCATTCTATTTCTTTACCTTTCTCAAGCTACAAGCTTCTTTTTTCCTTATATTGACAATTTTATTTATTGCCTTTTATTCCAAAATGGAGGATATATAAATGGGAGGATACACCCAATGCCTTCAAGTCCTCGCCATCATCATTTCCTAATTTCTTGGATTCTATCTCCCATCTCCATTATTCTATTGAATCAGTTCTCTCCAAGGTCAACAATGACCTCTTAATTGCCAAGCCCATGGCCTTTTATCATACCTCATCCTCTTTGACTCTGGTAACCACTTTCTTTTTTCCATAGTTCTTATGACACTACTCCCTTTTTGTTTTCCTATCCAGCTACTACTTTATGATCTTTTTTTCTGATTTCTTTTCTTATTCTTATATCTACAATGTAGGCATTCCTAAGGCACTATCCCTAGATCTCTTCTTTCTCTACACCACCTTGAGGGCCCTCATCTACTTCCATAATTCCAATTCTCCTTTACAAATGACTTCCAAATCTGTATCTCTAGCTTTCATCCTCTCTCAAATACCAGATTAATACTGATCATTAGATACCTCTATCTGAATGTTCTATCTGTACCTCAAGTTCAACGTGTCTATGGCTTGCTTGAAGGGTTTCTGTCTCTAAGATTCCTGGATTGTATGACTTTAAATGGGAGTTGGAAAAATTTTGATAACAGAGTAGGAAAGGTAAAAACAACCAAACAAACAAAAAATAACTAGCTGTCTCCTCTATCATCTCTACAATTGGTTATTGAATTGACAGTGTGAGAATCTCCTTAGCATCCCGAAATTGATTTTATCATCCTTCCTCCAAAATCTATTTCTTTTCCCTTCTAACTTTCTTATTTCTGTTAACACACTTCCATTTATTCATTCACTCTAACTCAAAACTGCAAATTTATTTTTGTCTACTCCCCTTCCTTTGTTCTCAATAAACGATCAGATACCAAAGATTTTCAGTTTTATCCGTGCAATAGCTCTGAGATCTGTGCCTCTCTCCACAGCTGTTCTGACCACCCTCATTCAAGCTCTCACATCAATGTGGGGAGTCCACAGGTTTTTTGCATGTTTTATCCTCCCCCTTTCATTAGATTGTGAAATTCTTGAGAGCAGAGATTGTCTTTTGCCTTTTGCTTTATCTCCAGAACTGAGCACATTGTTTGGCACATAGTAAAGCTTAATAAATACTTGTTGTCTTGTCTCCGGCCTCCAACCTCATTTCATTCTATCTCCAGTTTTCTCTTCCTAACAGAGTCTTCTCCCTTGGTATTTTAAGTCACTTGGGTATTTTATCACTTATCCTTCCTCTGTTCAAAATTCTTCAATTGGTTCCCTGTTGTCTACCAAATGAAATGCAAATTGCTCAACCTGGAAGTCAAGACCCTCCAACAGCTGATACTATAACTTCACTTTTTATTATACTTCTATTCCAACTATTTACCTCCTATACTTGAAACTCAGAAAGATATATGAAAAAGAATAAATAGAAATCCCAGGTCTCTTTCTCAGGAACATAGGACCTGAAGGAAAAAAAGGGGAATAATCCTTCACTCTTGTCAGTTTACATTCTAATGAAAGTAGGTAACACAAAAAGAAGAGTTGGAAAAGAATGGGAAGGAGGTGAGGAGGGTGACACCCTGAATGGGTGGGCTGAATAGTTTAGAGAAATAGATGAATAGTACCATGAAAGCCTGGTTTCCTAAGTATAACTTTGGGGAAGAGAATGAGACTTAGTTTTGATGATCTGAGCTGGAATCTCCATCTGCTACCTAGCTCACTAACTGTGTGACAGCAAACATCACTCAACTTCTCTGATACTTATCCAAAAAAATGAGGATAATAATACCTGCCTGCCTACTTGGGCTTGTTGTAAGGATTAAATGAGGTAATACATGTGAAAGTGCTTTATAACCTGCTAGAGGACTATAAAGTATTATCATTATTCCAGGAAGTCTTTCCTTATTAGGGAGACTTGAGCTGTGGGAACCCAGCTGAGCATGAGAACAATGCCCTATATCCAAGAGGTTGAATAAGCATGATCTTAGCCCAAATACTGACAAAGATAATAAAAAAGAAACACAAGGCCTATTTGTGTACATTATTCTAGTACCAAATGGTTTTTAGTGGAACTCTGATGGATGCTAATGTCTCAGGGAGCAGGGCAAGATTCAACTAAGTAGCAGTAGGATAATAATAACTAGCATTTATATAACTCTTTAAGGTTTACAAAGTATTTTATAAGTATCTCATTTGATCCTTACAAATCTAGGAAAAATGCTACTTTCCTCAAAGTAAGCTAAAAATCAAGTGATTTATCCAGAGTCATTTAGCTAATAAGAGGCCAGGTCTAGATTTGAACTCTGAATTTCCTAACTCCAGGTAGTGTTCTAGCCATTGTGCCATCTAGCTGTCTCTGGCATTAGGTGACGTGAGTTTTGTGAATGAGAAGGTGAATCTTCAACTGAATCAGGATAAGAAGGACGGGAGTTAGGTAAGAAAAAGTGGGTAGACTGATCCAGGGAATAAAGTCTGTTTGTAGATTAAAAATTTCAAAGTGTTAGGGAGGAAACAAGGGATATCTTCTCTGAGCTAAGGCAGAGAGAGATGTGGACTGATAGTCAGTGAAACTAGGCAATGGCTGGCCAGTAGATTCAAAAATCCAAAAAAAATGTATAAACATCTACCTATATATTTATTTGTCATATATACACATACATATAAATGTATATATATATGCACATATATACACATGTATATATACACATACATATTGGAAATAGTGTGTTTCATATACACGTGTCTTGAGAAGCCATCTAGTTCAACTCTCTCATTTTAAAGATGAGGAGACTGAGGTCCAAGGGGTTAAGTCTCTGGCTATTCCATCCTGAGTTGTGTACCCCAATTTAACCTGGTCTTCTAAGCTAAGTAGGTAAGATCCTGGTTAGTACCAGAATTGGAGAGTGGAACTCTTTTTCTAGTAGTTTTGAAGTCAGAAAGACTTGGGTACAAACTCTGATTCAGAAACCTCTTAGTTGAATGACCCTGGACTGGCCACTTAACCTCTGGACTTCACTTTCTTCATCCATAAGATGCTGGAGTTGAATTTAATGACCTCTAAAGTGTCTTTTAACCCTAAATCTTCAAATGGTTTGTCCAAGATTCTGACAGTAGTAAGTGTCAAAGGCAATTTGAACTTGGTCCTGTGACTTAAGAGCTCTCTCTTTCCTTTGTACCATAATATTTCCCTAATTTTATATTATTTGAGCCTTATAAGAGTAATTTGTCAATTCCTGAAAGAAAAGAAAGGGGGTCAGAAAAATGAAAGGCAATAGCTTTTTACGAGTCTAAATTTGGGCAATGCTGAAGATCTTTATGTGTCATGAAAGAAGAATGGGTAAACTTTAGAGCTGAAAGGGACTTTAGAGAAGGGGAAGGAAATAAATATTTGGATAGCCCCTATTACATACCAGGTCTGGTATGTTTTGCAAGTATCCTCTCATTTAATTCTCACAACATTATTATTATTATATCTCTATTTTACAGATGAGGAAACTGAGGCAGGTAGAGATTAAACATCTTGCCCAGGGCTACACAGTGAGTAAGCATCAAAGGAAGGACTGAAAATCCAATCTTTCTGATTTTAAGTCCAGTGTTCTATCCACTGTATTACTTACCTGCCTCTAAGATCAGTCTATCCAACCACACCACCTCACCTTACCTTTCTTTCACAAATGAGAAAACTGAGGCTCAAGGACCTGAATAGGATTGATTAGTAACAGGGTATATACTTGAACTTGGGTCTTCTGCTGCTAAATTCAAATTCTAAGGTGACATCTTCTTTTCCCAGTCCTGAGGGCACAGATACTTGGGCCTCAATTCGGATCAACTGCTTAAAGATTATAAATGCTTCTGCCTACTCTATCTGCCACCCAAAGGTCATTAAGTGTGTGTGTCGCACTAATTATTTGCATTATATAGGGATTGCATTATATAGGGAAGTAGTAATAAAACAATCTGAGTTTTTCCTGGTCCCGGAAATCAGAATATTCCTCCTAATACCAATGTCCAATGCCAGATGCCCAGTCCTGCCAAGGCCCAAAAATCTATGCTGAAAGTGGAAAGTGCCTGAAAAAGTAGTATGGTGTTCTAGAAAGAGAAATCACTAGTTCCAAATATTAGAAGGACAATGTCTCAGAAGAACTTTGTTGCAGGCCCTGCTTTTCTGTTAATTCACTCTATGACCTTGACTCAGTCACCTGATTTTGAGGACCTCAAAGACCTCCTGAAGCCAACAGACTCAGAGTCTCTACCCTCCATCCCCAGACACATACATTATGACAGCTACATTATCATTGACACCTCAATGGGAGTCAAGATTCTTGGATTCCTGGCCTGCCCCCATCTTTGAGTTTTTTTATGATGCTTTGGATGACTTAGATTCTAGTATCACTTCCATATTTATATGAGAATGTAGGATCATCAATCTAGATCCATGAAAGGGATCTCAGAGATCATATAGTCCAATCTACCCATTTAATAGATGAGGAAACTCAGTCCCAGACATGATTTTCTTAAAGTCACATAGGTAATATGGAGAGACATTATTCAAGCTCTGTGAACCCAAATTCAATGCTAAGCAGATACACTGCTATCTATTATTAGTTAACTGTGTAGCCCTGAGCAAATCACTTCTCTGAACTTCAGTTTCCTCATCTGTAAAAAGAATAGATAATTTCTATGACCCTCCTCCCTTTTCTCTAAAAATAGATGACTCTTTAAATTGATTAAGTTCTCTATACTTCTGTGGTGAGCTCAGTCCCATGCTTCCTGGTCCCAATGTCCCTGTATGCTATAAAGTTATAGTGGTGAGAGTAAGAGTGACGCTTCAACTTGGAAAGAAACTCCCAAGATTCTAGGATATAAGGAAATCAATGGGGGAATGGAACAAGGAGAGATGATAAATATCGATCTGGTCTGACCATCAAACTGTGGAAACCAAGCATGCTATAATTGGAGGGGATGAGAAAAATTGGGGACCTAAAACACTTGAAAGGCCTGAGAGCTTGCATTGGAGCTAGGAAATGAGAGTTCTTTCCTTACCCAAAATTGCCTGTCTCCCTTCTCTGTCCATATTTCTGTACCTCCATAGCAGACCTTCCAATATCCCACACTCTTCTCTCAGACTTTCTCTCAGCACTCCCATTGGGTTTTCCTCAGTCTTAGGGACGGTCTTAGACCCATAGGTCTCTGACCATAGCACTGTTCCAGTGTTCTTCTTCTGTCACATTTCTCCCTAGAAGTTATACACTCACTCCTTAACATGGAGGAAAATCTTATAAGGAACCTGAGAAATAAAACTCTGTTAGCAAGGCCTCAAACAAATTGGTAAATGGGGATGCAAATATTTGGTTATAATAGTCTTAGTCCAAAGACACTCAACTCACACTATAGGTGATCTTTTCTCCTACCTCAAAAAACAACAAATAAAATGGAAGAGATGTGACCAGTGTCCAAGACAGGAAGAAGATGGGGATCTCAGAACCATAATAAAGAGGGAAAGACTATTCCATGTCCATAAACTCATCCCCTCCCTATTATTTCTGCTTTTCATATATCCCAATGACTTTTCTCATTACTATGTTCCCAAGAACAGTTTCTTGTGGCATACAGAAACCCTTTATCCAAACCATCCTATACCCCAGTCCAGAAATCCCTCTGCCCTCATCTGTGCCCCACCCTGGAAGCGTCTTGAGTCAAAGAACAAGGCCTCCCAGGCTCTCTCCCTGATAGGACTAGAGGGTGGATGACTCCACTGTTTCAGGATTCCTAAAAGGCTGAGGAAGGAAAATTCTCTCCTTGTGCAATCTTACCTTGCCCTGAGGAGCCAAGAAGCTGGGATAGAAGAGAAGAAAAACTTCCACATGTAGTTTTATAAAATTACAGTTCCTGTTCTGAGGATATAATGAAACCTAATACTCTCCTCTCTTCCCTCAATTTCCTTATCGGTAAAATGAAGGGATTGTACTGAAAGGTCTAAGTCATTTCTAGGTTTCTGTCTGTGATCCTTTCTTCCTCACCTTCTCTTTCTTCATTCTCCGCCTTTCTACTCCTCTTGTAAATAGAATCCTTTGATATTCATTCATAAAAAAATGCGTTCTTTTTAGAAGACTGGAGGAAGTCTGGAAAGCAAGTAATTCCATGACTTTGGAGGAGGGATGGTGAATTTTTAAAAAGATATGGCCAACAGTTTCAATGATCCTGGGATGAAGAGAGCCATCTACACCCAGAGAGAAGACTGTGGGAACTAAGTGTGGTTCACAACACAGCATTTTCACTTTTGGTTAATGCTGGCTTACATTTTATTTTCTTTCTCATTTTTTTTTTCTAGTTTGATTTGATTTTCTTGTGCAGCAAGATAATTGAATAAACATGTATGCATATATTGGATTTAACATATATTTCTACTATGTTTAGTGTATATTGGACTACTTGCCATCTAGGGAAGTGGGTGGGGAAAGAGGGGAATAATTGGAACACAAGGTTTTATAAGGGTTAATGTTGAAGAATTACCTGTGCATATGCTTTGAAAATAAAAAGCTTTAATAAAAAAAAAATGCCCAAAGAATTGCACAGGGTGAGAAGGTATTGGGTGGATGTAATTTTCACCAGTGAATTGATGAGAAACCTTGAAATATAAAGGCTTCTCATCAAATGTTCCTTAAAAGTACCATTTAATGAAAGCATTGGCCATAATCTGAATTGGCACTTTTCTTCAAAGACCCTCATAGAGGTCTTCATAACTTCTGCAAATTACTAAGCAGATAAAATGATCAGGGCTTATTAATTAAAACATTGCTATGCTGAATGATCTCTATTAATAAAATAATCACAATTAACATTCATATAGCACTATTTGATTTGCTAAGTACTTTGTGTACATTATCTCTTTTGCTTCTGTGAGGTAGGTGCTACTATCTCTATTTTACATATAAGGAAACTGAAGCCAAGAGAGATTAAGGGATTTGTATAGGAGAACATATCTATGTAAGTGTCTGCAGCAGGATATGACTCTACGAGCAGTGGTCTTTCCATCATGTCATTGGCATGGAGAGAATTTTCCTTCCTCAGCCTTTTAGGAATCCTGAAACCGTGGATTTGACATTCCTCTAAGAACCTCATATCCTGATAGAACATCTCCATGGCAGCAGAGACTCCTGGTGACACAAGTTTCATCATTGCAGACCCTTTCTGTTGCAACCTTCCCTAATAAGAATTCTCCCAAGTGCACAGGCTAAAGTCCTCTCTGTCATCCTGGTTGGCTTATATCATCAAGGTTGCTGAACTCACCCCCTTGTTATCAAATCACCTCATGGTTATCAAAGCGCATCAAGATGCTTGAAAGCCAATCTCCCCGCCTCTCACCGAATCCAGAGATGTATGATCTGGATGGGATATTAGGAGATCACATAATTCGACTCTGCTCATATGAGGAACTGAAGTTCAGAGAGTAGAGGGCACTTGCCCAAGATCACAGTGTGAATAGCAGGCAAACTCAAACCTGCCAACTCCAATTCTTCTACATGACAGTTCCCATTTCCAGAATAGACAGCTACTAAGATTGGATAATTCTACCCCCTCCATGAACACTCTTTCTTCCCTTCATTTCCTTCCTAAAATCATCTTTTTAAAAATTTTCTCTGCTGCTTTTGTCTGTCTCCTAATCATTGCTATATAGTGCCTTCATTTCCCAAAGTAAAAGGGATAAAGGAAGACAGCCCTTTGTGGCCTATTAGGCAAGCCCCCAAGCTTCTAGGCTGCTTATAGAATTTCATTTCTTACAGGGTTATTGAGCTAACAAGTGTAAATTAAATGATACCTCTTAGTCATGAGATTGCAATGAAGTGGAAGAGAGAAAGATAGAGACACACAGAGAGAAACAAAGAGAAATAGAGAGACAGACAGAGAGAATGAGACAGAGACAGAAACAAAGAGACAAAGACAGAGACAGAGATACACAAAAACAGAGATACACAGACAGACAGACAGACAGACAGACAGACAACACAGAGAGACAAAGAGTGAGCCTGCCTCATAAATAGGAAGATCTGTGCCTCTAACACACATCAGCTATGTGACTCTGGACAAGTCACTTAAACTCTTCTTGGAGTACAGATAGCTTTCTAAAACTGCAAGTTAGAGAAAAATTGCCAAAAAGCTTTGGTAGAGAAAGATCCTTACTGGGAGCTCCTTAAGTCAATAGAAGTCCAAGTCCAGCTCTCATCCCTCTGAACTATGAGATTTTAAGGCTAATAGAATATCACTGTTTTAGAGATGAGGAAACTTAAAGCGCAAAGATTGAACACCCAGGGGTTTTGACTCCAAATTCAGTATTCCTTCCATCATACCACCATGCTTACTTCTAGGGATGATTGCTAATGGGTGATTCTTTGTGACCCTACTCGGGGTGAGAGAGAGAAGCAGGGCTTGAGGGATAAACTGAAATGAAACCCTCCTCCCAAAACCTACTATCACTGGTCTCAGTGATAGCCAAATTAGGGGAAGGTGTCCAAGAAATCCATTCCTGATGTCACTGGAGGGAATCGATTCCTCTCTCCCTACCCCCTTGCAAAGGAAGAATCCAATGCAGAAGGGATAGCAGATTCAAAGAAGACAAAGAGAAAGGGAAGAGAGAAGTAAGGAAAAAAAAAAGTGAGGGCCAGGAACTGGGGTCAAGGGAGTGATAGGAGCCACATGCACAAATGTATGATGAGAAGGGAGGGCAGGAAAGAAATGTGGGTGTGGGTTTCTAGTCTGTGGTGGGAATCACTGGAGTGACTATACTCATATTCTCTACCTGGAACCTAATCCAGGACACGCCCATCCCAGTATTCATGGGTGAGAATGTGCTTGTTTCCAAAGAAATCTCTTCTCTACACAGATCATTGTTAGTCTGAAACAGATACCAAGGGGGCACTAAATGTCGCAGGAATCACTAACTAATCCATATTTATGGGACCCTAGATCCTGGTGGAAGCCAAAACACAGAGAAAAATCTCTGTTCCCAGTCATCACCACCTTGCTTCCCTCTAATCTACTGGCTAATAATTTTCCTTCTTTTAGGGGTTTATTCCCATCTCAGAAGCTTTACTCAGACCCAGGAGACAGATTCCTAGAAAAGGAAGGAGCCCCTTATGTCTAAGTACTAAGCCTGATTAAAAAGGAGGCTGTGTTCAGATGATGGGAGTGGGTGAGAAAGGATCATCTGGAACTGGGGTCTCTTGGAACAGACGCCAAAAAAGAGCTGAAACTGCTCCTGATGACAGGGCGTGAGCCAACAACTGGCTTGGGGAGGGAGGCTGGGAGCTGTGTCTCATCGCTTGGGAAGCTGGGCACAAGCACGGACAGCTCCCCTTGACGCAGGCTGGGAGGGTGCTGCCAGAGCAACCTCAGGGCTCCTTGGGCTTGGAAGAGCAGGGCTCCCAGCCCAGCCCCCACCCAGGGTGAGAATCCCTCCAGGGGATGGGGGAGGGGACCAGTAGATATTTCTTCCAGATATACTAGAAAGGACCCATTTTGGATGTGGATCTCTGTGCCTCAGTTTCCTCAGTTGAAAAATAAGGGTAACACCTGTACTACCTACTTTGAAAGGTGTCTATAAGGATACTGGGACTTGGGGTGGACCTGTCCCTTTATTTTCCGGGTGTCTCTTTCCTAATATATACATGACAGGAATAGCATATATAGCTCATATAGCCGTGTTAGGAAGAAAGTGACTCTGGAGCTAGAGGGCCTGAATCCTACTTGTTAATCATTCAGTAAATATTTATTAAGAACCCACTATGGACCAGGCCCTCTTTGGACACTGGCTACCCTAACCAGCTTAGACAAGTCATCTTAACTATCCTGGGCCTCTTTTTCCTCATCTTTCAAAGGAGGTTGGACCAGACAGCCCCTGGGGTCCCTTTAAGCCCTTGAACTATCATCCTGAATGCTTTGTAAACTTTTAAAAAAGCAATAAAAATGGAGGCAGTTATTTTTTATTTATTGATTCCAATAATAGAGACAACTCTCAGTGTGGAAACCCCTTCTATCAATGGAATTCAGCTACTCTCAGCAATTTACAGGCTCAGAGAATTGTCTGGGGTGCTGATGGGTAAAAACACTTGCCTGTGAGTGATCAAATTTAGAATGATGCAGGAGCTGAACCCAGCTCTTGTGACCTCCAAGGATAGGGGGGATGAGATTAGGTATTTCACTGTGCTGCCTCTTCAATAAATATTTGTTTGTATTTATGGACCATCCTAAATAAGGCTTATCTGAGATGAGTCTGGAAAGTAGGCATGTATATGGCAGAAAGTCCAGAATCCTCTCTCTCCTTTTCCAGTCCCTTCCCAATAACATTTGGTAAGGGCTGGTAGGGAAGGGGCAAGGTTCACAATAAGAGAAAAACCATGGCCTACCCATTTGTTAAAAGTTAAATATCCTTGCCCTGGATCAAAGGCTTCCCCATACAGCATGCCCCAGGTCCAAGAATAAGGTTCTTGCCTTAGTCATCCTTCTAACTAACTTTGCTTTTTTTCTCACTGTGCCATGGAGGTGAGCTTTACTTTCACTGTTAGCATCTATACCCAATCCAAGAGATGGATTGATTTGAGATGATCTATTCTGTGGACAGCGCAAGGCCCATAGCTTCATTTCCTGGGCCCTCAGTCCCAACATCAGACTTTTGAGCCATGTTCTACCTATAGACTTAAGCAATTAATCAATAAACCTTTATTAAGTGACTACTATGCACCAGTCTAGCGCTGTGCAAAAGAAGGGACTTCTGTTGTAGTCTGAGTCCCTCCAGGCTAAAAGGCCACTTGGGGAGGGCCAGGATTAGTCGGGTAGAGACAACTCCCTTGAAAGCTGCTTGTTAGCAACTACCCAAGATGAAGTTTGAAAAGTGTGAGCTCAGCAGAAGCAGGGGATCTGCCTTTTTACCTGCTCATTCCTAGGAAGAGCTACAAGCTGGGAGCTGCCTCCCCAGGGTTCGGAGTCTCTGGGATTCCTAAGGTGGCCCATCAGCCTCATGCTGGTCTTTGTGCAGTCACACATACCTTGTCTTGGTCTTTTCTCACATCACGTATCAAAATACAGACACATCGAGACAGAGAGAAGTAGAGATACAGAGAGACAGAGAGAGACTGATAATCAAAAGCCTTCGGTACAAGCTGAGAGGGTTTTGTCCTGGGATTCTTGCCCTTCCTATAGAAGGGATGGGACAATCAGGATCCTATAGAAAGGATCTGGCCAATTGCCAGAAGCTTGATTTTGCTCAGATGTCTCCTGGTTTGTATTTATTTTGCTTCCTAGCTTGTTGGTAGAAAGAGCAACCTGCAGCCTCTGCAAGAAAGCCAGCTAGGGAAAACTGCAGAGAAAGGAAGGAGAGGAAAAGGAGATATGGAGAGAGAGGAAGATCTCATTATGGGTTTTTGAGGCTCAGTCAAAGCCAGGGCTAAGTGATGGAGGCTGAGGCTCTGCCTGTCAAGCAGGTTGTCCCTAAGTACCAGGAAGCCATTTCTTTTATAACCTAGAAAGAAGTTTCTTACCTCTTAGAAAGAGGTAAGCTTGAAAGGAAAATTGTGGGAGGGAGTACATGAAACTGGAGCAAACCCAGCTATATCACCTCCTCCTTTCCCCCTCCATTGCCATGGGCCTGCTTACCTGCCACTTCCCCAGGAGGGGCCCCACCCTTTCCTGAGTTTCCACCCTTCTCATACTTCACATCCCAGCCTCACCCAGGACACGGTGTCCCAGGATGGGGCCACCCAATCCCCCCTCCTCACCCGTCTCTTCCATCCCTTCCCTAACCTGACAATGGGAAGCAGCCGACAACCACTGGAGGGGGTTCTGGAAAATACTTGGTAGAAGACAAAGGTTCTAACTGCCAAACTAAACCTTTCCTTTACGTGCCTCTGATGTCAATGACACTAGGGCCTCATGACTATGTTTCCCACTCCTGGGAAAAGGCAGGCAGATACCACAGTTGCCTTTGAGGAAGTTTTTGCCTCAATGTCCCTCACCCTTGAGTTATTGCGTAAGTGGGGGAATAAATTGGTCCTTTTCTTTCTCATTCCCCATCCCTTCCCTGGCTTTTTTCTCCACAGCTGAGAATTGAAAAAAATGGCTGAAAAGATACCCTCTCACCTTCACTCACCCCCCATCATGATTTAGCTGCCTTGACATCACATCCTTAGGCCCAGAACTCTTCAAAGCCCTGATGTCCAGATTCTTGACCTTTCCAGGCCAGGGGACTTTTTTGCTGAGGCAATTGGGGTTAAGTGACTTGCCCAGGGTCACACAGCTAGGAAACATTAAGTATCTGAAGCCAGACTTGAATTCAAGTCCTCCTGACTTCAGGGCTGGTGCTCTGCACCACCTAGCTGCCCCTCTAGGGGGGCTTTTAATTTTCAGGTCAAGCTGCTCTGAGCCCAGGGCCTGAGCAAGGTTGCCATCCTGTGGAGAGGTGAGCTCATAAATTTGCTCCATCTGATATCCTATATTTGATGCCTCTTTTTCAGAAGGCAGAAAGAGACACAGCTTACTGGTCCTTTGAGGGAAGAAGACAGCTAAATTGAGATCCCTGAAAGCAGAGGGAGGGAGTGGTAGATATTTAAAACAAAAGAGATAAGGCAAAGATCAGTGCAGAAATGAGAACCCCAACTCCAGGTATACTGTTCCTTCCCTGACAAGTCAGGTCAAGAAAGATATGGGATTTAGACATTAAAGGTGATACCATAAGCAAATGATCAATGAGATCAATGAATAGTATGTGTGTGTGTGTGTGTGTGTGTGTGTGTGTGTGTGTGTAATTTGTGACCAAACAAGAGATAAAGAACATTACAAAATGTAAAATGAATAATTTTAAATTAAATATAAAAGATTTTATACAAACAGAACGAATGCAACCAAGATTAGAAGGAAAGAAGCTAGATGAAAAAAATTACAGCAAATATCTCTGATGAAGGCCTCATTTCTCAAAGATATAGACAACTGAGTCAAATTTATAAGAATACAGGTCATTCCCCAATTGATAAATAGACAAATGATATGAACAGAGAGTTTTTAGATAAAACACACACAATCTATAGTCATATGATTCTAGAACAACTCTGAGATATCAATTCACACTTATCATATTGGTTAAGGTGACAGAAAAGGAAAATGACAAGTTTGGAGGGGATGTGGGGAAATTGGGACACTAAGGCACTATTGATGGAATTGTGAGATGCTCCAACCATTCTGGAGACCATTTTGGAACTATGTCCAAAGAGTAATCAAATTATGCATAGCCTTTGATCTAGCAAATATTCTACTAGCCCTGTATCCTAAAGGAATTTTTCCCCTGAGGCAATTTAGATCAAGGGATTTGCCTAGGGTCACACAGGTAGGAAGTGTTAAGAGTTTGAGATCAAATTTGAACTCAGATCCTCTTGATTTCAGGTCTGGTGCTCTATTTACTGCACCACCTAGCTGCCCCAGAGATTTTTTAAAAAAGGAACAAGACCCACCTGTACAGAGATGTTTATAGCAACCCTTTTTGTGATGGCTAAGAACTGGAAATCAAAGGCATGCCCATCAATTGGGGAATGGCTAAACAAGTTGTAGTATATGATTGTGATGAAATTACTATTGTGCTATAAGAAATGAAAAGCAGGCAGTTTAAAAAAAAAACAGGAAAAATTTAAATAAACTGATGCAAAGTGAAGTGAGCAAAAGCAGAACATTGTACCCAGTAACAGCAACATTGTACAATGATAAACTATGTCTGACTCAGCCATTCCCAGCAAAATACTGTGCTCCAAAACAATTCCAAAGGAGACATGAAGCAAAATGGTATTTACATCCAGAGAAAGAACTGATAGAGTTTGATTACAGATTGAAACATACTATTTTCATTTTTTTTCTTTTGTTGGGTTTCTTTTTTCCACAATATGGAAATGTGTTTTATGTGATTACACACGTGTGACCTATATCAATTGCTTGCTGTTTCAGGGAGGAAGAAAGTGAGGGAAAGAGGTAGAAAATTTGGAACTGAAAATTTTAATAGAAGTGTCAAAATTTGTCTTTACAGGTAATTAGAAAAAAATTTAATATCTTAGAAAGAAAAAGAAGAAAGGAATGAAGGGGAGAAAGAGAAAGAAGAAAGGAAGGAAGGAAGGAAAGAAGAAAGAAGGAAGGAAGGAAGGAAGGAAGGAAGGAAGGAAGGAAGGAAGGAAGGAAGGAAGGAAGGAAGGAAGGAAGGAAGGAAGGAAGGAAGGAAGAAAGGAAGGAAGGAAGGAAGGAGGGAGGAAGGAGGGAAGGAGGGAGGGAAGGAAAAAAGGAAGGAGGGAAAAAACATCAAGCTCCAGTATTCCTTTAAGGCAAGTCCTAGGTAATAGAGATGTACATAATTGCCTCAAGGTTTATTCGATTCTTTCTGGTTTTCCCTAAATATCGATCTATCTCTTCCTCCCTGAACTCCCTTTATCAGCCCCTTCTATTCCTCCCAAAGCATCTTCAACTGTCCAATTTCCCAACACTCTTTATTTATACATATACCTTCCAGGGGGCCATAATCTCAGAGAACCTGATCTCACCTTCCCCACTGATCTTGAACCTGAATTCTGCCTAAATGATACCTACTGTGTGAATCCTAATAACCAGGGGTCTCCAAACCCAGATTCCTACCAAGTCCAAGATCAACAAGGAAGGGCAAAGAACCTGATAAGGGAAGGATATCATTTCCACTAAGAACTAGAGACAATGTTCTTCACAACTTGCCAAATAAACATAAAAAAAGAAAAGGGGAGATAGTGAGTACTTCATCAAACCAGCCCTTCATTTACCTATTTCTGTTCCCTAGGGTGGTCCCAGGACTTAGCTATGTGGTATTGATGCATGGCAATACTCTTTTGCCTTCTCTTCTTAGCTAATCAGCTAATTAGCTAATCCCTCAAGGAAAAGGCTAGTATTGAGCCTCAGAATTTTAGAGGTATGTTGCCCATTCCCCCATAGCTAAGCCAAGAGCCACAGAGATAGGGGCAATAATAATCTCAAAACCTTTATTTTTATTTCTTCCCCAGCTCAATGGCTGGATTAACAGTCAAACAACTAAGCCTGCATTGCCCCCTGGTGGCTACTTCTAGGAGAGCAAAACCTCTTAGTTCCAGGGGAATCTCACACAGTTGGAAAGGGGAACCCATCATAAAGGATGTCCTGCCATATATAAGGCTCCTTTAATCTGCCATCCTCAGTCTTTCTAGGCCCCCCGAGATAGCAGGAGATTTGGTTTCTTGCCCTTCTTGACTCTATCATTCTTACTTCATTTGTTTTGATTCATCCTGAACCTTTAGCCTTAGAACTGCTGCTGTTCTGTAAAATTAGCCTGATTATACTGATTGTACTCAGGCAATTGGGAGAAGAGGGAAGGAGGAGAGGAGCAATGTGGTTTTCAGATACCAAATAGATACCTACATCTGTGGGTATTGAGAAAGAGGCCCCAAAGTTTCACAATTCCGACATGAACCAAAGGTCCCAAGATGATGTAAGAAAAGAACCTTGAAATAGAAGTGAAGCACTATAGATTCTCAGAGATAAATATTTAGGATGGTGGTGGTGATAGTGGTGGTGGTAGCAGCAACAGCAGTAGTAGTAATAGTAGTAGTAGTGTAGTAGTAGTTGTAATAGTAATAGTACTAATAGTAGTAGTAGTAATAGTAGTAGTAGTAGTACTAATAGTAGTAGTAGTAGTGTAGTAATAGTAGTAGTAGTGGCAGTGGTAGTAATATGGCTGAGACAGTAGTTTGAAATAAACACGTGATAAATTCACAATGGCCATTTTCTTTGACAAAAGATAGATTTATTTAAGGGAAGGGGTTACAGACAAAATGAAAGGATATAATAGACACCAGGAATGGCAAGTTTGAAATAGAGTTGGGAGAACATATAGTTAGAAAAGGAAAAAGACATGGTTCTCCAGGGAAACTCATAATTAACCAGGATAAAGGAAATATTCCATGAGGTGGGAGAAAACCATTGTCTAGCAGGTTAGACTGACCAGAATTAACTAGAGTAAGGAGAATGGCACCATTCAAAGGAAGGCACTTGAGGGAGAGAAAGAGAATATCTCATAGTGGGCTTAGTCCTAAAGAATACTTAGCCAAGATCTCTATCATAAACATATCTTTTATATGGGAAATTTACCCTTGGGGCTTCTCAGAGAGACCAGAGAAGTAAAGGTGGAAACTCAGAAGGAGAAGTCAAGATGCAGACCAGAAAGACCAGATTTAAACCTTGCCTGAAAATATTAATATCTCAAAAGGTTGTATGAAGATACCCAGAGGTTAGGGAATGGACAATGAGAGTTGCTAAAGAGTTCCTTCTTAGATAGTCTGGGAATTATCTGATAATAGTTTCTTCCTGACGGGGGAAGAGAGTAAGTCACATCTGTAGTAGTAGTAATAGTAGTAGTAGTAGTAGTAGTAGTAGTAGTAGTGTAGTAGTAATAGTAGTAGTAGTCATAGTATTTGTTGTTATCATTGTGGTTGTCATTGTTTATTATAATTGTAATAATGGTAGTTGTAGTTCTAGTAGAAATTGTAATAACAATAATTATAGTATAGTAGTTGGAATTGGGGTAGTAGTAATAGAAGTAGAATCAGCAACAGCTGATTGGAGAGAAAGAGAAGAAAAAGGAGAAGGAAAAGGAGGAGGAAAGAGAAGAGGAGGAAGAAGATAATGAGGAGGAGGAGGTGAAGGAGTGATGAGGTCTTCAGTGTTAGGTATGATTAGTAAAGGAAGTGATTCCTGGGGCAAGCAGGCAGAAAGCTCTGATAGAAATTAGTTTAGCTCCATGGTCCTACCCTCTGGAGAAGTCATCCAGTCTGAAGTTCAAATTATGTCAAACCCCTGAGACCCATTCTCTGCAGAGATCTCGAACAGTCTCACCTTGCCATGCCCTGTCAGAAATCCCAGTTATGTCCCTAAGCTTAAATTTTTCCTATAAAATCTACTTATGGACCATCCCATGGCTGCTTCCCTCTTTTGGGTCAGTCTGCCACAGCACTCTACCTCATGTGTCTTTCTCCTTACGGTCCTACCCCATGCGTCATAGTATCTCCTCTAATTCCACTTTGCTTTCCAATCCCACTTTTCCTCCTTATAGCTAACTAATTCTTTCAAGGTTCTATGTCCCTCTCAGGAAAACCCCTTTCTATGCTTTCCCAACTCTATTTCATATTTACCATTCCCAGTGTCTGTATCCCTTCATTTTGTCTGTAACTTACTCCCCGAAATAAATCTACCTTTTGCCAAAGATAATGACTATTGTGAATTATTCATATGACTGAACCCCAATTTTTGGTACCTACCATTATCTGGTGCCTCATCAACTATATCATTTTGATCCTCAAACCATATCAGAGGAAGAAGAGAAGAAAAAGAAGCAATAGTAGTAATAACATTTATATAGGTCTTCAAGGTTTGTTTCACTACAAATATCTCATTTTATTCTCACAATAGTCTTGAGAAGTTGATGTTATTATCATTCCCATTTTAGAAATGAGGAGAATGAGACTGACAGAGGTTAAGTAATTTAGTAGCCTAGAGTTACAAAAGCTTAAAAATATCTCAAGGGATTTGAACTCAGATCCTCCTGGTTCAAAGTCCAGTAGTCTACCTATTACATATTCTAAACTGCCATACAGAAGCCATTTAGCTTAACTCAGCCTGAAGAGGAATTTATTTTACAATACTGATGCAGCCATCTAACTTTTGCTTGGAGACCACTAGGGATGTCACCAGGGCCCAAAACAGCCCATTCCACTTAACGATAGTTCTAATTTCTTTTACATTGAACCTAAATCTAAACTCTCTGCAAGTTCCATCCAATTCTGTTGGTCATACTCAATATGATCTTGGGCCACTCATTCTCCCCTCCCTTGGGCTCAATTTTCTCACTTGTGAAGGACGGATTTGGAATAAATAATGTCTAAAGTTCCTTCCACCTCAGCAAATATTCTAAATTTTATGTCAACAATTCAGTACTTCATCTAATTCTTAGACTATATCAGCACAAACTGAATACTTTAAGTCTGGCTGGGTTCAGGGACTATTTATGGAAATTCCCAGTCTCTGCTCCTCCTCCCACTGTTATCACCAGAAATGAGGGTTAGCTCTGCTTTATCTTAGCAGAGATAGGAGAAACTCTCCTTTCTCCAGACCCAGCTCCAGAATTCCACCTCTAAACTCTTCTAAGAAGGTAATGAGATAGGTCATGGGAGAGCCCATTTTGTTATTTGGGCAGGTGGAAGTAGAATGATCAGGCTGCCCTGTGTTGATGCCTTCAGAAGACTCCTTATATCCATTTTATTCCTTCCTATACCCTCCAAACAATCCCCTTCCTGAAAAGAGCTGTTCAGATCATTTTGCAAAATCCATCCACCAACTTCACTTCAAAGAACATTGCGTCCTGCCTGGTCAAACCTGCTCACCATCTCCCATAATTGTTTTCCCTGCTCCTAATTCTGAAACTCCACAAAGATTGCCTTTCCTGCTGAGATTACCTCCTAACTTCCTCCACTCCCTTCATCAAACCATTGCTCTCCCCCATTTCCTTAAGTAATAGAACATTCACCTCCAGGAAGCCTTCTCAGACTAACCCCACCCATCGGGATTCATTCATTACTCTGTCAGACTGGGAGCTCCGGTAGAATAGAGACCCTGGCTCCCTCTGAATACCCTTTTCCTCCATCACAATATAAAGATCCTTTAGGGGTCATTTACTCCAGAAATGTCAAACATGCAATCCTGTAATTAGGGGGCATCTAGGTGGTGCAGTAGATAGAGCACCAGCCTTGAAGTCAGGAGGACCTCAGTTCAAATGTGACCTCAGACACTTAAAGCTTACTGGCTGTATGACCCTGGGCAAGTCACTTAATCCCAATTGTCTCAGCACCCCGCCCCCTCCCCCCCCAAAAAAAGGAATTAAAAAAAGGTAATTGGGAAATATTGAGTAAAATAAATAAAAATACGAATGTAAATAATGTCACATTTTTAAAATTAATATGTGAACTGCTGAAATCCTTATGTATGTTTTAGTGATTCCCATTTCTATTTGAATTTAATACTGTTGATCTAAAGAAATGTTTTTAACAAATGAGGAAATGAGACCAAATTGGTGGAGTCAGTCACCCTAGTTCATACAGCCAGTTAGTATGTAGACTGGGTAAGAAATCTTATGAATCTTAGCTCATCATCTCACACTGGCTAAAAACTCCCAAAACTCAAGACAAGGCCGCACCACTACAGAATTCTGAATGAGAGGCCCATCCCTAATCTAGCACTTCCAAAGTCAGCCTGTAGCAAAGTGCCTTACATACAGTAGGCACCTACTAAAGGACTGGAGGTGATAATCATGGGGAATAGTAAGTCAACTAAGTTATACTTTCTAATTTTGATCTTCTCTTTTGGGTCACAGTAAAACAGAATTCAAATGGATCTCCTTATCTTTCAGGGAAATGAAGGATAGGTGGTCTAGAAAGCCTGTACAATCCCTTCTAACTATATATTTACCATCCTGTGATCTTGATGGTGACAAAAGATAGTGCCTCCAAATCTGCCTCTGTTCTAGCTAAATTACAATATTAAATACATATGGAGTAAATAGTTGGGATGTAATATGCATTTATTAATTGAGAGCTCCATTGACTATATTTAGCAAATGGTCATCCAACATCTGCCTGGCAATTCTTGAGGACCCTTGAGAACCACTACCTTCCCACAGCAGAGCATTCATCTTTTAGGGGGCTCAAATTGAAAGGAAGATCCCTCTGAATGCTCTCTGACTTATTGATTGCCTTCTTAAATAGTAGGAGCAAGAATTGAACACAATACTCAAGACGTGGTCTACTTCCTGCAGAGTACAGTGGGACTACTACCTCCTTATTCTTGAAAACTAATCCCATCTAAATGTGACTGAAGATCACCCCAAGATGTGATCATACTCTCTGTTTCATGCTGAGCATGCAATTCATGAGAACTACCAGAACTACTTCTTCAATCTGGATCTCAGTTTTGGGGTTTTTTGTTTCTTTGTTTATTTTTTAAATCTATGGGGCTAAGTGACACAGTGGATAAAACTCTAGACCTGAAGTCAGAAGAAATGAGTTCAAATATGGCCTCAGACACTAGTTCTGTGATTCTGAAAAAAGTCATTTAACCTAGGTCTGCCTCAGTTTCTTCATCTGCTCAATTAAGGGAATAATAGCACCTACTTCACAGGATTGTGATGAGGATCAAATGAGGTAATATTTATGAAGCACTTTGCAAATCTTAAAGCATTACACAGATGCCAGCTTATTACTGTTAATGTTTTTGTTATTAAAATTCCATGGACATAATTATAAAGTTTTAAAATTGCATTTAGAAAACAACCTCACAAGTACAGGATTGGGGAGCATATTTAGATCACAATTTGTCTAGACAAAATCCAGGGATTCATAGCACTCTAGACAAGATAGAGAATGAACCTTGAAACCATCTAATTCAACCCCTTTTAATTACAAAATATCGATATATTTAATAACAAAATATTGAAATAATCTTAGGATTTTGTCACTTTTGAGACTGATACAATCAATTCTGTTTATAGTTTTATTTATATTAAATCATCTCTGCTTTCCTGGTATAAATTCCACTTGGCCACCGTATATCATTTTTGCAATATAATGTTGTTGTCTTCTGGCTAGTAAATTACGCACACATTCATTAATGAAATTGGTTTATAATTTTCTTTTTCTGTTTTTGTTCCTCCTTGTTTAGATAGCAGCACCATATTTGTTTCAAGGAAGTTTGGTTGGACTCTTCTTTGACTAATATCCCAAATAATTTATTTAACATTGGAATTACTTGCTCTCTAAATGTTTGGTACTACTATGCCACAGTTTCCTTTAATTGTTCTGCCTCAGTTTCTTTGAATTGTTCTGCCTCAGTCCTCCTGGTTGCAATCCCCCCCCTTCCTGACCATTAGGACTGATAAAACTTAGGGCTGTCTACTCTAGGGTCATAAAATGTAAATGTTTAATCTCATATAAAGAGATTTTCTATCTCAGACATACTGGCTCCTAGGTCCTCCTAAGTTATCAAGAATTTATGGTCCTCACCACCAACCTGTCAGAACCAAATTTATGGTTTGTTCACCAGTGCTCTACTCACCTCCTCTTTGTCTCTCCTGATCACTGGATCCCTATAAAGAATCCCTGGAATTCTTCAGTCATTGCTGAATACTTTGAGACCTGAGTTCCATTCAGTCTGCTGGGTCAACATGGATCCTGTTTTTGCCCCAGACAATCTCTTCCTCTCAAATAAAATATTAAAAACTCTCTAATCTCTATCTTGCCTCAGTTTCTCCAGCATTACAGTACAATTCATTTGTAAAACCTGGAGCTGATTCTTTTTTAAGGAAGCTCATTTATATCCTGCTCAATTTCTTTTTCTAAAATAGGTTTACTTAGATATTCTATTTCTTCTGTTGATCTAGGCAGTATATATAAACTTAGGGCTGTCTACTCTAGGGTCATAAAATGTAAATGTTTAATCTCATATAAAGAGATTTTATATATAAAGATTTAATATATATATATTTTATATATAAAGAGTATATATATATATATATGTTTTTTTAATTTACATTCAGTCTCTACAGTTCTCTCTCTAGATGCAGATGGCATTTTCTTTTGTTTTTATATAGCTTTTTATTTACAAGATATATGCATGGGTAATTTTTCAACATTGACAATTGCAAGACTTTTTGTTCCAACTTTCCCCCTCCTTTCCCCCACCCCTTCCCCCAGATGGCAGGTTGACCAATACATGTTACATATGTTGAAGTATAAGTTAAATACAACATATGTATACATGTCCAAACAGTTATTTTGTTGTACAAAAAGAATCGGACTTTGAAATAGTGTACAATTAGCCTGTGAAGGAAATCAAAAATGCAAGTGGACTAAAATAGAGGGATTAGAAATTCTATATAGAGGTTCATAGTCATCTCCCAGAAGTTTTTCTCTGGGTGTGACTGGTTCAGTTCATTACTCTTCTATTGGAACTGATTTGGTTCCTCTCATTGTTGAAGAGGGCCACGTTCATCAGAACTGATCATCATATAGTATTGTTGTTGAAGTATATAATGATCTCCTGGTTCTGCTCATTTCATTCAGCATCAGTTCATGTAAGTCTCTCCAGGCTTTTCTGAAATCACCTGTTAGTCATTTTTTACAGAACAATAATATTCCATAATATTCATATACCACAATTTATTCAGCCATTCTCCAATTTTGATGGGGATCCACTCAGTTTCCAGTTTCTGGCCACTAAAAAGAGGGCTGCCACAAACATTTTTGCACATACAGGTCCCTTTCCCTTCTTTAAAAATCTCTTTGGGATATAAGCTTGGTAGTAACACTGCTGGATCAAAAGATATGCACAGTTTGATAATTTTTTGAGCATAGTTCCAAATTGCTCTCCAGAATGGCTGGATGTATTCACAATTCCACCAACAATGTATCAGTGTCCCAATTTTCCTATATCCCCTCCAATATTACGCATTATCTTTCCCTGTCATTCTAGCCAATCTGACAGGTGTGTAGTGGTATCTCAGAGTTGTCTTAATTTGCATTTCTCTGATTAATAATGACTTGGATCTTTTCATATGGCTAGAAATTTCAATTTCTTCATCTGAGAATTGGCTGTTCATATCCTTTGACCATTTATCAATTGGAGAATGGCTTGATTTCTTATAAATTAGAGTCAATTCTCTATATATTTTGGAAATGAGGCCTTTATCAGAACCTTTGACTATAAAAATGTTTTCCCAGTTTATTGTTTCCCTTCTAATCTTGTCTGCATTAGTTTTGTTTGTACAAAAACTTTTCAATTTGATATAATCAAAATTTTCTATTTTGTGATCAATGATGATCTCTATTTTTTCTTTAGTCATAAATTCCTTCCTCTTCCACAGGTCTGAGAGGTAAACTATCCTATGTTCTTCCAATTTATTTATAATCTCATCCTTTATGCCTAGGTCATGAACCCATTGTGACCTTATCTTGGTGTACAGTGTTAAGTGTGGGTCGATGCCTAGTTTCTGCCATACTAATTTCCAATTTCCTCAGCAATTTTTGTCAAACAGTTCTTATCCCAAAAGCTGGGGTCTTTGGGTTTGTCAAACACTAGATTATTAAAGTTATTGACTGTTTTGTCCTTTGAATCTAACCTATTTCACTGATCTATTTCTTAGCCAATACCAAATGGCTTTTGTAACCGCTGCTTTATAATATAACTTTAGATCTGGTACAGCTAGGCCACCTTCATTTGATTTTTTTTTTTCATTAATTCCCTTTAAATTCTTGACCTTTTGTTTTTCCATATGAACTTTGTTGTTATTTTTTCTAGGTCATTAAAATAGTTTTTTGGGAATCTGATTGGTATAGCGCTAAATAAATAGATTAGTTTAGGTAGTATTGTCATCTTTATTATATTTTCTCACCCTATCCAAGAGCATTTAATATTTTTCCAATTGGTCAGATCTGACTTTATTTGTGTGGGAATGTTTTGTAGTTTTGCTCATATAGTTTCTGATTTTCCCTTGGCAGATAGATTCCTAAATGTTTTATACTATCAGTAGTTACTTTAAATGGAATTTCTCTTTGTATCTCCAGCTATTGGATTTTGTTAGTGATGTATAAGAATGCTGATGACTTATGTGGGTTTATTTTGTATCCTGCAACATTGCTAAAGGTGTGGATTAGGCAGTTTATATTTTAAAAAATATTCTTCCATTTCACTTGAATTATTATATTTATTAGCATATAACTGGGCAAAATAATTTCTAATAGTTGCTTTGATTTTACTTTTGTTAACAATATATTCCCCTTTTTCATTTTAGATACTAGCAGTTCTGCTTTCTTCTCTCTTTTTTTGATCATGTTAACTAATAGGTTAATATATTCTATTGTTTTCCCCCCACAAAACCAGCTTCTAGTTATATTTATTATTTAATGGTTTTCTTACATTAAGTTTTATTAATCTCACCTTTAGTTTTTAGGATTTACAATTTGGTGTTTAATTGGGGGTTTAAATTTTTTATTTGCTAGTCTTTTAAATTATATACCTAATTCACTGGGTATATACATTCTCATTTTGTTGATGTAAGCATTTAGAGATAAATTTTCCTGATTACTACTTTTGCTGCTTTCCATAGATTTTGATATGTTGTTTCATTATCATTCTCTTAAATAAAAATTATTTATTATTTCTATGACTGGTTCTTTAACTCACCTATTCTTTAAGATTAGGTTATGTAGTCTCTAATTAATTCTTTTTCCAATTTCTTAACATTTTAATTTAAAGTTTTGAGTTCCAAATTCTAGCTCTCCCTCCCTTCCCCCTTTCCGCACCTGAGAAAGTAAACACTAGGTTATACATGTACAATTATGTGAAACATTTCCATAATTGTAATTTTGTACAAGAAGATTTAAATAAAATTAAAAAATGAAAAATTAAAGTGAAAAATATCATACTTCAGTCTATATTCAATCAACATCAGTTCTTTCTCTGGTGGTAAGTAGTATGCTTCATTATTAGTCCTTTGAAATTGTCTTAGATTATTATATAACTGAGAATAGGTAAATCATTCATAGTTCTTCATCAAATAATATTGCTGTTACTGTGGACAACCCTCTCCTGGTTCTGTTCACTTCACTCTGTATCAGTTCATATAAATCTTTCCAAGTTTTTTTTTTTCTTAACTCATCCTGCTTGTCATTTCTTATAGCACAATAATATTTCATGCCATCATATACCCCAGCTTGTTCAGCTATTCCCCAATTGATGGGCATTCCTTTGATTTCCAGGTCTTAGCCACCACAAGAAGAGCTGCTATAAATGTTTGTTTTTTTTTACAAATAAGTTCATTTCCCCCTTTTTGGGGATATCATCAGGATATAGTGATATTGCAAGATCAAAGGGTATGCATAGTTAGATTTTGGGGCATAGTTTCAAATTGTTCCCCAGAATGGTTGGATCAGTTCACAACTCTACCAACAGTGTGTTGGTATTTCAGTTTTCCTACTTCCCCTCCAACATTTATTATTTTCCATTTTTGTCATATTAACCTGTGATAGATGTGAGACTTCACAACTGGTACCTCAGAGTTCATTTCTCTAACCAATAATGATTTTGATTACTTTTTTCATAACAGTAGGTATCTTTGACTTCTTTTTCTGTAAACTGTTTATCTTTTGTCCATTTATCAATCTAACTGCTTTTTAATCTGTGTTTACATTCTTCTTTATTAAATATAATTTTATTGCATTATGATCTGAAGAGGATGAATTTAATATTTCTGCTTTTCTGCATTTAACTACAAAGTTTTCATGCCCCACTATATATGATCAATTTTTATAACGGTATCATGTACCATTGAGGAAAAGGCATATTCCTTTCCATTCCTATTAAATTCTCTCCAGATACATATGATATCTAACATTTAAGATTCTATTCATCTTGACTGCTTAAATTTTTTGGTAGATTTATCTAGTTCTAAGAGGGACAGTTTTAAATTCAACCCACTATTATAGTTTTGCTAACTATTTCTATCTATAATTCATTTAACTTTTCCTTGAAAAATTTGGATGCTATAACATTTGGTGCATATAGATTTAATATTGATATTACTTCATTTTCTATGTTTTGGGTTTTTTTTGGCTAAAGCAATTGGGGATAAATGACTTGCCCAAGGTCACACAGCTAGAAAGTGTTGAGTGTATGAGGTCATAGTTGAATTCAGGTCCTCTTTACTTCAGGCCTGGTATTCTATCCACTGCACCACCCAGCTGCCCCTTTCTATGGTATTTTTATTATGATATAATTTCCCTGTTTATCTCTGTTAATCAAATTTGTTTTAGTTTCACTTTTGTCTGAGATCATGCTCGCTATCCCTGCCTTTTTTGCATCAGCTGAAGCATAATAAATTCTACTCCAGTCCTTTATTTTTACTTTATATGTATCTCTTATTTTAAAAATGGGTTTCTTGTAAACAACATATTGTCAAATTTGCATTTTAATCAATTTTGCTGTCTGTTTCTGTTCCATGAGTGATCTCATCCCATTCACAAAGTTGTGTGTTTCTCTCCATCCTATTTTTCATTACTATTTTTTCTTCTCTCCTCTTTCTATTCTTTCTCTCTTCAAACATCTAATCCATTTGATTAGAAACTTGGTAGTTAATTCCTAATCTACACTCCTTCAAAGGATTCCTCTCTTATTTTCTCCCCCTACCTTCCTGTTTCTTGATCTGCATACTCTTTTAAGAGTCCTTCTTTAGCCTATCCTTTCACACTATTTCTCTGTTAGTTAAGAAGACATATATAGCTATAATGTCATTTCTTCTTTAACCTAGTTCTGCTGAGAATAAGGTTTTAGCATTACCAGCCATTCACCACCACCCTCTGTCTCCACTGCAGCAGTTCTTTCTTTCACATCTCATTTGTATGAGACAATTCCTCTGTTTTACCTCTCCTTGATTTTTTAGGATCGTCTCATCATATTCAACTCAATCCCAGCTTTCTATTTATGTATGCTCTTTCAATCTACCCAAATAATGATAACATTCCTAAGAGTTACAATTAATATTTTTCAATATAAAAGGTAAAGATTTTGACTCTTTCAAGTCCTTTGTCATTGATCTTCAATATTTATCTTTTCATCTTTCTCCTGAGCTTAATAAATCAAAATTTTCACTTAGTTCTAGCCTTTCTTCACAAACACCTGAAAGTTCTTTGATTCATTAAATGACCTTTTTTTTTTCTCCATTGAGTGTAGCACACAGCTTTGCTGGGCAAGTTATTCTTGGTTGCAAACTGAGAGAAATGATTATTTCTCCCATATATTAATAATCAGTTCTTGAATTAGGACTTTTCTCTTTCCCAGTTCAGAAATCAGTCTTCCTGTGTTATTCGGGCACCCTTTGAAGTGCAGGATTGATAATGAGATGGAAAACACAGATCTGACCAAAAGATAAAGAAATTCTAATTTAGGTGAATTGGTGAATTCTGGCCCTTTGTATTTTAGCTGACAGGTCTGGATGGAAGTGGATTTTCTCATTTGTTTAGATCACTCTGGATGAGTACAGATAAGTCTTTTTGTTCAAGATTGAGCGATCTGAGGAGCATTCTCCAGACCCTCATTAGAATAAACCTAATTCTCATTATAATATTTATTCTCAGATTATTTGTTAACTAAAGTTGATTTCAACACCCACTCTTCCCAAGGGCATATAAAAGATCTTTTGCTTTATGAGAGATAATCAAACGACTATTCTTTAATTAGTTATCTATTAATTGGGACAGCTAGATGATGCAATGGATAAAATGCCAGCCCTGAAGTCAGGAGGACCTGAGTTCAAATGTGACCTCAGACACTTAACACTTCCTGGCTGTGTGACCCTGGGTAAGTCACTTAACTCCAATTGCCTCAGAAAAAAATAAAATAATTATCTACTAGTAATAATTAATAAAATTATTATTACCCAGAAACTATATCTCTCAAACTTTTATACATCACAAAGCCCAGCTCCATTATCCTTCAGAATATATAGTTTCACGATCTTCAGTATTTTAAGACAGAAACTGCTAAATCTTGTGTCATCCTGACTATAGTTCCATTTTTTCCTACTTGCTTATAGTATTTTCTCCTTGATCTAAAAGTTTCAAAACTTCTGTGTTCCTATAAGTTTTCCTCTTGAGATCTCTTTCAGACAGTGATTGGTGGTTTGTTTGTTTTTTTCTATTTCTATCTTATTCTAAAACTTGAAAGCAAATTTCCTCAATAAATTTCTTATAGTGTCTAGATTATTTTCTTTTTTTATCAAAGCAGTAATGGTAAGCTTAGCAACAGTAGTCATAATAATAGGAATAGCAGCAAGTGTAGTAGCAATAACAGCAGTAGTAGCAGCAGCAGCAACAGTAGCCATAGTAGTGATAACAATAACAGTAATGCTAGTAGCAGTAGCAATAATAATAGTAGTTATAGTAGTAGCAGCAGCAGCAGAGGCAATAGTAGCAGCAGTAATCATAGCAGTAGTTGCAGCAGCAGCAATAGTACCCATAGTAGTGATAACAATAACAGAAATGCTAGTAGCAATAGCAATAATAATAGCAGTCATAGTAATAGTAGCAGCAGCCACAATAATACTAGTAGCAGTAGCATCAGCAGTAATCATAGCAGTAGTACTAATCACAGCAATAGTTGCAGCAGCAATAGTAACAGGAGTAATAGTAGTAATTGCAATAGCAGCATTAGTAGTATCAGTATCTGTAGTAACAGCAGTAGTAGTAATGGCAGTAGTTGTAGCAGCAACAACAGCAGCATTGACTAGGTCAAGATAAAGAATTACCCGATCTGTCCTTCAACCACTCCTAGGAGCTAAAATTGGGTTTGCAGAAAGCAGACAAAGCCTAGAAGAGAAGAGTAATGTCCTAGAATGGGAACCTTTCCTTAGTGGGATTACATATGATTCTGTCTATATAGGCAGAGGTCATCTGGTTCAGTCTCTTCTACATACAAAAGAATGGATCTAATCTATTCTCTTCAGGCATGTGTTTTCCTATTCAAAAACCTTTTCAGAAATTCTTGTATCAATTCTTTTAGTCACATTTTAGCTGAAAAATTACTTTTTTTTTTTTTAACAAATAAGTTGAAGGATTTTTAAAAAAAATAATTCAAGCCTTTCTTATGTCAAGTGTTTGTGGAGTGGGAACGGAGTAAAAGAGATGGGCAGGAAGGAGTGTATCCATGGTTACACTGTGCATGTTACTAGATCTGCCTATTGCTCTAGCAGAACAAACCTAATTCTTCCTCAATAGGATATCCCTTTAACTCTGCCCCTTTTAAGTCTGTCTTCTCTCCCTATAAAACGTTCCCACTTTCATCAGCTGAACTTTCTTTGGCATGGTCTCTAGGTCTTTCACCATTGTAGTCACCCTCTTTTGGACATTTCCCAGCTTACAAATTCTCTTTCCAAATGTGTCATCTAGAAATCAGCATAATTATTTCAAAAAGGGGAAGCATTTTCCTTATGACTCCAACCTTATATACCCTGGGCGGGGCGGGGTTGGAGGGAACCTCAGTCTTGGTGTGGCCTATTCTGGAGTTCTTCCCAGAGAGGTTATCTCTCTCCATGTTTGAGACAGTAGTATGGGGGGAAGGGAAAAGGCAAACCCTTCCCTAAGAATCTTTTAGATTGTCCTTTTCTAGTCCATAACCTCTTGTATGGGGAAGAGGCCCTGTCCTGCCCATTTTCTGCTTATTTAAACCCTGTCTTTCAAAGTCCAGCATAAATACCACTTCTTACACAAAATAGGCCACGGAGTTCTCCAAGGCCACCTGAGCTCATAGTGATTTCTCTCTTTTCTGAAACAATAAAGTATTTTTCCTACAAATCATTTGGTATTGTTTTTAACTTTTTATGTGTTTTGTGTCTTGTTTCTCAAACTATATCTGTGTCATCAACTCCTTGAGGGCAGACATCATATCTTATGACTTTGTTGCTTCTGTAGCACCTAGCACATAGCAAGTAATCAACTAATGCTTACTAATTGGCTTTTTTAAGTCTTGTTTTCTCCCAAAATAAGAATAAGAAATTAATAAATAAGAATTATTTAATTCCAAAGAAACTAGATATTTTTGCAGTGACTAAGGATGGACATAACATTTGTGGGCATAAGAAAAGATCTGTCTTGAGATGTGTGTGTGTGTGTGTGTATGTGTGTGTGTGTGTGTGTGAATATGTTTGTAGTTCTGCTCAGGCACTGCTCAGATTGATTTGCATCCACTTTAGAGAAATTTGCATACTAGTAATTTAATGACAAGCCACACAAAAATCCTCCCTGTCCATTGGTTCTAGCCTTCCTTTTGTACCAACCACAACTCTCGCTGTTCCTGAGTAAGTCAGTTGGTAAAACAAAGCATTCACCAAAGGATGAAAAATGAATACTGAAGCAACATGGTAGGGGGAGTCTGCTCTCATGACAAGATGGCAAGTGGCTTGTCTAGTGGCAAGTCACCTTGGTGAAGAGGGTTGTGGCCACAAGTGTTCATCTATACAATTTCTATGTCCCCCTTCTAATTGGCCTGCTACATTGAGAATTGTCCAGGAAACTCCCCGTTGCTCTGCCTATGTATCTCAATGCAGCCTTTTATGGGCTTCCGGGGGTCTTCTGGCAGCCAGCAACATGCAGGATGAGGAGGAGCAATAAGTCCTTCGAAAAATCTCCCTTTTTTGCATTATAAGAATGGACAGAGCCACTGGAGTGTCAGTCAGGCTAGAAGAAGGATTCTGGGACAGAGGGAAGAGAAAAACAGGAATTGAGACATAGTCCATGCCCTCAAGAAAGAGGCAAGCAAAGGCAGAGTCCAATAAAGCCCCAAATTCCCTTCCCATATTTAATGAGCTCCCAGGAGAGACGTATGTGCCCAGGGGTTCAGTTAATGTGGTTCAGTGACTGTCTAGCATAGAAGGAAGCCACTATTACCTGTAACAATAAGGCTAGCTCTGCTGACTGCCTGGCCCAGTCTGTTCTCAGCCACAGCCTTGTAGTTGCCACTGTCTTTGGGGGTGACACTGGGGATGACCAAGGAGCAGACACCCAGGACATCTGTACTATATACATTAGGATTGCCTTCTAGACTCTCATCATCCTTGAACCAGGTGACTCTAGGTCTAGGCTCTCCCTTCACAGCACAACTCATGCAACATTCACAGCCTTGAGGCAGCAGGTGAGTCCGTAGATTGACCAGGAAATATGGCTTCTGGTTCAGATTTGGCTCTCTGAAATTGGGCATCTTCACTGTGGACTTATCTGCAATAACATGGAATGGGAAGTTAGAGGCCCAGAAGGAATCAGAGGGGAATAGTAGGATCATAGATTTAGAACTGTGATGGACCCTAGAAGTCTTCAAGTCCAATCCTTCACCACATCCCCATAATCCTTGGTTCTGCCCATTTGAATTGACCTTTTTGAATTTTCTCCTCTGGAGTAAGATAGCATAGATTTAATGTTATTAGCAGGAGCCTTAAAAGTCATCTACCACAAAAATAAAAAAATAAAAATTTTAAAAAGCAGTCATTTGCCCCCATCCCTTCATCTTTCAGGTAGGAAAACTAAGATCCTGAGAAAGAATATGTTTTTTCCCAGGTTACATAAGTAAATAAGTAGCCCAGCTCAGATTTGAAGTTAGGTGTTCTGATTCCAAATCCAACATTTTCTATTGCACCATAATATCTACCTTCTGTTGATGCATATGTTCACAACCACACTCTTGCATGTGTATTTAATGACTGTACTTATCAAACTATAAAAGGCATTTTTTTCCCGAGAAAATGTATTTCGTCTCCAGGCTCACTCTCTGTTCTCACTCTGACCCAGAGGTGACAATGAGACAGATAAATCAATACTCCCCCTCCCCCATACTCTGACCCACAGAGATTAAATATGTGTCACGTATGAAGAGAGACAGATATATGGTCATTCAAAAGTGGGTGGGTGGTCAGGTGAAGGAATGAGTAGTTTGGTGGGGGAGAGAAAAAGTAATCGAGTGCATAGAGTGCATGAGATGAGTGGGAGAAAAATAGTGAATTAGAATAGGTGGAGAAGTGGTCAGCTACTCCAGGCTGCCACCTTGATGTTAGGATTCTGCTCTGCTCTCAGACTCCCCTTTCCTGTGCACCTTCTTCCAGGTTCTCTCTTGGGTTATGAAACCTACGTACTATCTGATGCAATGGTTAGGGATACAAGAGCCTCAGTTTTTATTTCTGCCTTAATGATAACAATATGTAATTTTGAATGAGTTCTACTACACTCTGGGCCTCTCTTTTGGTTTTGGTTTTGTAAAATGAGGGATGGCCTAGATGGTTTCAGAGATCCCTTCCAGTTCTTATATCCTATGTTTTCAAGTTATGAGAACAATAGACAGACCTTCTGGAGCATATGTCCTCCCATTTATTTCTGAAAATTATTCCTGTCTTCTTCAAGAGTGATTCTCTAGAAACACGTGGCCAGCCAAAGCATAGACCCTCACCTTGTTGCCGGGGAACACTCCAGGGGTCCAGGGTGTCAGAAGGCTCACTGACTCCCACCTCGTTCTTAGCCACAACACGGAAGTAATACTGATGGCCAGGGAGGATGCCAGCAAGAGTGAAACGGTTGGTGTAGATGCGATCCCCGGCCTCCCGCCAGGTGATGTGGGCTGAGGATCGGGTTAGCACAGTGTAATAGAGTGAGCCACCCTGGCCGTCATCTGGAGATGGCTCCCACACTGCTGTCACTGTCCCAGGGACATTCTCCTCCAGCCGGATGGGTCCTGGGGCAGCGGGAGATACTGTAGGAGGAGAGGATCCAGATATAACCTACTGCAGTTATTTATTTTGGGGAGTACATTTGAAATCTTAGACCATTTTTTTCTCTGCTCCTCAGAGAGGGAATACTTGGTCAGGAAAGACAGGTGCATTTTAATATCAACTAAGACCTAGTGATTACCAATCCTAGTTCAGTATGTGATGTATGTGGAAGGAGGTAGGCAGGGAACCACCAATTATCTCAAGGGATTTCTACTCTGTTGGAAAATATCTTTATTAATTCATCTGAATCTTTTAAATAAATGCACTAGTTTTTAAAAGCAATAGAGCTGCCTCCAGTTCTAGAATGCATCTGTATTTTCTTCTTTCAAAATCAGTTCAGGTACTATCTTCTTCAGGAAGTTTTCCCCAAGGTCTCTCCTTATGCTTTACAGCTGAAAGTGTTCTTGACCTCCTCAAATTTCCTTCCCTCTAGCTCTACTTTATTCTATCCTTTGTACCTAGTATTATATGAATCTATTACCACTTTACCACCAGCCTACACAATAAGAAATCAGAGGGCAGAAACCATCTTGTCTCCTATATGCCTGGCACACAGTAGGCATTAATAAATGTCTGTTGTTTATTTATTACTTGATTGTGGCAGCGTGTTGGCTATGTTTCTATGTCAGCTTTCTGGTCTGACTCTTTAATTCCTTTAAAAAAAAAAAGCAAACTAGGTTTGTGTGAATCATTTGGTTATATTCAGTACCACCTACAACTACCCACTGAACAAATTATTATGATGTCAATTATAGAGGTCTATATAGTTCTTAGCCCGCTTGCCCAAGATGACAAATGAAACTATATGAGAGCATTTGAGTAACCTGTCTCTGTCCTCATTCCCCTTGATCAGTCTGCAGTCTCGGACACTGTTGATCACCTTTTTCTTTCTGATACTTTCTTTTCTAGGTTTTAAGGATTGCACTCTCTTATGCTGCTTCTACTTATCAGTCCATTTCTTAGTCTCTTTTCTTGCATCCTCATCCAGATTAGTCCTATTAACCATAGGTGCAGTACAGAAGCCCTTCTCTCTTCTCCCATTATATTGCTTCACTTGGTGATCTTATCAGATCCCATGGATTTAATTACCATCCCTAAACTCTCTGCTGACCTTCAGTCCCTCAAAATTCCAACTGTCTGTAAGATCTCATGAACTAGATGTCCAAAAGACATCTTAAACATAACATTCAAATTTGAAAATTTTTCCAATATTCAAATGGAAAAAAAATTCCCAGTCCCTCTTAAATTAATGCCTTCTCTTCTATATGTTATTTATTTGTACATATTTGTTTTGTATCCTGAAGGGCAAGGAATATTTATTGCCTTTCTTCATATCCCCAGCATGTAGTACTTAATAAATGTACAATTCACAGGAAAGTTTCTAGGGCTGAGGAATAGTGAGGGCTAATCCACAATCCTTCTCTCCCTCCCCTATCCTCATCTCTTATATTTGAGAAATTGGAGGGGAGACCATCTCTCATTACTCAGATAGTATAGAGGGGCCACTCACCAGCTAGGATCTCTATTCCCCTATGATGAAGAGGTACGTATGCTCTGTAGGTACAACTCCAGCCCCACAGTTTGAATCAGTTACTTGACAGTTATTTAGGGGAAAAGGAAGGAGAAGGACTTGCTTTACCTGACACTCGAATGAGAAAACTGTAGGTCACCTCTTTCCCCTGTAGGTTCCTCAGCCTCACGGTGTAGAGGCCACCATCTGAGAGGCTGGCCACAGGAATTAGAAGTTGTGTGAGGCCATCTTTGATGGTGGTGACTGTCCTCTTGGACAGAGGCAGCCCATCTTTCAGCCAAATCACCTCTGGCATGGGAGAAGCCTGTGGACAGTTCCCTTGAATTAGTATCTCAGCTTGACTTTGACTGAATCCCCTCAACAGTTCCTTCTCTGTTCCCTCCCCATCACTGTGCTCAGCTGTGCCCACTGTGCCTTCTGTGGATGCTTCTGGCTCCCTATGTGATCTTGGGCACATTGTCACAAATCCCTTGGAGAGGAGGCAAGGAAGAGGCAAGCAGAAGCATATTGTCCATTTAGAGGCAAGCTTTAAAAGTATCCAGGATAGAAGGGAAGGATAAATCTCTCTACAGAATTACCATACTCATCCATAACCTTATTTTACACACACACACACACACACACACACACACCACACACACACACACTCCTCCAGACTCAGGCCCAGTTCATGCATCAGGGACGTTAGACTGGAAAGAGACCTTAGAATGCTATCCCTTCATTTTACCATCTGGAAAAGTTGCTTGTGTGTTTCAAGAACTAGACACATTTTCCCCAAAATCCATTCTGGCATCTCCATCTCCTGTCCTCATCCTACCATTACTCCACTTTCCCAACCCAATATCAGAATCCCATGCAATGCTAAATAAAGTGGGCTCAGGGATCATTGACTCATTTCAATATCAGTCTAAACCAATTATACCTCCAAAAATTAGATAGATAGATAATGGATGCATGAATGGATGGATACATATAGATATATATGACTCACCTCAAAGAAAACAGGAACTCGGATGGTATCCCCAGACTTGACAGTCACACAGTCTGTGGTGGTGGTATCCATGAGGAACTTGGGACAAACTGGAAAGCAAATAGCTGTGATTATCTCTCTATCACCTCCCTCTTCTTGATGCCCTACCCTCAAACTCTGCTTTAGGATAAGGGGAACCCATGTGACTTTTCCTAACTAGGAACCCAACCTATCATTTTCTTCAGGCTCAATCAATTCAGTCACAGATATCAAAAAACAAGATCCTAAAGCTGGGAAAACTGAGGGTATTTGAGGGCTTAGGAGAGAATAGTGTAAAGAAGGTACAGGGACTGGTGGGAAAATATTGGGATAAGGAGGAGAAAGACTAGGATCAAGGGAGGGAATAGATTGAAAGAGAAATGTTTAGAGAGAGGGGATGGGGAAACAGAAGTAATTGTGTATTCCTACAAAGGATAGATTTCCATGGATATTGGGGACATTATAATCTTTCCTTCAAGTTGTGAGTTCCCCTTAGACATGAGTCCCACCTGACCTGAGTTGAGCTGAGATGAGAGAGTGGGAGGAATCTTCAGATCTGGTAAAGCACCCTCAAGTCAGAGGTTTCTAGTTTGAATTGGAGAAGGTACCACTCCTTCTAGATGACTCCCTGGCATTAACATTTTCTCATGGAAGCCCTATTCACCTCACAGAAAACACCAAGATTCTAAGGTTCAAAAAATGTGTCTAACCCCCTTATTTTATAGATGGGGAAACCACATCCCAAAGAAGTGAAATGATGCTTCCAAAGTCAACTATGTATGTGAAATAATATGAAGCTATTATCTGGGAGGTCAGGAATAACATGTGCCAGTGAAAGTAAGCAAGCATGCACATTGGTGGAGGTTGGAAAATGGAAGGAATGAACCTGAAACTCACCATATGCAGGCATGGCCTGGATGCAGGTGTCCAAAGAAGTGGGCTGACCCTGACCCCCATCATTGACAGCTATTACCCTCAGGAAGTAGTTCTCTTGTGGTCGTAGTCCCTTGATAGTGTAAGTCGTGCCAATCACAGTGCCCATGTGGCAGCGACTCCACTGGAGACTCTCTGAGCTCCTCAGTTCTACTACGTAGCCCTGGACTTCATCCCCAGCCTGGGGGTCTGGTTTGGCCCAGTTCAGTTTGATGCTGGTGTGGGATGTATCAGTTACTTGGAGATCCCGAACAGGGCCAGGGGGTTCTGGAAGGATACAACAGGAACATCAGCCTCTAGGGATGAAAATTGTGTCACTCCCTTCCAGGGAAAGAATATTAGGTTTGTTTTTATAATTTAAGAGAATTTAAGATCCCTATAGGAAATCAAAAATTCTCCATTGACTATTTTATGCTCTAGAGAACTACATGGCTAGAACAATCTCCCTCCTCCATTCTATTATGTGATCATCAGGCCTCGGGGTACCATCCAATTCCTTTTCCTCTGAGATTTGTCTTCCTTGTGTAAGGGAGATCAAAGCTGGGATTAGGAAGTAAGGACCCCAATTAAATGAACAATTTGCTTCATCATTGCAAAGGAAACCTCCTTCAAGCTGAATTCACTCTTTCTCCAACCTGGTAGTACAGCCTCTTGGAGTCCTTCTATAGTCACTATAGATTTCAGTTGACTTCTCATTATTTTCTAAACTTCCTGGGAGAACACTGTATACAGTAACAGCAAGAGCATAATCAGCTAAAAGAATTAGTCTGATCAATACCTCAATGTATTCCAAGGACTCGGGATAAAAAAAAAAATGTCCACTTGGAGAGAGAGCACTGATGGTCTCTGAGTGAAGATCTAGTCTACTAATGAGTGAAGGTCTAGTCACCTAGTCAATAGTGTGACTCTCAGGGTTTCTGGTCAAAGATGAAAGAGGAGCTTCTTTGCCTCAATTGCTACCTACCCTTAATCATAGAATATGTATGGCCTCAGTCAAACTGAGTCCTGTTGAAAATCTTAGCTTAAAAAGGCCAAGGTTGCATCCAAGGCCATCTCCAGTCATCCTGATCTATATCTGGCCACTGGATCCAGATAATTCTGGAGGGGAAAGTGAGGCAGGTGACCTTGCCCAGGCCTCCCTCACTCAAATCTAATTCATATGCTTGTCATGGTACCTCCCTGATATCATGGCCCTTTTCGAGAACAAAGGACAAACAACAACAAAGATAGTATTTCTTGCCTTCTCAATGGGTAGGAAAGGGGATGGATGAAAGGAGAGAATTTCAACTGAAAATAAAATGTTTCCAAAAAAATTTTAATTAAACTTTCTGGAGACAGGGTCAGTCTTCACGAGATCCTGAGTCCTAGTTGTCCAGGTCCGGACAACTTCCCAACTATTGCTTAGAATTCATATTGACAACCATGTGTGGCAATCCAGTTTTTCTTTAGTCCACATACTAAATGCCTATTTCAGAGCCAAGCCCTCAGTGGCTTTATTCAAATGTACTAAGAGAGCTACAATCCTGGATACTGTATCAATATGGGCTCTTCTTCATTTCTCTCACCACTACTCCAATATCTATGTATCTAGTGAAGACTTAGAAACTTGTTAAATTTATGTTAGATATTTGCAAGGAATATGCAAGAAAGTGTATCTTTCTTTGCTTGCATATTCACCTTCATGTTTTGGAGATGTTGGAATGGTGATTTTATTCAGGTAGGGAAACTCCCAATGTAGAAGCTCTGTAGTCCTTTGGACTACAGAGATCATGGGCAATAGTGGACTATAGTCCAAACAAAACCTCCTGGGGATGAGATCATTGAGTCCATTCCCTCCATTTTTTAATGATGAAGAAATAATATTATATGAAGATTTAAGAAGGCTTGGGTATATAGTAAAACATGGATAATAATAAAGTATATATATCTATATAAAATATGCACATATATATAAAATAAGGTATATATCCATATAATAAAGGCTATATATATGTGTGTGTGTGTGTGTGTGTGTGTGTGTGTGTGTGTGTGTGTATAACAAAGTATGGATATACAATTAACAGCCCTGAAGTCAGGAGTACCTGAGTTCAAATCTGGCCAGAGCGGTGCCTCTATACATTGCAATCTTAGGCACTGTGATTTGTCTATGCAGAATGCGTCAGAGGCGAGACCAGAACTAAAATCCTCATGACTCCCAATATTAACTATCTAATTATGCCATTGTGCTTGTTGCCTTTAACCTAGTGGTGTTTAATAACATTTACTGAACTGAATGTCTGAAATTGCTTTTCTCCTCCCTTCCACACTCTGCCTCTCCAAAGTGTCAAATTCAGACAACACCAAATAAATAAATGGATTGATTCATTAGTATATTACCAGATAAATAAATAGATAAATAAAAAAGGAATGGATGAATAAATAAATGAATAAATGGGCAAAAGTATATAGATATAGATATATATTATGGAATATCTTTCTCTGTGGATCATTCTTTCATTTCATTCATTCACTCAGTGAGTAAATTCAGACATTTGTTCCTATTCTAATCTGCATGGGGTTTCCTAGAAGACAGAAAGACAAATAAGTAATTGCCCCACAGCTTCTTGACATCCAATAAATTTAACAAAAACTTATCAGAAATGTGCCTCTCTGCTGCTGGGTGAGTATACAATCTCCCTCTGCATCTCACCAGATACAGTTAATTTCCTTCCCATAGTGAGTGACCATTTACAAAACTGGACAAGCTGCCCATCTGACTGGACAGGATTAGGAGCCTGTCCTGTGTAGAGGCTGGTAGCAGGGGGAATTGAATAGGAGGACCTTCTAGTCTGAGGAGTCTATACTGTTCCTGTTCTCTATTTAAGGGACTCTTTATGCTCCATCCATATGCTGAATCACTAAGAACATGTTGCTCCTGACCTTTGGACTTCCTGTCTTTTCCTGAATTTTGATTTTCCTATACTATCCAATCTTTGACTTCTCATTTTTAACCCATTGCTCCCAGAGCTGCCTTCCTAGGATTGACATCTCCACTTACTCATAGGGTCTCGAGCAAAAACCGCATCTGATGGAGGTCCAGGCTCACCAGGACCAGATGCCCCCACAGCAGTCACTCGGAACTCATATTGACAGCCCTGAAGCACATCCGTTACCGTCCATTTCCTCTCTGTGAATATCCGCAAGTTCCGTTAGTCCCAGAAATACAGCAGCCAGGCTGAGCTTCAATCCCCTAGAAAGCCTTCTAGGTAGGTATCCTACTATCTCCCCCATCCATTTCATTATGACTGGCTAAACCCATAGCAAGATCCTCATGATGAGCAGAGTCCTTTGGACTACAGAGATCATGGGCAATAGTGGACTATAGTCTAAACAAAGTCTCCTGGGGGTGAGATCATTGAGTCCAGTCCCTCCATTTTTTAATGATGAAGAAATAAGTATTATATGAAGATTTAAGAAGATTTAGGTATATAGTAAAGTATGGATAATAATAAAGTATATGTATATGTATATAAAGTATGTACATATATATAATAAAATATATATACATATAATCGACTGTATATAATAAAGTATATGTGTGTGTGTGTGTGTGTGTATATATATATATATATATGTATATATATATATATATATATGGAATAAAGTATGGATATACAATTAATAGTCCTGAAGTCAGGAGTATCTGAGTTCAAATCTGGCCTCAGACATTTAACACTTCCTAGCTGTGTGACCTTGGACAAGTCACTTAACTCTAATTGCCTCAGGAAAAAAAATAAATATGGATATATGTATGTTTAAAAGTATATATTTATAATTATGTATATACAAATTTATGTACAAATGTACATAAAATAATGTGCATGTGTATATGTATATGTATGTTTATATATATTGTGCTGTATATGTATATGTATGTGTGTATATATTATATATATGAGAAGGAAATGACAAATTACTTTAGTATCTTTGCCAAGAAAATCTCATAAAAAGTCTGAAAAAGAGTCAGACTTATGTTAGACAACAACTCTATATGTTTGTATACATATATATAATAAGATTTTGCATGTATAAAATAAAGTATTTTATCTCTTGAGCTCTTTATACGTTCTTTCTTTCTCTCATACTCCTATAAAGATAGTAGAGAAAAAGAAATTCCCTCCATTTTATGAATAAGGGAACTGAGGCTCAAAAACTGTAATTTACTCAAGGTCCCACATATTCCACAATTTAGATTTGAAGTCTAGCTCCTCCACTGTTTAGCTATGTGAAGGTGAACAAATATATCTTCCCTTGTATGGGCCTCTGTTTCTCTCTGTGTAAAATGAACAAGTTAGAGTAGATAACCTCTAAGATCCATTTTCATTCTAAAATACTAAAATTTTTTTTATTAAATCATGATGACCTAAGTGGAAAACAACACTCAGTAAGACTGAGAAAGTGGGAGGTTAAGGAATGTGGTTTTGTTAAATTCTTAAGAATTGCATTGGTCTAGGCTAGGATCCCCAGAGTTGAAAATAGGAAAGAAAGCAAAATATTGCCTTGCTTATTGGCACCTTAATTGGGCACAGGGACTTGGCTTCCTAGTGCTTCCCATTCTTCTCTACCACCTTAACCCAACCATCTCCATATTCCATTGCTCACCAGAAACAGGCCGATCATTGATAACTGTCCATGTTTTGCTTCCTTTCTTCCTCTTCTCAATCAAGTAGCCAAGTTGGTGAGCACCACCTGGGCCCTGGGGTGCTGTCCAGGCCAGGGTGATACCCTGGCTGGTAGCAGATGTAATGGTTGGAGCTGAAGGGGGTCTAGGACGAGCTACGAGAAACGTCAAGGGACAATACAAAAGTATATTAGGGTCAGACTACTCAAGAAAGCACAGAAGGAATATTGACATTGCTTGATAGCTTTTCTAGGAAAGAGAGAATATGGCACCATGTCCAGTATTCTGTGGGGAGACCACCCTACCCTGGATGGAACAGAGAGGGATCAGTAGCCTAATGTGCTCCCTGATATCTTTGAACCTCCAGCAAGTTTTCTTGACTGCTGCAGAATAAAATCCCCGGGTCAGTGAAGATTGGCTGGAGGTTGGAGTCTGGTGTTTCCCAAACTGAGGCACCAACAATGAAGGCAACCTATTCAGAGTTTCTCTTCCATCCCAGAGCCAAGGACCAGGTAATCACCTCCTACCTGTTCCGCGTGTAATTTCATCCACACAGGAAGTGTCTGGCAAAGTAGCTGCTATCAGTGCAGGCTGTTGACTGTTTTGTAACTACAATCTTAAAGAGCTGCCTGTAGCAGTAGGGTGCTAAGTGACTTGGTTACACTCATGGATCTGGATCTGGAATCCTCTCAAAGAACAGAACATGTGGAAGGAGATTAAGTGATAAATGATTTCACTAGAATGACACAAGTTATTATAGGTGGGATCAAAGGGTCACAAATTCATTGATTTAGAGATAGGATGGGCCTTGGAGTTGCTCTGACACCAAAAAAAATCTAGTTGAGAGATAAATGAAGGGTAGAGAAGAGGTTATCGTGGCCCCTACTATGGCAAACACCTCCCCAAATTGTCTGGTCAGATCCTTTGCCTCAGAATCTCAAGGGCACTAATGAACCTCTCCCAGGGGAAGCTGCAGTTCCCAACAGCCCTGGCTTGGTCCTGGCTGGTTTCCTCCATGACCCTCCCACTCACCTTCAGAGGCCACCAGCAGCTCCTCTGACACTAGAGCTTCTCCGGAACCCTCTGAGGTCACGGCCCGTACTCGGAAGGTATACTTCTTTCCTTGTTCCACTCGGGTATCAGAGAAGGTGGTGACATTTCCAGGGGTTTCACCAAGCTTCAGCCAGGTGGTCCTACCAGTCTGCTGCCTTTCTACCACATAGGTCAGCACAGTTCGGCCTCCATCATCCCTCGGAGGCTGCCAGCTCAGGTTGATGCCCGCCCCCCGACAGTACTGGACCTTCAGAGGGCCTTGTGGGTGCTGAGGCTTGTCTGAGGGCCAAAGGGAACAGGAGTGGTTAAGTGTGTGTGTGTGAGTGTGTCTGGAGGAGGCTTTACCTGGGGAGGGGGGTCTTTTCCCCTGCAGTAAATAAGCTAGCAATGACTTCACTACAACTTTCCTTCTAGAATTAGACCACCCAGCAGACACTAGTGATGGCTGGTGGGGTCATAAGCATTTTTCATAGAATTTAGAGCTACAAGGAATTATTTATTTATTTATTTAGATTAAAACTTCCTCATTTAGAGGTAAGGGAAATTGAGCTTCAAAGAGCATCAAACAATTCATCCAGCATCACAAAGGTAGGAAGTAGTCCAGGTGGGCTTTGAATTCAGGGACTTTGACTCAGAATACAGAATTCCTCCATTACCTCCAGCTTTGGGAGATAGCAAAGTGCTAAATGTAAGTCTGCTGGGTTGCTAGCAAGGCAAGAAAGTCTCTGCAACCCTTCCCAGGGGCTTCTCTGCCACGCATGGTAGGGATCTGCCTGTTCTGGCCCAAGAATTGCCATCCTTACTTCTATCTTTGGGCCCTGCTGCATCATTGGCTACAGCTATACCCACATGAGCTGGGTACAGAGTACCCAGGACTCTACCCATCCTTCTTCTAGGATAGGTCAAGCTAACCAGGAGAGAGCAGGAAAGTCCCCTGAGAGGAAACAACAGAAACCAGTTTGGGGATGGGAGAAAAGGTAAAGTTTGGACAATAAAATGAATGAAACCCAAGAAACATTCATTCATAGGATCTGGAGCTGCAAAGAACTTTAGAAATCATTCACAGGGTGGGATTTGAACTTAAATCCTGTCACTTCAAATGGGACAATGTCTATCCCCACGATAAGCCCCACAATAGGGTCTAGCATCCCCTCTCTCTGACTAAGACCAACCCAAGGCCTCCTACACAATCCCTGGGGAACCCTGGCCAGAAGGGAAAGCTAGGTAGGGCACCTATGACCTCCAGGGTGAGTTGAGCCTCCACTGAGCCCCCTGCATTCTTCAGTTTCACACTGTACTGCCCACTGTCCTTGCGACTGGCACTGGGGAGGCACAGGCGGGTGAAGTTGTCCCCCTGCTCCAGCTGGGCTCCCTTGTTGCCTCCCTCCATTTCTGTCCCATTCTTCCTCCAGGCAACTTGAACAGGGGTTTCTCCTGAAAATGGGATTTTCACGCTGACAGTCTTCCCTGCCTTGACCACCAATGGTTCCTTCAATTTCTCCAGCATATCCTGGGCGATGGTTGGGGGTTCTAAACAAAATGGGAAAAGGGATTAATTCAGAAATAAGGCTAGGCTCTGGGCACAGCTCTGAGCAGAGAAATAAGCCCCAGCAATAAGTGGGTAGTGTTCTGTCTCACAGGGTAGCTGTGAGCTAAGCTTTTTGCAGACTCTAAAGTACTATGTAAATGCAGGTTATGGTTGTGGAGGCTGTTGTATTATGGAAGAAAAGGGAGAGCAGGAGCTCTAGGATGGGGGTTAGGGGAAGACAATCAAAAAGACCGTCACAGTCAGCAGAGGCCCTCTTATTCTTGAGGAACAAGAGGGACAAATAAATGGGCTTTGGCATCAGTATGAAGTATTAAAGCCAGAAGGAAGAATATGAGGAAATAGAATGGAGGAAATTAAGAAATGGTTTGATAACAGGAGTTAAAGTTGGAAGGGAATTTAGGGACTCATCTAGGGAAACTCATACATTTTACAGAGAGAGAAACTGAATCTTTACTAGAAGAATCTTTTCAAGCTGAACAAGGGTTTGATTCTATTCTATAAAAGGTTCAGAACACTTAAAATGTCCAAATACTTGTGATAAAAGGCCCAAATGTTTGATACTATTTTAAAGGTTTAGAGTGTTTAAAATGGTCTATGGACTCAAGTTTTTGTGATAAAAGGCCCATATTTGATATTATTCTAAAGGTTTAGAATGTTTAAAATGGTTTTTGGGTCCACGTTTTTGTGATAAAAGGCCCAAATATTTGATGATATTCTAAAGTTTTAAAATGTTTAAGATGGTCTAAGGACCCAAATATTTGTAACAACTACCTCAATAACAAAGGCTTTGAATGAGAGAAGTCTAGATTTGAGTTTAAGACTTGGACAGAGTCATTGAGCAACTAGATAGAGAGAGACTTGGGGGAGGCCTCTGAGATGATCCATTCTGGTGGTGTGCTGGAACCTGCTCTTATTGGCTAGCTGAGGGTTAAGCTCTCACTGTTAAGCATTTACACTTCAGTAATCTACAAATCAGGGCTTTGATTCATTGTTGTTGGTTGTCTAGACTTAAAAAAATATGGAGAAAATGTTAGTGATGCAGATTAAACTAAAATGTGTCATGGGTAGATGATTTTTTGGAGATCCAGTTGTTAAACATTTACCAGCACACACTGATAGTTCAATAAAGTCCTCCCCCTTCCCTCCCTCCCTCCATTCCCAGCTTCCATTTCACAGATCAGGAAACTGAGACCAAGAAAAATGAAGTGCTTTGCCCAAGATTACAAGAATGGTGACACTCAGGATTCAAACCCGAGTTCTCTGATTCCAAAGCCTTTCCATGGCTCAATAGTTGACTCACTTATTCATGCAGTAGAATAGAATAATAAGGGAAATAATCAAAACAAGCAGATAATCCAAATATTACAGAAGTTAACTTATGTTTACATATAATTTACACATGTATAATGCATTATTTAAATATATATAAATGTATATTTGCATATATTTACTTCCATACGTCATAGGATTTGAGGGTTGGCAGGAGATGGTCAGAGATTTTCCCTGCTGTTTCTTCTATTCAGTTCAGAATAATTCTACAAGAAATCTGTAAGATTTTCCATTATCTGGGCTCATATGGGGAGCTACCGAAGGAAGGCAGCAAGGAGAAGTTGAGAACAGATTAGGGGTTACCTATAGATATTAACACCAGCCAAAAGTAATCCATTGTTAAGGTCAACCAAAATGGGCTCATCTGAGTTTTTTGTTTGTTTTTGCTTTTTAGTCTGGAAGCAGCCTGGATGTGGATAAGGGAATGGGGGTGGGGCCTCACCTCGGATGCTCAGAGTAGCCTCACTCATGTGATCCCCGGCTACAAACATGTATTTTCCAGCCTGGGCCTCCTGCACTTGGGGTATTCGGAGTCTGTAATTGGGGCCGTCTTGCTCAAAGATGACCCCATCTTGGGCAGTGAGCTGGTAGCAAGAACCACAGTAGGAAAAAATGACACTGCATCTGCTCCCCACCACCCTCCCCTAGTTGGCCAACAGCTGCCCCAGCTACAAATGTATGAGGGAATGGAGCTCCCTTCCTTGCCTGGAATGTAAATCAATTAATACAATTAAAATACCATTTAAAATGTACTCAGGAAGCTGGGTCCAAGGTAAAGAAACTTTACAGATCATCTAATCTAACATCCTCAGAGAGGTCTCAAGAGAGAAAAAGAATTTGCTCAAGATCCTGCAGTTAATGGCAGGGCTGACACTAGAACCCAGGTTTACTACTCTCACACCATTGCTTCTTGTAAGGTGAAATTGTCTTTTCTTCCCCAATCTTTTTTGAGGTACAAGGGGAGGGGTACCTTCGCTCCATCCTTGAACCAGGCACCAGTTACCAGGTCTCCGGTCAGGGTACAAGAGAGCACAGCTTCTTCCCCTTTCTGGGCTTCCGTGTCAGCTAGGCCTTGGGAAAAGTGACCTGATGGTCCTAGATAGACAAGGGAAGGTCCTGAGTCACAGAACAAGAGCCAGACACAAAGCCGGACAGAGCGTTCCCCATAACCCAGATCCATTTCCCAGTTTCTATGTCTAATATCTGGAAGACTGGTTACACTCCCTGCTATGAACATCTGAAGGGTTCTGGTGACAATGCCAGCAGCAAAGACCATGGGGAAGAAACCAAATGGCCAGTTTTTTAGGTTAAGGGACACTGGAGGTAAGAGGAAGGAACTTTAGTTAAATTAATAAAAGACAATGAGATGCAGAATAACCCATAAATTGGGGGAGGGAGGCAGGTTGTCATCAAATGGCTTAGGTGACAGAGGATTGGAACACATTCATCTCAAAGATTAAATTAAGACACTTTAGAGTCAGGATCCCATCTGTGTGAGGGACAAGAGGACCAGGGAAGAGTCTCCCCTATATTTGAAAAATCAATTTATTTGATCCCTGAGAATGAAGGGGTAGACTAGAACTCCTCCCACCTGAACTGGACTCAACATCCTGATTCCCAGTAACCCAAAAGATTTCTCCCAGAAGTCAACCTCCACCCCTATGGGTGGCCAGCTGGTAAATACTTACCTTGGGCTTCCTCAAAGAAATTGCCTATGCCTTGCTTGTTTCTGTATCTTGACCTTTGGGAAGTTGAAATTCTGTCCATACCATCTTTCCTGTTGCCCTCATGGCCCATGGGATCCCTGTTCCAGTCTCCTCTCTGAGGTTCTCCTGGCAGCCTTGTGCTCTCGGTTCCATATCTTGATCCCCAAACCCTTCCTTCCCCAGACTTCAATCTGTCTGAAATTCCTCTCCTAGCTTCTGATCCAGTCTCTGACCTATTCCATCCCTGCTCCTCTGATCCATCAACAACCTTGTCTTCCTTCCTAGTCTTCCTTCCCCAGGTAGAGGGGGAGGTCTCTCTTCCCTTTCTCCTTCCATAACTCTCTGGGGATCCCAGATCTTCTGACCTAATATTTTTGCCATCCAGACACTCCAGATCTTCCCTGGCTCCTGATGGACCTTTGCCATCCAATCCTACTCCTATGCCTAACATGGACCCTGGCTTCCTGCTCCCCCCTGACTCATCCCCATAGTTTTTCCTTCCATCTTGCCCTTTCAGAATTCCATCCATTCCTGACTGCTGCACTCCATTAGCAAAGTGATCTCTCCATTGACTAGAATTCATTCCTCCCAGCACACCTGAGTCCTTTGACACTCCAGAGGTTTCCCTTCTGCCATCCAGGATCCTGCTTCATCCTGTCCGCCAACCCCTGCTTGGCCTGGCACAAACTTCCTACCATCACAGGAATCATAACCCCCTGCTCCATTCAGAACACCCTGGATCCCATTAATGGTGGTATTTTTTGCTTCGGGGGTACCCTGTGCCTCTGAGTCATGGTGACTGTTCTTGGCACTTATTCCACCATGGCCTGGCCCTAGGCTTTTCTTGCCACCTGTCTGAGTATCTCCTATCCCTTGGCTTCCTGTCCTAGTATAAATGTTCTCTTCTCCCTGCCTGGAGTATGTATCCTGACCCCAGACTGAAATATTTGAGTTCCCTGATCCTTTCCCTGTCCCTGGGCCACCCAGTGAAGTCCCATTTCCCTGATATTCCAATCCTCCTTGGCCATCAGCTCTGTCCCCATGCTCTCCTCTCAAGCTTCCTTTAGTAGTGGTATTTTTCCCAAGCTCAGTAGCTAGAGCAGCAGCTCTATTCACAGGTAGTCCCTCCTTGTCAAGGAATTCTCTGTTACCTGGATACCCCTGGAGACCCTGCTTATCCTGCCCTCTTCCAGTTCCCATTCTCCCTCCTGCATAGCATAGGTCTCCTAATTCCCCTGGGCCTCCAGAGCCATCTCTGGAACCTGGTTGACCAGGAAGGAAGTTCCTCCCATCCCAAGATTCCATCAACCCAGAGACCCCAGACCTAGATACTGCCTCTACTCCAGACCCTATTCTTCCAGGAATCCCAGAGCCACTCCAGTAACCATAACCTGCTCCATTCATGGATTCCATTACTTTGCCTCCTATTGAATCATCCATATAACCTGCTCCAACCCCAGACTGCCCTGGACCCCTGCCCTGCCAAAGCTCTATTTCCCCTTGTCCTTGGGACTTGTCCCCATATTCTAGGCTATCTAATGACTCCAATGGTCCAGAACTCCCTGGGCCACCACCATAATTCCCCTCAGTACCAGACCCCATACTCCTTGAATCATTTAAATCACTTCTATGACTTCCCTTTGCTGATAATCCCATTCTTTCATGATCACCTATATCATCTATATAACCTTGAGCTCTTGTTCCCATTACCCAAGAACTCCCTAAAATACCCTTATCACCTGTTTCACCACTTGACTCCTTTCCTCCAGGACTCCTTAAACCACTTCTATTATCTGCTTCATCTTCCAACCCCATTTTCCCAGGACCTTCTAAACCTTCTCTATAACCTCCTTTATACTTTGATCCCTGAGCCTCTTGACCTCTTGACTTATCATCATACCTTTCTTTGCCTCTAGTCTCAGGAAGTGCTAAAATTCCTGTCCTATCTCTTGAGCCCTGTCCTGACCCACAAAGTCCTAGGCTTTCAGGACCCATGCCATCTTCAGATGACATGACTTTGGAGCTCCTGGAATCATCCCAATAACTAGTTCCCACTTCAGGATCCATAGCATGAGGGCCTCTAAACCCATCTCCACAGTTCACACTGCCCCCAGGTCTTTGTGGCTTTTGTCCTATTGAATCTTCCCTAGACCCTGATCCTGAAACAAGCTCCATTGATTCTGGATTCTCAGACCTATGCCCATAAACTGCTTTCTCCCCAGTTTTCAAAGCCTGGGAGTCTCCAAATCCTTCACCATAATCATCCCCACCCCAAGACTTCATTCCTTCTGTGCCTCCTGATCTATTTCCAACACATCCTTCCTCTTTAGACCCAACTGTCCCAAGAACTCCAGGACCAAATCTACCAATAGAACCTATAGTCCCTGGACTTCCTCTCTCATCCCTCAAACCACCCTTTCCCCAGAATCCCACTGCCCCTTGATTTTGGGATCTATCTCCATATCCTATTTCATCCTCTGGTCCTGTTATATCTGAGCCCCTTGAATTATTCCTGAAACTATCACCTTTTCCAAACATCATTCCCTGAGAAACTCTTACGCCATTTTTATATCCTCCCCCAAAACCAGATCCCATTCCTCTAGGATCCTCTAAATCACCCAAATAACCTCCCTTACCCTCTGACATCATTCCCTCAGGACACCCTGAAATACCTTCATCACTTCTCTCAACATCTGACCATATTTCCCCAGAATCTCTTAAGCCACTTCCATAACTTCCCTTACCTTCTGCCCCAATTCTCCCAAGATTCCTCAAGCTATCCTCATATCTATCTTCAAGTCCTGATCCTATTCCCCCGGGACCCCTAAAACTATCTCCATAGCCTCTCTTCCCCCCTGTTCCTATTCTGCTAGGATGCTCTGAACCACCTCCATAATTCCCCTCAACCTCTGAATTTATTCTTCCTGAATTCCCTATGCCACTTCCATAACCTCCCTTACTCTTTGTCCCCATTCTCATAGAACTCCCCAAGCCATCCTCATATCCATCTTCAACTCCTGATCCTATTCCCCCATATCCCTTTAAGCTATCCCCATAGTCTCCCTTGCTTCCTGTCCCTGTCCCTCCAGGATATTTTGAACCATCTCCATAATCTCCTTCAATCTCTGACTTTATTCTTTCAGAATTTCCTAAACAACTTTCATAAATTCTATCACTCTCAGACTCCATTTTCCTGGGATCCTCTAAGCTATCCTTATGTCCTCTCTCAATTCCTATCCCAATTCCTTTAGGACTCCTTAAGCTACTCTCATAGCCTCCCTTACCCCCTGACCCTATTCCCCTAGGACCCGTTAAGCAATTCCCATAATCTACCTCACCCTCTGACCCCATTCCTGAACCTAAACTACCTCTATAACCTTCCTTACCTCTTAACCACATTTCACCATGGCCCCCAGGGCCCACTTTTAAATTTCCCTTTCCCCCAGGACCCCTTGAGCTACTTCCATAGCCTCCTTTACCCCCTAATCCCATTCTCCCAGGATCCCCTGACCCACTGCTATAGCCTCTCTCATTCCCTGATCCCATCAGACCTCCTGAGTCACCTCTATAACCTCCCTCACTCCAAGACTCCAAACCCCCAGGACCTTCTAAACCACTCTTATAATTATACTCATCCACTAATCCCACTCCCCCAGAATCTGCTAAACCAAAGCTATAACCTCCCTTCTTCTCTGATCCTCTTCCTCCAGAATCCCCCCAATCATTCCCATAACCTTCTAAATCCCCACTGGAAATCCCTTCATCCCTTGGCCCCATTCTCCTAAGACTCCCTAAATAATATCTATTATTTTCCATATTCCCTGATTCCATTCCCCCGGGACTCTCTAAGCCACCTGTATAACCACCTTCAGTGCCAGGCCCCTTCCTTCTTCTATCCCCTGAGTCATCTTTTAAACTGGCTCCATAGTTAGACCTCATTCTCTCTGAACCCTTTAAACCATCCCTATTATCTCTCTCACTTCCCAGGTCTCCTAAGCCATCCCTACCTTTTATCCTGTGGTCTCTGGGCCCATCTCCATAATCAGTCCCACTCCTGGACCTCATCAATTCACCTGCCTTGGCACCAATCCCTTCCTCTCCCCCTTGCCCAGATCCTATTATTCTCAAGGGCTCTAGGCCATCTTTAGATCCAATTTTTCTGAGATTGAAATTTTTGTCATCCCTGGAGCTCATCATGCCTTTAGACTCTACTCCATCATCTCCATACCCCTCTCCTCTTTGGCTTGCTGGCCAGTCTTGGAGATAACCTAGATCTTTGGAACTTTCTCCCAATGGCCTCCCAACCAAAGACTTTGTTGTGTACTGATTATCTCTAGAACCCAAACCTCTTCCTTTAAGTTCCTGCAAGCCACTTGCACTATCTCCAGTTCCCTTCTCTCCATCAGATCCTGAAGCCCAAAGACCACCTTTAAATCCTGTTCTAACCATAGATTCCTTCCCAAGAGACTCTCTCTCCCCTGAGCAAGACTCATTGCCTGCTTTTTCTAGTGACACATCAGCTTCCTCCCCCAAACCCTTTTGTCCTAAGAATGAATTCTTTCCAGGAGATAAGCTCTGAGCCTGGAAGTCTCTTAGTTTGTCTCCATTGCCTTTATCCCAACCTAGAGAACCCCATGTCTCAGGACCTCCAGCCCTACCACTCTCATCACTTTGGCCAATCCCCTGGTCATGTTTCTCTCCTCCAACGCAAAGAGACCTATACTGTCCCATTTTAGAGTCAGAGTCATTTCTATCTCCCAACTTCAAATTATCATCAGCCTCTGAACTCATTCCCAGCTTCCTTCCTTTTTCCCAAGACCCTGCTGGACTGGTCTGAGAAGTAGACAAGCTACTCTCTCCTGTCCCAGGCCCCCACTGGGCATTCCCTCTCTTTCCCTGGCTATAATTTCCCAGCTGCCCTCCACTATTCCCCCTATCCTCCTTTCCTTCCAAGTTATTTCCCCATCCTCTGCCCTGAAAGCTTTCAGAACCTGCCTCCCAAATCTCTCCTGCCTCCCCTTGACCACTGCCTTGCTGTTGTCCTATCATGAAGTCCATTCCACTTTCCCAAACATCTCCCTGTAGCCCATGTCTCCCTGGGAAGTTTTCCCCCTGCCCACCCACTCTAGGAAGCTGGTTTCCTTCAATGGAGTTGTCTCTACTTCCCTTTGCTTTATAAAATCCCTTCTGACTCTCTATCCCTTTATCCAGGTCCCAGGCTAAGTCAGAATTTCCTTCTTTGTCCATGGGGAAATCATTATGTCCTCTGGGACCACCTGTGATATGACCATCATCCTTGACAGATCCCCCCAGGTAACTCCAATCTCCTGGTTTCATTTCCTTTCTGAATTTCCCTGAATCGCGCATGTCCGAAAACTGGGATTCTTCATCTTGAAGTCTATTTCTTCCATTGTTGCCACCATCATCTGTTTTTCCCTCTCTTGAAGGCAGGAAACCTTTGTCCTTCTCACCTTCCAGGAGGCAGTTGTTGGGTAGAACATCAAAGCCATATTTGTACAAGGAAAAAAAAAGACCCAAATGCCCATTATATAAATCCATAAGTTTCCCACTTCCAACAAGCCACCCATCCCACTGTATCAGAGAGATTACATAATATTGGAGCTGGAAAAGACCTTTGAGGTCATGTTGTCCAAGCCATATCCAAATAGAAATTCCCTCTACAACATTTCTGACAAGTAGCCACTCTGTTTCCACTGAAAATTGCCAGTAAAAGAGTTATTCCATTGGGGAGATGATTTCCATTATTTGGAAGCTCTTCCTTACATAGAACTTAAGTTTATCTATAACTTCCACCTATTCTTTATCCTGTGGGGACAAGCAGAACAGGTCTTTTCTTGAGCAAGAAGACCCAGTTTAGGATCATCAGTGACTATTGCAGTACTCAGCAATTATAAATACTTGTTGATTGATTCTAAACTTCTCAGTGGCACTCCCATTGAAGAACAAAAACCAAACCCCCTTTAACATCTTGAAAAGACTCCATTTCCCTAATTAAAAAGGCAATCTGAATATGAGAGATCCTACCCCAGTAACTCCTATCTGTTCATGGTCCTATCCTCCCTTTCTAGACCTAAATTGGAATCTCTCTAAAGGCAAATAAGATGTCAATCAGTCTGTGTGACCCAGTTTTGATAGTCTTACCTTCTACCACCAACCAAGCGCTAGAAGAATGGAGGCCAGTGCCAAGAGAGTAAAGGCCCATGTCTGAATGCCGGGCCCCTCTCACCACCAGCCGGTGGGTCAGGCCATCAGGAGACACAGACACCTCATATTTGTCACTGGGCCGGAGGGGTCGGTGTTGAAACTGCCAGAAGGCATGTGGACAGGGATTGGAGAGGGTGCATTCAAATACAGCATCTTCCTGAACCTCACATCGAGTTTCAGCCAAGGGATTCACAACCCTGGCAGGGATGGCTGCCAAAGAAGTAAGACAGGATAAGTAGGAGTTTGAGATAAATCCTCAGATTGTACATATGTTTCAAAGAAAAGTCTCCCTCCTTCCCCACTTGCAATCCTCTACTTCCCATTCTTGTGACTCTATAGTAACTTTTTTGTTGCCAGAAAGGCTACACAATTGATGTGAGACTTTGGATAAATAATTTAATTTATCCAGGACTCAGTTTTCTCATCTATAAAATGAAGGGATTGAGTTTGAAAAGTCCTTCCAGCTCTAATATACTATGATTCTATACACAGGGCTATATCCTGATCACTTTGGATGACTTCAATTCTCTCTTCCCCTGCTCAGCCTTCAGTATCCTCAAAGGTATTCAAATCCACCTCATCAGTTCTTCCCATTCCCACCCTCTCAAGCCTCTCCTAAGATATACTTATACCCAGTCCAATTTAGAGATGGAGACACGACTCAATGAAATAAATAAGTAGGAAAACCATCTCAAATCATGTAATAACTTGTGTAAAGGAAGGCAACAGGAGAGGTAAGTTGTGACCAAGGCACAGGGAGTAAGGGGAGAGTAAGGGGTAAGTTTGGTATTAAAAGAAAAGCCAAGAAATCATAGGAATCAGAAGCAATGAGATGTGCACTGTGGAGGCAAAGACAGGAAGTAAACTAATAAAGGGCTTTTGAATGGAATTCATGTTAAGGAGTTTAGATTTGAAGCAAAAAACAATTGACTTCTATATCCTCCTAAGCGGCACATAAGCCTAATTTGCCTTTAATTACAAGTGCTCAGAATCCTAAAGTCTGAGGACCCAGAATCTCCCAGGGACATGAGGAAGTTTGGAAAGTGGAAGAAGCTACATCTTCTTATACATTGACCAGAGACCTAGAGTTGATGTCTGATTCAAAAAAGGAGCCAAGATATTAGTGCTCTCTTTCTTTCGCTCCACAAACAAATGGTCAGAGAAGAGGGATTTGGTAGGAAAGACATAATTTTTTACTTCATGTGAAAAGTTTTAGAGAAAGAATTAGGCTAGAGAGTAGAATGTCTGTGTTCTAGTCCTAGCTCTTCATCTTAACCAGAGATATAACCTGCAAAATGAGATTTCATTTATTTCTGTATAACAGTACAGCTTCTGTTCAGCTCTGGGTGGAAACAGACCCTTGTCATATAGGATTTTAATCAATGGCAATTTAACAGTTTCATATGTGTATGTCACTTCTCCACAGTGAAAATATAAATTCTCTAAAGGCAGATTTTGTCGAAGATATTTATTGTCCTAGCTTTCATAGGGCTGGGTACAAAGAGATCACTTAATAAGTACTTGGTGAATTGAATAATGATATGGTCCATAGCTCACCATCTGCCTCCAGTTCAGTAGAAAACACCTCCACATCCTCCACTTTGACCTGGTAAATGCCAGCATCCTCCGGTCGAAGGTCCTGAATGTGGAAATGGTAGCGCTTTCCCAAACGCCTCAAGCAGTGCTTGCTCTCATTTCCATAGGCATAGGGAATCATCTCACCATCCTTTGGGGAGAGAAAGAATGGGGCATGAAGATATGAAATTAACAAGTCATTTCTCTGATCTTTAACTCCTTTTGCTCAGCTCCCAATTAGTCTCAGTGCCTAAAAGTTGGCTTTTGCCCATGCACCATGCAAATATGGTACCGAAGTAAAATAGATGAAAAGGTTCCATACTATCTACTAGGGAAAGGTAGTAGGTGTGGATGTCATGCAAATGATAGAAAAAAATAGTATCTAGTGCTAGAATCACCAGAGGCAGTCAAAAAATGGAATTATTGCCCAAGCAGCTTTTGCAAAATGTGAGAGGAAAAAAAAAAACTGAAGTAATCTCAATAGAACAATACAAGGGTGGGAACCTTCTCATTCAACCTGGGATATCAGAGGCCCTGAGATGCCACAAAATACTTCAATGATATCCTGTGTCCCCTTTAGCTAAATCTTGCCTGTTCAATCAACAAAGGCTAATTACTCCCAAAGTATTATGGGCATTCTTACCAGCTGCTTCCTGTTTCTCTTATAATAGAAATGAATATCATCTAAGTGGCTTTTCAGTGAATGGTGGCTATCTGTTGATTTTGCATTTAGCCAAAGGTAAAGGAGATCCCCTTTGAAATGTTTGCTCAGGTATTGTGCAAAGAAGGAGACCAAGATATTTAATCCCATTGTACATAATGCAGATCACTCCTCCCCCAGCCAACCTTACCTTGTACAAGTAAATTTTGCTTTCAAAATTTTTGAGATCAAGTTCCAGGTCAAATGTCGCAACTCCATCCTTGGTGACCTTGATGTGTCTCAGATTGGAGATGGTATTGACATACTGTGAAATATAGAAACCCCACCATCCCAAGAAGAATTCCTTGTGACTTTTCTCCAGTGAATTATAGAATACTTCTTTAGTGTTACTTCTCTACTTAAAATACAAGGTAACTCAATCTCTCATTTTACTGCTGAAACATTTGAAGAGAATTACAAAAAAGGACTTGGCTAGTTTCAGAGCATGACATCAGGGAGACCAGAAATGGCTATGGAACTCTTTGGAGCTATGATAGAAAAGAAATAATAGGACTAGATAGGAAGATTTGGGATACAGAATTTGGAAAATGACAGGAAAGATCTTTGGATTTGGAGTTTGAATCCCAGTTTTGCTACTGGGACACTTTAGACAAATCACTTCTGTATTCTAGGTCTCAGTTTCCTCAATTAAAAAATGAGAAATTTCAGGGTTACAACCGTCAATTTGACTTAAACATGGGAAAATTTTGGTGTAAGCAATACATTGTGATCAGAATATATATGCCATGATTCCTCCACTCATCCAATCTTCCATCCATCCATCCATTCATCCATCCATTCATTCTATACATATAGCACTGTGGCAGGGTGCTTTGTTGAAGGCTAAACTCAATCCAAAGGCCAAGGACTAAGATTGAATAGTTGATAACTATGCTCAAGTTTAGAAAAAATTATTTTCAGATGGTAGAAACCAATTACTTTTCATTTTCACAAGTAGAAATGAGCTTAAACTTTAAACATTTAGAAAATGATTAAATAGAAATTGGAAGAAGAAAAAAAAACTCCTATACAGTTGGTAGACTTTTAGAAAAGGGCAGTTAAGGAGCCCACCATGTTGTTCTCTGCTCAAGGTCTGTCTAGGAATGATACTGGTCAAAAGATCTGGATCTACAAAAGATCTCAGAGATCATCTCTTTTCCAATCCCTTCATTTCACAAATATGGAAACTGAATCCAAAAGAGTATAAGTGACTTGCTCAATGGTACAATAGACAGCAGCAAAAGCTATCTGAAATCAGGGCCTCTGAGCTAGGTGGCAAAGTAGATTGCTGTTGTTGTTCATCCTTCCTTCTGGAAGAATACCAATAGCAGCATGAGGGTGATATCTTGGCTTGCAAATGAATTAGATATGAGTTGATGTGAACATCATAAAAGTGTTAGCCTCACTCTCTCCTCCAGAGTTATCAAAATCTAGATAAAGATGAAGACAACTTGGGATGGTTCTGGATACAATGAATGACCTTGACCTTTCTAAATTAAGATCTTTCCCAGGTCTCATTGTGTCTGAGGACATACACATTCAGAGTGCAATACATAGAGCTCCAGGTTTGGATTCAGGGAGATCTGAGTTCAAATCTGGCTTCAGATACTTAATTACTGTATGCTCCTAGACAAGTCACTTTACCCTGTTAGCCTCAGTTTCCTCATCTGTATAATGAAGTAGAGAAAAAATAGCAAATAACTCCAGTATCTTTGCTAAGAAAATTCAAAATAGGTCCACTGAAATGACTCAACAACAACAACAAACCTCTGATTTCAAATTCAACATACTCTCTATTGCATTACACTCCAGATCAAGAGAAAGATAAATTTTATTTCGGGAGCTATCCTATAATATTGTCTTGTCACTTAGAATCTAACTTTCAAGAAAACAGAGCTTGACTCTGCTTATTCCTAGATAGACCTTGAGTGTAGAAGGACACAGTGGGCTCCTTAAATGCCCTATTCCAAAAGTTTGCCAACTGCAAAGGAAATTTTTTTCCAATCTCCACTTAAATATCTACTGAAATGTAAGATCATTCCTTCTTATGAGATGGAAACTTAGTTGGTTCCTATCATCTTGAAAACTCCCATTCCATTAAAGAACATGGCAGGACTTTATTTTGTTATGTCCTACTCTTTACCAATATTAAAAGTGCTGTCTAGATATGAGTTGTGGTTGTTACAATTGTTGTTGCTATCCTTAAGTGACTTACACAAGCAAAGTTTCAGAGATAGTGCCATAGGCAGAATGTGAGTCCATGTACGTTGACTCAGGCAATCAGTTGTCCTTCCTATGGATTCTAAGATGGCAGGTAAGGAAACTGGTACCTGAGACATCTTGTCTTTATGTTCCTTTTTCATCTGCTGAAGCTTCCTAAGCATCCCCCTGAAGTCTACAATCCCATATTTCATGCAGATCCGCTCATAGTCTTTCCGATCAGAATTCATCAGCAATTGCCACACTTGTTCTGGGTCCATCTTCTTCTCTGGTGGAGGAGGAGGTGCCCTAAGGAGAACATAGGCAGGGTCAGGTACCCTATCCAGGTCAAGCCAAACATGGGCCCCAGGGAGAGAATTCAGGAACTACTGTGCTACCTTGTTATGACTCTGGAAGAAATTACTATCACAAAAGTATATGTGTGTTTGTCGATAGATAGATACAAAGAGATAGATATAGATATATTACAAATATATGTTGGGAGGGATCTGAAAATTGGATTTGGATATGGGAAAAAGTGATAATATGGATATGACAGTTTTTTCTTTTCCCATTCTACCACTACTTTCAGCCCCCAATATAGAAGGATAGATTTGTAATTTAGATTAATGAGACAATCAGTGGAGCTTTTCCCAGTATGTTAAGATTTAACCAGACATGACTGGCTTAGGTTTATCCATGGATTTTTAAAATGAGTTAGGGGACATTAGGGAGTTCACCAAAAATGTAGGTATTCTGGGGAGATTATTCCCATTTTAGCCAGAGGCTGGGAGAAAGGAGGTCACAATGGGACAGAATTAGGCAGAAGCAGAATAGATAGGTAAAACTGTTATTCAATTCATTCCTGCTCAGATTCCCTTTGATGTACTTTGATTCCTGATAACCCTTTGAATTATTATTGCTCAATTAACTTGTAAGTAAAACCCTGGAAAATCTATTGACAAAGAGAGAAGAGAAAAACAATGTTGCTTGGAGAAGGAGGCATTTATATAAGGTCTACTGTGTGTCAGGCACTGCACTAAATATTTTTTTATAAATATTATCTCATTTAATCCTTACAACAACCCTACAAGATGGATGCTGCTATTATCCATTCCCATTTTAATTGAGGAAATTGAGGAAACTGAGACAAAGTGCCCAGAATCACACAGTAAATAATTATTTGAAGTAGGATTTGAACTTTGGTCCATAGGCCCAAGACTATGACTATACTACAACTTGCCTCTATGGTATTCTTTGGAGTTATGGTAGCAAGGAAATAATATGGCTAGATGAGAAAGTTTGTGATACAGGAATTTGGAAAGTGAACAGGAAAGATCCTGGATTTGTATTTTGAATCCCAGCTTTGCTACTGAGACTACTTATGAGATTTTGGACAAATCAATTCTCTGTCTCAATTTCCTCATCTGTAAAGTGAGAAACACTAGATTGTTTCCTGCTCCAAATTTTATGACCCAATGATACACTGAGCAATGGCCTTTTCAGTGCTTAAATATTTAGAAAAGTAAAATAGGATAAGGCCCAATTCTCTCCCTTGAATTGATTGTCAATTTGATTCGTTTCCTGGGAAAATCATGATGTAAAGAAAAATCTCATTTTCAGTACTTTAAAATCTCTCAAACCTCAACTGTAAGTTAATAAACACTCACCAGCCCTGGATAAGCACACACTTACCTCTTCCTCAGGATCTTCCGAAAGTCCATAAGCTCCTTCCTATGGTCTGGAGAGGGATAAGGAATGAAACTATTACAGAATGATGGGGTGATCCATAGAATCTAATCTACCATACGTTATTCAAAAGAAAGAAAAGGGAAGCAGAGGGTTCTGGGATCCAAGTTTCAGGGTGGTACAGAATTGAGGGGCAAGACTCATAGAATTCCAAGAAAATTTTTCCACAAAGCAACCTGCCTTCTTGGGGTTCATTGTGTCTCTTCCGATTCTTTCGAAAACCAACTGCTCCATCCAAAGAGAGAAGACATATCCAAATATTGAGAAGGGAGACAAAGATTAAAGGGCATTAGTAGTAGTCTTTATTAGACACTGTAGGAACATTCTTAGGCACTATAATTCAATTCATTCTTTATACTTTATTCTTATTCATAAGAACTAGAGAAATTATCAGTAGTGACAATCAGACACTTAGCTAGACAAATTTAGGTGTAGCTTGGTCTTATTGTTTTTCAAAATATATTAGCATTCAAGAGAGAAAATAGTTTGGTAGGAAGGGACAGATAGGGAAGAGAAGTTATCCATTTATTTGATACCATAGAATTATAGTATATTAGACCTGGAAGAGACCTTAGAGAAGAGACCTTGCTGAACCCCTTCACTGTATAGATTAGAAAATTGATGCCCAGAGAAGGGAAATTACTTGTCCAAGATGAATGGCAGATTCAGATTCAAGAATCCAGTTCTCCTCACCCAAACCTAAGGCTCTTTCCAGATAACTCATTAACATTGTTCAAATTATAAGTAAATTAGTATTTTAAATATGTCATGCAAATTATATGCAAATTGAATGTTCTAATTATTTTATAAGCCAATACCTATGATTCCTGGAAATATAGAGAATAATAGCAGTAAGAACTTTATTCCCCCTTGAGGGAATTTTTTACATCTCAGTCCTGTGGCATTTAGACTAGAATAAAATCTAAAATACAGACTTGGAAGAGATTATAGAGGTCACTTGGATTGACATCCTCATTTTAAATATATGGAAATAGAGTTCCCCTCCTTGCAAAAGGTGAAATTTCCTAATGGTCACACTGTAATAAGAAGTGAAACTAGTATTGGGCCCAGGTCCTCTGACACCAAATCCAGAATTTTTCAGTTTTGCTCTTTGTTTCATCAAAGAAAATTCTAGGGAAAGAGTTCTTATGATGAAGAACTCTGCCCTCCATTTGGCAGCTCTTTGTATAAGATTAGGAAAGGTGATCTAGGGTGGACACTCTAATTTGGACTTCAGTTTAAAAAAAAAAAACCTGTTTCCTTCCATTCTTATTGAAAAGGGAGGGTATTACCAAAATACTCTGATTGCATGAGAGCCCCGTGGTTCTGAACTCTCATTGATCTGGCCACAACTAACTTACCTTCAATGACTGTCAGTCCTGCTGAGCACATAGCTTCTCCATATGCATTCACAGCCATGCATCGGTAAATGTCTGTGTCATCTCCTGTCAACTTGTTGATCTATAAGGAAAAAGGTGGGAGACAGGACAAGTACAGCTGTCCAGAATTTCTAAAGGACATCATATTTTCCCCCTCATCTCTAACCAAAATTTTACCATCTCCTTCATTCCTTTTCCCTCTTCTAACAACCTTCTAATCGCTTATTCAGATGGATGATCAAGTCAGCTAAGTAGAAATACAGCAAATGATTTGTATGTGGTGTATACTTTACAAACGTTTAATTTTTCCAAACGTTAGACTAGACTGGGAAAGACTAACATGGAAGTTTGTATATTTACTTCTTTTAAGGTTGACATTTCATTCTTAATCAATGGACGTTGGAGATTCTATCAAAATCCAGATGAAAAATATACCCCCTACCTGGGTGTGGACTCTGCTCTCTAACTAGAGGCCCCTGAGTCACAATAAGGAGTAAACTGGACTTATTCTCACATTCTCTTCGATTTTTTCATTCTTCATATTTTATTGTATTATTTCCTGGTCTCTTATAATTTCATTTGCTTCTCTTTGCCCAACTCTAATTTTCAAAGAGTCATTTTTTCATGGATCTCCTTTTCTAGTTGTTTGTCTTTCTTTTTATAACTTCTTGTTTTTCTTGAATTGTTTTGCTTCCATCCTTCCTTCCTTCCTTTCTTTCTTTTTCTTTCCTTTTTTTTTAGCTCTCTTATCTCAATCTTTCTCAATCTTTCTTATTTTATTTTTAAAGTGTTTTTTTGAGTTCTATCAATTCTTTGAGGGCAGGTAATCATCTTAACACTACTCTTTGAGGTAGGAAAGACTATTTTTTACTTCAATATCCTCCTCTGAAGATGAACCCTGGCATTCCTATAGTATTCCTATTCTTATTCCTATTCCTATAGTATTCTTATAGTAACTTTCTATGGTTGAGTTCCTTCTCCTTTTCCTGAAAACGGAGTTATTCTCAACCAGAAATGTCTTAATCTTTTTTTGGTGGGGCTTTTTTGGGAGATGGAGGTTCTTTGCTGACTGTGTCTAGGAAGAACAGGGGTAGAATGAAGAGAACTGTGAGGGAACATTAATCTGTAAGAATCCCAGTCTCCTTACCTGAAGCACATGTTCACTGCCTCCTGATTGGGAGATTTTGTACTTATTAGGGTCACTGAGATCACCCTTGCTACGATACCATTGCACCTCAGGTCTGGGCTCCCCAGAGACCATAGCCCGGAAGATGGCATTTTTCCCTAGGAAGAGGGAAATCCAAAGTGAGTCTTAGAAGAAAACAGGGCAGATACATTGATGAATGAGAATGGGGTAGGGAGAAACAAAGTGACCACCAAGAAAAAGAGAAGATAAGAAAAAAGAGGAGGAAAGAGGGAGAAGGAATGTGAATAAAAGGAGGGATAAGAGAGGAAAGTAGAAGTTGAAAAAAGGAAGAGAAGAAAGATGATGGAAAGAGAAAAGAAAGAAAAGGGGAAAGGGAGGAAGGAAAAATGAGAGAAAGGGAAGAAAGAGAGGAGAGAGAGAGAATAAAGGGACAGGACAGGGAGAGAAAAAGAGGAGAGAGAGGACAGAGAAAAGAAAGAGAAAGGAGGAAAAAAGGAGAAAGGTAAGAGAGAAGAGAGTAAAAAGAGGAGAAAAAGAAAAAGAAGAGGTGGAGGGGAAAAAGAGGAAAGAAAAGGAGGAAGATGGAGCATGTCAATATACTATTAGGGATTACACTGGGTTCCAGAGCTAAGGAACAGTAAACAATCTGTGCCCCAAGCTTAGCATAACAAGAATCCTTTGCACTCACCTTCTACATGATCTCATTCACAGCAAAATCCTAGAATTGCTTTGCATAATTATTGTATTGTTTTGACTGAAATCAGGTATTCTCTAAGGTGTAGTCCAGTCAGGAAGCTCTGACATGGATCAAACTTGTCTCATTGTTGCTGCTACCCTTCCTTGTCAGGGCTACAACTCACTGCACAGCCACTGGTATAAGTGTTGAGATTTGCACACTAAAACCGGTTTTCCCACTGAGGGCTGGAGGGGGTGAGGTGGCACACATGTCTTGCACCCCTACTTGCTTGCAAGCCATTTCTTTCAATATGGAAAATTGAACTTCTGTCAGTCTCCACGTGATTGTTCTCACCTGCTCTATCTGTTTGGCTGAAGCCTTCTCAGTCCAAGAGATTTAGTCCAGTTGATAAGTAATACTCCTGTCTTTTTTAAATGGAGAAGGAAATTGTTCTGTTTTTTTTTTTAAAGATATCCCATAATTAAGCACTATATCTGTGTTTCTCTTGCAGAGATAATACTTTGTTTTATTTTTTTTTCCTTGGGTGTGGTGATGAGACACGGTGTGTGTGTGTGTGTGTGTGTGTGTGTGTGTGTGTGTGTGTGTGTGTGTAAGGAGCTATATAACTAAACCCCACTGAGGACTGGAAGAACTGAACATTAACCCTCTTCATTTTTTTCAGCTTATTTTTTTCTTTAACATTATCCCAACTGTATCTTCTCAAAATGGCTTCTGTGGAAACATTGTATGTTACTATTTGGACTCCAGGAAAACCATCTAAATATCCAAGCGCAGAACTAAACAGTTCAGATGACAAGTTGGAGACATTCTAAGGCCTGAGGAAGAAGGGCAAGAATACAGAGCACAAAGGTAAGTGCTTTGTTATCCCCTGGAATACAGGCTGGGAGGTTAAGGTGAGGTTGGGGGATGGAGTCAGGATGGAATTCTTTTGAGGGGTTCACCTTCTGGCAGAGCCATTGTGATGGGCTTCCGCTCAAAATCGGGAGTGCTGCATCCTTCCGGAATCTCATCCACCAGCTGCCTGATGGTCACACCAGGAATGGAGCTCTTCTTGACAGGCTTCCCTGGGGATGGAGGAAAGGGAAAAAAATTCATCCCACCCTCTGCTTTATCCTTAATTGCATGCTTCTCTAAGTGTTCAATATTCACCATTAAGATCATTTTATGTGATCCGAAGCTTAAGAACTTCAGAGATGATCTAAACTAATGCTCTCTTTTACAGAAGCGTGGAGAGATCACATAAATAGAAGGACTGGAGGGAGGCAGGAGGTTACAGAGGAACCCTGAGAGAAATGGGACTTTATTCTTTCATTATCTCTAAAATAAGGCAGCTAGGGAGTTCAGTTGATAGAGCTTTGGGTTTAGAGTTCAAATCCTGCCTTAGACCCTTACTAGCTGTTTAACTCTGGGCAAGTCACCTAACCTTGTTTACTTCAGTTCCTCATCTGTAAAATTAGCTAGAGAAGGAAATGGCAGATCACTCCAGTATCTCTGCCAAGAAAACACCAAATAGGGTATGAAGGGTTGGACAGGACTGAAAAAAGTGACTACTCTCTAAAGTCTGCTTAATATACTCTGGAATAGTCTGGACAATAGAGAACTAAATTCCTGTTCTCTCTCTCTCTCTCTCTCTCTCTCTCTCTCTCTCTCTCTCTCTCTCTCTCACACACACACACACACACACACACACACACACACACACACACACTACAGTATAATCACTGTGATTCATTGTCACTTGAGAAAGCAGCTCCTTTGTCCTGCCCGCTCAATATAGCTAAGGAATGAACTGAAGAGCCTGCCTATGGAAAAATGCTTTGGGATCATCAGACAATTGCTAATATAGAAATATGAGTGTTAATAGAAGCTAACTAGCTGCTGTTCATGAATTGTCTGTGTAATGGCAGTGGATTTAGCACAAGAAAGAATTGTGTTTGAATTCCTACTCTGCTACTTATTTGCTGATTGACTATTCATTTCCTTAAACATCTGTTTTCATCTGTAAAATGGGAATAATAATACTTATACTACCTACCCTCACAAGGCTATAGTAAGTTACCTCTTATGTGAATGTGAGTTATTACTACTTTTATCCTGATTCAGAGACACTGCAAGTCACAACATGCCCTTTATGTGCTATTAAAATTTGCGTTTGAGCCTGGTGTTGAGAATCTCCAGACACTTCTCTCATTCAATTCAGCAAACATTTATTCTTTGCTCAGATTCTGAGCTCTGGGCAAGAGCAACTCACTGGGCTAGATGTTAAAGAGATAAAGGTAAAAAACAACTAAATCCTTTATCTGAAGGAGTTTATAATCTAGTAGTAAGGAAGGAAGACAGATATATGTGCAAATAACTATAATGGTATGTAATCACAGAATATGTTTATATTGTAATAATATTAGAGAACATGTTGCATAATTAGAATAATATTATTATAAAAATAATATATAATATTGTAACATTGTGCATTATTATACATTATATAAGGTTGTATATAACACTGTAATATAATGTGTTATGTATCTAACATAATATTGTACATAATTCACATAATGATATATGTAAGATGACAGAATATATAACAGCATAAGATATAGTGTAATATAAATTATATGTGATATAGTATAATAGACATAATATTTAGATTATGATTGTGATACGTTAAATAAAGTTGTTTTCAATGTTGTGATATAATGTATATTATTGTATCTTATATAATATTGTATATAATATAATGCACATTATTATAATAAAACAATATATTGTTAATATTATATAATGTACATAATGATATATGTGAGATGATTGTTATATATAACAGGATAGGACATGTAATACATGATATAGCATAATATTAATTATATATAACAGTAAAATAAATATAATGTTTGGATTATGATTTGATATTGATATCTATGAATATATCAAATTCTATATTCTCTCTTCCAATGTATTATATAAAATATTATCTCTACTTAAATAACTGAAATGTTAAGAACACATGAGAACCCAGAGGATCAAAAAGATTTGAGCAAGGAAAGATCACTTCTACTTAGATTATGGATAAGGTTTCATGAATTAGGTGATCCAGGGTTCCCTACAAAGGACCTTGAAGGAAGAAAAGGATCACTGCCTGTCAAAATTGCATGAATGTCATGGGAGTTCATTCTTGTCACTGAAAGTAGCATGCTCAAAGATACAGAGAAAGAAAGCTAGATGAGATAGGAGAATAACCAGTAATCTGGTTTGGCTGGAATAAAAAGTATCTGAAGGGTGTTACTATGAAATAAGGTTGTTGAAGTGGTCCAAAGCCACTATCTGTCTCCTAAAAGCTTTTATCCTGAAGGGGAAGCAGTAGATAATGACTTTTCTTTGAAACCAGGAAGATCTGAGTTCAAGTTCCACCTTTGATACCTACTAATGTGTGGCTCTTGAGTAAAGTCACTTAATTTAATGCTCTAGGCCAGTAATTTTCAAATTTTTGTTCTCAGTATCGTTATACTATTAAAAATTATTGCGGATCTGTCTAAAAAGTTGTTGCTTATGTGGATTATATTTATAGATTTATCATATTTAAAAAATTAATTTTGAATTTGTAGACCCTATGAAAGTATTTTTGGAGCCTCCCAGGATTCTCTAGACCACACTTTGAGAAACACTGTTCTAAGTAATTCTCTAAGACCGTAAATTATGGAGAAATTGCATTGGGAGAGAGGGAGTTTGCTCACCTGAGAACTGCTTGAGTCAATGACATCACAGATCAATTCCTATCCCTGATACCTGTAGTACCTACCTCAAGAGATGGAACATCATTGTGGGAAGAGGGCCAATTTTGAAGTTTGAAAGAACTAAGTTCAAGGTTGACACACAGGGACTCCCATCAGCTTTCTCAGACTATGAATTAAAGATGAGCTTCCAATATGCATAAGTGGATAGTATCCCTCAATGAGGATGAAATCTCAGAACCAATCCCCTATTCTTAACCCTTAAACAGGGAGATCTATTCTGTAGAGTTAATTTGAGAAGAGATCTCCTCCTAATGAATGTGAAACACTTGGCAATCATCTAGACTGTTCTGTATTCCTACTTGCATCTGTCTCTCAGTTTCTACCATGGTCTTGGCTGCTAATCCAGAGTCACCAATTCCTTGCTCTTCTCCACTTATGTTCTCAGGATGTTTCTTCCTACCCAGTCCAGTTATACATCCCTTCCCTCCCTCCATTACAGAAAAAGATGAAGTGGTGGTGAGTTTTCTCTTACCTGCCATGGTGCTATTTTTTTCCAGGTTCTGTCAGGCTTATATTCTAGCGAGTATCACCTGTGTGGCACAAGGATGGACTATCATTTTTCTGAGATATTGTAAAGGGAATCTATGCTTCAATTACATATTGTTCTAGTTACTTCTGAATTTCTTTGAGATTCTAGAGTTCCATGTTTCTAGTGCTTAGGTAGGAACCCAGAAGATTCACTGGGAAAAATCAGTCATTATCTGGGATTGATGGAGGCAAATACCCAAAGGGAATTAAAGTTTTTATATATGGACCCCTTTGACAATGTGGTGAAACCCATGAACACCTTCTCAGGAAAATGTTTTCTAATGCATAAAATTAAATGCATGAGATTACAAAAGACACTCAATTATACTGAAATACAGTTATCAAAATATTTTTTTAAAACAAGTTTACTGATGCCTGATTAAGAATCCCTCACCTTAACTTAGTGACCTGGAATCCTAGAGGTATGCCTGGATTTCTTTGTGGGAACAGTCTTATTTTACCCACCATCACTACTCAATTGGAAAAACAGTGACTGCTTAAGAGAAACCTGAGAGACTACAAACTCTGGGAATTTAGAATTTTTCCAGCTGTTTCACTGTGTAGCCCTCTCTTGACTGGAAAAGTGAATTTTTCACAGACTATTCATTTTTCCCTCTCCCTTCTTCCCTATGAGACTCCTCTCAGGCAGGATACAAATCTCCCCACCCTAGACTGGAATCTTTCAAATCCACTGACTTGTAGGAGACAATATCTGACTGTTGGCCATTTTAAGCTTTCTTTGGCTCAGAGACTTGACCCCCATAAATCCATCTCCTCCCCCCCTGTGGGCTGTGAATTATAGTGTCAGGTGTAAATAAGAGTATTTCCTACCATCACAACCCTCCTGTCTATTTTCTCACCATCAGTCTCAATCAGGAGTGGCCACACCCATTGGAAGAGAAAGAGAGCAAATAATTCTACCTTCTGAAACTCAAATGTATCCCCTAGACTGGGCCTTCAAAGGGAATGGCTGTAGAATTAGATTTCCCATATTATCTTCCTTTGGGGATTTCTTTTATGGGGAATATGAGATGGGGGGTTGCTTTTGGGGACCTAGAACAAGAACTCTCAATCAAACCAACTTTTTGTCATAATTGACCTAATACCAATGAATCCCAATTGGAAGAGCTGTCTGATTGTTCCGGGACTCTATTTCCAATCCAAGGGGCCTGACAAAAATTTCCCTTGACAGAGAGAATTCCTCCACCCGATTGGCCTTCTCTCATTTCACAGCTGCAGCCTCCCCTCACTCACTCTTCCCAATCTTGTGCATCTTTTCCCATGCACTCTCCCCAATAGCACCCCAGGAAAAATCCGCTAACCCCCACAAAATGGCCATTGTCCCGCTGCCATTCCGGGAACACCAAAGTGTGCCAACTTCATTCTGGAGCTGTCAAAAGCTCACTGAAGTCACTGCCAGGACTAGAGAGTCCCACAGGGTAGGGGTGGTGAATGGCAGGGAGGTGGGAAAGATGGCAACCAATTAAGGAGAAGTCCAGTTGAATCTGAGCTAGGGTGGAGTGGGAGGGAGGGAGTTGATCCTGCTGAGGGCTCACATTCTGATGTGGAATAATCTAGCAAAACAGTCTCATTCTAGCCATCCTAATGGAATGCAAGAGTATTAGTAAGTGCCCGAGAACCTCATATGGAAGAATTATGATGCCATTGATATCATCATCACCATCAAAAGTTATTAAGCTACTGATTGAACATAGTGATGTGCTATACATTACACAAATGGCTCAAATTCTCTTCTCTCTTTCCTCCCATCTTTCAATGCAAGGATCTCCTTGAATGGAGGTGGAGGGGTAAGTATGGTAACCTAGATTCACTGAATCCATTTCCCCTCCTTTAGGAAGTAGAAGATGATCCACCAACAAAATATTCTGGCTTTCTATTCCCAATGAATATAGCTAGATCTATATAAAGAAAATGATGAAGAAGATACTTTGAGAACTTTAGGATAAATTCCACTTCACTCTTCTGGTAAACAGGGAAACTGAGGTGAATAAAAAGATATGGGTAGAGGAGAGGATGGACTGAATTTCTTCCTCAACTACTTGTTCCCAAATTTAGGGAAAAGACTCAATTCACCCCAGCTCAGAAGTATAATTTTACCTCATCCCATACATTCTCCTGACTCAATGTCCCATGCAGACTCTTCTTGACAGGATAAGAGGTACAGGATCTACTGAGTTTCCCCTCTAGGATTCACCTGCCAGCCTGCCCTCTTCTCCCCATCTCCACTCCATCCTGAAGGCTCTCTTCCTCCATTTCAACTGGGGTTAGGGCTCTGACATTGATGGGAGACAGGGACAAAAGAATCAGATGCTTCTCCCCTCAGATTGAGCTATACTATTAATTCGGTCTTGACAGAAGACCAAGGCTTCTCCCCAATCCTTGACATCACTTGCCAGAGGAAAGTGGAGGAAATTTTTAACCCCTTGTGGACCCAAAAGTTATAGAAGAGAGAGACTCTACAGCTTTCTGTCATGGCTAACGGTCTCTTGACCATACCTGACTGATCCACTGAAGATATATCATCCCTTTCTTGGGATGTCCACCAATGGAGGACAATGACCCAGAATGATTCCCTATTCCATTATTTTTCTAGATGCAATTTTCAGCTTTTGAGTTGACTTTCAGCACGAATATGGCAGCATCTTCACTATACAAATGCCTGGCTTTGCTTCCACCCTCCTCCTTGGAGTGAGGTTTTTTCCCTTAGAATTTCTTTTGAAGATAATTTTTACCCTCTCCCTGAGAATACCCTGCATATCACCAGAAGGAAATAAGCTTGGAGCAAACTACTCTAGCCTCTCCAAAGCTGGGAATATTCTACCAAAGATCTCTCGCTGGAATCGTTTCCTCATAATTGACTGAAGTGAACAGCAATTGTGTCATACAAAAAAGTTGACCAGCGGGGGCATTTGCTATTGGGTTGGTATGACAGTGTTGACTGCAACACGAGGGGCTTATCTCAGAGTGGTAGAGTCTTTTTTAGAATGGGAAATTGGGAGTGTGGGAGAGGCAAGGGAGGAAAGAGCTACTTCCTACATCTCTTCTGCCCTTAGCCTAAGTCACTGGTCAAAGAATCAAGAGACGAGACATGTCCGGCTTACCTGTGCCTGTGAGTGACTGTTCAATAGGCTTTCTGCCTGCCTGCTGTTAGTTCTCCCCTCCTTAGCCCCAGCTGCTGTTTCTTGCAGGAGGCTCAGAGCTGGACTGCTGACTAACAGAGAGGAGGAGGAGATGTAGGTCACAGAATTCCCCCCCCCTCCACCCCTCTCACTTACTCCTGCTCTGCCCTTCATCTTCTTCCTCCCCCCTTCTCCCAGGCAGGGGAGAGACTGATTATGCCCAGCCCCCTCATACACACACACGCGCGCACACACACACACACACACACACAACACACACACAAAACCACTATTACTCTACCTACCACCAATTACACACCATACACACTAAATACCAAATACATCACATACATACAACATTCCATTTAATCATTCAATTTTCTCCCAGTTGTTTCAAATTTGGTTCAGAACATTTTATTTATTTAATACAAATTCATTCAATTAATTATCCATTGACTAGCATATTATTGATTTGCTGAAAGTTTATATCGTCCTGGCTGGCACTGGATTGGGAGGGGTGAGAATTATACTAGCAGATTTAGTCACTATCTTCTAGATGAAGGCATTAATAAATGTATTTCAATATAATTTGTTTTCTTCATAATTGTATGTACTTTATTTTATTCATCCAAATTATTCTGAGATGCCGTCCATAGATTTTAACAGACTACCAAAGGAGTCTATGATGTATTTAGGTTAGGAATTCCTGTTTTAGAAATTCCCAGCATAAAGTCATAGCATTATGGGTAGACATGGAGAAGTCATATAAATGACAGATTTAAAAAGTGAATTAACTTCATGACAGATACATAGGAAGAAATAGTTCTAAATCATACTCAATAAGTACAGGAGAGTGCTGAGTGAATGTGCAGTGGGAGTGAAGTTGAAAAGCATAGGCATTCTATGACCAGATATAAGTGAGTTTCAATCTAGGGATACTTCCTGGAAAAGAAGAAAAGTGTTTAAATGATGGATGAGCAACAGCTTCCAAGCAAGCTGGGTGAGGAGCCAGAATATGGCACTTGAAATATGTGGCATAGTTTGGAAAGAAGACATGAATAGGATGTAGAAATTGGGAGTAGAATGACTGAGCCTCTGTACATTATTTTTTGTCCTGGAAAAATAAAGGAGACAAATTGAGAGATAAGAGGAAATCAGGTAAATAAAGTTGTCTATCCTAAACAGGAGATTTCCAGAAGGCAGAGATCAAGTAATAATAATACTGGCTAACATTACATAAAACATTAAGGTTTGCAAAACACTTTCTACGGGTTATCTCATTTGTTCCCTGCAGAAGAGAAACTGTTTTAGTAGTTCCATTTTACAGACAGGGAAACAGGCTAGATAAGGTTAAAGTGAGTTCCCCTGGGTCACACAGCTAATACATGTCTGCTTGAAGCAAGTTTTGAACTCAAGTCTTTCTTCTGTACAAGTCTAACACTTATCCACTATACCTCCTGGCTGCCTCTGCAATGCTATTAGTGCTCTCAAAGCGTGGACAACAATAAAAATTGTAGAATTTTTGAGCTGGAAGGAATCTTAGAGATTACCTATTATGGAGATCTCAAGACAAGCAACTTCCCAAATCATAGCATCATAGTTTTAAAATTGGAAGGGACCTTAAATCAAACAATCAATCAACAAGTTTTACTAAGCTTGTACCATATGCTACCCTGTTAAACACAACAGATAGAAATATTCTGCTCTTAAGAAGCATGGAGTTTACTGGGAGAACTAAACATGTTTTCAAATAAGTAAATATAAAATCTATACAGGCACTCTTCATTTCATTGCATTTCACAAATTTGTATTTTTACAAATTGAAGGCAAGCCTATTCTAAGCAAGTCTGTCACAGCCATACTTCCGATAACATGTGCTCACGTTGTGTCTCTGTGTCACATTTTGGTCATCCTTGCAATATTTCAAGCCTTTCATCATCATAATTATGATTATATCTCTTATATTGATCTGTGATCAGTGATCTTTGGTGTTACATCTGTAATTCTTTTGGGCACCATGGACCACATCTATAAAAGACCACAAAATTCATGGATAAATGCTGCATGTAATTTGATCATCTCATCAATGGATCACTCCCCCATCTTTATCTTTATCTCTTTATGGCCCCCCTATTCTCTGAAACACAATAATATTGAAATTAGTTCCAACACCAACCAAAAGATTTGAGAACCCCTGCCTGACACCACAGAGATCAGGCTACAATAACACAGGTAGAGTCCAAAACCAGAAACCTCTTAGTCCTGCTGTGCCATGCATGCCCTAGTTACACCACACCCGGATTGTTGTGTTCAGTTAAGTCACCACATTTCAGGAAGGACATCGATGAATTAGAGCTCATTCAGAGAAGCCAAACAGAATGATTCAAGTAATTAGGGACCATACCAAATCAGGATCATTTAAAGGAGATATGAGCACTTAGTCTGTGGAAGACTTAAAGGGACATATTAGTTACCCTCAGATATTTGATGGACCAACATGTGAACAAGAGATGAGATTTGTTTAGTGTGGCCTCAAATTGCAGAACTAGCAACACTGGTTAGAAATTGTAGGAAGGTAAATTCAGGCTCAATGTGAGGAAAACTTTCTCAGAAACACAATTGTTCAAAAGCGGACTGGACTCCTTCCAGAGTCGGTGAGTTTCCTCCATGGCTATGCTTGAGCCACTTTGTACCAGAGAGCCAATGATTACATTTTACACATTGAAAACAAGCAACACTACAAATTAGGATTTTATTTATTTATTATCTTGATTTTTAAAAGTGATGGGGGAAATGTTGATGTTGCAAATTAAATTAAATTAAAAATAAGTTAAAATTGTGTCAAATGTGGCTTTTTTTTGGAAGGGGGTTGGTTATTAAACATTTGCCAGCATCCTGTTGGTTCCCTTTTACCCAAACTAATTTACATTCAATGCCATACCTTATGTCTTCAAACAGAAGCTGGATTGGTCCCTTGTTAGGAATATTGAGGAAGGTGATGTTCCTGTTCACAGAATCTGAATTGGAAGCTACTTCAAAAATAAGCCAGACCAACTGATTCAATCAGGTGAATTCTGATGTCCCTTCCACTTCTGAGTTACAATGATTCCCAGAAAATTAAAAAATATGGACCTCAGAGATGTGGCGGAATCTAGTCTGAGTATTATTCTAAAACACCTGTGATTAATGACTATTTAAAAAATATATAATTTTATAACTGTACTTTAGTTTAATTGGTCTCTCATGTTGCCCACCAGCTGAAAGAGAGATGATGGGCTCAGAATACAGATTAAGACATGTATTATAACATTGTTGGTGAAGTGACTTGATCCAGCCTTTCTGGAGAGCAATTTGGAACTATGTCCAACAGGCTATAAAACTGTACTCTTTGATCCAGCAGTGTCATTACTGGGTCTGTATCCCAAAGAAATCATAAAAGAGAAGAAAGGACCTACATTTGCAAAAAACCTTTGTAGCAGCTCTTTTTTGTTGTGGCAAAGAACTGGAAATTGAGTAGATACCCAGCAATCATGAAATGACTGAATAAGTTAAGGCATATGAATGTAATGGAATATTATTGTTCTATAAGAAATGATGAGCAGGCTGGAGAGACTTACATGAGCTGGTGTTAAGTGAAATGAGTGGAACCAAGAGAACATTATACACAATAAGATGTGTGATGATCAATTATGATGGACTTAGCTCTTCTCAACAAAACATTAACACAAGACAATTCCAATAGAGTTGGGATGGAAATTGGCACCTACATCCAAAGAGAGAACTATGGAGAATGAATGCAGATTGAAGCATATCTTTTGTTTGTTTGTTTGTTTGCCTTTTATTTCTTATGGTTTTTCCTTTTGTTCTGATTTTTCTTTCACAAAATGACTAATATGGTAATATGTTTAAAATGTACATATTTTTGTACATGTTTAATCTATATCAGATTTCTTGCTATCTTGGGGAGGGAGGAGGCAGGAAAGGGAGTAAGAAAGAAATTGGAACTCAAAATCTTACAAAAATGAATATTGAAAAGAACCTTGGCTCAGGAAGCCATTTCCCTAATACCCCAAATAAATATTGGTTACTCTGTTGGGGAACAAACATTGGCGTTAGGAACATGTTACCTTGATGATGCATATTGTGCATCCTTTCTCTCATTGAAGTATATATGAGAATATTTCCTGTCATTTCTTTTGCTGTGCTAATTAATTAAATGTCCTTTGCTTTGGATGAACAAAAAGAATATTGAAAATTATCTTTACATGTACTTGGGAAAAAATAAATACTATTGAATTCAGGAAAAAAAGAAATATATAATATCGGACATGGTCAAGCTAGAAGTTATTTTGCTTCTCGTGCCATATAGAGTCAGACGTGACTAAAACTAGTTGAACCATCACAAAACTATATTTGTACAAAGGTTTTGTTTTTCTTTCTTTTACAGTGGGGAAAGAGAGAAAGTGAATTTTTGTTCATTGAAAAAAAATTAAGTCAAAAAATTAATATCATTGGTTTCCTTCATAATCTTAAGTGTTTTGTACAGTTTTATTTTATAAATTTAAAAATCTTATTGTGTTTTGATATCGTGTGAAAGATCCTGAGGCTTCACCAAACTTTTTAAGGGGTCCCTGACACAAAAATAGTTAAGAACCTATGATCTTGACCTCAGACACTCTCTGCCTGGTGGCCAAGTCTTGTGGCAATGAGATCTTCTCTGGAAAGGTTACGTTGCCCCACTGGGCCGTTTCTTTTGATTTGAAGATATGGCTTCTCTATGCCCCACTGAAAAGACCAGTACGTGTGATTCTCCATTCTTTTCTCCTTAAGCTTACACAAGCTTTGGGTATATGGTTGAAGTGACTTGTAGCAGTGACTTTTCCAGACTTTTCTCCTAAGCTTCACAGGCTTTGTTACTGAAAAATAACTTTCCCTTCCTGCATCCCAGCCTTCTTGCGCCTGATTGTTGCATGAGCAGTGAGTCTGCCTCCAGCTGTGTTTTCCCAGACCTTCACCCCTGTGAGACTGCATCAATCAGCAGTCCTGGCTGAGATTGATTGGGTCCAACCCAGCAAGGAGGCACCAGACTCTCGTCTTTCTCACCCCATCTGTAGTAGAACAAACTGACAGCAACCTGGATCCCGCAGAGGCTTAAGAGGTAGAAGGAAACCTTGTAAAACCAAGGAGATAATTTCACACTTGAGAAGTTGGCTTTCAGCACCAGAAGGAAACTTGAGTCTGGAACCAATACTCTAAACCTGAAAAGGCCCCAGGGAATCTGACTTAAGGATTCAGCTGACGCGTGTTCTGTGTCTGGTCACCCAGGAGAGATGCAGGGGTGACACTGCTATGGGCAGTCTTCTCTAAGGGAAAGAGGGAGACTTGGAGCCAAAGGACAGTGCCGTCTCCCACTTTCTTAGCTTTCCAAGGGGTCTCTCTCTGTTCCTGGCTATTATGGCCATATTCCACGATATTATTCCCTGAGGAGGGAGAGACACATCTAAGTATTCATATTCAACCATAGGTCTTGGAGGTAGGTTGCAGATTCTCTTATGAGCAGAGGAGAGAACACAATTAGCATTTAAACCGTGCTCCCCCTCCCCAGGATAGCAAACCAGCTATCTTTCCATGTGTTTTGTTTTAAGAATCCCTGGGCTGAAACTCAGCCTTTGGGGCCTCCCTGGACTGAATGAAAGGAGATAATAGATTTCAATCTCTTTGTTACTAACTGTGATGCCATAGAACTTATTTAACCCCTTTAAATCTCATTCTGCTGATTTATAAAACGAGTATAATTATACCTCACAGGGTTGAACAATAAGAACTTGATAAAATCCTCAAAGAAAGCCATAGAAATGTTTTCACCACCATCACCACCATCATCATTATTATCCTTCATGGAGAGTGGAGGGGTAAACAGTCCTGGTAATCCCTCTCTTTGCAAGACTGAGACCAACTACCAAGTGTTGAGAATTCATCTCTCAGACCCTTGGCCTTAATGATCAGTTCCATTTTCAAACAATGTCCCTCATGCCCACAATCCTGTTTCTGAAGCTTGACCTCCTTTATATCCTAAATATAAGGGCTATGGGCAAATCCCACTGAGAGTTTATAAGAAAATGTTTAAATCTATCATTCTCCTCTGTCAGTTTACAGGAAGGGGTCCTGGATAATTCACCAAAGCACTCCTCTGTTGTTGACCCCCTCCCAAACTATCTGATCCTTCAGTCTAATTTCCAATCATCTTAAAGTATATAGCATCAGAATCCAATTTTCTCATTTATGATCATCACTCCTCTCCTCTAAATCCTTCAGTGACTCCCTAGTGCTTCTGTGATTTAACATACAAGTTCTTTTTCAGCTTGACATGTAAGTCATGCTGATCTATATCTTGCCACTGGACCCAGATGACTGGTGAATAAAGTGGGGTTGACTTTGTACAGTCCTCCTCACTTAAATCCAATTTACTTATGTGTCATGGTAACACCTCGCTGATGTCATGGCCTCTTCCAGAACAAAGGATAAATAACAATAACAATAACAATAACAAGTTGCTCCACAACTTGGTTCAAATCAACCTTTCTATTTTATATTATTCTCCTTCACTAAGTCCATTCAAATTGGGATGCTAGCTATTCTCCAAACTCTACAAGTCATTTCTCACTTCTGTGTATTCCTGGAATATACTCCCTCCTCACTTACACTTTTGTTAGAATTCTTGTGAATTCTATCACTCTGAACAATTAATAATCAGCATGATGATGATGATGATGATGATGATGATGGCTACCAGATTTTCAAAGCATTTTACATTAACTGGAGAGGGTTATCATCTGATTGAGACTAAGGAGAGCAGCAGCGAGAAGGGATACAAAGAAGATACCATTTTCCCTTTATTTCCTAGCCTTCACTAATTTCCTATAGTTTGAAATGTTCTTCCCTCCTCTTCATAGAGTTTCTTTTCTATGTCGTCTTCTTACTGATCATACTGTTTCATGTCCTAACCTCTCTCTCAACCTCCAGAACAAAGCAACAAGCATTGACTATTAAGTGCCAGGGACTGTGCTATATAATGACAAAAAATGAAATGGTCCCTGCTCTCAGGGAATTCACATTCTCTTAAGGGGAAGATATGTATGTCAATACTCATAAGCATCTATTAAGAGTCTACTATATGGTAGACACTGGATTTCTGAGAAGGGATAAAAATATGCTCAGTGAAACAATCACTATTCAAAAGAAACTTATATGCTAATGGTGGAGGAGGGGAACAACTGTGTGTGTGTGTGCTGTGTGTGTGTGTGTGTGTGTGTGTGTGTGTGTGCGCACGCGCTTTGACCAAATAAGTAAATAGAAAATGTTTGGTTAGAAGTTGTTTTTGAGGGCAGAAATTGTTTCGATGTTTTGTCTTTATGTTTCCCCTGCGCTTAGCCTTATCTCAAAATAAGTTCATAATGAATGTTTGTTAAGAATTATACTTCCTTAGAACTCATCATGAAATGTGCTGCCCACCTTCTGATAGAGAGTTGATTAATTCAAATAACAGATTCAAACTTATAAAAATATTAAAATAAATAAATTTATTTTTAAAATAATAATAAAAAACTATATGGCCAATGCAGAAATTTGTTTTTCTTTACTATACATATTTTTAATAAGAGTCTTGTTTTTCTTGTTTTCTCTGTGGAAGTAGAAGGGGAGGAAGTGGAAGGAAAAGAACACAAATCTTTGTGAAAATAAAAAATAAAGTTTAATTTAAAAGTAAATGTTTGTAGATTTGAATTGAGAAACTGAAAATAGGAGTTGACAGACTTGAACAAATAACACAGCTGAGCCATATGTCTAGGCTTTTCCTCTAAGAGACTGGCTTAAAGGGATACTTGGAGTGTCAGAAGTATAATCATCACTACAGCAGACAGGATCCCTGATTCTCTGTCACTGGCTCATGAAGTGCTTTGTCACAACAAGAAGCAACCAGAGAAGAGTGTGGTATAAATATTTGTTTTAAGGGAAAAGAGAACAAGCATTTATTTGGCACATACTACCTGGCAGGGACTATGTTAAGTACTTCATAAATATTATAGTTTGAAATTCTCTGAAGTTGTGCTATTTACCCCCATTTTACAATTAAAAAAACTGAGGTAGACAGAATTGAAATGACTGGCTAAAATCACAAAGCTAGTGAGGTGTCTGAGGTTGAATTTGAACTCAGATCTTCCTGATTCCAGCCTCAGTGCTCTATCCACTGCACAACCTTGCTGCTTATAAGAAACTATAATAGTTGCTCTCTAATTCAATCTATATTGAACACAGAGCAAAGGATACACACAGTGGGGCTTTTCCTACCTTCCCATTAGAGTGTAAGTTTGAGGGCAGGGACTGCCTTCTGCTTCCATTATATATCCCCAGTGTTTAGCACAGTCCTTAGCACGTAGTAGTAACTTAATAAATGTTTATTGATTCTTGAGATCTTGGTTAAAAACAATACAATGGATCTGAACATCTAATTTAAACTGGTATCCCTTTCCCCTAGGATACTTGGTCAAGGGAGAAGGAGTGATAAACTCCAGTATCAATCCATGCAAAGGTCTCTGAGAAGAAGGCAGGGAGGCTCTGATGTCTGGGCTCAGTGGGAGTGATGAGGGGAGCCCTAAACTCTCTCTCTCTCTCTCTCTCTCTCTCTCTCTCTCTCTCTCTCTAACTTAGGGAATGAGTTATGAGGTAGAGCACTTGAAAACTCCTTCAAGGAGAAATTTGAATCCTCCTCTGTGAGATTCACCCCAAGGAACCAAGATAAAGTGGTTTATCTTGGTGAAACTAGTTGAAATATTCAATTCCAAGATTTTCTACCCCTATTGTTGCCTCGAAACCAACAAAGGCAGTGACAGCATTGAAGGAATGCCATTCAGTTGAAACTTCTGTCTCAGATTTCCTTATAAAGACAGCAACTTGGGGTTCAATCCTTGCAGAGATCCTAAGATGTCAAGGAATCTCTCTTCCTGGCATAGCAAGCCTCTGCCCACTGGGATGATATTCTCTTCCAGCGCTACCTTCTCTTTATCCTCACCTATTTCTCTAATGAGACTTTAAACCTCTCTGTTGGGATTTCTCTACTAGAAACTTTACTTCCCTGCTGGGACTTTGCCACTAAGGAATTCAACCTTTCTATTCATGCATAGCAAAGTGGACTTCCCAATGCCAATAATAAACCTTTTTTACCAATCTAGATTTTCAGGTTCACAAATTCCTTTATGAAAAATCTCCGTGCCGCCAGAAGGGGGGTCCCCAAAACTCCCTACCCATGGGCTGAATCCCAAGGGGTTTAGGGGAGCCAAACCTCTTCATTTTGTTCCCTGAACCCCGAATCTGCCACTAACCTTATTTAATTCCCTGACCACCGGGAACTCTAATTTCATCATTTGGTTCCCAGACTACCCTAAATCTAGATCTCATCATATTTTGGTTCCCTGACTGGGAACCCCAAAAATCTAGACCTCATCAGGAGTTCTAAGAAAATAGAAGAAATTCTCTAGGTTTTTTTTTTCCTCTCTACCAAATGCTCAGTTCCCAGCAAGCTAGGAAATAAAGGGATAAGGGTATCTTTTTCATATCCTTTTTGGCTGCTGCTCTCTTTAGTCTCAACGAGTGGTAACCCTATACAGTTAATATATGTAAATGCTTTGAACCTTAAAGCTTTACATAAAGACATTAATCATCATCATCATCTTGCTGATTATTATCTGTTCAAAAAGGAAAGAAGCTTAGGAAACTATGACTTAAACTATGCTTAAACTAAGAAACAAGGGAGATACTTAAACTAGAGTAAAAGTGGAGAGTGTGGAAGATATTCAGAACAAGGATAATACAAGGAAATAGCAAAGAAAGGTGAAAGAAGGTATATTATACCTTTAGAAAAAGCACTGTTAAATTGAATACAGACTCATGGTGGATGCAAATAGTCACTTCTTGCCTTTGAATCTCACTTTTCTTATTTCAAAGTGAGGATAAAAACATTTGTTCAAACTAGTCTCAGGATTGTTTTGAGAAAATAGCTGTAAAATTGTGAGTTATATGATGCAGATGAACAAGGAAAGAATGAAGCCCTGGATCTGCTTTGCTTCTGTTGTGGGCATTTTTAAATTTCCTTTTATTACTCAAAACTCAAGGTCATTCCTCCTGCAAATTTTGGTTAACTAAAAATCTGATTATTGCTAATATTAATTACATCTGACCAAAACCTGTCCCATGGGATGAGTAAATTTACTGAAAGCCTTATACATCCCTTAGAGAAGAAGTCATAGAAAGAATCTCAATGTCTTTGACTCCTTGATGACATGTAAATCCTCCTCAATTGGGCTAATTTGTTATTTCTCTAAATGAAATCTAATCTGTAACCTGACTTAGTTTGCCTATAGCATTTATTTAAGAGGTTTGTTTCCTTAGGAATGTATGAAATTATAACTGTTAAATTAAGTTTGTTCAACTTTTTCTACCATTATAGGAAGTATGGAATTATATATCTATGTTCTCTTTAACTTTTATGGTTAAAGATTAATGTAAAAGATAATAATATATAAATGATTTCTAATAATAATTTTGTCTATTACAGAGGGTTTATGAGAATCCTAATGGGGCAGCTAGCTGACTCAGTGGACGAAGCAATAAATTTGTGATCAGGAAAACTCATCTTCACAAGTTCAAATCCAGCTTCAAACATTGACTAGCTATGTCATCTTGGACAAGTCACTTAACCATGTTTGTTTGCCTTAGTTTCCTCATCTGTAAAATGAGTTGAAGAAAGAAATGGCACTTCAATATCCTTGCCAAGAAAATCCCAAATAGGGTCATGAAGAATTGGACATAACTGAAAATGACTGAACAATGACAATAATAAAGATTCAGGAGTAATCATTTTATAACAGAAACAAAGCTTAGTTTAGAATCAGAGGATCTGGGGTCAGATTCTCCTATTTACTCTATGTATATGACTGAACACATTGTTTCCCCTCCTTGGACCTAATGTTTCCTTAACTGTAAAATAACTAGATTTCTAAGATCCTTCTTAGATCTAAATCTGTAACTAAAATTTATCAGCTTCTGCTCTGAGTATAAAATGTTTTAGGTAGAAAAAGACTTAAAAATTCATTTTGTTCACCTCCTAATTTCAGTCATGAGAAAACTAAGACTCAAAGAGGATAAGTTACTAGTCTAAAGACACACAGTCAATTAATAGCATCCATAGCTAGAGCCCAGGTCAAACTATCAAGTTTTCAACTCTATCATACTATATTTCTTACAAAATTCCCCAGCCTCTTCAATTGTAACTCACCCCTCTTTCTCTATACTAAGCCATGTACACGATCTTTTTCCTCCAGAATACTGTCCCAGATAGATCAAATCCACTTCCAATTATTCTGTGTTTTAGCATCCCCCAGCATTTTCACACATTGCTGTGCATAGTTGTAAACTAATGTTACACATATCTTCATATGTGTGTGTGTGTGTGTGTGTGTGTGTGTATTCTGTCTCTTCCATCAGACTGGGAGCTCCCTGGAAGCAGATTATGTCTCTTTATTTACACATTTGCCCTACCTGAACCCTACAGGATTCCAAACTGAAGGAAAAGCCAATGATTGTCCATTGATTTATTCAATGAGGAAACTGAGGTAGAGATCTGTCACATGATTCTCCCCAGGCCACCCTATAATCTGACCCCTGTGCTGAGAATAGGACCCAGGAGACCTAATCATGAGACTGTGAGTCCCAGCCTCCAGCTCAGATGGCCATGTGGTGCCTCCCCTGAGATCACTTGTCCTCCCTCTGGCAAAGCTGGCCCCAAATTCCCAGCAGGCCAGCCATACTCAGCCCCCTGGTAAAGATCAAGCTGAAACTCCATCCCCAGCCAGTGGCTTTGGCCCTCGGACAACATACCAAAGCAGGGTGCCCACAGACCAGCTGCTGGGAATGAAGGATAGGGAGAGAGTTCAGTCTAAAGTTAGTGGGGCAGCTCTTTTATCCCTCCATTCCAAGGTCTGGCCCATTAGGAAAATCCATCTATAGAAAATTAATATATCCATCATCTCCTCCAATGGAACCTAGTGAAAGGTTGGGGGAATCTAAAGGAAGGACATAATTCCTGGCCTCCAGAAGTTCCAGTCTGATATTGAAGTCAGGGCAGAGAAAATGGTAAAGATTCTTATGGTACAAACTGTTGAAAGAGATGCGGAGAATTGAGTGATCAAATGGAGAAGCAGTGGGATGTTAGAAGTGCTAAATAAAGTTCAGAAGAAATAGCAATGTGCTGGTAAAATTTTAACAACCAGATTTTCCTCCGCACTCCCCCCAAAGTTCAATTGATAATATTTTAAAGTTTAATCTGTACAATTAATATTTTCTCTATGATTTTCCTAAACCTAGATAATCAGCAAAATAATAAACCAAGCCCTGATTTGTTGCATTTGACCACTTCCAAGGTATAAATTCTCACAATTAAAATTTACTATTTAATTCATTCAAACTGGCTCCAATACACCTCTGGAGGGGAGGGACACAATAGGTGCTAGAAAGCTGTGGAGAATAAGAATGGTTTGGTCTAATTACTACTCCATGTAATCTAATTCTGGGAGGAAAGGATGGAAGGAGGGAGGATATCAAGTAGATACTGAGACCTAAAGAAAGAAGAACTTAGCCAGAAAAAATAACACACACACAGAAAGTGATGGGTAAAGTTATAAATGTACTTGATAATTTCCTCTTCAGTTTGCAACTGCCAACTAAGGGTCAAGAGTTTGAATTTAGAGTCCAAACATTATTCAGCCCATTTTCAAAAATATATTCAAATATAAAACAGTTCCCAGGCAACTGGCTCAAACACTCAGAGGCATCCACTTTCCCAGCTCCAGGATACAGTTGAAAACTTATTCATTTTGGAAGAAGAGTCAAATTAATTTCTTTTGATTTATAGCAGGACAGCACTAGCACCAGTACCTGAGTTTGAGATATGAGATCCTAAAATCAGATCAAATACTAAAACCAACTAAGCATCCCTAAACCAACCACTAGAACATCAAAAGGAAATAAGCATCCAGTGCTGGACTATCCAAAGGGTATTATTATCCTCTGGAACGCCTCAGCCTCTAAACAAAAAATAAGGATTAGGATTTTACTGAGACCTCATTTCAGTGAAATCACGTCACAGATACAGCTTTTGATCACTGAGCTTCAGAGAGTCATGTTGTGGCAGCTGGTCTCAAGTATGCCAGAAAATTCAAAATAGTTGATGAACAATGAGAGAGAAAATCAGACACATCCCACCTCATTCTTTGGACCCCCAAACACTGTCATCAGTTAGCTTGATCACTTACTTCTTGTTGACTGCTGTCTTTGCTGTCCAAAACTCAAACAAGCTTTTGACACCAGTGAGAATATATGCAAAAAATGCCTTGGATAATTCTAACAGGAGAGTTCCCAAAATGTATAGACCAACTGGACAATCTTTCCAGATTACTTTGAAGGGGATAGCATTTATTTGGATACATACTTAGAATGATACTTTTTTACTGTTTTAAAAAGCGGTCTCATTACTTTACAATAAAAAACTAGATGGCACCACAGAGAGAGTGTTGGACTTGAAAACAGGAAGACCTAAGTTTGATTGTATGTATGACTCTGAGAAAGTCACTTAACTACAGACCTGGAAAGTAGTCCCTAGGCAGCTGACCAAAATATTCAGAGGGATATACTTTCTCAGCTCCAGGATGCAGCTGAAAACTCCTGTAAAATGGGAATATGAATAGCACTTACCTCATTAAGTGGTTCAAATAATCACTATGTGGATCAAAGGAGATCACATGTAAAGTGCTTTGAAGTCCAAAGGTACTATATAAGTGTTATCTATTATTATTAACTAGCTGTTATTGGAGAAATGTTTCTTAAATTAATTTGGCCATGAAATACTTTTGAACTTATAAAATCTTAACAAAACCTGTAAATACTGTTCTGAGAAGTCTGGATGAAGGAATACATATTATCCTTATCAGATTTGCCTTTATGTATTTTGAGAAGCTGTCTTATGGTTTTGAAGGAAGTAGATATTTCTGAAAATTTGTTCTGAGGAGGGTAATTCCTTTTTATACTAGTTTGTATTTTGAACTGTGGAGTATCTTGAAAGTATGTTGATTCCCTGGTCTATCTGTGTTTATGGAGTATCATAAAATGGGGTACCATATCAGATTTTTTTATTTTTTTCCATTCTCAAAGATCCTACTCTTTGGCAGTTGAGTAGTTTGGGTGGAAAAGAAAGATGGAAGAAGATATCAGATTAAATAGATTATATGGAGGTGAGGGAAACTGAAAGGAGATAGACTATATGACAAGATAGGATTCATTCAACCTTCCAAAAAAGTGAACCCTCAGAAATAGTGGCTGCAAGTGTTTCATGTTCCTTTGACACACATTATTATATAATTCCACCCAAATCCAGACAATGAGGCCAGTTCCTTCATTATGGGCTTCTCTCCTGACTCTCTTACAAACTCCCTACCAACTTTAATTTTCTGTTGCCTTGATCAGGTCCATCACCTGGAGGTACTGGTTAGATCAATGTCACCTGGTTCCTAATCTCCCCTCTTCTTTTCCCTATGTGAGTCCAGAAAAGGCCCACACAGTTATTATAAGCAGAATAAGTTCAAATCTCCCCTCTCCTTTTGATCAGTGGCATACTTATGTTTTGTTTTGTTTTGTTTGTAATGGCAAAGAACTGGACTACAAGGATGTGCCCAACAATTATGCCAATTAGTTCAATGACTGAAGAAATTATGGTATGTGTTTATAATGAAATATTGTTATTATTTTTACATCATAAAAATTATGAAAGGAATTATTTCTAAGAAACACAGGAAGACGTGTATGAACTAATGCAGAGTGAAATGAGCAGAACCAGAACTATTTATTTAATAAAAACATTGTAAGAGACAACTTGGAAAGACTTAATAATTTTAATCAATAGGAAGTGTTTATATAGCCCTTCATGGGTTTCTAGGTAACACAGGAGATAGAATGCTAGATCTGGAGTTAAGAAGACTCATTTCCCTGAGTTCAAATCTGGCCTCAGATATTTCCTAGTTGTGTGTACCTGAGCAAATCACTTAACCCTATTTGCTTCAGTTTCCTCATCTATAAAATGAGTTGGAGATGAAAATGTCAAACCACTCTAGTATCTTAGTCATACTCTAAATGGGGAAACAATTAAACAAGAACATAACTTTTTGAGGTTTACAAAGTGTTATCTGTGGACGGTCTTCGTGTGTGTGTGTGTGTGTGTGTGTGTATGTATATATGTGTGTATACACACACATATCTGTTATTTTAGTAGATCTTCATCAAAACTCTATGAGGCAGTTGCTATTACTATCTCTATTTTATAGATTAAGAAAGTGAGATAGACCTAAAATTAAGTGACTTATCCTCAGTTGTATAGCTAATGTGCAAGGTAGAAATAGAATTCAGGTTTTCCTGACTCCAGGTCTATTTCTCTTGCCATTTCACCACCCAACTGCCCAATTATTCTTCTTTGTCTCATTTTTCTTTCTTTCTTTTCTTTTTTTTTTTTCTTTTTTCTTTTTTCTTTTTCTTTTCTTTTTTCTTTTTTCTTTTTTCTTTTTTTTTGCTTAGGCAATTGGGGTTAAGTGACTTGCCCAAGATTACATAGCTAGAAAATGTTAAGTGTCTGAAACTAGATTTGAACTCAGGTCTTACTGACTTCAAGGCTGGTGTTCTATCCACTGTATCACCTAGCTGCCCCCATCTCATTTCTTTCTTACCATTCTTAATCATTAATTGAGTGTTGGGGAAAGGATTCTGGGAAGATAACAGGCTAGGTTGGCAAATTTCAAGCTCTCCCAATTTTCCCCACAAATAGAACAAATTTGTGTCTCAAGGTGAACATAGACTGGTGAAAAATCAAAAAGACTTGGGGCAGAACAACCTGAGATACAACTCTGATACAACCTGGGAAGATCTGAAGAAAGACCCTGGGCTGAGGATAACCCATCTGAAGTACAAACACCTTTGGACTGGCTCTGCAGAAGCATCAAGTAGAGACCCTTGGGCTAGCTGGGTGTGGTTGTAATCTCAGCAATAACCACAAAGACTTTCACCTCTCAGACTGTGCTGTCAGAGGTTGAGTTAACCAACTAGAAAAGTTAACAGTCTCAAAAATAAAAATAATTATTTGAAAATTAGAGTTCTACAAGAGGAAACCAGTGAAGAGAGACCAAGAAATAACAAAACAAATTATAAAGAATGAGAAAATAGAACAGAATGTGAAACATCTTATAAGAAAAATGATAGATCTGGAGAACAGATCAAGAATAGAAAATATAAGATTAATGGGAATATTAGAAAGTTGTAACCAAAATAGAACCTTGACAAAATAATGCAGGAAATAATCCCAGAAAATTGTTTTGGAGTGATAAAGCATGAGGGGAAAGTAGAAATAGAAAAAAATCCACCAATCACCACCTCAAAGAGATCCTTTGTGGAAAACACATAGGAATATTATTGCCAAATTTTGAAACCCCTGAATCAAAAAGAAAATTTTGCAAGAAACAAGGAAAAAAAACAATTCAAATGCTCTGGGGCTACAATCAGAATTGTACAAGATGTATCAGCAGCTATAATAAAAGACCACAAGTCTTGGAATCATATCTACAGACAAGCAAAAGAACTAGGCCTATGATCAAAAATATCATATCAGCAAAATTATCTATAATTTTGAATGAGAAAAAATGAACCTTCAACAAAACTGCAGATTTTCAGGATTTTCTATCAACCAAACCTGAACTTAGAAGAAAATTTAATATATAAAAGCCAATATCAAAGATCAGTTTTAAGGAACTCAACATGGGCAAACTGCTTAAACATGGACAAATTGTTTATGTTTTCTTTACATAGGAAATATAAATTATATGTTTAAGAGTCACATCAACAATAGGGTAGCTCAAAAGAAAGATTGGTAGATTTAAGGTAAAAATAGTAGTCATGCCATACAAATGAGGTACCGAGGAAGAATAGACACAGAGGTATTAGAGGGAGGAGGAGGGTTCATAGTTCCAAAAACCTATTCATATTGGTAATGGGTTCAATAGGCAATACTACATATATATCATGAAGGGTATAGTACCCTCTAAAATCTATAAAGAAATAAAGAAGGAAGGATGGGTGGATGGGGAAGCAAAAGGTGAGGGAAGAAGACAATGGAGAAATCCTTAGGTGGGGGGAGGTTAAGTAATAGCAATGCAAGTTATGGAGCAGAATTTAATTAAAGAGGCAACAGGGATAGGAAAGAAGTGTGTATATGTATATAGAGGTGTATATTTATGTATATATCTACATATGTATATATAATATATCTTTTCTTAACTGCAGCTTGCTTGGGGATGGTGGATGGATGAAAAGGAGAAAGAAGAATAAAGTAAATAAGGTGCGTAGCAGAGAACCAAAGAATAATTTAAAAGAAGTTAAAAAAAACTACATTCATGAATATAATTTCTTCTGCTAATATATGTACTTTCTTGATCTGGTAATTTGTTGCTATATGTTTTGAATCCTCCCTGATATTCTGCTGGGCATATAGCAATGTTCTCTTTTGTTTTGCTTTATTTTGTTTTGTATTCCTTTTCTGTTTTTTCTTTTTTTTTCCTTGCTTTTTTTTTAATAAAATAACTTTTTAAAAAATAAAACATGAAAATCTATTTTAAAAAAACAAACTAATTGGGTATTGCCTCAATCACACTGACACCTGTTGAATACCTTAATTTTAAAAGGCCAAAATCTTCCACTGCATCCAGGGCCATCTCTAGATTCCTGATCTAGATCTGGCAACTGGATCCATGTTAAGGACATATCTAAGTGAAGGGGCAGGTCAGTTCTCCGAGAACCTCCAAAGCTGTGGATCATAACACTTAAAGGAGTTACAAAGCAGCCTTCGCAGATGTTCTTTGTGGATTGGGAATAAAATAAATTGGAGGTAGAGGGAAGAGGTAGAGGGAAGAGGAGAGAGGCCAGGCAGCGCAACTACCTCTCAGTGGAGAGGTCAGAGAATGCAGCTGTCTCTCAGTCTCCTTGTATCATCATCATCTGCTCACATGAAGAGATCCATTCTACAGGTCTGAATTAGATCTCCAGCAGCCATGGGCAGGTGGCTCCCTTTCACAACAGATCCAGATTGATCTGGAGGGGAAAGTTAGGCAGGTGACCTTGTACAGTCCTCCCTCACTCAAATCCAATTCATTTACATGTCATGGCATTACCTCCCTGATATCATGGTCCTCTTTGAGAATGAAGGACAAACAACAACTTCAATCAATCAATGCAGTGACCTAGCGAGAAAAGAAAATGGACTCAAGATGCAGAATAGTTTATATATATTTGGGACAAGTTCAATGTGGCAATTTCTTTTATTTGACTTATGTTTATTACACAAGGATTTCCTTCATTTTTTCCAATTTTTAGAAAGAAAGTGAAAGAAAAAAGTCAGCAGGGGACAATGTCCTTTTCTTTTTTCTCCAAAAAACAAAGACAGACAGACAGACACACACACACACACACACACAGAAAGACAGAGAGACGGAAACAACAGACAGAGACAGAGACAAAAAAAGAGGGAGAGAGGGAAAGAGAGAGGGGGTGGGAGGAAAGGAGAAAGAGTAAGCAGGAATTATAAGCAGAGAGTTTTAAAAAGTTACCTGTTGAATTTATTATATATTTTATTTTATTTTATTTTATTTTATTTGTAGTTCACTGGCCATGTGACTTTATTCAAGCATCCTCTATTATATATTTTAAAAGAAAAGCAAGCTCTATCTAAAGGAGATTCATAGTTTCATATGCAGTCTTCTACTTTACTATGTTCAGAAAATGTTCATTTTAAATTTATATTTATATATATTTAGAATATATTTATATTCTTTTATATTTATATTTAGAATAAAAATAAAACCAAATAATCATTTTTAAAAGGCCAATCATTTCATCACCTATTACTAACACAGATCCCAATTCCTCTACACCTTAGTACACAGTTTTTGTCTATCACTATGATTAAAAGAAAAAAAAAAAGAATTTTCCTATAATCAGATGTAAATAGGCCAGTCCTAGAAAATCAAACATACAGTCTGTGAAGGGCCTGTACTGAACCTTTTGTAACTTGGTGGGGCCTTCCAGAGCTTACACTCTTATCTTAGTCTTGGAGAATTCAGGGTCTCCATACTACAAGCATTGGAATAGAATTTTAATGGGTGATGCATATATAGTTTCATTAATATTTTAGAGGGAAAGATCACTAATATTTTAATTTTCTTAAAGTACTCTTACTTACAACATTTGGAATTGTCAGGTTCCTTGATACATCATTTCAAAAATATCACCTTTTAGTCTAATAGCCTATAGTTTAATAGAAGAGAAGAAAGAAAACAGAATTATGGCATTTTTCCAGTGAAAAATTGCATCAATACTACCCAAACAGCAATATGTAAAGATATAATTCCCACAGTCAAGTATCCCTTCCACATCACAACTTTCACCTTTGTGGTTTTGATATGTTGTGGGTCGGCATAAGAAATTAAATGGAAATTTGGAGAGAGTTTTGCTGGAACCACAGATCACAGAGAAAATATATTTATACTTTGACCAAGTACTTAACACAAATTTTACAATAAGGTATCACAAATATCCCATACAAGAAAAAAAATTCAGATTTCTTCTGTGGTATGAAATGAGTGTCAAAAAAAATTTGTCCAGATTTTCTAGATCACAGGGGCATTCACCCCTAACCCCTGCAATGTGGAAGGATAACTATACATTCTTCAAACTCTCCCCAACCCTATACTTCTAAATATAATACACTGGTCACATAGGTCCATAGCTTGATGGGTACAGCTGTAAAAGTGGATAGGGCCCAACCATACTACATTAGGGGAAATCTCAGCAATTGCTTAAAAAAAAAAAAAAAGACCAAATTTTAGAGAAATGGGTTGAGCCAGACAATCAGATCCTTGACATTCCCTTTATTTTGCCCCCTGAACTAATTCTGACCCCTCACCTGAATTTTGGTTTTGGCCATTGGTTTAGTCCATTAATCTCTCCACAATGACTTTTTGGTTAAGCTTACTTATATCTCAATTTGGACCCTACTAGGTAGTAACTGTCTTTCTATTACATGTTTACCTAATTTCTTACATTTGGATCCCACATTAGGCAGGCTATGACTCTGTGACAGACTGAAAGGCTGCCTTGAAAAGCATAATGCAATATAAGCCTGTTTATTTAGGATTCTCCTAGTCAGAGAGGTCTCTGTTAACTGAATGAACCTTTTCCACATCTACAATACAATGCAAAATGAAACTAATAAATCCCAAATCTGAAGCATCAAAGAGATGCTACATTCTTTATGTCAAATGTTTTATAATCAAATTCTTTGAAAATTGATTGTTTATGTGCAATAATTCTATATTATTTAGAATATATTTGTAAACTGAAGACTCCTTGCATTTTCTTGCCACTTTGAATTTTTAATGACCACCAGTTAGGAAAATCCTATTGTAAAAACCACTATTAATGACAAATGTTGGAGAGGTGGTGGGAAAATGGTTTCTTTAATTCATTGTTAGTGAAGCCATGTTAGTCCAACCATTCTGGAAAGCAATTTGGAACTATACCCAAAAAGCTATTAAATTGTGCATACTCTTTGATTTAGGAATATGGCTCCAAGATTTATAACCCCAAAGAAATAGATTTATAGCAGCTCTTTTTGCGGTGACAAAGAATTGAAAACTAAAGAGATATACAACATGTGAGGAATGGCTAAATAAGTTATGGTATAAGAACATCACATAATACTATTGTTATAAGAAATAATAAATAGATGTTTTCAGAAAAATATGGGAAGTCTTGTATGAATTGATACAGAGTGAAATTAGGAGAGCCAAAAGAAGAATTTATAAAATAACAATAATCTCATAAACAATACTGAAAGACTTAGGAACTCTACTCAACACAATGACCAACCAAGAGTTCCAAAGGAAGGTGACCAACCAAAGTCACCTTCAGATATTAAAATGATAAACTTAAAGTGCAGATAGAAACATATGTTCTTTTCCTTCCTTCCTTCCTTCCTTCCTTCCTTCCTTCCTTCCTTCCTTCCTCCCTCCCTCCTTCCCTCCCTCCTTCCTTCCCTCCCTTTCTTTCTTTCTTTCTTTCTTTCTTTCTTTCTTTCTTTCTTTCTTTCTTTCTTTCTTTCTTTCTTTCTTTCTTTCTTTCTTTTTTTCTTTCTTTCTTTCTCTTTCTTTCCTTCCTTTCTTTCCTTTTTTTGAGATATGACTAATATGGGAATTTTTTTCACATTACTATAAATACTTATAACAAACTTTTGTTTCTTGCTTTCTCAATGAATGGGAAAGCAGGATAGGAGGGGGGAAAATTTAAACTGAAAAATAAATTGTATTTTTAAATAATTGAAATAAAATTATTATCAAGCATCTTGGAGGATTTCTGGATGGGCCTTGGTCTTTAGGAGGAGTGATAAAGGCAGGAGAGCCACGAGGATGGTCAAAGATGGAATCCTGAGTCTTCTCTGTGTCTGTGACTGAGACTTCCAGTTCCCAATCCTTAAATAGCTCAGTACAATTACATCACTACAGCAAATGAGCATGTGCAACCATTACATCACCATATCACACTAAGTATATGCCAACTACAGTGATTAATCATTACATCATATTAAGCATATATTTAACTAGAGAACTATTATCCCATCAATCACACTGAGTAGGTGCTTAACTATAAGCATCCTACTGTCCTTGATTCAAGTATACCTTTCCAGAGTTCCGGCCCTCTACAACTTATATTTGTGATTGTACAATGGGGTTAACTCTTTCAAAGTAGTTTCACATACATAACTTTGCAATATTTTCATGACTGCTCCACAAAGTAGGTGAAGTATAAATAGCTCTATTTGGGGGGGAAGGAAGCTAAGAGAACAAAGAAGCTCAATTATGTAAGTTTCTTAAGGGCAGGGCCTATTTTATTTTTATTTTTGTATCCCCAAAATCTATTATACTGGCACAAAATAGGCACTTAATAAATGCCTGTTAATTGATTGAAATTTCTTCCCCAAGTTTACAAAGTAAATTGGTAACTGAACTCAAGACTAGATTTCAGCTTTTGACTCCCAAATTTGTGTTTCTTCTAAGAGACAATGCTTCCTCTTTAACATCTGGGTAGTTAAAGTCAGGTGCTAAAGAGAACAAAATCAGGGATTCTCAGTCCATGTGGAACAATTAATTAACTGATCTAGGACCACAGAGAGAATAATACCTCTCATAATCTCATAAAAGTGTGCCAGTGATCACAAATGAAGCTAAACCAAAAAATGTGGATAGTTCCATTCATTCATTTAGCAACTATTTATTAAGTATCTCCTTAATAAAGCACTGTACTATGAATTGTGGGTATTACAAAAAATAAGTAAGACAGAATCACTGCCCTCCAAGTTTATAATCTAGAATTAATTAGGTTATCAGAATCAATTAAATGAGATAATATTTATAAAGAGTTTAGTACAATGTCTGGCAGATAGTAATGGCTTAACAAATGATTGTTCCCCTTCTTTTCAATTAAAAAAAAAAGATGTGCATTTATAATAAAAATGTATAATGTAAAATAACATGGTACTATGATAGGAAATGAAGATTCTGTATCTTTTGATATTAAGTTGGTTGGTTAGTTGTAGCATCTTTGTAGTATGAAAGAATTTGACATATAGGACACTGAGGGTCTTGCTGAGACTAGAAGGAGATTCAGCTCCCAAAAATCATAACCCTTAACCTGGACTTCTATTATTTAGTAGATCCAGGATTAGAATACAGATCTCTTGATTCCAAGTCTTGAGGAAACCCATAGGCTAATGGAGAGTATCTAGCAGTTGATGAAATTTTCCATGGGAATAAATCAGTCATTCTGCAACACTGATGATGTAGAGAGAAATCCCTTTTCCTCTTTAAGTGTTAATGAAATATAGACAGCTAGAGAGCAAGAATTTTGTGTCCAAGGGCTAACAGGTGAACTCTTGGAGGTATAATTCACAGTTTCTGTCTCCCCAAGTATTATTCTGAGCTCCTGAATTTTTCTAAGGGCATTTTTCTTGAAAAGCTGCCCAGGAGAAAAAGGGAAAAGGACCTTGGACAAGCTCATTTTAGACAACCCCCAAACCCCTGAAATCACCCCATGGTACATTCCATAGGTTTTGACAGAAAAATCATCTAAAGGTGTCCTGTCCTGTCCTGAACCAATGAGCTATATTTCATTTCTACGTTGTATGAATTTACATCAATGTTATTCAAGCTTATTTTTGCCATTGGGACTCTTTGGAAACCCCAATCCATACTTGTATTAACAAAGCAGTATTACAACAGTTGGAGGGTTCCAAGCAAAATCTAGAGGTCACATTATGTGCATTTTCTTGGTGAATTTTTTGGTTTATTGAAATCTTCATTTCCTCATCTGAAAAATGGAAGTATTGGACAGTTTATAATGTTCTCTCCAGCTCTAAATCTACAATCTTATGACTTCTGGAATTTAGAAGAAAGAATGATAAAAGTGAGGTGAAAAAAGGAAATGAAGCATTAATTAATCTCATAAATAATGAAATTTGGAGAGAGGAAAAAGGTCATGAAGAAGGGAGTAGAAGAAAAACATTAGGCAGGAGAAAAGAGAAAGAATAGGAAGAAAGTAAGTAAAAGGTTATGGGAAAAGGGATTAGAAAAGGAAATGAGGGAAAGCAGGGGAAATGGAAAGAAGACAGAAGTTATAAGAAATTACTAAATTTAATAATAGCTTCTATTTGTACAGAGCACTGTCACATACATGACCTTATCTAAGCTTATCACAACCTTATGAGGCAGGTGAGAAAAATGGTGTGCCCCATCTTACAGATAAAAATAATGATAATAGCATTGATATAATGCTTCAAGATTTTTAAAGTACTTTATAAGTGCTATCACTTAATCAACACAATTCTGGGAATTTGATACTATTATTATTATTCTCCTTTTATAAATGAGGAAACTGAGGCTGAGAAAACTTAAGTAATTTACCACAGTCATCCAGCTACTAAATATTTGAAGCTACTAAATATTGGAACTCCCCAAGCCTAGTACTCTGCCCAAAGTCTTGGAGGTTAATTGATTTGCCCAAAATTACTGGTGCTTTCTGACTGCATAACTTTCCCTTTCCACTCTAACACCCCCTGTACAGAGCAGAAATCATAGGGCTTGCTTGGGGGCAGGGGGGAAGGTAGAGAGAGACACTAATTTTTCAAGATCAGAATTTTATGTAGCTTATGCATGTGGGGCTAGGCCCTTTTTCAGAGAAGTCTAGGAGCCAAAGGTCACTGGCCTCTGAATGGAAAGTCAGAATCTAATGAGCCACTAGACCAGAGCTTATGTTCTAATAAGGGAGCCAAAAGTCACAGGTCAGAATCTTGTTTCCTCTTTTTTTTTTTTAGCCAAGTTGCTCCAAGGCCAGGACTAAAAGATTTCCATGAGTAAGTAGGAGAGTCTCGGGGTATGTGTGGAGTATATGAGAGATAATAACAATTAACATTTACATTTTAATTTATATTATATTGTTGTACAGTTGTTTCAGTTATGTCTGAGTTTCTATGGTTCCATTTGGAGTTTTCTTGACCATTCCCTTCTCTGGTTCATATGGCAGGTGAGGAAACTGAGGCAAAAAAGGTTAAATTAAGGACAGGGGGTTCTTTCCCAGGTTCATGTAGCTAGGAAGTGTCTGAGATTAGATATGAAACTGGCCCTGTGCTCTATCTACTGCACCCCATTATTAACCCACAGTGTTAGCTCTTTGTATTTCATTCCAGATGCCATCACCCTGTGGTGGAGAACAGAGACATGGCTTTCCAGTTTTATTGGGAATGGTTGCCCAAGGAGAAAGCATTTGTGGCTCAGAAGAACTGAGCAAATGAATCTGATTTCCCTGGGAATGTCTCCAAAGTGGCATAAATCCCAAGCTTAGGTAGATACGGAGCATTGTGGACTTCTAAGTAAACACTGTGGCTTTGAGCACATGTATGACCTCTCGTGTCCTCTAAGTATAAATTCTTCTTACCCGATACATCTTTATTTAGTGTCTTACATCACACTCCCGTGGCTGCCTTGAGAAAAACTGGAATGCCCAAATAGTATGGGAGGTGTCTAGCTTGCTAAGATGCCAGCAGAAGCATAAATCTCTTGAAGGATCGTTTACAGGGAACAAGAACTACATGAAACCTTAAGAGCAGAGAAATAAGCCTGATGTATCCAGTCAGGTCTAGAAATAAGGAGCAGAATACTTCAATGGCTGGTGACCTAATAGATCCTGGCCCTCCAAAAGCAAATAAAGACAACAAATAAAGTTAATAAAACCTTGTGCACCAACTCACCTGGCACATGTCATGACAGTCATTCATGTTTCTTAATGGGATGATATTATACAAATACCCCTTAAGAGCTAATCAGGTATAATAGGGAAAGAATGGTGTGAGAATCCTTAGACACCTTTCCTCATCTCCTTTGGTTTCAGTCCCTTCAACTTTCAAATGAAAATGATCTCTAGTGTGTGTTACAGCCCCAAATCCCATCATTATATAATGATAATGATAACTGTTACCAGTAGCTTACATCTATGTATCACCTTAAAGTGATACATAGCAAAGCACTTTATAAATATCACAGTATTTTATGCTCAAGGCCCTGAGAGCTTGGAGTTAGTATTATTATTCCCATCTCAGTGAGGAAGATGAGGCACAGGGCAATTAAGTGACTTATCCAGGATCACATAATAAGTATCTGGAAGCAGAAAGACTTCCTGGTTTCAAGCCCAACAGATACCATGGATATTCTCATCACTAGAATGTAAACTACTCAAGGCTAGGGATCATCTTGCATTTTGATTTTGTAGAAAACCAAACATCATCCTCCATAGAAAAGAAGATTCTCTGGTGTTTGATCTGGCAAACAGGAGAATAACTGAAAAAGAGGAGGAAGAAACAAGAGAGAAATGAAAATGAAAAGGAAGCATAAAAATTAATGTTAATATTATATGATTCACTGAATATTTGAGTAAAATTGGTAGAAGAAAAATAAAAAAGATCAATAAATTAAAAACATTATCTAAATGTAAGTTGTTATTCTTGGGTGAACAAATATTTATCAGACATTTTGGAAAATGTTTTCCATGAATAATCCATATTATTGTGGAGCGGTGGTGATGGTGGTAGCATCATAAAATTAGGATTTCCGTAACCCTTTAAGATTTACAAAGAATCTTCCATATATTATCTCATTTGATCCCCAAAATAATTGTATGAAGTTTCCCCCATTTCACAGATGAGTTAACTAAAGCCAAGAGAGTTAAATGACTTGCCAAGTAAGGTACTAAGGCATGACTTCACATCCAACATTTTATCTACTATACCACCTAACATATACCAAGCAAGTCAACACAGCAATACCTCCTCCCCTCAAACCTAGATTAAGACAACCCAAGATCTTGAGTTCAACAACATTTGTTCAGCAATAACAGCATTGCCAGAACTACCCACCCAGCTTCTAACCCAGTCCATAAGGCCATGATCCAGGGAATTTACCCTTGTGGAGATGCAAGTGATGTCACTGTCCCTGCCTTCACAGCAGTCACAGCTACTGAAATTCTGGAAAAGAAAGTTTTCAAAACTAAATTCAGCTTCAAAACTGATTATGATTTTATTAGTGGAAATAACATTTAAAATGTCTTACTCTCTGCTTAGTTGCTGTACTCTAAAGACCATAAAGCTTTTCTATTTGACTTGTTACTGAAAATATATATATAGTCTCCCCTATTAGAATTCATGTTCCTTGAGAGCAGGGAATGTCTTCTTTAATATTTATATACTCAATGCTTTCACATATAGTATAATAAGTGCTTTAAAATTCATTTATTCATTATAGGGCAAATCCACCTCTTTCTTACCCTCTTACTGCTTCCCTGAGTCCTTTCTTCTCTACCAAGAAGTCAGAACCCCTGAGGTCACCTTGTTTCCCTATGCTAAGGATGGTTATGTGGTATAGTAGCAAAAATATATGACCTGATCATTCCTCAATTGATAAGTAGTCCAAGGATATGAACAGACAATTTTCAGATGAAGAAATTAAAGTCATTTAAAATCATATGAAAAAATACTCTAAATCATGACTGATTAGAGAAATGCAAATTAAGACAACCCTGAGGTACCACTTCATACCTCTCAGATTGGCTAAGGTGACAAGAAAAGATAATGATAAATGTTGGAGGGAATGTGGGAAAACTGGGACACTAACACGCTGTTGGTGAATCTGAGAACACATCCAACTATTCTGGAGAGCAGTTTGGAACTATGCCCAAAAGGTGGTGAAACTGTTCACAACCTTTGATCCAACAGTGTCACTACTGCATCTGTATTCCAAAGATCATAAAAGAGAGAAAAGAATTCATATGTGCAAAAATGTTTGTAGTAGCTCTTTTTGAAGTGGCAAGGAATTGGAAATTCAGTGGATGCCCATCAATTGTGTAATAGCTGAATAAGTTATATATATATATATTATATATATATATATTATATATATATATATATATATATATATATATATATATAATGGAATATTATTGTTCTATAAAAAGAATGATAAACAAGCTGATTTTAGAAAGGCCTGGAAAAATTTGCATGATGCCAAATAATCTGGACAGAACCAGAAAAACATTGTACACAGTAAAAAGATTATGTGATGATCAACTGTGATGGACTTACCCCTTCTCAATAAAGCAGTGATTGGGGGGAGGGATACTAAAAAGGGAGGGCTGTGAGAAGCAAGTGGTGCTCACAAGCTTAATACTGGGAAGGGGGGAAAGGGGAAAGAAGGGAGAAAAGCATAAACCGGGGTTAACAAGATGGCAAGTAATACAGAATTGGTCATTCTAACCATAAACGTGAGCGGGGTAAACTCCCCCATAAAGAGGAAGCGGTTAGCAGAATGGATTAAAAGCCAGAATCCTACAATATGTTGTTTACAGGAAACACACCTGAAGCGGGGAGATACATGCAGGTTAAAGGTAAAAGGTTGGAGCAAAATCTACTATGCTTCAGGTGAAGTCAAAAAAGCAGGGGTAGCCATCCTGATCTCAGATCAAGCTAAAGCAAAAATTGATCTAATTAAAAGAGATAAGGAAGGACACTATATCTTGCTAAAGGGTAGCATGGATAATGAAGCACTATCTATATTAAACATATATGCACCAAGTGGGGTAGCATCTAAATTCTTAAAAGAGAAACTAAGAGAGCTGCAAGAAGAAATAGACAGTAAAACTATAATAGTGGGAGATCTTAACCTTGCACTCTCAGAATTAGATAAATCAAACCACAAAATAAATAAGAAAGAAGTCAAAGAGGTAAATAGAATACTAGAAAAGTTAGATATGATAGATCTCTGGAGAAAATGTAATGGAGACAGAAAGGAATACACTTTCTTTTCAGCAGTTCATGGAACCTATACAAAAATTGACCATATATTAGGACATAAAAACCTCAAACTCAAATGTAGTAAGGCAGAAATAGTAAATGCATCCTTTTCAGACCACGATGCAATGAAAATTACATTCAACAAAAAACCAGGGGGAAGTAGACCAAAAAATAATTGGAAACTAAATAATCTCATACTAAAGAATGATTGGGTGAAACAGCAAATCATAGACATAATTAATAACTTCACCCAAGAAAACGATAATAATGAGACATCATACCAAAATGTATGGGATGCAGCCAAAGCGGTAATAAGGGGAAATTTCATATCTCTAGAGGCCTATTTATATAAAATAGAGAAAGAGAAGGTCAATGAATTGGGTTTGCAATTAAAAATGCTAGAAAAGGAACAAATTAAAAACCCCCAGTCAAACACTAAACTTGAAATTCTAAAAATAAAAGGTGAGATCAATAAAATTGAAAGTAAAAAAACTATTGAATTGATTAATAAAACTAAGAGTTGGTTCTATGAAAAAACCAACAAAATAGACAAACCCTTAGTAAATCTGATTAAAAAAAGAAAAGAGGAAAATCAAATTGTTAGTCTTAAAAATGAAAAGGGAGAACTCACCACTAATGAAGAGGAAATTAGAGCAATAATTAGGAGTTACTTTGCCCAACTTTATGCCAATAAATTCGACAACTTAAATGAAATAGAAAAATACCTCCAAAAATACAGCTTGCCCAAACTAACAGAGGAAGAAGTAAATATCCTAAACAGTCCCATCTCAGAAAAAGAAATAGAACAAACTATCAATCAACTCCCTAAGAAAAAATCCCCAGGACCAGATGGATTTACATGTGAATTCTACCAAACATTTAAAGAACAATTAACTCCAATGTTATATAAACTATTTGAAAAAATAGGGATTGAAGGAGTCCTACCAAACTCCTTTTATGACACAGACATGGTACTGATACCTAAACCAGGTAGGCTGAAAACAGAGAAAGAAAATTATAGACCAATCTCCCTAATGAATATTGATGCTAAAATCTTAAATAAAATATTAGCAAAAAGATTACAGAAAATTGTCACCAGGATAATACACTATGACCAAGTAGGATTTATACCAGGAATGCAGGGCTGGTTCAATATTAGGAAAACTATTAGCATAATTGACTATATCAATAACCAAACAAACAAAAACCACATGATCATCTCAATAGATGCAGAAAAAGCATTTGATAAAATCCAACATCCATTCCTAATAAAAACACTTGAGAGCATAGGAATAAATGGACTTTTCCTTAAAATAGTCAGGAGCATATATTTAAAACCATCAGTAAGCATCATATGCAATGGGGAAAAACTGGAACCTTTCCCAGTAAGATCTGGAGTGAAGCAAGGTTGCCCACTATCACCATTATTATTTAATATCATATTAGAAACACTAGCCTCGGCAATAAGAGTCGAGAAAGATATTAAAGGAATTAGAGTAGGCAATGAGGAAACCAAACTATCACTCTTTGCAGATGATATGATGGTATACCTAGAGAACCCCAGAGATTCTACCAAAAAGCTATTGGAAATAATTCATAATTTTAGCAAAGTAGCTGGCCACAAAATAAATCCCCATAAATCCTCAGCATTTTTATACATCACCAATAAAACCCAACAGCAAGAGATACAAAGAGAAATTCCATTCAGAATAACTGTTGATACCATAAAATATTTGGGAATCTATCTACCAAAGGAAAGTCAGGAATTATATGAGCAAAATTATAAAAAAGTCTCCACACAAATAAAGTCAGACTTAAATAATTGGAAAAATATTAAGTGCTCTTGGATCGGCCGAGCGAACATAATAAAGATGACAATACTCCCTAAACTAATCTATTTATTTAGTGCTATACCAATCAGACTTCCAAGAAAATATTTTATTGATCTAGAAAAAATAACAACAAAATTCATATGGAACAATAAAAAGTCAAGAATCTCAAGGGAATTAATGAAAAAAAAATCAAATGAAGGTGGCCTAGCTGTACCTGATCTAAAATTATATTATAAAGCAGCAGTCACCAAAACCATTTGGTATTGGCTAAGAAATAGATTAGTGGATCAGTGGAAAAGGCTAGGCTCACAAGACAGAATAGTCAATTATAGCAATCTAGTGTTTGACAAACCCAAAGCCCCTAACTTCTGGGAAAAGAATTCATTATTTGATAAAAACTGCTGGGATAATTGGAAATTAGTATGGCAGAAATTAGGCATGGACCCACACTTAACACCATATACCAAGATAAGATCAAAATGGATCTATGACCTAGGCATAAAGAACGAGATTATAAATAAATTAGAGGAACATAGAATAGTTTATCTCTCAGACTTGTGGAGGAGAAAGAAATTTGTGACCAAAGATGAACTAGAGACCATTACTGATCACAAAATAGAAAATTTCGATTACATCAAATTAAAAAGCCTTTGTACAAATAAAACTAATGCAAACAAGATTAGAAGGGAAGCAACAAACTGGGAAAACATTTTCACAGTTAAAGGTTCTGATAAAGGCCTCATTTCCAAAATATATAGAGAACTGACTCAAATTTATAAGAAATCAAGCCATTCTCCAATTGATAAATGGTCAAAGGATATGAACAGACAATTTTCAGAGGATGAAATTGAAACTATTACCACTCATATGAAAGAGTGTTCCAAATCATTATTGATCAGAGAAATGCAAATTAAGACAACTCTGAGATACCACTACACACCTGTCAGATTGGCTAAGATGACAGGAAAAAATAATGATGAATGTTGGAGGGGATGCGGGAAAACTGGGACACTAATGCATTGTTGGTGGAGTTGTGAACGAATCCAACCATTCTGGAGAGCAATCTGGAATTATGCCCAAAAAATTATCAAATTGTGCATACCCTTTGATCCAGCAGTGTTTCTATTGGGCTTATATCCCAAAGAAATACTAAAGAAGGGAAAGGGACCTGTATATGCCAAAATGTTTGTAGCAGCCCTGTTTGTAGTGGCCAGAAACTGGAAAATGAATGGATGCCCATCAATTGGAGAATGGCTGGGTAAATTGTGGTATATGAATGTTATGGAATATTATTGTTCTGTAAGAAATGACCAGCAGGATGAATACAGAGAGGACTGGCGAGACTTACATGAACTGATGCTAAGTGAAATGAGCAGAACCAGGAGATCATTATACACTTCGACAACGATATTGTATGAGGACATATTTTGATGGAAGTGGATTTCTTTGACAAAGAGACCTGAGTTTCAATTGATAAATGATGGACAAAAGCAGCTACACCCAAAGAAAGAACACTGGGAAACGAATGTGAACTATCTGCATTTTTGTTTTTCTTCCCGGGTTATTTATACCTTCTGAATCCAATTCTCCCTATGCAACAAGAGAACTGTTCGGTTCTGCAAACATATATTGTATCTAGGATATACTGCAACATATCCAACATATAAAGGACTGCTTGCCATCTAGGGGAGGGGGTGGAGGGAGGGAGGGGAAAAAATCGGAACAGAAACAAGTGTCAATATAAAGTAATTATTAAATAAAAAATTAAAAAAAAATAATGCAGTGATTCAAGACAATAACAATAGGCTTGGAATAGCAAGTGCCATCCGCATCCAGAGAGAACCATGGAGACTGAATGTGGATGAAAATATAGTATTTTCGCCGTTTTTGTTTGTTTGCTTTTTCTTTCTCATTTTTTTTTCCCTTTTGGTCTGATATTTCTTGTACAACATTACAAATATGGAAATATGTTTAAAATGATTGTACATATATGTTATAAGCCAGAACTTGAAGCAAGGTGTTAAGTCGCTAGAATTGATAGAAACAATGCTTTGAGAGTTCATACATTAGCTCATACATTAGTTCACAAGTTCAGAAGATTCACAAGTCAGAAACCCACAATCCCACTTTCTCAGAGGAGGAGTCAACCTTTGAGTTCACACCTTTGAGAGATCACATATAAGAAGCTCTCAGAGCATCAGTGAGAGAGACTTGAAGAGACTGAGAAGTGAGGAGTCAGTGGAGGAGTCAGAAAAGTAAGTCAGTTGAAGCGATTGAGAAGTTAGAGACTGCAGTCAGGCAGAACTGGGGATGCGGAAGAGGAGAGGCAAAGGTCTAGCAACAAGAACTCTTGGAACTAAGGAAAACTAACCGGGCTATTTTGGAAGAGACAATAAAAGATTGGATTTTAACTCTTGGCTGTATTTCAGGTGATTATTACTTTGAACTGAAACTAAGGCTGCCTCCAGAAACCTCCCCAAGAAACCTGCTCCCAGAGAACGATCATATTTTAGAAAAGAAGAACATTACACATATATAATCTATATCAGATTACTTATTGTTTTGGAGAGGGAGGAGGTAGGGGAGCGAGGGGGAAAAAGTTTGAAACTAAAATCTTATAAAAATGAATATTGAAAACTATATTTACATGTATTTGAGGGGAATAATATTGAGTGAAAACAAAACAAAACAAAAATATAGAACTTGGGGAAGAAAGACTTGCGTTTGAATTCCAATGAACACTTAAGGGTCATGTGATATTTGCAGTTTGATATTTGTGATATTTTAAGTAATAGTTTTGAAATCAGTAGATCTCAGTTCATATCCTGACATTGTCACATATCTTCTCCATGACCTTAGGAAATCATTTAATTACTTTGTATGCTTCAGCTGAAAGATGAGTGGTTTGAACTAAATACTCTAATGTTCCTTCCAGCTTAAATCAATGACCAATGAATGTGTCAGGAACTATGCTAAGTATATTAGCAATACTCCCCTCCCCCTAAAAAAATTGATCACCTAACCTCAGGGAGGTTACAGTGAAGATAAAATACACATAATTGGTACTTATAAAAATATATGAAATAGAGAAATAGAGAAGAAGCTGCTGTAGACATCTAACTGGGGGGTAGCCAAGAAATTGGAATGTTTGCTGGAAAAGGATGCCTGAAGGTACAGACCAAAATCTTTATCATACTCACACCCAAAGAGTGAGGGGCTAGGACTGTATTTGAAAGGATAGTTTCTCTCTTGTTGGAAGAAAAGTGAAAGAGCTAATAATTTTCTTTAAAAAAAACTTTTTTAACTGGGACATTAATGCATTGTTGGTGGAGTTGTGAACAGATCCAGCCATTCTGGAGAGTAATTTGGAACTATGCTCAAAAAGTTATCAAACTGTGCATACCCTTTGATCCAGCAATGCTACTACTGGGCTTATACCCCAAAGAGATACTAAAGAAGGGAAAGGAACCTGTATGTGCCAAAATGTTTGTGGCAGCCCTTTCTGTAGTGGCTAAAAACTGGAAAATGAATGGATGCCCATCAATTGGAGAATGGTTGGGTAAATTGTGGTATATGAATGCTGTGGAATATTATTGTTCTATAAGAAATGACCAGGAGGATGATTTCAGAAAGGCTTGGAGAGACTTACATGAACTGAGTGAAATGAGCAGAACCAGGAGATCATTATCCACTTCAACAACAATATATCCTCATATATTCTGATAGAAGTGGATATCTTCAACAAAGAGAAGATGTAATTCAATTCCAATTGATCAATGACGGACAGAATCAGCTACACTCAGAGAAGGAACACTGGGAAATGAATGTAGACTACTTGCATTTTTGTTTTTCTTCCCAGGTTATTTTTACCTTCTGAATCCAATTTTTCTTGTGCAATAAGAGAACTGTACGGATCTGCACACATATATTGTATCTAGGATATACTTTAACATGTTTAACATGTATAAGACTGCCTGCCATCTAAGGGAGGAGGTGGAGAGAGGGAAGGAAAAATTGGAACAGAAGTGAGTGAAAGGGACAATGTTGTAAAAATACCCATGCATATGTTCTGTCAATAAAAAGCTATAATTTTTAAAAAAAAAAAGGTGAAAGACCTTGTCCTTGGAAGATGAAAGGACAAACTCAAAATGAAATAAGAAAAAAAAATTTCTTGGTAATACATGTACATTCATTTTTTTAAACCTATTTCTTTATGAATCATGTTGGGAGAGAAAAAATCAGAACAAAAGGGAAAAACCACAAGAGAAAAATAAAACAGAAAAAAGGGGAGGGGAAGTGAACATAGCATGGGTTAATTTGAATTCAGTCTCCCATAATTCTCTCTTTAGATGCAGATGGCATTTTCCATCCAAAGTTTATTGGAACTGCCTTGGATCACTGAACCTCTGAGATGAATTAAGACTGTCATAGCTGATCATCACACAATCTTGCTATTACTGTGTACAATGTATGTTCTGCTTATTTTGATCAGTATTGAGTGTATCTTTCAAGAGGTGGTAAGTAAGCAAGCATGTGGAAGGGAGGACATCAAATCTTCAAGAATGCTGCTGCTTTTGAAAGGGTGTGATTGTAAATGATGTGACAAGGCAGAGGGATTATGCCAAACCTGCTACATTCTCAATGTCAGAGTTGAGTTGAGGCTAATAGAGAGGGCCACAGTATGTGAAGGAATATGATGTTTCAAGAATCAAAATTAAGGGAACCTGCAATATTTAACACAGCTCTATGGCCAAGGCTCATAAAGCCAATGGAAAAAGTCTAGTTAGTGTGCAACCAAGACTGAAGCTGATGAGTTCTACTCTTCCAATCCTCTTGTTCTCTCAAAGGAAGAATGAGTCATCCCCAAATCTTTATTTGATTTCTGCTTTGCCATTTGATTTGAAAGAAATTGATTTTTCTAAAACAAGATTTTCATCCTTTTTTGCATTATATACTTCTCTGGCTGTTTGGTGAAGCCTAAGGACCTCTCCTCAGAATAATGTTTTTAAAGGCATAAAATAAAATACATAAGTTTACAACAATTTATAATGTAAGATTACAATTACATTGCAATAAAAAAAAATGTGATTTTTCTCCCATCCAAGTTCATAGTTGCCTCTCCCCTTAAAGAAAAAAATCTATCGCAAAAGCAAAGATTGATCTAATTAAAAGAGATAAGGAAGGAAACAATATCTTGCTAAAGAGTACTATAGACAATGAAGCAATATCAGTATTAAACATATATGCACCAAGTGGCATAGCATCTAACTTGCTAAAGGAGAAGTTAAGAGAGTTGCGAGAAGAAATAGACAGAAAAACTATAATAGTGGGAGATCTCAATCTTGCACTCTCAGATTTAGATAAATCAAATCACAAAACAAATAAGAAAGAAATTAAAGAGGTAAACAGAATATTAGAAAAATTAGGTATGATAGATCTCTGGAGAGAACTGAATGGTGACAGAAAGGAGTATACTTTCTTCTCAGCAGTTCATGGAACCTACACAAAAATTGACCATATATTAGGACATAAAGACCTCAAAATTAAATTCAGGAAGGCAGAAATAGTAAATGCTTTCTTTTCAGATCACAATGCAATAAAAACTACATTCAACAAAAAGTTAGGTGTAAATAGACCAAAAAGTAATTGGAAACTAAATAATCTCATCTTAAAGAATGATTGGGTGAAACAGCAAATTATAGACATAATTAATAATTTCACTCAAGATAATGACAACAGTGAGACCTCATACCAAAATTTATGGGATGCAGCCAAAGAGGTAATAAGGGGGAAATTTTATATCCTTACAGGCTTACGTGAATAAAATAGAAAAAGAGAAGATCAATGAATCGGGCCTGCAACTTAAAAAGCTAGAAAAAGACCAAATTAAAAACCCCCAATCAATTACTAAACTTGAAATTCTAAAATTAAAAGGAGAAATTAATAATATAGAAAGTAAAAAAAACTATTGAACTAATAAATAAAATTAAGAGTTGGTTTTATGAAAAAACCAATAAAATTGATAAACCTCTGGTAAATCTGATTAGAAAAAGGAAAGAGGGAAATCAAATTAGTAGTCTTAAAAATGAAAAGGGAGAACTTTCCACCAATGAAGAGGAAATTAAAGAAATAATTAGGGGTTACTTTGCCCAACTTTATGCCAATAAATTTGATAACCTAAGCGAAATGGATGACATCTCCAAAAATATAGGTTTCCCAGATTATCAGAGGAGGAAGTAAATTGCTTAAATAGTCCCATTTCAGAAAAAGAAATGGAACAAGCTATTAATCAACTCCCTAAAAAAAAATCCCCAGGACCAGATGGATTTACATGTGAATTCTACCAAACATTCAAAGAACAATTAGCCCCAATGCTTTACAAACTATTTGAAAAAATAAGGAATGAAGGAGTCCTACCAAATTCCTTTTATGACACAGACATGGTACTGATACCTAAACCAGGTAGGTTGAAAACAGAGAAAGAAAATTATAGACCAATCTGCCTAATGAATATTGATGCTAAAATCTTAAATAAGATATTAGCAAAAAGACTACAGAAAATCATCCCCAGGATAATACACCACAATCAAGTAGGATTTATACCAGGAATGCAGGGCTGGTTCAATATTAGGAAAACTATCAGTATAATTGGCCATATTAATAATCAAATTAACAAAAACCATATGATCATTTCAATAGATGCAGAAAAAGCATTTGATAAAATCCAACATCCATTCCTATTAAAAACTCTTGAGAGTATAGGAATAAATGGACTTTTCCTTAAAATAATCAGTAGCATCTATTTAAAACCAGTAGTAAGCATCATATGTAATGGGGACAAACTGCAACCATTCCCAATAAGATCAGGAGTGAAACAAGGTTGCCCACTATCACTGTTACTATTTAATATTGTATTAGAAATGCTAGCTTTGGCAATAAGAGTTGAGAAAGAGATTAAAGGAATAAGAATAGGCAATGAGGAAACCAAATTATCACTCTTTGCTGATGATATGATGGTATACTTAGAGAACCCCAGAGCCTCTACTAAAAAGTTTTTAGAAACAATCCACACCTTCAGCGAAGTTTCAGGATACAAAATAAACCCACATAAGTCATCAGCATTCTTATATATCACTAACAAAACCCAACAGTTAGAGTTATAAAAAGAAATTCCATTTAAAGTAACTACTGATTGTATAAAATATTTAGGAATCTATCTGCCAAGAGAAAATCAAAAACTTTATGAGCAAAACTACAAAATACTTTCCACACGAATTAAGTCTGATCTAACCAACTGGAAAAATATTAAATGCTCTTGGATTGGGCAAGCAAATATAATAAAGATGACAATACTATCTAAACTAATCTATTTATTTAGCACTATGCCAATCAGACTCCCAAAAAACTACTTTGATTAAGTAGTTTTATAATTTAAGATTTATAATAGCCTTTTTTCACAACCACCTACAGAAGTTTGCCATTATACCCTGACAGCAGCCTTTGTGCCAAAGCCAAGATTATAACTCAGTCTCTTGACTGAAAGTCCAGTGATCTTTCTACCACAGAACTCACAATGGATCCTAGGATTCATTTCACAAATGAGGAAAGTGAAGGCCGAAGTAAAGTTAATTGCCCATGGTGACACAAATAGTTAAGTGGCAAAACTAAGATTAGAAGCTAGGTTTCCCACTGAAGGACATTTTTCCCACTATCCTATCTATTGTAGGGAAGTCTACAATCCCAGATCTTGCTAGAAAAACTTAAAGCTCCTGAGCAAATCCAGTTCTCATGTGAGCTTTCAATCTGAGCTCTGCCTTTAGTTATAGCTCTGCCTATAGTTATTTTTCTAACTAACTAACTAAGAAAAAATAACAACAAAGTTCATATGGAAAAACAAAAGGTCAAGAATTTCAAGGGAATTAATAAGAAAAAAAAATCAAATGAAGGTGGCCTAGCTGTACCAGATATAAAATTATATTATAAAGAAGCAGTTACTAAAACCATCTGGTATTGGCTAAGAAATAGACTAGTTGATCAATGGAATAGGTTAGGTTCAAAGGACAAAACAGCCAATAACTTTAATAATATAGTGTTTGACAAACCCAAAGACTCCAGTTTTGGGGATAAGAACGCATTATTTGACAAAAATTGCTGGGGAAATTGGAAATTAGTATGGCAGAAACTAGGCATTGACCCACACTTAACACCGTACACCAAGATAAAATCAAAATGGGTTCATGACCTAGGCATACAGAATGAGATTATAAATAAATTGGAAGAGCATAGGATAGTTTACCTCTCAGACCTGTGGAAGAGGGAGGAATTTATGACCAAAGAAGAACTAGAGATCACTATTGACCACAAAATAGAAAATTTTGATTATATCAAATTGAAAAGTTTTTGTACAAACAAAACAAATGCAGACAAGATTAGAAAGGAAACAATAAACTGGGAAAACATTTTTACAGTCAAAGGTTCTGATAAAGGCCTCATTTCCAAAATATATAGAGAATTGACTCTAATTTATAAGAAATCAAACCATTCTCCAATTGATAAATGGTCAAAGGATATGAACAGACAATTCTCAGACGAAGAAATTGAAATTATTTATAGACATATGAAAATATGCTCCAAGTCATTATTAATCAGAGAAATGCAAATTAAGACAACTCTGAGATACCACTACACACCTGTCAGATTGGCTAGAGTGACAGGGAAAGATAATATGGAATGTTGGAGGGGATGTGGGAAAACAGGAACACTGATACATTGTTGGTGGAATTGTGAACACATCCAGCCATTCTGGAGAGCAATTTGGAACTATGCTCAAAAAGTTATCAAACTGTGCACGATCCAGCAGTGCTACTACTGGGCTTATACTCCAAAGAGATACTAAAGAAGGGAAAGGGACCTGTATGTGCCAAAATGTTTGTGGCAGCCCTGTTTGTAGTGGCTAAAAGCTGGAAAATGAATGGATGCCCATCAATTGGAGAATGGTTGAGTAAATTGTGGTATATGAACATTATGTAATATTATTGTTCTGTAAGGAATGACCAGCAGGATGAATACAGAGAGGACTGGCGAGACTTATATGAACTGATGCTAAGTGAAATGAGCAGAACCGGGAGATCATTATATACCACAACAACGATACTGTTTGAGGATGTATTCTGATGGAAGTGGATCTCTTCGATAAAGAGAGCTAATTCAGTTTCAATTGATCAAGGATGGACAGAAGCAGCTACACCCAAAAAAAGAACACTGGGAAATGAATATAAAACTGCTTGCATTTTTGTTTTTCTTCCTGGGTTATTTATACTTTCTGAATCCAATTCTCCCTGTGCAACAAGAGAAGTGTTCGGTTCTGCACACATATATTGTATCTAGGATATATTGTAACCTATTCTACATGTAAAGGACTGCTTGCCATCTGGGGAAGGGTGTGGAGGGAGAGAGGGGAAAAATCGGAACAGAAGTGAGTGCAAGGGATAATGCTATTAAAAATTACCCTGGCATGGGTTCTGTCAATAAAAAGTTATTTTAAAAAATAATAATAATTTTGTACCAAAAAAAAGAAAAAATTTATCTAAGTTAAGAGCCCCTTCCTTAAGAAAACATGATTATGTATTGAATACTGATTTGCATACATATTATTAATTACAATTAAATATGATTTACAGGAAATGCATGCTTAGTAAAGTATACAGGGAGAGAGATAAGTGGATTCTATTATTTATGGGAGGCAATCTCAATAACAAAATTGGTGATTTAAGCCAATAAAAGAGGCTTCTTATACATATCTATATATAATATCTATATGTATGCATATATATGTGTGTATGTGTGTATATACATATATGTTTTTCTAAAAGCAAAGAATGCATGAACTTGGACCAGTATCTAGGCACATATGAGCCTAATAACTCATAGGTAGGATTGATGAAGTTTTTAAGAACTAGAACTGATATGTAATATAAAATTTTTCTCTTAGACAAAACTGCCTGGAAAATTTGAAAAGAAGCCCATTCCCAGGCACTGACTTAAAAAAATAAAAGTCACAGCCTTAAATGAGGAGCTAAGGAAACAACATGTTTCCCACATGAGGGTGGAGATAAAGAGAAACTATCTTTGTTCACCAATTATTTTTTTACCTTCAATTCCACATTCTGCTAATACTACCACCTCCATCACTGGAAGTAAAATAAGATTAAGAGTACACATACTATTACTTCGAAAAATTATTGTGAAGTTGAATAATTTAATGAGAATTGTTTGTTCAAACTTGACAAACTTGACCCAACAAGGCATCCTATTTACTCTCTCAGGACTATGCCCTGTTTTCTTTAATCCTTTTCTGTTAATTGCTCCTAATCACCTGCAACTATTGGCTCTAGACTTGGTACGAATTCAAAAAATATATCATTTAGACCAGCTTTAATTGACCAACTCCTGCACTCTCCATCTTTAAATAATGTCATTGCATGGACAGAGAACAAAAACAGAGTAGAATCTGTTACTAAAGCTTAGTTGTCATGTAGATTAGGGCTCTATATTGGTGACTTCACATTGCATACGAATACAGGTAATGCTGATCAATATCTTGTTTAGCCATGGGTTCTACTCCTATCTTTGTAATTTCTCCAAAGGTTCTAGCTTCTCCCTATTCATAGAATAATCCCTCCAATCGGCTTTTAAAATCACACCTTCTCCACAATGTCTTTCAATTAGAAATCAAATTGCTCTCAAAGAGAGAAAAGAAAGAGGGGAAAAAACCATATGTATGAAAACATTTACAACATCTTTTTGGCTTTTTAACAAAGAAATGGAAGCTAAGCAGGTGACTATCAGGTGGGGAATGGCCAAACACATTATAGAATATGAATTTGTCTGAATACTTTTGTGCTGTAAGAAATGATATAAGTTTCAAAGGAACCTGGAGGAATTTGTATAAATTTATATAAAGTAAAATGAACAGAACAAGGAGAACTATTAACACTATCACAATTATACTATGCAAATGACAAATTTAGAAATACAATAATGGCTAATAATGGGGTTAATATGGTAATGGAAAAGGAGGTAAATGGAATCATACTTTTAGAGCTGGAAGTAACTTTGAAGTTCCAACTTCATCATTCTATAGATGAGGAAAATGAGGTTCAGAGATTCAAAGCAACTTACTCATGGACACATGGGAGAACCAAAATTTGAACCCACCTTCTCAAAAGAAGTATAAATAACCAAGAGAAATACTGACTTACAAATAAAGTCTTTGAGGCTAAAGACCCCATCAAGAAAAAGATATGAGAACTTTGGGTTCTTCCCAACAAAAAAAAACTTAGTTCAGAAATTCCCTTTGGCTTATAGAAGAAAAACAATCATCATCTCTCAACTTTGGTATTTAATGAGTTGCCCAGGCTATCAATTGATTTATCAATTCCTCTGCCAATAATGGTCAGTCATAGTCTGATGACAGACAAAAAAATGAGGGGAACTCAGGGAAAGAAATATCTCCCATTGTCTAGTGGTTTCAGTGTATATGAGTGAGGAGACTCCAAAAACAAACTGAATCCCCAGGTGAACTCAGATTTCTATCCCAAAAATTATCACAAGATGGGAGAGATCAGGGAGCAGTAGGCAGGGATAAAAGGAGGGATAAGATTTTGGAAGAAATCTATTTTTAACATCCCATACACATACCATGACCTCACAGAATCCCAGCTGGTTGGCAAGCTTTTTCATCCCTGTAGACCCCAAGAATACTTCAAAGGTTATCCCAGCAAAGGCACAAAACCTTGAAATCAAGATGGGTTGCCAGTCACCAGCCAGGAGGGTTGGCTCTCTCCTTAGTTAGTGACCGTGACCATTTGAAGCCTAGCACAAAAGAAAATATCAAAGAGAAATCGATCAGTTATTCCACTGAGATTGAGGGAGAAGAGTAAGGAGAGCAGAAAACTCAGGGCTAATTAGAAACTCCCATCCATTGCATTGTTCCTATTCCACAAAATGATCCTCATAAAGTTGCTGCTTTTCCAAACCTTTCAACCTTCAGAAAAACCAAGGATGATCTGAATGAACTGCTTCAGAGTGAAGTGATATAGAATATGTAGAACAATGTATACAACAGCATTCAAAAAAAATTTTTTTGAAAGACTTGAGAACTCTGATAAATGCAACAATGATGATAAAGTAGGATACACAATTCCTGACAGAAAGAAGATGGGTTTGAGATACCAAATAAAATGTAAAATTTCAGGCCCAGTCAATATGGAATTTGTTGTAGTTGGTTATGCATATTTGTTACACTTTATTTTCCTTTTCCTTTCCTCCATTTGGGGGAGAAAGGATAATGAATAAAAATCAAGTAGCAGAGGAAGAGAAGAGGAAGAGAAAGGAAAAGAATTGAAGGGAAGGGAAGGGAAGGGGAAGAGGAGGAAAGAGTAAGAGAGGGGAGGAGAAAGAGAGGGAAAGAAAGGGAGAAGAGGGGAGGGAATTTGACTCTAGGGACATCTGTTTCAGATTTGTTCAGAGTCCAGTCTTTAAAAACTAGATCTGAGAAGGAAAGAATTGATTTATCTGACTTTGGAAAAGTCTTCCCTGATTCCATGGTATCTTCAGGAAGCATTTTGGAATGGTTTGAGGGCAGAGTCAAGTATATAGATACCCACTGGAGGTGTAATGAAGGACATATGCTCATGAATAGAATGCTCAACTTGGAGCCAAGTTCAAGTTCCACACCAGACACTTACTAGCAATGGAATCATGTTCAAGTCATAGAACTTTTTGGTTTCTTCTTCTATTAAACAGGGATAATAATAGAACTATTTCATAGGGTTGTAGTGTGGGTAAGGTCCAATAATGTCTAGAAAAAGCTTTGCAAATCTTACAGGACTATGTAAACTTCAACTCTTATTTATCAAATACACATATTTTTAGTACCAAAAAATTGATTCCATGTGGCATGGAAATATTTATTTGTTGATAAATCATATTGCATGAGCATAAAACACAGGCCCTTGGAAAAATGTCCAAATATTCTCTGAGTAAACAGAGAATTCATATTTCAGAAAACCAGAGAATAGTGGATATTATGATTTCAAAGGTTAGAAAATGAGTCCAACGTTCAGATGCAAAGAAGGCAATTGCCAAACCATTCCCAAGACCTACATCAGCTTTATTTTTTTATTTTATAAAAATATTTTAATTATTATTATCTTTTTATAAATATGTTTTCCCTGATACAGGATGAGCCTACCTCAAGACATAACCATGGTAATGATTACTGCATGAGGTCACTTTCTGACACAGGCTTTCATGTAATCAAGTTATGTAAACAAGAGAGATTTTGTGGGCTTACTATGGTCAAGAATCTATACTAGATGTGGGCGGGGTAAAATATCCTCTGACTTGAAGGAGAACATTCTATTGGTAATACAAAAAACCCAATAAAAACATTCAACTACAATACAGTGGCCACTTTAGGTAGTTTTCCTTAAAGAGAGAAGGAAGTTTCAGTGACATAAACCACAATGTTTAGACTCTGTTTACCTCCAGATTAGGTTCCTGCTGCACAAAACAAAAGGTACCTGAGAGTGTCAAGAAGAAGGAATAATACCAGCAGAGGTTGGGGGCATACCAGCAAAGATCTGAGTAATATCGCATTTCAGTGAAACGTACCAAATCTCTACTCTATCCATATTTCAGTCTAATTTTGATCCCTGACTTGGGGAACCAAACAACTTGCCTCTTTTAAGTTGGTTTTTGATTCATAACCTTTAAGGGGTAAAACTTTTAAATGATATGGGATGATAATTGAGGTAGGTCTACTTCATTAGCGTACACAGTTAATATCTCTCCTGCCTTCCCCTGAATTATCTCCAAAATTAACCTTTAGACCAAGGGGAAAAAAAAGCACAAGCCCGTGGAAAAATGTCCAAATATTCTCTAAGTATACATATGAATGATGATTCCCAAATTCAAATTTCAGGAAGCCAGAGAATAGTGGATGTTCTGAGGAGGGTCCTAAATTGTTAATTATTTAGGTCAAATTTCACTGTTGTGAATTGTTCTCTCATAGTTCTTTTAAAGGGTTTCAAACTTTTGAAACATACTCAATAGAACTATTTTTCTATATTGAAATATGTTGCCCAAGGAACTCTAATAACTCCATTTGGACATTTTTAGAAACAAGACAGACAGTTCTCCTTTTGGGATGGATAAGTCTACCCAGAGGCAAAGAATGGGATTTTTCTAACCCAAATCAATATTGCTAAGATCAAATGGAAGATGGGAGAAGATCATCAAAGGTTAAGTCATAAAGAAATATAAACTGAATGCTTGACAGCAAGAAATATGGTGTTTGGTTACCAGCAGATCTGGGTGACAGGCTGTAAGGAAACTTGCCAAGGGAGTTTGGAAGATTCGATGTGAGGGTCTCACTTTCCTCCCCTTAGATTATTCGCATTATTTCAGACTGAGAATGGCTCTGACAGGGTTGTTTTCAAACCCTCACCACATCATCTCTCTTAATCCTTCAGGGGTTTGGCCTTTCCCCTCCCAGTCCCACTCCAACAGCTGAAACCAATCAGGAGGCTGCTGCTCACAAAAAAAGGAGAAGTTACATGTGAAAGGGAAAAACTCCATCAAAGAATCCAAGAATTGTTGACCCAAAGAGCCTTTAGAGGTCATTTGTTGCATCTGTCTTCCTCCCCTCTGAGGAAGATGTAGATGAGAGAGCAGTGTTTTAATGTGCTGTTCTTCCAGACTTTCAGAGGGGAAGACCGACACTTCTCCTAGTCACTGCTGCCATTCCAAGAACCCTTATGAGAAGAGAAGTCTTCCTTATGTCTATTACAAATCCCTATCACTGCTACCATTTAAATTTATTTTTTTTCTCTTCCATCCAATTGGTACAAACAACTCTGCTGTGACATGAGTTATAAGTATCAGTGGACATAGTAGGCTAACTGACATTCCTTATCTCCACAACTCTCACCCAAATAGATCTTACTAAGTTTTTTTAAGGAAAGTAAATCAAAGTCTTGGCTATGACCCCAAGTTTAAAGGTCAGCAAGACAGCTGGAGAAGATACCATATCCTCTATTCCCTCTAATTTGGGACATAGGTATTATAATTTGGGATACATAGGTATCCACAAATCCTTAAGGGTTGATTGCCTTGATGTCCCTTTCACCTAAAGAACTGGGCTCCCAAAGATATCAAAGTGGACCTTTCATTCATGAATCTCCTGCTCCCCCCTCCTGGGTCTGTCAGAGATGCATCTATCATCTATAATTCATCTTTTACTAATAACAGTGAAAAATTAAGGCAAAATATCAGCCTTTTAAACAAAAGGATTCATATTCTATCTAACAATAGATCCTACTGTTTTCGCTATATATATTCCTCCAGTTTCCCAATTACCATTATGGAAATCCACAATCCTGGCCTCCTATTTTGGAGTCAGAATTCTGAGATCTCTCGTGTTGGAACATTTGATGGATCACCCTCCTCCCCCCCTCAGCTGTAAGTGTTCATGAATCAAAATCATAATCATATTTCAGACATTAGCTCCTATGACTCTCTTTAGACAGATCATTTCCAGACTTGGAATGCAAGGAGGTCATTCACTGGTGTCTTCCTCCCTCCCTCAAGGTACTGCAGACAAGTGTCTGCCCCAAGGCTGAACCAGCTGCCCCTGACTGTGATTGATAGTCCCTATTCACAACAGGGCCCAAATTGCACAAAAACACTGTTCCCATGAAAAGCTGACTCTCCTCCCCATCCCAGTCATGTAGAATATTCTGACATAACAGTCAGAATGAGCTTTTTAATGCTAAAGGGAGGTATCAGGGGATCCTGGAGTCACCTTGGAATTCCCTTCCAACCTTAGAGAAACACAGTCACAAAGAAAGACTTTCCCCCAAGGAGCTCAAGGCAATCACCTAATCAAAGAAAAATTCAATTTTTAAGAGTCAGAATATACTAAACACTGTGCTAGACACTGGTGATAAGAGAGAGAGAGAGAATTAAAATACACTCAAGAAGATGATATTTTGAAGTTATATTCTTTGGCCATGATAATGAAACAATATATACACGAATAATTACATACAAATAAGTACAAAGTGAATTCAGGGAATGGCACTGATAGCTGAAGAAGCAGGAAACTAAAGATCCTAAAGGGAAAGTGAAGTGAGAATGAATCCCAGACATGGAGCCCATCAGGGACAAAAGCACAAAGATACAAAATGGAATTTCCTATATAAGGAACAGCAAAGAGACTGGTTAGACCAGAACATTGAGGGAAATAGGGGCCACTCCTTGGGTGGAGCCTTTCTCTCAGTCCTTAGTCCTGCAGAGTAGGGAGAGCTCCTGGGATTACCCTCATTACAAGGCAGTGAGCCTTCAAAGCTAAACTGGAACCAAATAGTGAAAGGCTTTAAATGCCTTTAGAGAAGTTTGCATTTTATCCTAGAGACAAGAGAGCTTTTTTGAGCAGGGGAGAAACATGGAGATACCAGTGTTATAGGAACATCATTTTGGCAGCTCAATGGAGAATGGACTGAAGCAAGGAGAGATCAGAGGCAGAAGATCAAACTGGGGGTGATTACAATAGACCATACAAGAGATGAGTAGAGCCTGATTTGAGATAGTAGCTACATGAGAGGAGAGGAGACAGACTCTTGGGATGTTGTGGAGGTAACAAAGATAAGACCTGACAGCTGGTTGATGGATATATGATGTGAGGAACAGTAAGGTGTTTACTGATGGATGACTTGCAATTTCTGTAAGCTCTGTTGTGTGACCTTAGGCCAGTCACTCAACTCTCTGACTGTTTGTGATCCTTTATTAATCTTCTGCCACAACAAACAGACTTCATTGCTGACCTCAACTTCAGTCACAATTACAGAAATTTTTATGAAAATTGGATTATATCCTTTCCATCTTAGAGAAATCTCCAAAATGGGGATTACTGATGCCATCTGCACTCCCAATCTCAGTGAATCTGACAATAAAACAAATGGAACTGATTCCTTGATGAATAATTACTTGCACCAGAAAAATGGGTGAATATCCACTCCCAATATTAAAAATGATGAAGTTCTATTGTGTAAGAGGCATAGGCTTTGGAATCATAAAACAAGTTTGAGTTCTGGTTCTGCCACTTGATAGCTATTTATTGTATAAATAAATCACAATTGTCCATACTTCAGTTTGTACATCTATAAAATGAAGTTAATAATACCTATCGTAACAACCTATCTACAGGTTTAAGATGACATATATGATAAGATTTTACATGCAAATGTGTGACATCATAGAAGTTAGAGCTAACAAGGACTTTAGAGGTCATCTAGTGCAGTAGTGCCAAATTTAAATAGAAACAGGGGCCACTAATCTTTCCATAAGGATACTGCAGGTCACAGACTGACAGCTTAAAAAATGTAATTTTACCTTTATTTTATTGTATTGTTATTTATTTTGTTAAATATTTCCTAATTATATTTTAATCTGGTTTGGGCAGCCAGGTGAGTGTGGAGATAGAGATCTAACCCTGGAATCAGAGAGATCAGAATTTGCTAAGTTCAAATCCAGTCTGAGGCACTTACTTACTTACTATGTCACTTAGTTATTTGTCTCAGTTCCTTCACCTGTAAAATGAGCTAAAGAAGGAAATGACAAACCATTCCAATATCTCTGTCAAGAAAAACCCAAATGAGATCATGAAAAATCATATGTGACTGAAATAACTGGACAACAACTGCTCGGGATATACTTGGGAGTACCGTGGGCCACATGTGGCCAGGAATCACCTATCTGGCCAAACTATTTTACTGATGAAAAAACTGACATACTACCAATGCAGAGACCTATCCAAGGATAAATAGTTAATAAGTAAGAGTCAGGACTTGAACTTTAGGTCTCTTTTTCCAAATTTCATCTCTTTTCTGTCTGACTTCATGATAATCTATTGCATTTACAAACTATTTTAACTTTCCAGATTTTTACAGTGTTTTGTTGTTGGGATTTTTTTTTTTTGCATCTTATATTATCCTTATAGTTACATAATCAAGCAGGCAGACATATTGGATCCATTCAGGAGATGAGAAAACTGAGCCCTGTATACCAATGATAGCTCTGCCAATTAGGAGTCTAGAGATTTTTCCACTAAGTTGTACAACAGTGAGGGAGAAGCCTCTAAACCAACGGATCCCATCAGATATGAGAGCAATTTTAGCTACTTAATCTATCTTGTGTGAAGTGATTAGATGTAAAAACAGAGGATTAGTAAGTCCGTGCAGTTATGTAGTTCCTGCTTGTCTGGTACAACAGCAGTACGGAGCCACCGATCCCTCTGCCTTGCCTCACCAAGACAATCCAATTTCAGTCCCCACTCACTTGCTCTACTAGGGGAGTCAAGGGAGTAATATGATGCCAGGGGACGTGGTTGTCTGAATAGTGCTGAAAATAAATTGCAACTCATAAGCATCTGAAGACAAGCTGCCTGTGAATAACCCAAGCTTCACACTAAAGTTGGCGGAGAACCTGTAGGCCAGCCTTTAGCTTCTAAAATTTGCCTAGAGAACCATGGTTGTTCTTGCATTTAGGAGAAATCATTGATTAGTAGTAACCCAAATAGGTCATTTCTAGCCTTTAACTGGAAAAGGATCAGATCACATTTAAGCAGATTCTGTATCCCCTAGATCATATTTCCCCAATGAAATCATCTCTAAAGGGTAGGTTAAGAACTCCCGCTAAGTTTGGGAAAGAGAAGTGAATGCAATAGCCTGAGGGTAGATTTTTTACATTTTCCCGGGGTTAATTATCTCAGGGATCATACCAAGCCCCAGGAAGGAAATCTGAGCTGGGATATTCTGTACCTGGCATATGTACAACAAGCCATACCATCCTGATGTAGGGTATTTCAAGCTCTCAAGTGACAGATATGATCAGCAGAAGTGTCCTTAGTCAGAGAAGTTAGGACACTGTTTGGGGCTTTCAAGGGGTGGGACTTCTGGGGACTAGGGACATTCCAGAGTGCCACCAAACAGGGTAGGGCAGAAGTTGGTCAGCTAGCTGTTTATCTTACCTTCCAGCTTTACTCCATCCTGTGAACTAGGTTTAGTCAGTCAATGAGCAGTTATTAAATGTTTACAATGTGCCAGACATCCTACTAAGCCTGACAAGACAAAAAAGAAGCAAAAACATTCTCTGTCCTCAAAAAACTCCCCAATTTAATGGTCCAGAAAATAGGAAACAAGCTCCTCTTTGGGAAATTGGTCCTGTTTATTATAATTTAAATTCATTTTGCCCTGGATTAGAGTATCAGTTGATCAGTTCTACAAAGATCTATCTGTTTATTATGCGCCTGTGTTAAGTTCTGGAAATTAAAAGAAAAACAAAAATACCATTCTTGTCCACTTGAGATCAAATTTTAGTGGAAGAGAACACGCAAAATATATAGAGACTATGACTAGAAATTTGGGGGAAAGAAAGAGCATCAGGAAAGGTTTCCTGCAGAAAGAATTGCAACTGAGTCTGGAATGAGGCTGGTGGAGGGGGGAAGAAAGAGGGAAGGGAAAGAAGGTAGGGAGGGATAACATTCCAAACCTGGTAGACAGTTAGTGAAAAGGCACAGATTTGGGAAATAGAGTATAATGTATGCAGGTGTGATCAGCCCTGTAGAATGCATGGAAAGGAGTGAAGTGTTTCTGGAAAAGTAGGATGGAGCTGACTTTTGGAGGGCTTCAAATGGCAAACTGCATTTTATATTCTATTTGTGTTTTGTTTTGTTTTGGTTTGGTTTGTTTTTTGCTGAGGCAACTGGGGTTAATGATTCGCCCAGGTAATACAACTAGAAAGTGTTAAGTGTCTGAGGTCAGATTTGATGTCTGAGGTCATATTTGAACTCAGATCCTCCTCACTTCAGAGCTGGTACATTATCCACTGAGCTACCTAGCAACCCCTTTTTATTCGTGTATTACTAAATTTCTTTCTTCATGTTTTCATTCATTCTGGAAACACTTAATGAGTTCCTAAACTCTTAACTCAGGCCAAAGGAAATAGTAAAATAAATTCCCTTTCACTCCTGACTACAAAAAGTGAGTATTCTAGTAGGGGAAATAAGACAGGTACACAATAACTATTACAGAATAGAATATGATGCGATACAATGTACTAGAGTTCAGGGGAGAGAGTGGCAGTAGAGATTTGAGATGGAACTTGAATGTCTATTTTAGACTAGAAGCTCCCAAAGGCCAGAGACATTGACTAGATTACAAAAATCAACAAAATAACAAACTTTCAGAATCATTTGGTATACAATGTGCAAGACACTGTGACTAAGTGCCCTGGGAAATATGAATACAATTTGAGCCAAAAGTCTATTTGTAAAGATTAATGACTCCATGCCTAAAATCTGGCAAAGGGCCAGTGGAGTTGGCTAGAGTAGGAGAGAAATCTCCTCTCTCCAAGGCTGGCCCCTTGTGTAGGTACTGGGCATTGAGTAATTAATCTCCATCAATAAGGAGAGAGTCCCATATCAAAGGAATTTGAACTCAGGTTATGTAAAGAAACAGGATGGCATTATTCTTGTTTTGAAATAATTTACACTCTTAACTCTGTGACTCAGTATTACATAGAGATGGACATTTCCTAAGAATCTATGGTGATGATGATGATGATGATAATGGAAGAGGAGGAGGAAGAAGATGGTAATGGTGATAATGGAGATGGAGATGGTTATGTGATGACGATGGTAATGATAAACTAAATGTAACCAGTCATATTCCTTCCCCTCCCTTCACTCAGACATTCCATTCTCCAGGTTTTTTTCTGAATCAATCTGTTTTGTTTATGGCCCATATTGAGTCAATCCTGGTTAGAATGAAGAAGATCTTTTAGAAAGAGAATGAAAAAAGTCTCAAGAGTTGATTCAGCTCAAAATCATCGGCTACTTTAATTCAACTTAATATTTATTAAGCACCCCCCATATGCAGGCATTGTATCAGGTGTTTGAGATAAAAAGTTTTAAAATGGCACAGCTACTGCCCTCCAGGAGCTCATCAGTCTACTAGGAAAAACTATGACACATACGCAGGTAAGTGTAATTCTATGTGAGGGTGTGAGCCAGACAAAATGTTCTAGGAAAATCTGAGGAGGGAGAGAAACAGACAGACAGATGGACAGAGACAGAGATATATATATAGAAAGAAAGAAACAGAGAAAGACAAAAAGAGAGGGACAGAGAGATAGAAGGGAGGGGGAACAAAGAAAAAGAGTGCTTTCAAGGAAGGCTTCCAAGAAGAAACCACTTTATCAATAAGCATTTTTTCATCACTTGCAATATTCTAGGCACCAGGAATACAAGGAAAATGAATGGTCTCTGAGTTGAGCCTTAAAACTTCTGAAAACCTGAGATGAAGAATAAAGATATTGTAGTGCGGGGAAGAAAGGAACCTACCTGAGGCAGCTCAGTTTTGAAAAGATTAGTTAGTGGTCTAGTTTGCTGGAATACAGTGTGTGAATAGGAATAATGTGAAATGAGGTTGAGGAAATAGGTCAGAAACAGATTGTAAAGGACCCTAAATACCAGAGTGGGTTTCTATTTGGGTAATAGACTCAAGAGGATTTTTGAGTAAGAGTATGATCATCAGACTTATATATGGAAGATTATTTTGAAGCTCATGTGGAGAATGATTTGGAGAGGAGAGGGTAGAAATCAGGATAGTAGTGCAGGGGTTTTGATCCCTTAGGGGAATGATAGTAAGAAGGAAAGTGGAGAGATATTACAAATGTTATGGAGGCCTTGGTATCGATTATATATTGGGGCAGAAGGAAGAGTAAAAGATGACCCTAAGGTTCCAAGCATGAATGATGAGAAACTAGCAGGTACTAATAATATAAAATGATTTCCTGATGTTAGTCTAACTATGTTCTACTCATGACTTCCTTTGGGCCTCAATTCTATCACATGTAAGGGAGATTACAATAGTTCTTAACCCTGTATCTGTGAACTTGGTTAAAATTTTGATAACTGAACTATAACATTATTGATTTTCTTCCTAATCATGGGTATTTTGATTTACATAATCCAGACATTATTCTGAGTTATTAACTTTACTATACTGCCAAGGAACTCTTTCTTTTTGTCTTTGTTTCTTTGTTTCTTTCTAACACAAAAATGGCTTAGAAATCCTTGGACTAGGTCCCTTTGAACTCTAAAAATCTATGAACCTCAAAACTGGATCATGAATTAGTAAATAACTAGGATATAGCAGATTAAATTGATAAACTAAACAGAAGTATATCGATTAGTTGGGATAACATCCAAAAGAAAGTTTTGAAGAAACAAAATGATGAAATTGTGAAAAAAAAGTTTATTGCTATATCAAAAATGGCTGCTATACTAGAAAACTTAGAAATAATATGGTCATCTTAATGAGCTAAAATAGATTTGTAAAATTAAGTCATATCAGGATAACTTTATTCCATTTTTTGACAAGGTTACTAGCCAATATGAATCAGAGGAATCTGATAAACATAATATACTTGATTTTCAGCAAAATATTTGACAGATTCTCCTGTGAGATATTTATAGATAAGATGGAGGAAATATGGGCTGTTTGAATGAGCAGTTAAATAAATTCAGACCAGATTAACCGACTAGACCCAAAGAGTGATATTTAATGGATTTATCTTTAACCTGGAAAGATATTGTGCATAAGGCTCTGCCCTTGATTTTCTTTTGTTCAACAAGTTATTAATGACTTAAATAAAAGTATGGATGACATGCTTATCAAATTTGTAAGTGTTATGCAAATAGAAACAAAAATTAATGTGTTGATAGAATCAAGATTCCCAAAAATATCTTCATAGGCTAGAACAATGGGCTTACTCTAACAAGAGTAATTTAAAATGTAAAGTTCCATAGTTAGTTGGAAAAAAATTAACCTTGTAATAAAAGAAGAAGAGAGGAATATCAGGGCATTTTAGTAGACTATAAGCTCAATGTTAATAAATAGTGGGACAAAGGAAAGAATATATTGGATTGCATTAAAAGAAATATAGTGTTCCAAATGAGGCGGGTAGATAATTCCACTGTATTCTTGCCAAGTCAGACCATATCTGCACTTAGGACCGCAGAATTTTTAAAAAGCAGTAACAAATTGGAATTTGTCCCAAAGAGAGCAACCAGAATGATGAGAGGAACTGAGTTCATGCCATAGAGGAATCAGTTGAAAGAACAAAGGATGTTTAGGCTAGAGAAATCTTAGAGGGGTAATGATAGCTGTCTTCAAGTATTTGAAGGGCTGACATGTAGAAGAGAGATTTAGAACCTGTTTTGTTTGGCCTCAGAGGACAGAGCTGGGATCAGTGGGTGGAAGTTAAAAAGAGGCAGGTTTCAGGTCCCTTCCAGGGATTGCTGGTGTGACTCCATTCTAGAAATTTCCATTCTTTTTATTGCAATTTGTTCTGTTCTGTGCTAATCTTGTAGTTTCTGTTTTATTCACAGGATTTCAGAGTTGGAAGGTATCTCAGAGCCACTTGATCCAAACATATCTGAACAAGGATGCCTCTGAAACATATATGAAAAGGGGAGGTAATGCCTTATCTTGAAGATATCTAATGGAGGGGGAAAAAAGATTTCTAGTGGAGAACCCTCTACTTCTAAGAGTAGTCCATTCTATTTTTAGTCATCTATGTTGTTCAGTAATTTTTTGATCATGTCTGACACTATAATTCTGTTTGGGATTTTCTTGGCAAAGATACTGGAGTGGTCTGACATTTCCTTCCCAGGCTTATTTTATAGATGAGGAAACTGGGTAAACAAAGTTAAGTGACTTGCCCAGGATCACACAGCTAGTAAATGTCTGAGATCCGATTTGAACTCAGGAAAATGAGTCTTCTTGACTCCAGAGTCATCACTCACATACTGTGCCACCTAGCTATCCCCTTAGTCAGCTACAGGAAGACTTCTTCTTTTCTTCTTTTTCTTTCTTTCTTCCTTCCTTCCTTCCTTCCCTCCTTCCCTCCCTCCCTCTCTTTCTTTTCTTTCTCTTTCTTTCTTTCTTTTTTTTCTTTCTTTCTTTCTTTCTTGCCCCCTTTCCCCTGATCCCCTTTTTTCCCCTGCCCCCTTGCCCCCTTCCTCCCTTCCCCTCTCCTCCCCTTCCTCCTCTTCTTCTTCCTCCTCTTCTTCTTCTTCCTCCTTCCCCCCTGCCCTCCTTTACCCCTTTCCCCTTCCCCCTCTTCCTCCTCCTCCTCCTCCTTCTTCCACAATGTTGTCTTGATTGGCTAAGATGACAGGAAAAAATAATGATGAATGTTGGAGGGGATGGGGGAAAACTGGGACACTGATGCATTGTTGGTGGAGTTGTGAACCAATCCAACCATTCTGGAGAGCAATCTGGGATTATGCCCAAAAAGTTATCAAACTGTGCATACCCTTTGATCCAGCAGTATTATTTCTGGGTTTATATCACAAAGAAATACTAAAGAAGGGAAAGGGACCTGTATGTGCCAAAATGTTTGGCAACCCTGTTTGTAGTGGCTAGAAACTGGAAATTGAATGGATGCCCATAATTGGAGAATGGTTGGGTAAATTGTGGTATATGAATGTTATGGAATGTTATTGTTCTGTAAGAAATGACCAGCAGGATGAATACAGAGAGCCTTGGAGAGGCTTACATGAACTGATGCTAAATGAAATGAACAGAACCAGGAGATCATTATATACTTCAACAACGATACTGTTTGAGAATGTATTCTGATGGAAGTGGATTTCTTTGACAAAGAGATCTAACTCAGTTTCAATTGATCAATGATGGACAGAAGCAGCTACATCCAAAGAAAGAACACTGAGAAATGAATATAAACTGTTTGCATTTTTGTTTTTCTTTCCAGGTTATTTTTACCTTCTGAATCCAATTCTCCCTGTGCAACAAGAGAACTGTTTGGTTCTGTATACATATATTGTATCTAGTATATACTGCAACATATTTAACATATATAGAACTGCTTGCCATCTAGGGAAGGGAGTGGAGGGAGGGAGGGGAAAAATTGGAACAGAAGTGAGTGCAAGGGATAATGTTGTAAAAAATTACCTTGGCATGGGTTCTGTCAACAAAAAGTTATTATAAAATAAAATAAAAAAAACGATGTTCTGTCTTTAGTTACCTCTTTCTCTAGAATAATTCTATTAATCAATGAGACAATGTCTCAGTCCTCTGTCTGGGTCTCCAAATCATCACTATTTCCTTTACATCTTCTCATTTTGCCTACATTGTCCTGGTTCAGTTCCTTAAGTTTTCCAAGACAGCTTGCCTGGCACTGACTCTTTTCTATGAGTGTTTTTATGAATATAGTTTATGTTTGTTAACTAATTATAATGTAAAAAATATTATTTTGTAGCTGTTCCCTTATTTGAATAGTACCCATTTTAAATGGTATTATTTTCCTCTTAGCTGGATAATTCTTAAGAACAACTCTGTCAAAGTTCCACTGTGATATTTGAAAGGCTATATCAGCAGATTATACCTCTCCCCATCCCTTCCACTATTTCATTTCCTGGAGGAGGAAAGGGCATCTAAAAAAAAAGATTTTTGGCCCATATAAAAGATCTAAGTTGATTTTAAGGATCTTAAAATGCAGAGTTAGAAAGAATTTTAGAAAACATCAATTTTTGTTAGCCTGTAAGATGTATGGAGAAAGGAAAAGTTTAAAACCAAGCAAGAAACGGAGAGCATTACAAATGTAAAATGAATAATTTTAATTATATTAGCACAAATGAAAGCAATGCAGACAAAATTATAAGGAAAATAAAAAACTGGGAGGAGGGATTTATAGCAAGTATCTCTGATAAAGGCCTCATTTCTCGAATATATAGAGAACTGTCAATTTTATAAAATACAAGTCATTCCCCGATTGACATATTGTCAAAGGATATGAAAAGGTAATTTTCAGACAAAGAAATCAAAACTATAATCATACAAGAAATTAAAGATACACAAATCAAAACAATTTTGAAATATCACCTCACATCTATCAGATTGGTCAATATAACAGAAAAGGAAAAAGACAAATGTTGGAGGAGATGTGAGAAAACTGGGACATCAATGCACTACTTGTGGAGTTATGAAATGATCACAACTATTCTGGAGAGAAATTATTCCCTAAGGGTTATCAAACTGTGCATATACTTTGAGTAATACCATATTAGTTCGGCATCCCAAAGTGATTTTTTTAAGGAAAAAAATCTATTTGTAACAAAAATAGTTTTGGCAGTTCTTTCTATGGTGGGCAAGAACTAGAAATTGACTATCAGTTGGGTAATGGCTAAACTAATTATGGCATATGATTGTAATATTATTTTGCAATAAGAAATGATGAACAGGATGATTTCATAAAAACCTGTAAAGACTTACATGAACTGATGCAGACTGAAGTGAACAGAACAGATGAATATTGTATATAGTGACAGCAATATTGTACAATGAACAATATAAGTACAATGAGAATGACTTAGCTATTCTCAATAAAACAATGATCCAAGACAATTCCAAAGGATTCATGATGAAAAATGCTATCCACTTCCAGAGAAAGAACTGATGGTGTCTGCATACAGATTGAAATGTTCTACTTTTCATTTTTCAATTTTTTGGTTTGAGTTTTCCTCCACAAAATGAATAATATGGAAATATGTTTAATATAATTTATATAATTGCATCTAAGGAAAGAGGAAAGAGAAGGAAGAAAGGATAGAATTTGTAACTCAAAACTTTAAAAATCCAAATGTTAAAAATTATTTTTACATGTAATTTAGGAGAAAAATAAAATATCATTTTTAAAAAGGAAGAGATATTAACACAAATAGGGTAATGGGGCAAATGGTTCAAATATGGAGTCCCTTTCTATTTTATGAAAGAACTCTTTTATGTCACATCAACTGATTTTATGCTCATAGACACAGGTGCTATTGTAAATTAAAAATTGCTTTTGCTCATGTATTCCTAATAGTCTCATAGCCTTGTTGGGATAAAGATGGATGGGAGGATGTCAAGGAAAGTTCCTGAGCTGAAGAAGGAGAAGAAATTGTGAGAGAGATTTGGAAGATTTTGGAATTTTAATGAAAACCAGAGACTGAATTGGGAGAGAATAAATTGAGAGAACTTAAGTTGAAGGAAGAGAGAGACAAGAATTTGAAGAAAATGGAAACTCAAGCAGAAGGACTATGGGAAGTGTAGAAGAAGTAGTTGAGATATGGGAGAAGAGGAAAAACCCAGAGGTAGAATAGAAAATGATTAAAGAAAGAGAAAGATCCAAGAAATGAAAAAATAGAAAGTAGAATCAGATCAAGGAAAGTAACCCAAGGGGGTAAGAGGAGAAAGAGATAGAAACAAGAAGAAAAAGAAAGAAAAATAGATGAAAACAAGAAAAAAACTAGCAAGACAAAGGAGAGGAAATTAAGATGAGATATTGAGCATTTTGCCACAGCAGTTAAATGAAGGCTCTACAAGTAAGAATGACAAAAGACCAAAGATTTCATTTCCTAGAAGTATGGAGAGTAGGATAAGTTTTCCAGTGAATACATAGAAATCGCACAGTTCTTCTATTTCTGATGTGACCATACTCAAAAAACAAGAAAGTCACCAAAGAAAAGAAAGTAAAGGGATTCAAGAACTGATTCTCTGCTCTTCAATTTATCAGAGAAAATGAAAGGGTTTTTAATAAAATAAAATGGGATAAAGGCTTTGAGTGAGAAAATATAGTAAAAGGAGAGAGAAAGAGTAGTTCTGATCTATCCTAGGATGCTGGAAGTGACACAAGAATATGACTCAGAGAAAGATCACTGAACTCTCAGAACTAAGCAATAGAGATGAGATTCTACTAGAGAGAGAGAGAAAGAGAGAGAGAGAGAGAAAGAGAGAGAGAGAGAGAGAGAGAGAGAGAGAGAGAGAGAGAGAGAGAGAGAGAGAACTGCAGTTGTCCTACAAAACAATGATAATTTGGACCTGCAGACACCATAAGATAAGACATCATTTAGATTCAGAGGAGAAAAAGAAGAATTGTGCTAAAGGCAAGGCAGCAATTTGTTAACAGAAAGTTAATAATAGGCTTATAGAACCTGAAGTCCACCCTCAGTGATTCACATGAGAACAAGTGATAGTTTGAGAAGGAATCTAAAAGCATTTCTAAGCATTATAACATTTTCAGTAAGACACTAAAGATTTTAAGGGAACAAGAAAAGGGAGCTAAAGGAAAACAATAGTATGAGCTTCTAAAAAAAGTAGACTGAGTTGGAAAAGAACAGACAGATGCATGAGACTGCATCAGATGTTTCTAGAGGAAGGGAGACATCTACTTTTTCCTTTTGTAACTTTTTTCCCTAAAATCTACTAACCAAAGGGGTCTGCCCTCTTTAATGTCATCAATGTTATCAAATGAGATTGCTCCTTTTGATTTTTGTCAAGCGCCATCCATTTTTCCTTTCACAATGTCTTCTCTCATAAGTCTCAAGAATCCCCTGATAAAGTGGTTGTCTTTGATCTAAAACAGATGGCCAAATGACCATCCTTTTTATTAACCTGATTGCTCAATAATAAATGACTAAATTGCTCAAAAAAATAAAGTAAGAGAGAGATTTTTAGATCAGGAGTCAGAATATCCTATCAAAATTGTTAACTCAAAGGGCAAGGGAAAAGGGAAAAGTGTTTATATGTATCCACCAAGCTTGATGAAGAATAGAGTCAGAAGAATAATATCATTTCCTCAAACCCACAAAATCCAAGAATGAAGCTAGTAAAAAGAAACAGACCATGGCGTCAGATTTCTTTACACAAATTATACATAGTATGGGTAATACCAGGTGAATTTCAAAAGATAAGCATAAATAAATGGAAAGTGGGAAAGAGAAAGGTGTAGAGTAGCACTTTATAGTAAAAAAAAAAAAAGATGAGTTATTTGTTCTTCGTTTTTGAAGAGGACTAATGGCATCACAGAATGATGTCTTGGGTTGCTTATGAATTGGATTGGAGGCAAAGTGGAGCAAAATCTCAGCTTTGCTCTCTTTCCCAGAATCATCAAAGTCCAGTAGCAATGAGCAATGAAAGGATGCCATGGATCACCTTAGCATCTTTGATATCTGACCAAGCTTTAAATGTTCCACAATGCCTACTTTATCTGCCTGCATAGTCATTGGAATAATTGTTCTCATTTACCCATTCTTCTAGGGGAAATCTTCAACCTCCTAACTCACGGATAGGTTTGTGACCTGTCAGTTTCCTTTAATCTGGTTTAGTGCCGCACTGAGATGGTTTTAGTAGAGTGTGGTTACTTGAGGCCACAATGAGAGTTGAGTGCCAGGTAGACACCAAAGATGTATGAGAGTCCTGAAAAAACTCAGGAAGCTCTCATATCATACCTAGTTCACCTGCAACATCCCATATATATACTTGTGAGAGGAAAACTAGGGAAAAAATTGTCTAGGAAGCAGCAGTGGCAAGTGAGAGCTTTGTAAGCAGTGATGATGCAGTTTTAGCAAAGCCTCCAATTCTTGACCATAGCAAGGTACCTGAAGATGCAGAGCTGTACACAAATCAGAGAGAGGGAGACAATGCAGATCTAGAAATAACCTGAGAGGGACAGAATTACAAAAAGAGAGGAGAGAACTCTGCCACAAATAACCCTGGCCTCAAAGACTGGAGGTGGATCCAAGGAGAGACTAGAATCAAATAGCATTGAGGCTCAGAACCACAGTGAGGAGGAACCAACCTGATCCTTGCTATTCACTGATTTTGAGTCATGTTTAGGTGTGGATGTGGAACAGAGAAGATCATTTTCTATTGACCACTTTTGAGGGGGTAAGACTCAACTCCCTAGAGTGATACTATATCTAGAATGATTCCTTGGATGAAGGAGAAAGCTTTCTGGACTGTGTGTGGGTTCAGATATAGAAGTCCTTTCCTTATTCTTTGTCATGTATAATAAACTTGGCTTTGTTCTAAACTTTTTTTTTAAGCTTGGTGTTTATAAGAGAGCTGAGGATTCAGTAAGAACTAGAAACAAACTAAATTCTATCATTCCCAAGGAAGACACTGAATGAGAATGGGGGGGGGGGGCATAAAACATGATAAGTAGCTTTCAAAAAAGAAATTATTCTGCATGGGTCCAGATCTTTGGTAATAGACCATGAGTTACTCTTTTATAAATATAAAATAAAATCCTTTTTATTAAAGTCCTATTCTGCCTGATCATATTTGAAGGTGACCCTGGGTCCTCAAAGACAATGTCAGCAGAGTACAAATTCTGGAAGGTACTAAAGCATCAACTATGGATTGGCAATAAATTGTGCCTGTTCTCTACTGGTCTAGCTAAGTTTAAAAAGACTCACCAGCAGATGGTTGGACATCACATGACCTTTGTTTTTTGGCTACATGAAGATAGTCTAATAAGGCATGGAGGAGATGGTGATTAATATCTATAAAAGAAATATACACACCAATAAAACCATAGGTCTTTGAAGTAATTAAATAAAATGATCCTTTAATTCAATATTGTTATGTTCATTTGAAATTGGAAGAGAATTGTATATAAGGAAATGGATGTTTTTCTCCTTTATTTTGCTTTTGATTTTTTTTTAAGTTGTTGTTTTGTTTTTTGCTGAGGCAATTGGACTTGCCCAGGGTCACATAGCCAGGAAGTGTTAAGTATCTGAGGACAGAGTTGAACTCAGGTCCTCCTTACTTCAGGGCTGGTGTTTTATTCACTACAGCAACTATCTGCCCCAGAAATGGGTATTTTGAACTTTTTTGTGTCATCTGTTGACACCCATGAATCCCTTCTCCAAATAATGTTTTTAAATGCACAAAATGAAATACATGGTATTACAAAGCTTTGAAACTAATTTTAGTGAAACAGTTTTCAAAGTACTTTTATAAACAAGTTCATGTACCCCACATTAAGAATTCCTGTAATTATAGTATATAATAGGTGTCATATATGCAGTGGACACTATATGTAACATATACTATGTTTGGCACATGATAAAAGATAAGATCTTTAATATTTCTCTTGACAACTTTAAATATGCAAGGCATAATTAACTTATTACCAATATTTTAACACTTTGATTTAGGAACAATTAGATGGCACAGTAGATAAAGAGCCAGACCTAGAATAAGGAAAACCCAAATTCCTAACTTCAAATCTGGCCTCAGACATTTACTAGCTGTATGATCCTGGCCAAGTCTCTTAACTTTATTTGCCTCAGTTTCCTCATCTATAAAGTAAGTTGGAGAAAAAATGGCAAACCACTCTAGTATCTCTGCTAAGAAAACCCCAAATGGAGTCACAAAATGTTGGTAAAAATAAAATGACTAATTTATACATAAAGAATGATATAAGAAAATCATAGAACAAATTAGAAGAACTAAGGATAGTTTATCTCTCATTTCTGTGGAGAAGGAAGGAATTTGTGGTCAAAGAAGAACTAGAGTTCATTATGGAATACAAAATGGATCATTTTGATTATATTAAATTTAAAAGGTTTTGTACACACAAAACCAATGTAGGTAAGATTAGAAGGGAAGCAGTAAACTGGATGAAAGTGGGAGGGGGGAGGGGGGATTTTTACATCTAAGGGTTCTGATAAAGGCCTCATTTCTAAAATAAATAGAGAATTGGCTCAAATTTATGATAATACAAGCTATTCTTCAATTGACAAGTAGTCAAAGGATATGAACAAATAATTTTCAGATGAAGAAATTAAAACCATTTATAGTCATTTTAAAAAATGTTCCCAAATCACTGTTGATAAGAGAAATGCAAGTAAAGACAACTCTGAGGTACCTCTATACACCTTTCAGATTGACTAAGATGACAGGAATAATGATATGTTTGATGTGTTTTGAGTGTTTGATAGTGATGAGTGTTTGAGAGGATGTGGGGAAATTGGGACTCTGATACATTGTTGTTGGAATTGTGAACTCATCCAACCATTCTGGAGCAATCTAGAACTATGCCCAAAGGGCTATCAAACTGTGCATATCTTTTGATCCAGAACCGCCTTTACTGAGCCTATATCCCAAAGAGATCATAAGAAAGGGAAAGTGACACAAATGTGCAAAAATGTTTGTGGCAGTCCTTTTTCTAGTGGCAAGGAACTGGAAACTGAGTGGATCCCATCATTTGGAGAATGGCTGAATAAGTTGTGATATATGAATGTTATGGAATATTATTGTTCTATAAGAAATGACCAGTAGGATGATTTCAGAGAGGCCTGGAAAGACTTACATGAACTGATGTTGGATGAAGTAAGTAGAGCCAGGAGAATATCATGTACAGCAAGAGCAAGATTATACAATGATCAATTCTGATGGACATGGCTCTTTTCAACAACGAGGTGATTCAGGCCAGTTCCAATGAATCTTGTGATGAAGAGAATCATCTGTACCCAGAGAAAGAACTGTGAGGACTGAGTATGGATCACAGCATAGTATTTTCACTTTTTTGTTGTTGTTTGCTTGTATTTTGTTTTCGTTCTCATTTTCTTTTCCTTTTTGATCTAATTTTTCTTGTGTAACATAATAATTGTGGAAATATGTATAAAAGAACTGCACATTTTGACATGTATTGGATTACTTGCCATCTAGGGCAAGAGGGTAAGGGGAAAAGAAAGGGGGAAAAATTGGAACATAAGGTTTTGAAAGAGGGAATGCTGAAAATTATATATGCATATGTTTTGAAAATAAAAAGCTTTAACAAAAAAACCTAAAATGACTCAACAAAAACATATAAATTATTATTAACTCTCCTTTCATAATGCAATTATCTCTAGAATATTTTATATACTATTCCTTAAAGAATTTTAGATTGTTAGAACTAAAAGTGGCTATAGACATCTAATCCAATCTTTTGGACTTTTAAAAAATTTTATTTTATAGGTACTTATCACTTTTCTATGATTCACTTTATTGTTTTTTGTATGTATGAATTACTTGATAAGAGCTGCAACAAGACAGCCAATTAATTACCTCTGAAATTTCTAAAGGTAGATATGTTAATATGAATTAGGAGTGGAGATGGGGAAGGAGGAATGATAATATGTTAGATATGAGGTGCTTCTAAGGGAAAGTCAACAGGAGTATGTGGAAGGATTTGGGTCCTGGTGATATGGGGGAGGAGGAAAAGCAAGTATACTTGACCTCAGAAAAAATAAAAGTAGGAAGCTCCAGGACATTTTCCAAATTAAATGGGGTCTAACAATACAAGACCTGGTGTAGAATTGAGTTGAGTAGCCTATATTCCATCTTTCCTTCTGGATTACCATTGCCTGTCAAATACTGTGGTTAAATAAATAGCCATTTGACACTAATGCATTGTTGGTGGAGTTGTGAAATGATCCAGCCACTCTGGAGAACAATTTGGAACTATGCCCAATGGGCTATCAAACTGTGCATACCCTTTGACCCAGCAGTGTCATTACTGAGTCTGTCTCCCAAAGAAATCATAAAGGAGGGAATAGAACTCGCATGACCAAAAATGTTTGTAGCAGCTCTTTTTGTGGTAGCAAAGTGAAAATTGAGTGGATCCCATCAGTTGGTGAATGGTTGAATAAGTTATGGTATATGAAAGCAATGGAACATTATTGTTCCATAAAAAATGATAAACAAACTGATTTTTGAAAAGCCCTGAAAGATTTACATGAATTGATACTGAGCAAAACAAGTATAACCAGGAATACAGTGTACACAGTAACAGCAAAATTGTGATGATCAACTATGAAAGACTTGGTTCTTTTCAGCAGTTCAGTGATCCAAGGCAATCCCAATAAACTTTGGATAGAAAACGGCATCTGCATCCAGAAAGAAAACTATGGAGAATCAATGTAAATCAATACGTGCCATGTTCATTTTTTCCCTCTTTTTCCCTTTTATTCTGATTTTTCTCTCCCAATACGATTCATAAAGAAATGTGTATTTTTTAAATTTATATATATATATATTACCAGAAAAATAAAGAAAATAATACAAAATAAATAAGTAAAATAACAAAAAAAATAAGTAAATAATTGGATAGTCGTTCATGCAGAATTCAATTTTTAAATTTTAAATCTTTATTAAGTATATATGATGGGCTGAATACTATAGTAGAAACTAGTGAAAATTCATACTTTAATTGACTTGGGATTTTCCTCTTGAAGTTTGCCATTTAGTTTAAGATCTAAACACAGCAAAGATATAGTGAGTATATCTCTGTGTTTTCTTTCCCCACAATGCTGAATGTCTAATGACAGTATGATGACATCAGTGAATAAGGATTTCGTTTATGTGAGCAAGGCATAAGTTTTTAAAAACACAGCTATCAGAAGATATGGGAGAGGCACAAAGTGGGGCTGAGGCTTATGGGGAGAAAGGAGGAAGAATATACATAACAGTGTGGTCATAGCATCCCTACATCCACAGCTGGAAAGCTAATGATCCCAGAGTTGAGACAAAAGGCTTCAATGATTCTTCCAGCTTACCCAAGAAAGACTTGGAAAAAGAAAAGCCCACAGCAGATACTCTTGGCTTTTTACCACTGACATCATGAGTTCTGAAGGAACGAGACCAATATGTACAAAAATATTTATAATGGCAAAGAATTGGAAACTGAGGGAGTACCCACCAACTGAGGAATGACTCTACAAGTTACACAATATAAAAATCATAGAATTCTATTGTGCTGTAAGAAATGATGAAGGGAATGAATAGTTTCAGAGAAACCTGAGAAAATTTATCTATACAGATAAAAAATAAAATAAACAGAACCATGAAGATATTTTTTTATGTACCAACAATATTGTAAACACAAGTAGTTCTGAAGGACTTGGGAGGTCTGATCAACACAATGACTAACCAAAATTCCAGAGGACCCCTGATAAAACATTCCACCCACCTCTAGATGGAGAAATGATGAATTCAGAGTGCAGATTGAAGCTTTGATAAGGACAATGCTTTGTTTTGCTCAGCTATACATGTTTGTTTTGCTTAGTTGTTATTCACTCCTTTTCAATCACATAAAACTCTTTGTGTTAGTGGTTTGCCATTTCCTTCTCCAGTTCACTTTAAGGGCAAGAAAACTGAGACAAACTTGGATAAGTGACCTGCTGAGAATCACACCGCTACTGAGAATCTGAGGCCAGATTGACACTCAAGCAGATCAATCTTCCAACTCCACACCAAACACTCTATTCACTGTGCCACCTAGTTGTTATACTATACACATTTGTAATGGCTTTGTTTTTCTTGCTTCCTCAATGGAAGAAGCAGGGAGAGCTAAGAGAATATGAATGTTTTTATTACTTTGTTTCCCTTGTTGTTATCTCCATTGAAACAATGTCTTATTTAAGAGCTCAGCATATTAGATGGTGGCTCAGACCATTAATTATATAATTAAAAATCCTAAATAGTCAAACTAACCCTGGGAGTCAGGGAAAGTGCCAAAGTTGTTTGGCACTTATACTACAGTATATACATTATATTACAACATATACTATATACATACATATACGTATATACAATATATAATGTATATACAATATATAATGCATATACAGTATATACAATGTATACATTAATGTATTGGAGAGGATTAGATAAAGTACTATGCAAGATAGAGTTTCATGTATAGCTCAATAGGATAGGTTTGTTGGAGCAGGGTTTTGAGAGAGAAGAGGGACAAGAATTGATGGAGAATAGAAGAACAGTACTCTATAAAAATGGTAGGCGCAAAGTCATGAACACATAAATGGGAAAATCAAATGAATAAACACAGAGATTAGTGGTGGGATGAGACAGGATGAAGAAGAGATTTTTCTGACCTTAGATAACTTGACTAAATTATTTGTCTTTGGGCCTTAAGCTTTATAAAACAAAAAAATGGGACTAGAATCTAGATTCTCTCTAATATGTGTTCCCAAAATGACTAACTACAGTTATATGAATGTCACATTGAAGAGCAATGACAGTATACAATAGGAATGGAGAGAAGCTGGATATTGTTGAGTCGTGGAAAAACAAGATAAGACTTTGTTTGAGGAAGATAAGGAAAGATTAGAAGCCTAGAGAATAATTTGGAAGGAATCTGATACAAAAACTCAAATGCTAGTTGAATAACAGTTGGGGGACAGAGAATGATTCTGCAGAACCTGTAAAGATGGAATTTGCTTGAAGACTTGGAACTGGCCTAGAAGTTGGGAGGAGAGGGTGAGGGTGGTCAATGAAGAAACAAAGAAAGCTCTGAGAATTCCAATCTGAAGAATCCTTTAAAGGAAATTTGGAATAATAGGATTTCCTGATGGGAAGAAATAATGAGTTTGGAGATTTAATGTATTCATTTTTAAAATTTACATTTTAAAATATTTGCCTTTTCTTTTTTATTATTAAAGCTTTTTATTTTCAAAACATCTGAACAGATAATTTTAGCATTCACCCCTGCAAAATGTTGTGTTCCAAATTTTTTCGCTCCTTTTCCCCCACCTACTCCCCCAGACAATCCAATCAATATGTTAACTGTGTACAATTCTTCTATACATATTTCCACAATTATCATGCTGCACATGAAAAATCAGATCAAAAAGGGAAAAAAATGAGAAAGAAAACAAAATGCAAGCAAACAACAACAAAAAAGTGAAAATACTATGTTGTGATCCAAACACAGTCTTCAAAGTTCTCTATCTGGGTACAGATAGCTCTTTTCATCACAAGATCATTGGAACAATGTAATACCGGAGAAACTGAGGCAGAATAGAGATTAGAGAACAATTTGATTATTAATTTATTGGAGAGTAAATCAATTGACTGGATAGGACTCTGGTCTCAAAGTATCCAGCCCTGAGTATTGTGACAGTAAGATTTTTTATAGGATAACAAGATCAATGACATAATGGGGGGAGGCACCTAGGATGACATAATGGAGGGAGGTACTGGAAAGGTTGCTGATATTCTTATGATGTCTAAAATAGATAGACCTTTATCTTGTTGAACATTAAGGAGTGTTTATAGCCTAAAGATACAAGACCTTTATGTTATCAAATATTTTGGGGCAGAGCAACTGAGGTAGACCTTTATCTCATCAAACATTAAGAGGGAATTATGCTAGCGTGGGGTTTGGGGACAAAGCAACTGAGGTAGGACCTCTAGGAGACTATGGCATAACACTTAGTCTGTTGTTTTGAACACTATTTTTAGGAGTTTTTCAGTTGCTGATCCCATTTGGGATTTTCTTGACCAAAGTACTAGAAGAGCTTGCCATGTTCTTCTCCAGCTCATTTTACAGGCTTAAGTGACTTACCCAGGATTACTCAATGCCAGATTTGAACTTAGATGAATCTTTCTGATGTTAGACCTAGCACTCTATTCAGTATGCCACCTAGCTGCCCATATATTTTCAAATATAAGTTTTTATTTATACCTTTTGTTTTTATATCCCCTTTGTCTTTGCTCACCCTCTTTCCTAGAGAACCATGTTTTATTGAAAGAAAACAAAATTCAGCAAAGATGACCAATACAGTGGGAGGAAAAGCTAGCATACTCAAAAGCTACACCCCTGAATCCCTACCTGTGGAGAAGGGGGAATGATCTCATATTTCTTATTTGGGGGTCAAACTTATTTTTTTTTAAATTCTGCAGCATTTGTTTTCAATTGTTTTGTGGTGGTTGTTCTTTCCTTTTACATTGCTGCATTTATTGTATATGTTGATGCCCACTTCTGTTTATTCATTTTGTATTAGTTCATGTTTCAAAGTTTATCAGCCAGTTCCTTAATTCTGAATAGCATTATTACACCTTTAAATTGAGCTGAGATGGGAGTAGTGTAGGAAGTGGGGCAGAGTTATTACTAGCAATAGATTTAGAATCAAAACCCTAGAAGCAATGTGGAAGGCCTTCTAGATCTTAAATCAGCAGAAACTGCTTTTGAATCCCTGCTTTGATATTTATCATTTTAAGACCTTGAATAAATCCTTTTACTTTTAATCTGCAATTGCTTCAGTCAAACTAACACCTGTTAAAGACATTGGCTTTAAAAGACCAAACTTTCGCACTGCATCAGGGCCATCTCTAGTCATCTTCATCTCTATCTTGCAATTGCCCAGATGGTTCTGGAAGAGAAAGTGAGGTTGGTGACTTTACACAGCCCCACTTTACTTAAATCAAATTCATTTACATATCTTGGCATCTCGGGTGTCCTGGTCAGCTTTGAGACTGAAGGACAACAAGAACAACCTAATTTAAAAAATGAGGAGATGAAACAATACAACACAACAGTAGCATGGTTTTTGAAAAATACAAGGACCACCTATTGAGAGTAATACTCTATTTGACAAAAATGGCTGGGAAAATCGAAAAGTGTTCTGACAGAAATTAGATTTAAACCAGTATTTACACCATATACAATGACAAATACCAAATAAAATCTTAGCCTAAATAAAAAGACCATATCTTAAAAAAAAAAAAAATAGAGAATAAAGAATGGTATTTTATACAATAATGATGGACACAGAGAATTCTTAATTACAGTAAATGGACCATAGATCCAGAGAAAAATCAGAAACCAATTAGTTTATTTCTCTTATTTTACAGAGGAAAAGATCCAGCCAAGGTGTTGAGGTTCAAAAAGAACCCCCAAAAAGTTGGGGTTGCAGACTGGTGTTGTGGGGTATCTCAAAAGACCTATCTCCAAGTCAAGGGCCAAAGTTTATTATAATTGTACTGCCAATTAAAGCAGGCTAAGTTTCAAAAGGATTTAGCAAAGAACCAGGAGGAAGAAGACAAATTTACAGAAAGACAGAAATCTGGTTCTTCATGTCACTGATATGTTAATTTTATGGCCCAGAGGTAGAACTGAGAAGTAGTCTGGTGTGCACCTCACCATTTGTATCAGAAATTCTGTCATCATAGACCAGTAGATTGTTAAATGGCAGTCAGCAGTTTCTGAGACTATATTATAGCACTCCTAAAGCCTAGAGACTTTAGGATCCTTGACAAATAAGATTGTTATAACAATAACATTCCTAACGTTTGGGCACCTCAGGGATTTGTCTTTGGTTCATCTAATCTTCTCCAGAAAATCACTGCCCTCTATTATCCTCACCGTCTCAGCAATCTTCACCTCCTATTTATTGGATGCTTTCCTACTGCCTACAAACACACAAAGGTCTCCCCCAATCTCAAAAAATCCTTACAAGATCTGCCCATCCCTCCCCCTACCACCCCTAGCTACTGTTTTATTATATCTCTCCTCTCTGTGCGTAGTAGAGATAAGCAAACAATGAATGGGTTAATAAATATCTCAAGCCTAGTTCTTGGATTTCTTGTTCAGTTGTTTGTGTCTAGTTCTCAGTGATCCCATTTGGGGTTTTCTTGGCAAAAATATTGGGGTAGTTTATCATATTCTTCTCTAACACATTTTACAGTTAAGGAAACTAAGGCAAACAGAGTTTAAGTGACTTGCCTCAGCTGGATGCAAACTTCCAGATTTCAAGTCCAGCACTCTATGCACTACAGTGCTTTTGTTGTTATTTGTCATTCATTTCAAAGAGGATCATTTGGAGGGTGGTGTCTAGATTTGCAAGAGTCTAGATTTAAGTGGGGAAGGGCTGTGCAAAATTATGGCAAAACATAAGTCAGGACAATTGAAGATGCCCCTTGATTTGTCCTAGAGAAGAGAATTAAGACCAGTCAATGCACTTTTTATACAAATAAACTCAGATCTAAATACTGAAACAATATTAATTGTTCATGGCTAGGTAAAGCCAATATAATTTTTAAATGACAATTTTACCTAACCTATTAATTCAATGTCATCCCAATTAAATTACTAAAAATTATTAGAATTAGAAAATTTAGTTAGAAATTTCTTTTAATGTGTCAGGAAAAAAATAATACAGTTCATTTAGAAACACAGAAGATCAGGAACTTCAAAAAAAAAAACAGGAAAAAAGACGTAATGCTGGAAAAACTGAGGCAAGATAGAGATTAGAGAGTTTTAATATTTTATTTAAAATGGAGAGATAAATTAAAAACAGGTAACCAAAAACAGAATAAAAGCAGAAAATTGGGAGAAAACTTTCAGAGACAATCTTTCAGATAGAATGTGATTGGACTGGACAAGTGTTGTGGTATAGGAAATACTGAGCTGATTCAGAAAATTATGGAAATATTTGTACCTATTAAGGAAGACACTATCCACCTTCAGAGAAACAAATGACAAGGTGAGAGAACAGTGTTGACTATATATGTATGAGTTTATATGTATATTTATAGATACTTACGTGTTTATATACATATCTATTGTGCATATATGTATGTATATACATCCATATGTATGTGTATATATACATACATAGATAATACATATCTATTTCCATGCTCAATTATAGCCTTGGGGAGTGGAGGAATAGAGTAAAAAGTAAACAGCAGAGAACAAAAGAAAACCAACAAGGAAACAAAGAAAAGCTGAACAGCTTTTAAAACAATAGTAGAATTTATTATATAGGTTTTCTTGATATGGAAATTTATTGTTTTATATTTAATCCTCTCCTACGGTCTGCTATGGTTATTTTTTTGTTTGCTTGTTTTTTCTCATTTTATATTAAAGTTTAAACATTTTTTTAGTATTGAAAAAAAAGAGACTAGTAGATGGGAATTGCAGAGGTCTATTTCAGATCAGTATAAATGAAGAGCTTCATAATCATCAAAATGATGCAGAAAGTGACCTTCTCGTCTCTGGAAGTATGCAGTTTGGATCATAAGGTCCGAGATCTATTGAATGCTGGAAGAGAATGTCTAAGTCATTTTATCGAAACCTCCCGTTTTACAGATAAGGAAACCCAATCCTACAAAGGTTGGGGCTTGACTAAGATCACAAAGATAGACGAGACCAGAAATCCAGTATTCTTTCCACTAAAGCAGGCTGACCACTTGACCTGAGGGGTTGTACAGCAGACTCGTGGTTCAGGAGGACAACGTGACGCAAGGCACCTTCTCAGTTCGAAATCTATGTACGTTTTATAGACGTTTCCAATTCCGGACTTCTAGTTTTCTGCCCTTCATTCAGCGACGCTCCCTTTTCTTGCCCAATTGAGGTGAGGAAATGCCCTCCGATCCCTGACGGCACCCCACAATCCCCTCCCTCCCCGAAGAAGGCGGGTCCTGGTTGCCTAGGAGATAGCCTGAGTTGAGGAGAGGGACACCTCTGAGAGCCAATAGAAGCCGGAGCGGGGCGGGGCCGTACGGGGCCCGGTGCTGATGTTGAGAGGTTCGGAGGTTCGCTGCAGGACTACTTGGGGAGGGGCGCGGGGGCTCGGGGCCCCGGGGCGCAGGGGGTGGGGTGCAGGCGACTTCGGTCCCTCTCTGCCAGGCGTGGTGGGCTCTGGACTTCAGGCCTTGACCCCAGACGGGGCCGGAGAGGGAAACCAGGGCTCTGGGCCTGCGCAGGGGAGGAGAGGCTGGAGCAGCTTGGGATGGGGAGTGGGGACTGGGATGCGGAGAGGGATGCACTGGGATGCAGGCGCCCGAGCTGAGAGCGCACGGAGTCGGGGTGGGGGCCGGACAGCCCACGAGACACTTAAGGGTCCGGGGGCGGAATATCAGTCCGGATCTTTCTGCATACAGCCCTGTCCCGGGAACTCAGAGCACCCAACAGGGCCCCCTGACCTCAGAGCCCTCCGGAATGATTCTCTCAGGTTTTGACTATCGGGGGATCTGAGACCCAGAAGGAGGTCTCTTACCTAAGAGAAGCAGGTAGAAAAAGAAGCCAGATGTCCTGCTTCCTAGTCAAGCTGAACGGGCTGCAATAACTTGGGCTTTGGGGACTTAGAGGAAAATTTGAATGTTGGTTTCGCTCCCCTCCCCCTTCCCCAACTCCTTTTCTCTTTTGCAGGCGATTTGGTCATGCTGACCCAGCGAGTCTTGATAAGCATGAAGCTTTTACCTCTGGTGGCGTTGGCCTGGTGTGTGACCATCTCCCCAGCGCAGGCAGGCAAGGTGAGGAAGATGGGCCGAGGAGAGTGTAACGTTTGGGTCCACTGGTTTACATAGTTATGGCCACAGTCTAACCCACGCAGCACCTCCCTGAAATCAGCCGAAATCCCACTGTACTTTGGGGATCCAAGATCTATGCCAAGTCCTGGGGTCCAGCACTCTTTGACACGGACTGGGATCTTGGGGGTGGGGGGTGGGAAGGGTGGTCCTGAGTTGGAAATCTCAAACCCCCTGGGAGGGGGTTCATACCCTCCTGTTTATAGGAGAAACTCCCAGATAAGTTATCTCCTTCACCGATTCAAATAGAGATCCTGGCCTGGGGCATGGTGACCGCCCTCTATTAAAAGATCCCCAGCTTCCAGCCAAGAAGAACCAACTTTGTGTGTCCAGACCTTTGCAAAAATGCAAATAGGATTTTGCCTGCTAAGAAAGTTGTCGTCTTAGCATAATAAACCCATTCTTGCCATAAACCTCTCCCCTATATTCATTGGGGTTTGCAAATTCTTTCACAAAGCCTGCTACTGGCCAAGGGGGACCCCATTGCTGTCAGGGGATCTCTCAACCCCCACTTCTCACACCTTAACATCTTGGAGTCAGGAAACTTGAATTTCAGGCTGGTTCCTACTGGCTTCTGTTTTTCATGGTCTGTTTCCTCCGATTGGGAAATAGGGAAAATTGTTCTCTCCATTCACAGAATTGTTGTGAGGAGAGTGCTTTATAAACTTTAACATATTAATTCTCTGATTCTTTTGTGTGGGTTGAGGGAAGGAAAGTTGAGCTACAACTCGTGAATATATGAACATCTCTGTGTTGCTCATCAGTTCAACAGATGTTTATCAAGGGTATACTGTCTACTGAGTAATATGCTGGGGCCTGGAGAAGCTGTAAAAATTCAATGAAATATAGTCCCTGCGCTACTGAAGCTATTACAGAAGCAGCATACTAATAGAATGAATCCCTTTGGTGTTAAAAGCCTTTTTCTGATCCCCTTACTACAAAATTTCCTTCTCAGAAAGGAGAAAGAAATATTTATATTTATTTATATTATATTTATATTTATGTATATTTAACTTTGTATTTATTTGTTGTTTATTCCTTTATATTCTGTACATAGTTACATCTGTCCTGGTTGTTATTTCCATTACAATGTAAATTCTTGCAAATAGGTATTGTTTCATTTGGGGCAGCTACATGGGTCAGTGGATAGAATGTCTGGCCTGGAGTCAGGAAAATAGAGTTCAAGTTTAAAGTCAAGACATTTACTAGCTATTAGTCTCCAGGCAAGTCACTTAACCCCATTTGCTTCAGTTTCACATCTGTAAAATAAACTGAAGAAGGGAATGGGAAAACACCCCAGTGTCTCTGCCAAAGGAAACCCCCAGTAGCATCTCAAATATTCTGAAATTTATTGTATTTTTATCATCCCCAGCACCTAGCACAATTCATGGCACAAAGTAGATACTTAATAAATGTTTGTTGAGTGATTAGAGTATATACTTGAAATCAGAAAGATATGGATTTGAATGCTGTTTCTGACTGATATGTATTATTTAACCTATCTCACTTTCTTCATCAGCAAAATTAGGGAGATGGAGATTTGTAGTACTTATCCCCCCAGAGTCCTCTGACGCTTGGATGAAATAATACTTTTCAAGTGCTTGTAAACTTTAAAGTGTTGTGTCAAAGTCAGGTGTTGTTATTTCAAGTTGGATCAAAGACAAGCATCTTTTCAGTCGCTTTGTTTGCCTCCTTGTGAGGTCATGATATTTTCACTCCCAAATTCACAGACCTAGGCAGCTTTCCCCAGACTCACTTTGTACCATTTATTGTTCAGGAGTTTCAGCTGTAACTAATTTTTCAAGACAAAGATTCTGGTATGATTTGCCATGTCCTCCTCCAGGTCATATAGATGAAGGAACTGAGGCAAACCAGGATTAAGTGACTCATCCAGGATCACACAGCTGATAAATATCTAAGGTTAAATTTGAATTCAAATTTTCCTGAGGCAAGACCTTTGCTCTGTCCATTGCATCACCTGACTGTCTTATTTAGAACCCTAGAATCACTAATTTTAGAATTAAAAGGAACTTTAGAAATTATCTAGTTTCTTCTTTTACAAATATGGAAGCTGAGGCCCAAATAAGTTAAAGAGTTATTTGCTCAGTGACACAACTACATAGTGGCAGACTCAAGATTAGGTTCTAACGATCTTGATCTATTCCAGTGCTCAAGGCCTGTAGCTTTTATCCAGTACAGGACAGTGAGGGTCCAGTGATTTTGCAGCCTTCCATTTGCTAGCTGAGTCTAGATCCAGGAAAGATGAACATGGAAAATCAAATTTGATGATTATTAAAGAGAGGTGTCACTCTGTATCAATGTAGAGCGAGAGCTTTAATAAGAGCTTGGGTTTTTTGCCTTTATTTCTCCAGTGTCTAGCACATAGTAAACACTTTAAAAGCTGCTTGTTAGGCAGCTAGATGGTATGGATAAGGTAGAGTAAGAAAGAGCTGAGTTCAGATCTAACCTTACACTTTGTGGGACAGCAAGTTATTTACTGCTATCTGCCTCAGTTTCCTCAACTGTAAAATGGAGATAATCGCACCTACTTGCCAAGGTAGTTATAGAGTTCAGATGAGATAATTATAAAGCAATTAGCTCAGTTACTAAGATGCAGGAAGCACTTAACTCCAAAGCTTGTTAATTGATCAATCGGTGGGTTGCTAAGGGAGTCACAAGACCGGAAGCTTTGCTAGGACTTGGTGCCCTGTCTCCCAATATAACCTTTGTTTTCTGTTCTCTTCCAGAGCTCTGAAGACATCCGATGCAAATGTATCTGCCCACCTTACCGTAACATCAGTGGACACATTTACAACCAGAATGTGTCACAGAAAGACTGGTAAGGCACTGTCCCGTTCAGCCACTATTCCTCATGGGGCCTTCCTCAGGAGTGGGCCAGAACCGCAGGTTTTCAGATGGAGGCTCAAAGACCACTTGCCAGGGATGCTTAGAGGATATTGCTGTTTAGCTGTGAATGGGACTGGATGGTCCCTGAAGTCTTTTGTAATTCCTAGATTCTGTCATGTATACATCTGCCACATATGGGGTTAAAGACTGATTGTGGATGATTTAGAACCTGGTTTTTTCATAGATCCTTTGGGAAACATGGCTATTTCCTGGAGAGACTGAGGAAGTACGATATAGAGAGTCACTCTGCCAGTTGGAAATGGGAACCCACGTCTTCCAAATGAAGGGGTTTAGCAGTTTCATTATTTTTGAGTCATTTCATTTGTGTCCAATTCTCCATGACCCTATTTTGGGTTTTCTTGGCAAAGATACTGGGGTAGTTTGCCATTTCTTTTTCCACCTCATTTTTACAGATAAGGAAACTGAGGGAGACAGAGGTAAGTGGCTAGCCCAAGGCTAGTCAGCAAGTTCTGAGCTCAGGACTGTTGCCTATAGTGCCACCTTGTGGCTATTTGGTCAAGGGCAGGTTATTAAATTTAAGTTTTTGATGCTACATATATACTGAGACTGGGAAAGATACTCTCTGAGATAGAGGGAGGGAAAAGGGAAGAAAATAGATAATTCCTGGTGTTTTTTTCAAAACATTTTCATTTCCATTATTCCTTTTGATTCTTATAAGTCCACAAGCTGGCAAAACTGGTTTTGTAGTAGAAAAAACACCAGAAGTCCAAAGTCCTGAATTCACATCCTTCCTCTGTTATTTTACGAACTTTTTGGGCCTCGGTTACCTTTTCTGTAAGCATGTAGGCCTTGATGATCATTAATACTCCTTTCAGTTTTGTATCCTATATCTCTAGGGGCAATAGTAACTGTCATTTACAAAGCACTTTAAGGTTTGCAAGATATTTTACCCACACTATATCCTTTGATCTTCACTACTATGCAGGTGGGAATTATAGTCATTTTTATTCTTCATTTTACATCTGAGGAAACGGATTTTCGGCTAATCACATAAGTCTGCCTGCCTCCAAGCCCCGCTCATAGTCTTTCTAGGCTGTACTTCCTCCTGGAATAGTGTCACAAAGCCTCAGAGAGGTCACACCTTTCCCAAGGCTACCTGACAGGTTTAACAACAGTCCCAGGACTAGAATCCGGGTCTCCTCCACCTTTCCACCCCATCACAGTTCCTGCCCATTCCTAGCAGAGTCCATCAAAGCCTTAAGACTTAATGTCGGGGAGGAGGTCCCCAGCTAGCTGTGGCGGCTGTACTTTTTACCAGCAGCCATGAATGATTGGATGAAGTATCTGGCTTGACTTTGGTCACACACCAGAACTGTCCCAAACCACCATCCCTTCCTTGCCTGAGTGCTGGAGCAGATGTTAGCAGCCCTCCCTCCCTGTCTCCCCAGCGTTGCATGAACCAAGACTTGTGTCTCCTTCTGGGGCCCCACGCAAGAATGTTTTTCTTCCTTCTCTTCCCCTCAGTGGTCAGAATTGGGAATCTTCCTAGTAAGTCCAAGGATCTAGAAAAGGATGCTTTTTTGAAGTATGATACTTAAAAGGAGCCTCGCAGTATAGTGGAGAATGTCGGTCATCCATCTGGCTCTGGGAAAACCTTAATTCTAGTCTGAGCAGCTACCTCTGTAAAGTCACTTTAACTTAGCATCTTCAGAAAGTCAAAGGAACAATTCTTAGCCTCAGTTTTCTCATCTTAAATGGAAATAACAAAACTAACCATTTAACCATAAGGTTATTCCATGAGGAAAGTGCTCAGTACAATGGAAAGAAGGCTCAGTTCTCAGATTATCAGAGCTTGGGTAAGTGGCTGAAGCTCTCTCTGGGCTTCCTCATCTGTAAAGAGTGTTAGCCTTGGTGGTCTCTAAGGCCTTGTGCAGCATCCTGAGGTCCAAAGTGCTCCCGTGCTTATCACTGATTGCAGCCCTTAATTGTCTGAGTCTCACTCCCAACTTGGATTGTGGCTGATCCTATTATAAGATTTGAGGTCACTGCCTCCCTTGGTCCTCAAGCTGAGGCCCAGGACAGGGAAACCCTGACCAGATGGCCTGAGTGCTCCAGTTCGAGGGAGCAAGTTTAGTTTCCTCCTTCCCTTCATCCCTCCCTGCCTCTCCTCTGCCAGTCAGAGCACCCACCCTTGCCTGCTGGGATGTGCAAGTCAGCATTTTGGGGAGAACAATAGAGCGGCTCAGAGGCTTGCGGCTCTCCTTGAATTCTAATTACAAACCTAATTATATTACAGAACGAATGAGATGTCTCAGTTTAAAAAAAAAAAACCAACAACCTGCAATGGAGATGTTCTGTCCTCATGTGTTCATTGGTAGTAATTGCAACCATCAAAGGGTTGGAGGCTCATGAGACCGGGAGGGAGCAGGAAGGAACCTCAGAGATCAGAAAATCCAGCCTTCTCATTTTACTGATCGTAACCCTTGCTTGTCTGGGTCTCACTCATGACCTGGATCATGGGTTATCCTATTACAAGATTTGAGGTCACAGCCTCCCTATGTCCGCAGGGGCTTTGACCTTTAAAGCAAGTTGAGAGGGTCTGAGTAACTTGCCCAGAATCTCACATCCCATAACTATAAGAAGCAGGCTTTGAAGTCAGCAGGCTGCCTCTAGAAGTTTCCTGCAGTCCCAGATCACACTGTGTTTAATTTCTACATTTTCTCCAACTCTTCAGAATGTTTTGCACAAAGAAGGCCCTTGACAAGTGGGTGCTGAAGTGAAAAACACCATAAAGACATTCATTCCTGTCCCTTCCTCGAGCCAACACAAGATCCAACCACAGAATCATGCATTTTTAAGCTGAATGAGACGTTAGAGTTTATCAGGTCGATCTTCTTTGTTCTAGGTAACTGAGATTAAATGACTTGCCTACGGTCCCACAGCTAGTAACACAATTTGAACCCAGCTTTTTCATGCCGCCCTCTATGGCAGGGCTTCTTAAATGTTTTCCACTTGCCATCCCCTTTTGTCCGAGAATTTTTTTTCAACCCTGGTACATAGGAATCTAAAATAAATATACAAACCAAACATTTATTGATAATAAATCATAATTTTGCAACCCCTTACATTCATTTATGTGGGATATGGTTTAAGAAGCTTTGCCCTTTTTACTTGTCTTGACCCCAATATGTCTCCAAAAAGTAAACAACAAAAACCAGAAATGGGGATGATGTTTTCTCTAGTTTTCCATTGTGATAACTGCAACTTTCAAGAAATTCATAGCATCACAGACCCAGACTGAAAAGGATATTAGGCTAAATAGCTCATATTTATATAGGATGTTCAGATTTACAGAACATTCACCTCATGACATTCCTATAAAATGTATAGTATATGTATTGTCATATACATTTTACAAATTCTAATGCCACCAATTTTATACCTTTAAACTATCCCCAAGAAGCTTCTGATCTCACTGTTCCATGGAGAGGAACCCTGCTTTCTTAGAGATGTTGCAGGTGGGACACAGCTTTGCCAAGTCCACTCAGGCTGCCAAAGTTTTGAGCAGACTTGTGGCCACCAATATATATTGTGGCCCTGCTATGTTTGAAGAGAGATCACATGGTGAACTGCCAGGACCACTTTTTTTGTGGTCTCACAAACTTCCAAGAAAGATCTTGCAGTTTGTGTTGATAAAATTTGTAATCTTTTAAAGGGCTGAAGTCTCATCTTTATTGTTTTCCTGACTTACTCATACAGATGTTATATTTATTCCTTCAAGAAGGGAATGTTGGACTGAATAAATCTCTACAATCCTTTCCAGTTCTAAAATCTAATGATCATAACGGTCTACAGTGACCTCATAGACCAAGATATGGAAGGGTTCACTCTACTCCTTTTACTGAAGTTCAGTGAATTATCCAGAGCTGTATAGCTAGTAAGTATTTGAAGAACAGTTTGAATCCAGACCTTCCTAACTCCAAGTTCATCTGATGCTCTATCTACTACCTGGTCCAATCCCTTCATTTTGTAGATGAGGAAACTGAGGCAAAGGAACAACTTGCCTATATTCACAAACTTAATAAGTAACAGAAGTTAAATTAGAAACCAAGTGTTCTTGACTACATAGCTCTCATTCTAGTCACTACACACTGCATCTGAAGATATGGATCATCTACTGTATTTCTCTAACTTGAGATGCTCCACAAAGAGTATTCTGGTATCATTGATCCTTCTCGGAAGGACTCAAGGAGATAGATAAAGACAAAAGACAAGGAAGCCAAAATATGGCTCCCTAGCAATTCCATCTTCCCCATTCTCCCAAGTAACAAAATCTCTGATGAACTTTTGGTCTAGGACTTCCATCTTTCCACTGTACCATTCTCCCAATTCTTGTTGATAGTCTATTGATCAAGGGATGCCTCTAGAGTCCCCTCTGACTTTTCCAAGACCAGGAACAAGGAAAAGGAGAAGGCACAGCCCCAGGGAAACGAACTGGGACTTCATGGTAGCTGTTCAGTCAATTCAACCACATCTGACTCTTCATGACCATGGGTTTTCCTTGGCAGAGATACTGGAGTGGTTGGTCTTTTTATTCTCCATATTATTTCACAGATAAGGAAACTGAGGCAAGCAGGGTAAAGCGATTTACCTAGAGCCAGAAAGTGGCTATGTGTATTTGAATTCAGATCTTCCTGACTCCAGGCTCAGGTGCTCTAGCTCTATGCAGTCTTTGCAGAAAAGGCCAATGAGTTTTTCTTTTTTTTTTAATTCTAGCTTTTTATTGACAAAACATATGCATAGGTAATTTTTCAACACTGATCCTTGAGAAAACTTCTGTTCTAACTTTTCCTCTCCTACCCTCCACACCTCCTCCCTTAGATGGCAGGTAGTCCCATACATGTTAAATATATTTAAGTATATGTTAAATAGAATATATGTATACATATTTATACAGTTGTCTTGCTATACAAGAAAAATCGGATTTAGAAAGCAGATAAAAATAACCTGGAAAGAAAAACAAAAATGTAAGCAAACAATAACAGAAAGAATGAAACTGCTATATTGTGATTCACACTCATTTCCCAGTGTTCTTTCACTGGGTGTAGCTGGTTCTGTTCATTACTGATCAGTTGGAACTGATTTGGATCCTCTCATTGCTGAAGATAGCCACTTCCATCAGAATTGATCCTCATACAGTATTATTGTTGAAGTGTATAATGATCTCCTTTTTCTGTTCATTTCACTTAGTATCAGTTCATATAAGTCTCTCCAAGCCTCTGTATTCATCCTGCTGGTCATTTCTTACAGAACAATAATATTCCATAATATTCATATACTACAATTTACCAGTCATTGGGTATTGATGGGCATCTACTCAAGTTTCCAATTTCTAGACATCACAAAAAGGGCTGCCACAAACATTTTGGCACTTACAGGTCTCTTTCTCTTCTCTAAGATCTCTTTGGGATATAAGCCCAATAGAAACACTGCTAGATCAAAGGGTATTCACAGTATGATAACTTTTTGAGCATAATTCCAAATTGCTCTCCAGAATGGCTGGATCCATTCACAATTCTACCAACAATGCATCAGTGTCCCAGTTTCCCTACATCTCCAACATTTGTCATTATCTTTTCCTGTCATTTTATCCAATTTGAGAGGTATGTAGTGGTATCTCAGAGTTGTCTTAATTTGTATTTCTCTGATTAATAATGATTTGGAACACCTTTTCATATGGGTAGAAATAGTTTCAGTTTCATCAGAAAATTGTCTATTCATATCTTTTGGCCATTTATCAATTGGAGAATGGCTTGATTTCTTATAAATGAGTCAATTCTCTATATATTTTGGAAATGAGGCCTTTATCAGAACTTTTAACTGTAAAGTTTCCCAGTTTGTTGCTTCTCTTCTAATCTTGTCTGCATTAGTTTTATTTGTACAAAAGCTTTTTAACTTTATATATATATAATCAAAATTTTCTATTGTGTGATCAATAATCTCTAGTTCTTCTTTGGTCACAAATTCCTCCTTCACAGGTCTGAGAGGTAAACTATCCTATGTTCTTCTAATTTATTTATAATCTTATTCTTTATGACTAGATCATGAACCCATTTTGATCTTATTTTGGTGTATGGTGTTAAGTATGGATCAATGCCTAATTTCTGCTATACTAATTTTCAATTTTCCCAACAATTTTTGTCAAATAGTGAATTTTATCCCAAAAGCTGGAGTCTTTGGGTATGTCCAACACTAGATTGCTATAGTTATTGACTATTTTGTCCTGTCAACCTAACTTGTTCCACCGATCAACTAGGCTATTTCTTAGCCAATACCAGATGGTTTTGGTAACTGTTGCTTTATAATATAGTTTTAGATCTGGTACAGCTAGGCCACTTTGAGCAAATGAGTTTTTCTAAGGAGTCTTCCTTGGGGCAACGTATAAACTTAACAATCACTTGTTTACCAGCTACTAGAATGAAACCTATGTGGCAGCCCCTTAAAACTTGAAAGAAGCCAAGTGGGAACTAAAAAAGTATTATCTGAGCATCAGTGAAGTTCATAGAAGTCATTTCACCCAGAGAAGGGGAGATATCCTCAGAAAAGAGTTAGAAACATTCATTAATGACAGGCCCATGCTGGAGCATTCGAGGAATCTAGGATTTTGAGAAGACTTTGAAAGCCTCTGAAACCAACATTGAGAACATGAGATATGCTTGTTCCTAGCATAGGCCCATTCCAAGGGTTGGTGAATCTGTTCTCTGGACCTGCAGTCAAAAATCTTAATTTGCATCCTCATCCTCAGCAAGTCTTTTGGCTTGTCATAATCTCAGAGTCCTCCACTGTGAAATAGGGTTAATCATACTACAGAAGGGCTGTGAGAAAAATAATTATAAACCTTAACATTCCATGTAAACGTGAATTTTCCTCAGTTTGCCTAACCACCGAGGATTGAATCTGGGTTTTATCTAACCTTTTTATCTCCCCTACTTCCTAACACTGTGATCACTCTGTAAGCTATCAGGTATTCTAGTTTCAATGATCAAAAGGATCTTAGACATTGCTAATCCAGAGGTGCACACATGGTATTACCTGGCCACAACACTCCCAGGAAACAACCAAATTAAATGTAATTGGGAAATTTCGTTGAATTATTTTTCAGTCCTGTCTGATTCTTCATGACCTCATTTAGAATTTTCTTGGGGAGATACTGGAGTATCTTGCCATTTCCCTCTCTAGCTCATTTTACAGATGAGGAAACTGAGGTAAACAGGGTTAAGTTATTTGCTTGGAGTTACAAAGTCAGTAAGTACCTGAGGCCAGATTTGAACTCTTGAAGTTGAATCTTTCTAACTCCAGGTTTAGTGCTTTATGTACCATAGGGCCACCTAACAGCCCAAATTGGGAAATGATTAACAAAATAAATAAAAACATATAGAATTTATGTAATGTTAATGTGTGGTTGTCTAAATCAATAAACCACCAGCGGGGATTTTTATGTATAGTCACAGGGGTCCTCAAACTACCGGACCAGATGCAGCAGCTGAGGATGATTATCCCCGTCACCCAGGGCCATGAAGTTTATTTAAAGGCCCACAAAACAAAGTTTTTGTTTTTACAATAGTCCAGCCCTCCAACAGTCTGAGGGACACTGAACTGGCCCCCTATTTAAAAAGTTTGAGGATCCCTGGTTAGTGTCTCCAATTTTTATTTAAGTTTGATACCTCCATATAGTCCATCTCCCTAATTTTACATATTAGAAATTAGCCAAGGCAGGGGGTTATAAAACTAAGCCAAGATCATGTAAGTATAGTAAATAGCAAAGTCAGAATTTGAACACAGGCAACTCTGTGTTTTCTGGCAACAAGTCCAGCATAACTTCCTCTACACCATGCTGCCTCAATTAATATATGTTTGTGGAATTGCTTATGTCTTGATGTACTCTGAATGCAGATCAAAGTATACTATATTCACTTATTTTTTTTTCCTTTTGGTATGTTTCTTTCAATAATATGACTAATTTGGAAATGTTTTACATGATTATACATATGTAACCTATATCAAATTGCTTATTATTTTAAAGAGGAGAAAGAAAGATAGGAAGAGAGAAAAATTGAAGCTCAAAATTTTTTTAAAATTAGAATTGTTTATGTTCTAATGTGGTATGTGGTCAGTGAAGGTCTTCTGGGCACTTGAAGCTCTCTTCCCAGTCCTGGCTGTTACTCCATTACTTACACATATCCCTTTCCACCTTCTTTTCCTCCAGGACTATCTCCCTCATTTTCTGGGTTTTTAATTTAAAAAAAATTTTGAGAATGAAAATCTGCCTTTTCTTCAGCCTACCCCTTGCTACTTTGAGAAATAAAGAAAAGCAGAATCCAGTGACAAACACGGAAATATTTCTTCCATAAAAACACATGTAGTTGAGCAAAACAAATTTCCATATTAGCTACATCCAAAAACAAAACAAAAAATTCACATTCTGCACTCCTGAGCATGTTTTATCAAGACTCCTTTGAAGTCACAGCTGGTCATTGTCTTGATCAGAGTTCCTAAGTCCTTCAAAATTGTCTTTACAATAGTATTGTTATTGTATAATTTGTTGTCCTGGTTCTGCTTATCTCATTCGGCATCACTTTATACAAGTCTTCCCAATTTTCTCTTATAGCTCCACAGTATTTTTTTATCCCACTCATATACCATCTGCCTGTTTTTCATTATGTCACACTGGGCTTGGAGCCTAGAAGTCTTGAGTTCAAATCCTGCCTCCTTTACCAGGTAGGCAATTCTGAACAAGTTCCTTAATCTTTGCTTCAGTTTCCTCAAGTATAAAAGGGAGACAAGAGCACCTATCTCCCAGGGTAGTGATGAGGACCAAATGAGATATTTGTAAAATGCTAGCATAATGCATTGTACACAGTAGATGCTATATAAATGCTATCAGTATTATTAACTGAATGAATTTTCACTATAACTGGTGAGTGATTATCCTGATCATCCAGCCTCTGCTTGAATATCTCCAAGGAAAGGGAACTCACTGCCTTCCGAATCATCCCATTCCATTTTTTCATGATATTAAGACTATATTTTCCTCTTTCCAAATTTTCCTCTATAGCTCCGGGCTCCATGGACTGGGGCCAGCCAGATCAACTCTAATCTCTCCCACTTTGTTGCCTTTCCTTTCTCCCTTCCCAGTTCATGCCTTTTCCGATCTCCTTAGGCCTCCCCATTTCCCCCCTTGTCTCTTTGTTGCTCAGTCATTTCAATTGTGTCTAACTCCCTGTGACTCCATCTGGGGTTTTCTTGGCACAAAACATGAGTCATTTGCCGTGTTTTGCCATTTTCTTCTCTGGCTCGTTTTACAGATGAGGAAACTGAGGCAAACAGAGTCAGATGCCTTCCCCAGGATCACACAGCTAGTGTCTACCTTCCCCTAATTTGTTTTTCTTTCTCTTTCTCTTGCAGCAATTGTTTACATGTGGTTGAACCAATGCCTGTACCAGGCCATGATGTGGAGGCTTACTGCCTGCTGTGTGAGTGTAAATATGAGGAAAGAAGCACGACCACTATCAAGGTACCCTTACCCAATCCCTGCCTCCCCACCAGGCTCATTTCTTCTCCCATCCCTCTCTCCCTCCCTTCTCTAACTCTCCAAAATCCAAGGTCTGCCAGCTGCCCCCCCCCTCACACAGGGTAACTCCTAGCCTTCTCTGGTCTTCCTAGCCAGCTTATTCACTTTGGCTCTTCCCAACAGTGTCAGGGGCCCTAGGACAACTGGTTAGGATTCTGTCCCTTGCTCTATCCAGTTCCAATCAATCAATCAGCAAGCATTTATTTTTAGTTCAAATTCCCAATCCTCTCCCTCTCTCTAACCCTTCCCCCACTCATTACATTAAGCAATGTAACTGATATCCATTATACATGTGAAGTCATGCAAAACGTATTTCCTTATTTCCCTTGTGATCAGCAAGCATTTATTAAGTACTTACTATGTTTCAGGCATAATTTTAATCACTGGCAAGGCCAAAGTCAAAACGAAATCATCCCAGCTCTCAAGCAGCTTATAAAAACATTATGTTTTTATAATGGGGGAGCAAGCAACTTCTATCTTTAGATATTTCCTTTCTAAAAGGGAATGGAACCTACAAGGACCTCATAGATCAGGGATGGAATCGAGGAACTGGGATATCCTTCATACTCCTTCCCTTCTCTGTTTGCTCTAACCCTCATATTTCCCATCCTCCAAGTTGGGGGGAAGAGTTAAATGAATGAATGAAAGAGTTTGCCATCTCCTTCTCCAGCTCATTTTACAGATGAAGAAACTGAGACAAACTGGATTAAGTGACTTGCCCAGGTATACATAGTTACAAAGCATCTGAGGTCAAATTTGAATTCAGAAAACTCAGATCTTTCTGACTCCAGTCCCAGAATTGTACCACTTAGCTGTCCACAAATTAAGGAGACAGAGGATATAAATTGTTTAATAGAAAAGAAAAGAAAATCATTTAATAGAAAAGAGGCATCTCTAATAAACCTGTTACTATTCACTTCTCTAGGCAAGATTGCACCTAATTTAACCTTTTTTTTTAAAGTTTGGACCAAATCTGTGATTTCCTTATTAAGTCTGTGGGAGTTGCTTGAGACTTGGTCAAATTTCTTCCCCCAAGACACGTAGCCAGTGGATGTCAGAAGTGAGACTTGAACTCAAAGTCTTCCTAGCCCTGAAGTAGTCTCTGTCTCTCTAAACTACTCTCCTTTTTCTAAAATAAAAGACCTCCAGGGAAAGAGATAATCTGCCTCTTCGAGTCCAGTAACTGTTCTCAGCAGAAAGTTCTCATTGCTGTCTAACATAAGCCCTTCCTTCTACCATTTCCAAGAGAGGACTATTGAAGGAATGACTAGGATTCTTGGGGCAGAATTTGCAGAGGGATAGATTTCAGTCAAATTTAAAGAAAAACTTAGCCAACTCTTAGAGCTATCCAAAAGAAAAATGTGTTACCCAAAGAAGTAATGAGTTTCCTGTCTATAAAAGTCTTTAGTAAAGGACTGTCTTTGAGCTGTATTGTTGGAGGGATCCTTGATCAGGAATAGGTTGAATTACATGATATCTGAAGACCTTTTCAACTGGAATTCTATAACTTTATACAGTGAAGAGCAGCATTCCCTGTAGATTTATAAATAATTAGGTGTCCATTATCTTCTTTCAGGCTAAATAATGGGACCTTACCTGTTGTTGTCTTTATCCTGACCCAAAGAGCACCTTTTTTCCTGTGTTAATTTCTTGTTTTCACATCTTTAAAAAAAAGATGTCTATTCTTTACCCCCCCCCTCAACATACACACACACACATATCCCTTAGTCATCACCCTGTCAACTTGTGCAGACTTTAATTCCTTTCATCTTCCCTCCTGAGTAAGCCCCTCCCTTAAGCAGGTTCCCTCTCCTTCTCTGAACTCCCTCCAGTGGGGCCCCACCCTCTAGGGACCAGATGCCTGAGCCCATACCCTCTGTGCCAGATGTCACCTCACCCTGTTTGAGGGAGAAGGGACTTCCCAGCCCCAAGACTTCCTAATTCCATGGATTTCCCTCCAGTGATTTTTCCTAGGTGACCTTCCCCCGGCCCCAAGCCTGCTATAGACCTGATCCCCTTCTGTCTTTGCCCCCTACTAAGGATGGTGTTGAGAGGCAAAGATGATAAGATCATTGATTTAGAGTTAGAAGAAACCATAGTGATGACCTAGATTACAGGGGTCCTCAAACTTTTAAAATAGGGGGCCAGTTCACTGTCCCTCAGACTGTTGGAGGGCTGGACCATAGTAAAAACAAAAACTTTGTTTTGTGGGCCTTTAAATAAAGAAACTTCGCAGCCCTGGGTGAGGGGGATAATTGTCCTCAGCTGCTGCATCTGAGGCAGTAGGTTGAGGACCCCTGAACAACCCTATTGTTGTATAGATGAGGGGACTGAGTCCCACAGAGACAAAATGATTTGCCTAATATTACACTGGTAACAAGTGACTAACCTAGGAAATCCCTTGCATAAGGGATAGGAATATCCAGCTCCCCAGCCCCCAGGAGAACCCAAATGCTAAATGCTTTTGAAGAATAGAGAGCTAGGGATAGCACCCAGGAGTGCTCAGCTTACACCCACCCCAATTTCTAGGTGAGAAGGCCTTTACTCTTTCTCCTAGTTAATTAGGGTTAGGGCCAGCAGTAGAAACTCTTGGCTTTTGCCTGTCTCCCATAAGATTAGAGTTGGGCTTCTTTTGGGTCAAACCCATCAACCATTAGTCCTGATTCTCCATTGAAACAATCCCCCTTCTTCATAGAAGGATGTTGGGAACAGTTATTCTTGCTCCTATGGCTACAGCTACTTCTGAGGGTAGAATCCCAGAGTATGATTTTCCCCTTATCTAATCTGTCCAACAAACAGTAGAATAATACAATATACAAAATGCAGTGTTCAACAAGAATAATACTCCAAATATCAATTTGCTTATATATTTACAGTGGATGTTTATATTCAGGGTAGTAGGCAGTTAAGTAATACAATAGAATTAGTAAAGGCCTTGGAATCTGGAAACCCTGAGTTCAAACCTGCCTCAGACATTGAGCTGTCACTAACTGTATTAAGTCAGTCATTTAATTTCTCTTAGCCACATTTTCCTTATCTGTAATATTTATGAATATTACACCCATTTCCCAGGACTGTTGGAAGAATCAAATGATTTAACATACGAAAAAGTAAATTTCAAAACACTCTACAAGTGCCAGTTATTATCACTGTCGTTATCATCATCGTTATTATTAGATTAGAATGAATCACACTTTCTGCTTCTAGACCTCCATGTCCCCCTTTTCCCAAAAATGGCCTAATTGTTTAGTCCATCCTACTTTGCAGTCTTTCCTCCAACTAGAAAAATCTTTGGACAAACCCAATATACAGCTCCCCTCTTCTGTCCCTCAGGGGCATTAAATGAATGCTCTCCTGTAGCTTTTGTAAAGCCCTCAGTCTACACTTCCTGTGACTCACTTCTACGAGTCAGTGTCTAGGTAACTAGGTAAGTGATAGAGTATTGTGTCTGGCATTGGACTAATCCAGCCTCCAACACTGACTAGCCATGTGACTCTGGTTAGGTCATTTGCTCATTGTCTCATTGACATCCACTGTAAAAAGGGAATAATAACAGCGTCTACCTCACAGGGTTGTCATGAGGACTGGATGAGATAATATTTGTAAAACACCCAGCACTTAGTAAGCACTTAATAAATGCTTGTTCCAGCTTCTGCTAGAAAAGCTTCAGGAACTATTGTTTTTTCCACACTCCTTCAGACCATGGTTTACACATTATTTTGCACTTATTTATGTTTTCAAGTCTGAGATTTTTCTGTTTTGTGGAGGGGGGAAAGGAGGGATATGATCTCCTTCACTAGACTGGAAGTTCCTTGAGGGCAGGATTTGGCTCTTTGGTTTCCCCATGCCTCTGACTCCCTCCATCCCTCACTGAGCTGTATCCCTTCTTCTCAGGTCATCATCGTCATTTATCTGTCTGTGGTGGGTGCCCTGCTCCTGTACATGGCCTTCCTCATGCTGGTAGATCCTTTGATCAGAAAGCCAGACGCTTACACTCAGCCACTTCACAATGAGGAGGAGAATGAGGTAACGATGGTGGGAGAGGAGATGGTGAGGGAGGGAGGAGGAATCTATCCTTGGGCCATGGGCCATCCTAAGAGGTCTTAAGGATCAAATGAGATCATCTATGAAGCACGTTGCAAACTTAAACCCTTACATAAATGCTAGAGTTATAATGGATAATTTGGAGAAGGAAATGGGAGATCATTCTAGTATCTTTGCCAAGAAAACATCAAATGGGGTCACAAAAAATTGGTCATGGCTAAAACAACTGGATAGCAACAAAATCACAATAATGTTATTTTTTCCAGTTAAATTGAGTACTTCTATTGCACTTGTCCTAAGTGGGTGATAGGTGACATTTTCCCATCTGTTATTCCTTCTACCTACTTTACTTACAGGATTATAGATTTAGAACTTGAAGGGACCCAGAAACAATTGGTGTTGCAGTGGACTTAGCATCAGAAAGATCTGAGTTCAAACCCTATCTCAGACACTTAACAGTTGTGTGACCCTAGGCAAGTCCCTTAACCCTGTTTACCTCAGTTTCTTCATCTGTGACTGAAGATAATGATATCACCTATCTCCCAGGATCGGTCTGAGGATCACATGAAGTAACATAAGACTTTAAAGTGCTATATAATCCTTTCTCCCAATATTACAGATGAAAAAACTGAGACGTAGAGAGATTGTCACACAAGTAAGTGGCAAAGTCAGAATATGAACTCGACCCCTGGTTCTTTCCATTATACTGTTTCCTACTCATGTGTACAATCCAGATATCTAGTAACATTTGTATACATACACGTTAGAACCACGGACTTGGGAATCAGTCCAATAGGCTTCTTCACTTTAATGTCCCAAGAAACTCCTTGAATATTGACTAATGCCTTACACCAAGACATTGCAGTACACAGATCTTTTTGCTTCGTTTAAGAGATTTCCTGTGTTTTTCATTTGTCCCCTGTCAAGCAAGAAAGAAAGTGAATTGGCCAAAAAACACTGCAGTGTATTCAGAAAAATAGAATCTAGGAGTCCAGTTTATTAGGAATTCAAAAGGAAAAAAATTCCTGCAAAAGGTTTGGGAGAAGAGGAATTAAGGAGGTAGCAGATTCATTCATTTATTCATTCATTCATTTAATAAAGACCTATTAGGTAGCCATTCTTTGCTGGACACTGACAGATAGATTCTATGAGGAATACAGAGAATACAAGACACAGGTCTGTTCCTTGACTAGGAACTTGCTAGGTTCTGTGTGGGTATCATTTAATATTTTTCATATGTAAAGTGAGGGTGACCACTATTCCAAAGGACCATTGATGTAACATGCTACTCACATCTTCATAAGAAAGGTAACAGACTCAGAGTGCAGAATGAGACATATTTTTGGACCTGGCCAATTTGGGGATTTGCTTTGCTCAACTATACATATTTGTTATGGGATTTTGTTTTTCTTTTTCAATAGGGATGTGGAGTAGAGGAGGTGGGAAGGAGAATAAATATAAAATAAGGTGGTTGGAGTAGATGAATAGCAGATTTCTTTCAGTTCTTGCTCTGTGGTCCCATAATCTAAGTAGGAGCTTCTATTCAAAACTAATAAGTTATGTTTCTATAATAGCATACATTTCTATAAAATTTTAAGACTTACAAAGTACATTGTTCAAAATGGAGGTAATGGAAGTTATAATACCCCACTTTGCTGTTGCAGAAATTGAAACTTGAAAAGATTAAGTGACCACCCACAGTCAGTCATCAACAGGACCTGAAACAATTTGAATTCCTGTCTCCTGGGCACTCTATTTTTTTTTTTTTTTTGGCTCAAACAATTGGGGTTAAGTGACTTGCCCAGGGTCACAGAGCAGGAAGTCTTAAGTGTCTGAGACCAGATTTGAACACAGATCCTCCGACTTCAGGGCTGCTGTTCTATCCACTGTACCATCTAACTGCCCCAACTCTGAATATTTTTGCTAGCTGATTCTCTTTGTACAAATTATTAAGGAGGGCTGAATTGAGTGCATATGTAACCATAGTGCAAAGAAATGTGTACCAGGTTCAAAGGAGTGATTCATATTTAGTCCCACAGGACAGCAAGGAGAAGGAAGAATCACTTCTGGCTAGAGTAAAAAGGGAGGGTATCATAAAATATCAGTCTACATTGTTGTTAATTCACTTGTTTCAGTCATGGGCAATTCTTTATGAGCCCATTTGGGATTTTCTTGGCCAAGATACTGACGTGGATTGCCATTTTCTTCTCCAACTCAAGATGAGGAAACTGAGGCAAACAGGGTTAAGTGACTTGCCCAGGAACACACAGCTGTTAAATGTCTGAGGTCAAATTTGAATTCAGGAAGATGAGTCTTCATGATTCTAGACCCAGTGCTCTGTGCCTTCTAGATGCCCTGATAAACTAATAAAACCTTTGTCACATACAGCGTTCCACACCTGTAGACCCCCACCTGTACAAAGGAGCTCTGCTTTGCTTTCAAAGTCCCTATAACCTGATTCCAATCTGTCTTTCCATTGGATCCCTCTATGTACTTACTGTCCAATTCAGCCAAATTGGCATGTCCCCTGTGCCCTAGCTACTTTTCCTATCACATGACAGAAAAGGAAACTGAAACCCAGAGAAGAAGCAGAGCAGATTTCTAGAGGGATCCTGTCAGTCTGAGGATGCCGTGATTTTATGTAACAACAACAATAACAATATTTATGTAATATTTACTATCGAACCCTTTACAATTATTATCTCATTTGATCAACCAATGGCCTTAATCTGAGGGTCAAACAAGCAATTTGCAGCCCTCCTGAGTTCACCCGAAACCAGATTCAAATTATAATGGAACTGGGAAATATTTAGGGGGGAAAAATACAATAAAACATAGATAACATTACATTTCAAAATTAAGTCAATGTGCAGCCTGCAGGGAGCCATCTGTACTGATTATTGATCCCCATTTCTATTCAAGCATGACATCACTGACCTAAATCATGGTTCTTAATTTTGTGTGTATATCTATCTGATGAAGTCTATAGATCTCTTTGCAAAATAATGTTTTAAGTGCAATCCACAGCATTTACAATGTATGATTACAAATGAAACCAATTAGATTTAATTGAAATTTAAAACTTTTTAAAAACAAAATTTCAGACCCCCTCCTTTAAAAAATGAGAAAATGTAGCAAATATGCTCATGGCCGAAGAGGGAATAGAATTGCGAGTTGGGGCTGAAATGAGACTGATCTTAAAGGGTGTGGTCAGAGTATTCCTAGGCCATCCAGACTTCCTCAGTTCTACCCTCCCCTCCTACCCCTAGCATCCTGTTGATCTGATTTTGACTGAGGGTGGAGCAGAGAGGATGAACATTTCCCTATTGGGAGGGGGTCTATGTTTTGGGAAGGGGGTGGCGCTGACAGTTGGGTGGTCTGATGTTCAAGGGAGGAAACTTCAGCTCCCTACCTGGTTATTAATGTGCAGTAATAGCAGCCCTGATAGGGGAGGGGCGTAGCTAATAAACACATGGTGATTAGGGGTAATGTGGTAATTGCAGTCCTGGCTGGGGGTGTAATTGAGAGATGCTGCATGGTGATTATATAGCCTGATGCTGCTATTTCCCTGGAATGCATGGCTCTCAGGCATGGTCTTTGTTTTGTCTCTAGCCACCTCGGATACAAAGCCAGAGGGAAGGGGTCAGGCTCTTTGCCAAGGGCAGCCCCCCTCTTTTCACTCCTAAGAAGAGGTACCTTTCTGACTTTTAGGGTGATGATCATAAGATCAAAGATTTAGGGTTGGAAGAGACCCTAGAAATAACTTAATTAACCCTCCTTCCTTTTAGAGATAAAGAGCCTGGGACCCAGAGATCATGTAGGTGACCCTTCCAAAGTCACACAAGTTAATAGGACTAGAATTGAGTCCAGGCCCTCTTGTTCCAAATCCAGCACTTCAGGAATGTCTGTCTTTAAATGTACAAAAATTCGTTATATAGAAGAAATACTTTGATTTGTCTCTTGGTCCAGAAGAGAGATTTAGTTATTAGGAATTACAGGGAAACAGATCAAATCAACAGGAGAAGCAGCTTCCTCATGATGGGACAGTGGGACAGGTTGTCTGATGAAGTGGTAAGTTTCCATCCCTGGAGATGGTTAAGATAAGAGTAAGATGAATAAGCCTGGAGGGAGAGATTTTACAGGGGCTGGGAAATAGGGCTAAATCAGAGATTCTTGAGTTTTTTGTGTGTAATGGGCCTCCTTGGCCTACTGGGATAATCAGTTCTTAGACTTCTTCTCAGAAAAATATTTTCAAATTATTGAAGTAAAATACTTTTAGTTGGATATGAATGAAAATGAAGAAATATTTTTTTCTGCCCAAGTTCATGGATCACCCCTCTACTACATGGATGCAGTGGATTCCATGTTGGATAGACCCTTATAATTCATTCAGTTCAATTTTCTTAAGTACGAGAAAATGGAAGTTAAGAAATAATAAGTAACAAGGGCTAGAATTTGAAATCAGATCCTTTGTCTCTAATCAAGAGCATTTTCCACTGTGCCATGCCTGCTACTGTTTATAACTATTAAATGTTGGGGAGCCTTTGGTCCAAACGCTGAGAATAACTCAGGCCTGCCTCCTTGGGGACTTCTCTTCTGCCACAGATATTCGTCTTTTCCCAAGCCATGTGAAATAAAATGTAGCATGCCAGAACTGAGTATATTTGAAGTGGGTGCTAATGCTCCCTAAGGGCCTTAAACCCGCTGACATCCTCTGACTTGGCTTGGAGTCTGATCCTCCCTGACACCTCCTGGGTTTCCATGTGGTCCCTGTACCTGATAATTCCTAAATGGCTGCTTTTCTTTCTTTGCCTTCTACTGTCCCCTTCATCTGTTCTATGAATTCTTGATCTCCTTCAAGCAAGATTATGAAATCAGACTTCACTGCACATGGCATCATGTTGGGCATTGTATTTAGAATTATACAGGCACAGTTCCTATTATCTAGGGCTTTGCAGTCCAAGCCACTCACTTCCACGGACAAATAGAGAAAGTCAAGCAAGACAAATAACTTTCCTGTATTCTATCTTCCGACCCTCTACTGATCTCTTTTTCTGCACCCAGGTTTCCATTGATCAGTGTCTAGAATTTGGGTATTCTGAAGAAATTCAAGTACGGACGCATTTGGCGCTTTTGGTTTATAATGCTTGGCTCTTGATGTGAATCCTATCCCTCTCTCCATAAGAATGTTATCCTTTTCCAGGATATAATTAATAACAAGCAGGGATAGGATTCCTGGATTCTCTGCTCCAGTTTTTTCCCTTATCCAGTGTACCGTGACATGACATCTATGGCAGATATTGGGCCCTTGGGCCGCTAAACTAAAGAGAGCTCAGGAGCCCATTTCTTCATAATGTCCTTTAAGGAAAGAACAAAAGGATTCTGATGACAATGGTAGGAATTTAGTTTCCTTCTGGGAAAAAAAGGAGAGCCGAGCACTAGCTGACCTGTTAGAATTCCTTCCAACACAAGGCATCCAGGATCCCTCGAAAGTCAGGGTTCCTTCACATCAGTCGAAATGGCCCCTAGTTCATTTCTCTTTGTGGGTCCACATCTGGCTTTAGAACCTGGTCAGCCTATGAGATCCACCTCCAAACACAGTCAAGTTTGGGAGCAGATTGCTGGGTCACGCCTTTAGGGTCAAGAGTTCTGGGCAACCCGTTCTTGACACAATTTTTCTGGTCAAGCAGTTCTCCCAGATGCCAGGCAGGTGGGCGCCCTTTCCAGTGTCAGGCCCAGAGTCCCCAGAGGGAGATGAAAGCTTGTCCCTTTCCCTTTGAAAACTCTGGCAAGAGCCACCCCAGCCTCCTGATTGCTGTGTGCTGCCTTTTCTGGGATTCCAGCAGCATTAGTGCTAATCCCAGAGCTCAGACATCCTTTGAAAGGAGGAAGTGAGCATGTTTGCTTGGACAGAAATGACAAACAGAGGGTTTTTGTTTTTTTCAGATGCACAGGTTTAACCTTCTTTGAAGAGAGAGAAGGATAAGCTATTCATAGAAACACCTAGCAGTTACTTATGCCTCATGGGATGGTCCTTCATGAGTTAAGAAATCTCCATAACCAAGAACCTGTGCATTATCTCAAATAAGTATAGAAAAGTGCTTGATAACCCTTAAAGCACCATCCAGATATTACCTGTCACCATCAACAACTTCATCACCATCATTATTGGTTCAGCTCAGACCAAACCCAGTTACTTGGTTCAGTTTTAAGCATACATTTGCCCAAGATGGATATGATGGTTTCTTAGGTTCCTTCCAACTCCTGAGGTCCATAGGACAGGTAGGTATGATAGGAACCCTAAGAGAGAGATGTGGCAGCAAAGCAGTACATTCCATAGAATGTTGGACTTAGGATCAGGATAACCTGAGTTTGAAATTTGCCTTACTAGTTTTGCGACCCTTAGCAAGTCACTTAGCCTCCATATATTGGAGGCTATAATAGCACCTTCCTCCCAGGGTTGTGGTGATGATAAAATGAGATAACATAATTAAAGCATTTTGAAAAGCTTAAATCTAAATGCTACCTAGCTATTACTATATAGAGAAAGGCTCAAGTTTAGTTATCATGGTGATTAGAAAAAAAAATTAAAGGGTGGGGATCATTGACCCTGGAAAAAGAAAAGACCAAGGGAAGATTTAAAATAACTTGTACATATAATATGTACTATGATCATTATCATGTATTGTATAACCAGTATGTGCATTCAAAGGAAGATGGAACATGAATGCAAGCATTACGGATCTTCTTGTCTAGACATATGCATGAATGAATAGACCCAATGGGTAATCATTTAAAATTGCTATCAGTTTGGGTAGAAAATCACCATTAGAGTCCCCCACAATTCTTCCTTGGTTCTTTGTAATTTAATAGGACTATGATGACAATGACTCTCAAGTCCAAGAGAAAAAGAAAGAGAATTGACTACATGAGAGTCCCATGTTTACCTTTGCTGGGGCCATTTAGAAATAGGAGGGCAAAATATATTATCTGTGCTCCTTAAAAAAATTTTTTTAAAATACCAAATTAGAGGTGTATAAATGGAGAAGGTGACCGGCTAGGTCCAGCTTTTGACCCTTTTTAGTGTGATTTGTTGTTATTATCTGGAACTAGGATTGTCCGCCCGTCTTGCCCCAGCCCTGTCAAGGAGACTCCTTTTTCTGTTGCCACATCCAGTTCCCATAGTTTTCCAGAACAAAACTGGGGGATAGGCCTAAGTTGGAGAGGAAGGGAGATAAGGTTATTGGGATTCTTCCTGTTCCCACCCCATCCTTCTCTCTCCTGAGAGGGAGCAAGGATTAGGTCTGATTTGATGCATCTCTGAAGCAGATGTGGTGTCTTTAATACCTTTTAATCAGATTATTAGCAGTGGAAACACAGGACCACTCAGCAGCAGCTTTTCCCCCACTTAGGAGCTGTTTGTTAAGACTTTACATGAAGGGAAAACAAATGACGCTGTGGTAATGTGGTGGATTTCAGCATGTTCCCTTAATGCTGCTGCTCTTGGCTCCCTGGATTCCAGTCCTCCACTGGTGAGACATAGCCGTGCACGAGGGAGCTCAGCCCTCCGATCCCAGAAGTTAAGGGGCAGCGGAGGCAAGGTCCCTTCTCCTGCTCTGGAGCTCTCCTTTCTCATCAAGGGGAGATAAAGCATAAATCTGTACCTGGCTTGTAGATGGAGACCCCAGGCTCATGGAACAGTGGTTTAGAGCTGAAAGGAGTGTTAGGGATGATCAGATCTAACCCCCCTCATATTGATGGATAAAGGAAACTGAGGTTACTAAGTCTCTGAAGTTGGATTTGCACTTGAGTCTTCCTGACTACAAGTTCCCTCTATAGAACTATCTAGCTACCTCACTAATGCTGGAATACTGATGTTGAAATGAATAAAAGAAAATTATTTAATCTTCATAGTCCAGATAATCATAATCATAGAGCCAAAAAGAAAAAAAAAAAACTTAGAAGCTATTTAGCCTGATCTCCTCATTTTAGAGATGAGACAATCAAAACCGTACCCAAGATCAAAATGAAGGACAGAGTAAGGATTTGAATCCCAAGTCCTGACTCCAAGCAGCTAAGTGAGGAAGTTCTGAGTTCAAATCCTGGATTTAGACACTAGCTATGTGATACTGGGCATGTCACTTAACTCTCTTTGCCTCAGTTTCCCCATGTGTAAATTAAGCTGGAGAAGGAAGTGGCAAATCACTTCAGTATCTTTGCCAAGGAAACCCCAAATGGGATCACATAAGAGTTGTACCCAACTGAAAAATGAATGAATAACGATAATACCCCAGACTCTAAATCCAGAATTTTCTCTTATTACACTGTTACTTCTCCATACATCTGGAGGTTTGCACCATAGTTAATTAGAAATCTCCCTTATTTCCTTCCATAGAATTACGTGTTGGGAGGAAATTTAGAGGCTATCAGTTCCAAAATTTACTTGACCAGCTATCTTCTCTAAGACACTAGGTAATGACTCAATCCTTCCTTGAAGACTCCCATGATGGAAAATGCCACAAAGATAGCCATTCCCCTTTACATGTCTTTTCCCCAGTGGTCTCTTCAAATTTCACCTACTGCTTCTAACTCTGGCTTCTGTGTCCAAGCAGATTCAGTCTGTTACCTCTTCTGCATGACAGCTCTTCAAATAGTTTATGTCCCATTCTTCCCTATCTCCTTTCTCAGGCTAGTCAAAAACTAGTTCCTTCAACTAACCTTTGTTGTTGTTGTTTGTCCTTCATTTTTTGAAGAGGAGCAATGATATCTTGGGGTGATATGGCATGGACCCAGCATCCTCAATATCCTGCCTCCCTCCCCTGGCCAGTTGATCAACATCCTTTCTAAAATGTCCACTCACCTTGCAGCCATTCAAACAATACCCATTGAATTTGTTTCTGTGTCAATAATGCAGAAATCTCCTGGAGATGGAGGCAGAGAAAAGAAATGACACTTGGAGTCATTTATATTTGGGACATAATTCTGCTTAACTGTTAGTCAATTCAATTCAGTTCTTCAACAGTTAAGAATCTTTTCTTCAAAACTCTGAACTGGGCACTTGGGGAACTAAAGAGTTGAGATCATTGACTTAAGATAATAGATTTAGAACAGAAAGGGACTGAGAGGAGGACATAGACTTAGAGCTGGAAGAGATGGTTGAATCATGTAGTTCAACTCTTTGATTTTACATCTGAGAAAATTGATCCAGAGACAGAAAGTGACTCATCTAAGAAGACACGGGCAGTGAGGGTCAGAAGTTTGATTTTTACCCAAGTCCTCTGACCCCAAAACCATTGATGTTTCTCTTGGTAATTGGTGGTAAGGGTACATGTGTTTTAGGGAGCACAGAAGAAAGGAACTCTGAAGGTGTGCAGAGACAAATTCCTATTTCTCCCCTGAGAAAGGGAGAGAGATGGTTTTTTTGACATCCCACAGAATCTCAGATTTGGAAGTAGCCTCTGAGGCTGCCCCTTCAGCCCAACCTACACCTGAAAAGAGATCCCCTTCAGACAGGGCTTTTGAGTCTTTTTGTGGGTCATGGACCTTCCTGGCAGCCTGGTGAAGCCTGTGGCCCTCTTCTCAGACTGATGTTTTTAAATGCATAATCCAAAACACAAAGGAATACAAAGGAAACCAATTCTGTGAACATACAGTTATCCAAATACTTTAGAGAAGAGACCTTATCTCTGATCTGGAAGTCCTAGAGGGCTGAGACTTCTTAGCTCCCTTTGTACCTTGGCACATGGTATGGGTGCATGTGTGTGAGTGGAGAGAAGGGTGCTTTTTAATGGGGGTGATGAACTTTCCACCCAGCCCCCTAAGCAGCAAGTTATCCCACCTTCCTGGGCCACTGCCTGATTGCCTGCTCTCTTCCCCACCCCATCCCTTCCCCCCATCCCCACCGCTTCCCTCCCTCCTCCCCCAGCTTGGCAGCCCGAGGATGTCAGAAGCTGTGCCAGCTTAGGGCCTTAGAAGCAAAGTTTCATGTGCTGAGCGGCTCTGGGCTCCCAGAGGTGTGCTAATCCCTTAAGAGGTGTGTGGCAGGAGATGAGAGACGGGAAGAGGCTGGGAGGAAATCCCCATGGGGGTGGGGGCCTGGCCCTCGGCTCTAATCCCCCCCAAAGATCAGGCTCGGGTCCTTCAGGAAATGCATGGGCTCGGGAGCTTCAGAAGCAGGGAAGTGGTAATTAGAGAAGAAGGCTGCTTTCGACGGAGGCAGTTCCGAGATCGAAGAGGAGGCGGGAGTCAGAAGGAGGATTGGGGAGGGGGACGTGAGGGGTGAGGATGAACCTCAGGAAAGGTCAGGGATAAAAAGGAGAAACACTGGCACCCCAGGTTTTCATTGGAACTAGATTCCCCAGGTGAGTGTGTCCCATCACTTCATTCCTGGGCTGTGGCCAGGGAAGTTGGGAGCAATCAGAATCCCACAATCTCAGAGTTGGAAGGAGCTCTGGAAGCTACCCAGTCCAACCTGTACTGGACTGGGAGCCCCTCTTACAATAAATGAGCCAGCCTTTGCTCGGAGACTTCTATTAATGGGAAACGATAAGAGCCGCTCCTTCCCCTTTCTTTGGCCAGTTGGAATTGTTAGGAAATGTTGCCTCTATACAACTGGCACCCATCACTCCAGTTTCAGTCACTTAGAGGCAAGTAGAAAAGCCCATTCCCTCTTTCACAGCCTGACCACCTTCCAGATATTTGAATACATCTGTCTTGCCCTACTCCATCCCCAAGTCTTCTCTTCCCCGTGCTAATCATTCCCAGTTCTTTCAGGTAACCCTCAGGTAATGTGATCTCGAGGCTCTTCCCCATCCTGATTGCTCTGATTTGGACCTACACCCTACCTAAATGCAGATTCAGCAGAAAATCCCACTCTTGTCTGGGACAAAGCTCTGGAGTAGCCAGGTGTTGTGGTCATGGTAACATGCAGTTACATAGCACTTAGAGCTTTGAAAAGTGATTTCCTCATATGATCCCAGAGTATTATTTCCATTTTTGTTCAGATTAGCTCTGAGAGACTGTGATGTGCCCAGGACCATACTATTTGTCTGAGAGGCAAGATTTGAACTCTGATCTCCTGACACCAAGTCCCAAGCTCTAATAGGCCATGCTGCCTTACCCTTCTTTTTTGAATTGTTTTGTTTAGTTTAGTTTTGTGGAGTCCTCTGAGGTTTATCCAAAGCAAAGTTGTAGAACAGTCAAAAATGAAAGAGAAGCCAATGAATTTATTGGTATTACTTATTTATTCAGGGCCTGAGAGTTAGCAAAATTCTTTCCCAATAATTCCCTGAGGTAGGTAATACGAGTATTTTTTTTCCTTATCCCATTTTACAGATGAGGAAATTGAGGCCCATTGAGCAATTTATTCAATTGGTGAATGAAAGCTGGGATTTGGATTCAGCTTTTCGGATTGTAACACTTATGTTATTTGTAGTATACCATGGACAAAAAATCCTGTCTTATTAAAGGCAAGGGCAAACTGGAGGAATGCTGTTGGATTATTTCTGAAAAGGGGAGGATGTTCAGATTTTCCCATTTTCCAAGTTTTTATAGTCTGGTTTATGATTCCTGAAAGAACTGAATTGTGATTCACATTAGTCACTTTCACTGTCCCCATCTCACCTCCCTACTCAATGCCTTATATCTTTGACATTTTCAAAGACCGCAAAGGAAGTTACTAGAGAAAAGGAAGCTCAGAGGTGTTAAATAGAAACGTTAGAATTTGAATACACAACTCCCAAGTTCCCAATCTGGGTTTTGCTGCTCTGGAGATAGCTTTTCTTGGCTTGATCTATACTTGTAGGAGTACACCTCTGCTCCAACCCAGGACTATCTGCACTGCTCCCACCTGTCTGGACTCTGACTCAGACAGACTGAGACAAGAAGAGCAGCTATAAACATCCTTCTGGTCTCCTGGGCTCATTCTGAGCTAGAAACCCTAAATAAATAAAGTGCTCTTAGGGGCTTTGTAGACCACAATAAGATTGCATCCCCATCCCTTTCTGCTCCCTCTGCTCAAGCTGGGGGGAGGGGGGGGCTAATAATCTACCATTGAGGATCCAACTGCTCCTGGTTCCACCTATGTCCAAATCATACAGCATTTAGCACCAGCTTCAGCCATCCCCCAAAAATGGAGTTGTTGAATACTTCCCCTGAGCACATGACTTGACCATCCTCTGTTGTAGGTTTTGGAGGCCTTCCCTATTTCTTTGGCTTCCTTTGCCTCCTCTCCTAATGTTGAAAGTTCCCCATCTTCTATATCAGGGCTTCTTACACTTTTTCCATTTGTAACTCTTTTACCCAATAACTCCCAAATGGATAAGTCTATAAAATAGGTATACAAAGCAAATATTTACTGATAATCATAACTTCATGACTTCCACATTCAGTTACAAGACCCCATATGGGGTCACAAACCACAGCTTAAGAAGTTGAGTTCTAGGTAATGGGACCCCACTCCAGAGTAGCCCAGCCCCTTCATTGGCCACTTTGGAATACCACCCCCCCCAATTACTCATGCAGTCAGATATTTCAGCTCTTCTCATACTGCTCTGTGGCCCTAAGGCACAGAATAAATCTCAGAACACAGAATAAATAGATCGATTCCTAAGGAATTCCATTCACATACAGGAAAATAAACCTTGGAAAAATATATAAAGCACCTGGAGTTAGAAGCAGGAGCTGGGAGACTCGGGGAGATCACCTTTAGAAAGTGCTAGAGAAAAACATGAGATATAAATGATAAGGGGAGAGAGGATGAATCTCCCTGATATCTTCCAGCTTGGCTGGGGGAATATGCTGGAGACCAGGGCTTTGGAGGCTGCTGCTTCCTGAGACTTAGAAGATTCCCTCCAACTCTCTCATTTCTTTTTCTTTGCAGGATGCCCGTTCGTTGGCTGCATCAGCCACCCCCTTGACAGGACCCCGAGCTAACACAGTGCTGGAACGGGTAGAAGGAGCCCAGCAGCGATGGAAGCTGCAGGTGCAAGAACAGAGGAAGACGGTGTTCGATCGTCACAAGATGCTCAGCTAGATGGCCAAGTTGGTTGGGCCATGGAGAAGAGGAGGCAATGAGGGCTGGGGGACGGGGGCCTGTTTCTCCTCTCCCTCCCTCTCTTTTCTCTCTCAATCCTTCCTGTTACAAGCCGATGGCATTGTCCTTTCCTATCCACCCTGTCTTCTCCCTCAGACATGATGTTCTAAGCCAGTGATTCAGGGAGGGTTAGCCCTATTCCTCAGTGCATCTCAGGGCTTTGGATTTGGGGGGAGATAACAGACTCAAATGGAACAAAAAGTCATCAGGATTGGGTAGGAAATGTCTTCCCTCCTCTTAATGCCTTTCCCCACTTCTCTCCAAATCCTGGAGAGTTTGATGAAGCGAGGGCATGTGGAATATCTTAGCTTGGAGGGTCAGTAAACAAATCCTGCCCAGCATGTCCTTGCTCCTATCTCCTCTGCCGTGCTGTAGATTCAGTGAGACCATTCCCCATCCCACAGACACAATCATCACACACCACAACTTCTGTTCCATTCTGACCCAAATCCTAAAGTCATTTCCATTGGAAAGCCAACATCTTGACATCTTAGCCAAGGCCCAAGGTTCTATGGTCAAGGGATAGCCTTCTCGATGTCTTCCTCTCTGTGTTCATTTCTTCTCTAGCTATAACCCCATACCTCTATCTATTTCTTATTTTACTGCTGAATGTCCTAATGCTGCGGGACAAATGTCTCCCATCGTAACCAACTTAAAACTGAGACCATCCCAAGCAACTCTACTCCCAGCTGCTAATTCAAAGGAAAATGGCTGTATCCTCTGACATCCTAGGGGGAGGACCAGATTCACTTCTGAGCATCCAGGTGTCCCAAAGATTATTCCTCAATGCGTGGAGAGAAGTGTCTGTTCTTATATCAGTTTGCAGTCCTGCCTGCAAGCCAAGAAAATAATGATTAAATCATGTTTTATCTCCCTCTCCATCCCCCAGCCTTCAGGATCTCAGGAGCCTTTAAGAACCAGGAGATATGGGGGGCATAATATTATTTTCTATTATTCTGAATGGGAAAACAGATCTGGAGAATGGATCTGTCAGTAGTTCTTGGGGCCAGAGTAGACAGCAGAATCCAGATAACTTGTCTTCCAAACCAAGCTCTGTTGCTAGCAAACCTTGCAGATGGAACCGCTTCCCCAAGGGGAAGAGAAGCCCAATCATGGGGATCCCTGGATTCCATAGCTGTGGATTTGTGAATCATCACCTTGAGACCAGAACTTGCAGCCCTTGAGACTTCCCCTCTTCCCTCATTTTTGCTTATCCTGTTTGGTGCTTTGCTCAGGTCAACACCTGGTGCTGTTCTGATAGTGGACAAATTGAGTGAATGTCAGTGACAGTGAATACCTGGGAAGATCTTTTGACACTAAAAATAACAAGGGAAGGTTAGAAAATGGGGGAAGACTGTCAGAGAAATGGGGATTACTCAGCACAAGCAAATGGCCCCAGTTTCTATGGCCTCCTAGGAAGGCCTGAATACTGGATCAGCCATTGAGCACAATGGAGAGATAATAGTGAAGAGGGACAGAAATATGAAAAAACCTGGCTAGAAAGAAAAAAAAAAACAGACTAAAACAGCAAGTCATTGAAATCGCTGTCTTAGGAATATATAGTTAAATGTATTGAAAACCCCCATATATGGAACCCCACTGTAGACCATGGGGGATTTCTAAAAGAACAAAACTTTTCAGAACCCGGATCCAAAGTTACCATCAAATAGTTTGAAAAATTACAAGTAAATATGAATAGTACAAGGAGTGGAAAGGGGAAAAGAATGAAATGAGAGGTGAGACCCAGCTAGAGATAGTCAAGAGCTTCCTAGGAGAGGGGATTTTAGAACGGGGTTCTGAAGGACTGAAAAACCTTGTTGGAAAGAACTTTGGAGTGGGGGTGAAGGTATTTAAGGCAGAAAAAATAGGCACAAGGGTGTAGAAATTGATAGAAATGGGCTAAATGTGGGATACTAAACAGAATAAGTGAAGTAAGTGCTAGAGGTTAAAGGGACATGAGAATTATATAAAAGTTCTGTAGCATCACTCCCACATCTGATGGGAATGAATGGATAGCAGAGAATCAAGGGGCAATTACTAAGTACTTGTGTGAATAAATTGGCACTGGATAGTTGAGTGGATAGAGCACTAGAGTTGGAACCTAGAGAAAGACCTAAATTTGACTTAACTGTTTTCACCTAGATAGATAATGAAATCTCTTGACCTGCTCTCATCTATAAAACGGGGATGATAATAATAGCATGTAATAAATAAGAGTGTTTTAAATTTCAAATGAGATAACCTGTAAAGTGCTTTAGAAGCCTTAGAGCATGAGTATCCCAAAAGTCTTAATGCTTAAACCCACACTTAGTATCCCAAAATCACAGCATGGTTCTTAGAACTGAGGTTTTTGGGACACTCTGTGTCAATACTCTTGCTATGAGTCAGGCACATAAAGAAAAAAGTAGAAATAATCTCTTCGCCCAAGGAGCTTACATTCTTTTGGGAGAGAGCATATGTAGACAAATGGATATATCCAAATTACATCCAGAGAGCTTAGATGGTACTCTTAAAGAAAGAAGCACCGGCTGCTAAGGGAACTGAGAAAGGAAGAAGATGAAGAGGTTAGGAAGGGCTGTAAATGCCTAATGCAGCATTCTATATGAGATCTTGACAGTGCAATTCACTATAATTAATCTGATGGAAAGAGGTTGATTTGGCCAGTTATGTGCCTATAAGAAAATCACTTTATCAGCTGGATGGAGCACAGATTAGAAAATGAAGAAAATTGATGCAGGGAGATTGATTAAGTTATAGCAATAGGAAGAAGAGAACAAGAATCTTTTAATCACCTATATGCTATACATTGTGTGTGTTAAGCAATTTACAAATATCTCGTGATCATTAAAATAATGGGAGGTAGGTTCTATGTATGATTCTTATTTTGCATTTGAGGAAACTGAGGCAGACAGAGGTTAAATGAATTGTTTAGGATCACACAGCTGGTAAGTGTCTGAGATTAAATTTTAATTCCATCTTCCTGACAAGACCAGCGTTCTTAACCCCTTAGCTGCCTTTAGAACCTTGAGCGAGGATGATCCTTCTGTGGGTGAAAATATAAAGGACAAGTTTTGGCCAGAGATGGGACAAGTGAGAAAAGAGGAATTGAGGATGCCATTGAGTTTAAGAACCTTCCTAACTGGTAGAGAAACAAAGCAGTTTATTTCTATTTTTATTGTAAGAGAAGGCATTTCCTGGGAGTGGGATGAGAGAGTTTTGTGGGAAACAATTAACTATTGGCTTCTCTGGAGGCAGAGGGATGGAAGATGGATAAAATGCCTTTTCATTATCCTCAATTCTAGGAATCTCTTGCTATGGTACATCCCCTACCTCTCAAAAAATGAACAAATCTTGCACTACTTCATCCCTTAAAAGTTCTATGTATAAAATTCTCAAGAACTTTTTTATTAGCCCTATGGATGGTCTGAGCTCAGTAGTAGGATCTACTCTGAAGAGAAGAGTATCTGATTTTATGCTACCCCAATATATGAAAAATGAATTTACAGAAAATATTTTAGTGGGTGATTGATGATTCACTTAAATAGAGGGCAAACTATGGAATTCCTTAAGATAACCATTTCCTTGTTTATTTAAAATATGTCACTTTACCAAAAGAACTCACATACTGCTTTTGCAGCAGCATATCTACTGTCTGAAATAAACCAAACATTCTGCCTTCTAAAATGAAAAGTCCAGAGTTTTAGGACAAATATAACTTCTTTGGGTGTCCTGAGAGGGGAGGAAAGAAAGTCTTGCAAGAAAAAACTTCAGAGATGGTATATGGCTTTGTTTTATTGTACTCAAAAAATAATGTAATATGCACATTAGGCTGGAATAATCAATGGAGTATTTAGGGTTTGTTTTTTTAGGCAGTAGGACCAAGGTTCAAATCTCACCTCTGACATTTACTAGTTGTGTGATGCTGGGTTTTATCTCCATGTGCCTCAAGACAACTTTCTAGGATATGGTACTAAATTACAGATGGGCTATGATTTGCTTGGTGATGAAAATGTCTGCACTAGGACTCTGTACACTGAAGAAATTCCAGCTCCTGGATCAAGCATTTGCATGATATGATAGTAGACATGTAGTTTATGGGGGCTTTTTTTTTTTTTTATGCTGAGGCAATTGAGGTTAACTGACTTGCCCAGGGTCACACAGCTAGGAAGTGTTAAGTGTCTGAGATCAGATTTGAACTCAGGTCCTCCTGAATTCAGAGTTGGTGCTCTATCTACTGTGCCACCTAGCTGCCCCTTTGTGGGGGCTTTTGATGTCATCATGTATAAGAGTCAAACATGAGTTCCACCAAAGTCCCAGGTTCTGTTTCAAATCAGAGAGACTGGGCCTAAGTTGGACAAAAATTTAAAGTCAACAAAAGTCATCCCCAACCTTCCTAGGTTAGTGAAAAGCTTTATTTAGCATACTCTCCTTTCTAAAGTGTGAAATGGGGGGATTCTGAAAGAAAGATGGGTTTAGGGAGGAAGGAAAGCATTTTTCGGTGGCCTTCTTCATGGTACTTTATATCCTGGGAAATGGATTAGGCCTGATGAAGGAACACAATGTATATATGTCCAGCTGCTTGCTTGGGAATGGGGTTTCTTGATTCTGAGACAGATGCTACACCTTGGAAGGTACTGTGGGAGATTGTATAAGCTCTGGAAAAAATAATCTGGATTTGCTAAATCTTGTTCTCCACCCTTTCTGCCAACTCTCACTTATCTTTACATACAGTGACCTTCAGAACTCTTTAGGTGAGAGAAGAGCTTGGTTTGGAGAGGTGCAGGACAGGAGGTTCTAGTCCCACCTTGAGTCACTATGTTTGAAGGCTCTTCAGAGGACAATTTACCCAATCCATACCTAAACATCTCTCCAAAATGGTCATCCAGATTGCCCCCAAAGCTAAAAAAAGTTTTCTGATCCAACAACTTCATTTTGCACATGAGGAAACTGAGGCCCAGGGAATGTTTTTTTTTGCCTAGGACCCATAGAGAGCATCTGGGGAAGGAAATAAACTTAACCAATGGGTACCTACCTCACTGAGACAACCTACTTCACTCTGGGATCGTTGTGGGTTATGTTGGGCCAAAATCTGCCTCTACAATTTCCATCCATGTTCCTAGTCCATCCCCTTGGGGCTAAGTGGAAAAGTCTAATCATCCTTCTGCATGGTAAATATTTTCAGCTATCATGACTCCCTCTCCAAATCTTAGTTTCTCATGGCCAATCATCCTTCAAATCTTATGTTAGTGTCTATACCTTGCCCATTCTGTTTCCCCTTCAGATTCACTTCAGTTTGACAATGACTTCCCTAAATTGGGGTGCTTAGAAATGAACACAATCAGACAAAGTCAATCCAAAGGCAGATATAGACAGAATGTAATGAGGAGCCACATCATGTCTGTAATACAAGTCACTTGGAACAAAATCCACTTGAAAAGTGCAATAGATTACCAATTATCCCCATGTAAGTAGGGAAAAGGAAGGATGGGTAACTCAAAAGAGCAAATGAGTCAGATATTCACTATCTTGGCTTTGGAATGCCATCAGGGGTACACACCCAAAAAACCACACACTTGGACGTTAAAATAATCTCCCTCAGTGCGGATAACCCAATTCCTTACCTTTAGACATGGTCTATCTGTCAATAACCTAACTCTTAGTAGAGTTGGGGCAGTGGCAAGACAAGAAGGTCCAGGTGAAGTTTGAAAATCGCATTCCCTTGGTATCCTCTGGTGGCTTTAAACCTTCACTATAAAATCCAGCTTTATCACAAAATAAATGTCTGCATGCCATGGAGAAGAGAATGGGGGGAGGGGGAAAGGCATGCAAAATACAGGGTGTCCCCAAAAGTCTTAGTGCAGTTCTAAGCTTTATGTTCATTCATAAAAAGATATCAAAGTATTTCTTGTTGCATCCACCCTGTACATTGTGACCTATATCCTTGCTTACTTTGGAAAACTCACATCTCTAGCTGGGTGACTCCAGTTTGTCAAGTCATGGCTATTGAGGAGTTAACTATGTTACTGATCATCAGCTAATAAATGCAATAATGATAACCCAGCCAGCCTGGTGATGCTCTGCCTAGTGGGTAAGTGGATAATGCGAGAAGGATATTCTCAATGGATTTGTGTGGAGACAAGAGAATTTGTGTGTGACAGGTGCTTTCATGTTTAGTTCTCTAGATCTTCTACTGGTCCTGTCACCCCCACTCTCCAGGCAAAGCCAGAAGAGAGAGAAAGTTGAAAAAATGACATGTTTATTTAGCACGGTTACAAAGCATTTTATATAGATTATCTCATTTGATCTTCACAAGGACACCAGGAGGTAAGAGAGGATAATCGTCATTCTCTGCATTTTACAGATGAGAAAGAAATCTGTGGCTTAGAATAAATGGTTTGTCTCCCAAGAGTTTACCATTCTCACAAAAGCAACTTGGAATGCTACATACAGAATGATAAATAAATGACCTACTGAGAAATGGGTTCTGCCCTCCAAGAGTCTGTGGCTTGGCCAAAACTACAGTTTGTTAATATTAGAGCCAAATCTAGATTTCCTGAGTCCCAAGCTTAGATCTCTCCCTCACCAGGGAGCATCAACACACCTCTTTAATGGCTGTTACAAGGAGGGACATTTTTGCCATCCTCCCACCATATCGATTCTCTTGTTTGATAGAAGGATAGCATTTGGTCAAAAGCAGCTATTTTTTCACCTCCTGCCCTGGAAACATTAATAGAGAAACCTTACTCTGTAACACACTTTGAGTACTGACATTTCCCAGTTCTAAAACTACTTTAAAATCCACTCCAGACCAAGACTGGTCTCCCTTTCCCCATTTTTAAAAATATCCAGAGAAATCTATTGGAACAAGTAATTCCTACATCTCATTACATATAGTCAGGAAATATTTCCTGATGTCTGATGGGGAAATGAAGGAAATGAGCATTTATTAAGCACATACTATGTAAGTGCTTTATAATTATTAACTCGTTTGAAAAATACAACAATCCTATGATGCTGGTGTATTATAATTTCCATGTTATAGCTGAGGAAACTTAAGATAGACAGAGGTCACAAAAGGGTTCATATAAATGGTAAAGATAAGAACCTGGATTTGAAATCTGGTTGTTCTGATTCCAGGCTCAGCACTCTGCCCTGTTATTGATGGAATTCAATAGAAAACATGGCATTCCTAAAAAAGTAATGAGTTCAAGTTAGAAGACCTGGGTTCAAATCTTGACTCTATTTACTAGTTATGCAACATCAAGCAGTCCATAGCTTCAGTTATCCTGAGTCCTCATCTGTAAAATGGGGAGTACAAGGTTTCCCCAAAGTCTGAATGCAGTGGCGAAGATTGTTGAAACACTTTATAGTAATACTCACAATATCTGCATCACAGGGTTGTTGTGAGGAAAATACTCTGAAGACCTTAAGGCATTAGGTGGTGAAGTGAATAGAGAGAGCAACCAATAAACATTAAGCACCTGCTGTGTGCCAGGCACTGTGCTAAACACTAGGAATACACAAAGAGACAAAAGAGTCCCTGCCTTCATGGGACGTTGAATTTAAAGTCTAGAAGACCTTGATTCAAAATTGCTTCAACTATTTACTTATTCTGTGACTCTCATCAAGTTGCTGAACTCTCAACCTCAGTTTTCTCGACTATAAAATGGGAATAAGGACAGCATACTCCTCAAAAAATTATTGTAAGGTTCAACATGAGACAATATATGCCAATAAGATAATATAAAGTGTTTCACAAAATCTTTAAGTGCTATTTATATGTGAGTTATGGTTATTATTATTATTATACTAATCCCGCCTGCTGATAGGAAACTGAGTTTCTCTCCTGTCCTTGCATGCAGGGCCTGATCTAGTCATTCTTTCATGAACATAACTTTCGTTCTCCTTATTGGGGGGAGTCGGCCCCTCTATTTGAGTTCTCCCCTCTCCTGCTCTTCTCTGCTTAGGAGACTAGAGGGCCAATTGCTGGAAGCCAGGAATGTCCGTGGCCTCTGGCTCTCGTGGGACTCCTCTCCCAGATCAGAGAAGCCCCTGCACCCGCCTTTCTCCCTCCCCTTCTGGGTGTGTCACTGTTTGAAGCCGAATCAGGTAAAGCTTACCTGGCTCTCTGCTTACCTGGTGGCAGTGGGAACCCGGGCGAGAGGCAGACAGGCTGTGCCCAGGAGGCAAACAGACGGCACCCTGAAGGCTCCCAGACGACACTCCAAGATTGCCCGGGTCCGCTTCGGGTGCCTCGGGGTGTCCCAGAAGACAGCGCATCCCCAGACAGGAGCGCCAGTTGCGGCCGGAGCGGCGGGCAGGGCAGGAGCCGCGGGCTCCTCCGGAGAAGTCACTGGAGCATAAGCTGGTGCCGGTGCCGGTGCTGGCGGGGGTACGTGTCGGGGGGCGTGGGGGAGGAAGGATTCGCCGGACTTTGAGACTGAAATAGCCCCGACCCAGATCAGCCCCGGGGAACCAGTCCAGAAATAAGGTTTATTTAGGGTGGGCTTAAGCAAACCGGACAATTCTCTTAAGCAAAGCACAGGAAAATAAAGTGGAGCCAAGCGGAGGGCTTGGGTTACAGCACCCACCTCTAGGAAAGAAGGCGAGAGATTAACTGTCGACAAAGGTAGTTCCACCCGCGGGGAATTTCTCTGCTCCTTTAGGAGTCTCAGACTCTGCTGCCAATTAGATGGGGTGGGAGCCGGGGGAGCCGGGAGTCAGTGCTTTCCTGCAGTTGCCGGGGTCCATCATTTATCTCGCGATGAGAGAATATTTGTAAAGCACTTTACAGATCCTAAAGAACTATATAAGTGATAGCTTCCCCCCATCCAGTGGCCATCACCAAGGTTAAGGCTCGGGGATTGGCAACATGATCAAGGCCAATTGAAGTTTCTGATCCCCAAGATCTAATTCTTGTGCTCTTGACTCCCTTGAAGGTTGTACTTTTTTATGCTCTACCCAAGGGTGACCTTCTGAATTTGTTTTAATTTTCCAGTCCCAGTATTTCAGTACAGAAGCTGTGCCCTGGGTACTTGGAGCATATGCAATGCAAGGAGATATCAGTTCATTCCACATTTGGCAAGTATTTATTATAAACCCCTAATGCTTATATTATCGTGCTAGACACAGTGGAAGAGACCTGCATAGTTTATCCAAAAAAAAAAAAAATGGAGGCAGAGATAAGGGGAGAGAGACAGAGAGAGAGAGAGAGAGAGAGAGAGAGACAGAGACAGAGACAGAGACACAGAGAGAGACAGAGACAGAGAGAGACAGAGACAGAGAGAGAGAGAGAGAGAGAGAGAGAGAGAGAGAGAGAGAGAGAGAAGGAAAGAAGGGAAGGAAGGGGATGAGGTTTCAAAGATTAAACCTTTGCATTCTGGTTGGGAAAGAAGACTCGGTGTTACAGTATGGGAGATGTCTTTGGCATCCTATGAATAAGAATTCATTTAAAGGAGGGGGAAAGTTATAAGGACTGGAAGGGTTAAGGATGGCTTCATGGAAGAAGTGAGACCTAAGTTGCTCTTGAAAGATGTGTAGACTTTGTGGAGATGAAAAGTCAGAACATAACCCAGATTGGGTAAAGGGGGAAGTACCAAAACAAAAGTACAGATTCAGGAAAGAACTGGACAAGTTCAGGAGAGCATAAGATGATTAAACAGACTAAAGCAGAGGGTTTGAGGGATAAGATGAACAAGGAAGTTTGGAACTAGATTGGGATTGGGGAGGAAGGGGAGCTTTGAACAATAGTCTTAAAGGTTCGGTCTTCATTCTATATGTAAAAGGGATCCTTGAAAGTTTTTTTTTTTTTTTTAACAAAACAATAGCATGATAAAAGTGATATATAGGAAAATTAACCTGCCAGTAAAGTAAAGAATGGACTGGATCCAAGAGAGAGAGTGAGAGCTGGCTTTTGCAATAATCTAGAAGTGACCTAATGTGACACTAGACTAGATGATGGCAGGCAGTGGCAGGAGGAAGGAAAATGTTGGAGAAATGTTAGCAAAGAAGATTGGACATGATTGACTAAATATATGACTTTCTTGTTCTTCACATTAATATTTCATCTTGCCTTTGTATGGGCTGTCTCTTACATCTGCAATATACCCTCTTTTCATTTTCTGTCTTTTGGAATCCCTATTTTCCTTCAAAGTACAACTTGACTTTAACATTCTGTGTGAGGATTTTCTTGATTTCCCAATTCCATCAGCTAATACTTTGCACTAGCTTCATATATACTTATACATGTACTTGATGCTCCCCAAATAGCATCAAGTGAGCTCTTTAAAGGCAGGAACTCTTGATCTTTGCATTCCCAGAATGTAGCACAGTGCATGGAACATAGTAAATCAGTATTTAATAAATGTTTGTTGATTTATTGATTGAGAAAAGAGCATTGTCACAGAGGAGGATGTAGTAATCTGTAGTGCAGAGATAACTTTTTAGTATATAAAGAGAAACTACAAGGAGGATAACGATAGACTATTTCCATCTTCCTTGTGGATATAATAGGAAAAAAGGAAGGGGGGGGTGTTAAACTATAATAAGAAGGGTTTAGTTTGGATATCAGGGAGAACTTGATTTCAATGGGTTGGATTTATTTTTTTAGTTTTTAAAATATTTTTTTAAAATTTTATTTTCAGTTCTAAATTTTCTTTCCTCTTTCCATTGAGAAGGCAAGAAATATGAGATCCTTTCCATATATAAAGTCATGTGTAACACATTTTCACATTAATTTTAAGGGATTTAAATATTTAGCTCTTTTAGAGAGAACATTTAGCATCTTGTCCTCTGGAATTCTTGAATAATGAAAGTTTCTGGAGGTGGGTCAGATCTGTCTTTGGATCACAAAATGTCTTCTTCCATACATTGGGAAAGCTGTAGAAGCATTCCTAAAAAATACCAGTGTAAAGATGTTCCATTTCCTCACTTTTATTTGACATAGCTCAAGATTTGCTAGCATAAGGTAAGAGAAAGATATTAAAGGCAATACACATAGGTAAAGAGGAAATGAAAACTATCCCTATTTGCAGATTATATGCTGGTTTGCCTAGAAAATTCTAGGGAATCAACAAAGAAACTCATTAAGACAATTAATAGCTTCAACAAAATTGTAAGTTACACAATAAATCCATAAAATGTCAACAGCATTTTCATATACTAATAACAAAATCCAGAAGAATAAAAAGTAACTACAAAATGTATAAAAGGATTTGGGAGTCAAATTACCAGAGCACACTCAATACCTTTATAGATTCAATTACAAAGTGCTCCTTAAAGAAGTAAAGAACAACTCAAATAGCTGAAGGAACGCTCAGTGTTCAAAACTGAGACCTATCAATTATAATAAACATGACAATGGTATCAAAGTTAATTTGTAGATTTAGGAATGGCAATATGGGAGGTGACTTGGAGGTGAGGCCATAGACTCCAACTGAAGGATTTTTGTCCTGTGGATTATCACTATTGCTTCTACTCTGGCCCCATCTTCCTTCATGCTCCCAGAGTCTCAGACTTCAAAAATACTCTTCTGAAACTTATTTATATTATAATTATAATAGTTAATAGCTATATAGCATTTTCACATTTGCAAAGTAAAAATATCATTTTTGTTTTATCTTCATGAAAATCTTGGGAGGTAAGCTCCATTATTATCCAAATTTTCTTGTTGTTCAATCATTTCAGTCACGTCTAACTCTTCCTGTCCCCATTGGTGTTTTCTTAGCAGAGATGCTAGAGTGGCATTTCCTTCTCCAGTCCATTTTACAGATGAGGAAACCAAGGCAAGCAGTGTGAAAATCACACTGCTAGAGGAAGTATCTATGGTCACTCACATTTTCTTGACTCCATGTCCAGTTCTCTAGCTACTGGGCAATCTTCTTGCATCTTTCTGGAAGCTTTGGGAAGAGTCAAACAAGTAGTTCCACCATTCAGGCTAAAGTAGAAGTGGGGAGACAGAGGTACTGGGCTGAATGTGCCTATGTATATGTATGGCCCTATATGGGATAATTTTTAGTAGTTATTACTGCTTCTACAAATACTAATGTGACTATAATAACAATAATAATATCTTCCCTTTGGATGGGTAGTACTTGATATCTTGGCCAGCAAAGTAAGTTTAAATTATGACCTTCTGAAGAAAAATGAATACTCCTTTCTCTTTCTAGTCTCTTCCATGCTAATACCAGTAAAGATACACTGACCCTGAACTGCAGAGATTGCTGGAGCAAAGCTATACTCTTTTATCTTTACTTTTATACACAGCTGACTGGAGACAGGTCCATGGTTAAAAAAAAAACTATAGAGATACAGAAAATCAATGGGATAAAATGGAAATTTTTCTCTCTCCATTGTATAGATAGAAAAATTGAGATCCAAGATGACAGTAGCATGCAGTTCCCAAGATCATAGAACCATATAATGATAAAAACCAGTACCAGAATCCAGAAGTCCTGCCTCCAAATCTGTATGCATTATTCTATACTACTGTTTTTTTAAGGTTTGGGACTTTTAAAAATCAATAGTTTAATATTTAAAAACATTTTAATATTTACTATTAATAATAAAATTAATATTAGTATAAACATATTTAAATTTATCTACATATCCCAGTATGTCCCTCCTATTCTACCAGACAGCCACGCCTTATAATAAAGAAGAAGAAGAAATAGGTCAGACTTAATAGATAGAATACTAGACCTGAAATCAGAAAGAATTGAGTTCAAATCTGGTTTCAGACATTTACTAACTCTATGACGTTGGGCAAATTACTTAACTTCAACAATAAGAATAACATTTTCCTCCCAGGGTTGTTGTGAGTGTCAAATGTTGTTAATGGTTATTTATTAATTAGATTATTATAGAATATAATATTAATTACATTATTATTAGAAATTATTAATTAGAAAACAGCACAGTGCCTGGCACATCATATAAATACATATGTATAATATAAATATATATCATATAAATATAAATGTGAGCTATTGTTATTACTGGGAGAAGATGGTAGATTGCTTGAGCTCAGGAGCTCTGAGTCAAAGTCAGGCTAAAGCATAACGGGGTCCACACTAAGTCTGTCACTGATATGAGCACCTGGAAGCTAAGGGAGAAGGTAGGAGAGATAGGAAGGTCACTCAAACCCAAGGAGGAGCTCAATGACCCAGGTTAGAAATGGAGCAGGACCAGTTGGTAGGATCATGTCAGTGAGCTGCACTTCCAAATAAGAAGACCCATTCTCAAAAAAAAAAAAAAAGGTGGAAAGTTCAACAAAATTATCCAACATATCAAAAAGTCTAGTTTTATATGTGAGGTTTCTCACTTCTGCAAAAAATGGGAGAAAAAAGGTGAAGGAAAGTGTAAGATTTGGAATTTAATGGATATCTGTGTCTGGCTTTGAAGTCGAGATGTTTTTCTTGTTCCCAGATTTCTAATTCATTTAGCTTTCATGGAACTGTGCCAACCAGGGGAGAAAGATCCAGAGCATATCAATGTATCTTGTCTTCCATAGCAGGTCACTTTGTATCCAGGGAAATGCTACAGAATATATTCCTGGCTTCCAAGCCACTTCAATAGAATTACAGATTAGCAGGATTGTAAAAGACTTTGTTCTAACCACCCTCTTTCCCACCTAAATATAAAATCCCTGTCACAATCTTCCCAACAAGGGAGGAACAAGAGTCCTCAGTATCCACTTAATGACCCTCTATGAGGTCAGGTAGCTGAATGTGGGGATTGTGAAATTATGATTACCAATAAAAGTTTGATTTCTATACCCAGCTTATTTTTAATTTTTTTCACTTTTATTAATTTTATTATTCTCTTAAGATTTTTGTATAGCCCACTTAAACTGAATCTCACTTTGAGTCTTTCTGGCAATAGCAATGTGAATTTTGGTTACTCTAAAATTTTTCTCTGCATATATCTCCTTCCTGTCCTCTATCTGTATATCTATTTTATATATCTCTATACCTGAGTCATGTAAAAATTTCTTGGGTAAAAAGGGGTCATAAAGGGTCATGACCTACAGTTTAAGAAGCTTTGCTCTAGAAGTATTTGGGTACAGTGGAGAGAGTACTGGACTTGAAGGCAATAAGACCAGGATTCTTAAGAGTTCACAAACTCACCGGCTGCTTGAGTCTGGGCAAGTTAAACTCTGAGCTTTAGTTTCCTCACCTGTAAAATGAGAGGATTGACCTTGATGATCTCTAAGGCCTCTTCTGTAAATCTTTGATAAGTAGTGTGACCAGAGCACAGTCCAGTGGGATGATCATTTCTTTGATCTATTTGGACAAAAGCACATCCAAACATTTTATCCCCTCCACTCCCATTCAGTAAATTCCAGTGGCTCCCTGTTTCCTTCAGGATCAAATATTTTAAAAATTCTCTCTGGCTTTTTAAGACTTTGATAACCCTGGGCTCCTCCTTCTTTTCCAGTCTCCTTCGATTTTACTCCCCTCCATACACAGCATCCAGTGATACTGTCTTTGCTACTGCCGATGTCCTTCCCATTGCTCACACAAGATCCTCCATGTCCTGATGCTGGGTTCTCATTGACTATCCCTCATACCTGTAATTCTCTTCTTAATTGTCTCCTGAAATCTTGGTAAAATCCTACCTTCTGTAAGTAGCTTTTCCTGATTTCCTGGCCACAATAGAACATAGTTCCATGTTAACCTGTCTGTATTTTATTTGCACATAACCATGTGAATCTTCTCTCTTCCATTAGACTGTAATCTCCTTGAAGACAGGGACAACATTTTTTTGCTGTTTTCCTACCCCCCCCCCGGCACAATGCCTGGCATACCAATAAGTGTTTAATAAATGCTTGCTGACTTGGTTTGGTCATGGTGCTTCTAATAGAAGAGTTGAACTATATAGGTCATTGCTTTTGTACCACTTGGTGGCCAGTTCAAAGGAAATGAGTCTCCTCTGAAATCCCTACAGATTCTCAAAGCTGACACAAAACACCCCAAAGAAGGATGACTTCCCAGATCTTTACAGAGCTGGCAGCCCTTTCAGTTCAATAACTGCTAGTTAGTTATTTCAGTTATTTCCCTTTTCCTCCAGAGCTGGAAGAGGAGGAACAAATGAGACATTAAAATTGGAGGCAGATCCAAGGATACCGTTTCAGAAAGTGATAGCCCATGGTGCCCATATGTAAAGTCTCACTGCCTGGCATCATGGGGGTTCCACCAAATACACAGAACTTTTAGATTCACAAAGTAACTTCTTCAAATAATCTTGCAAGGTAAGTAGTTCAAATACTCTGACTTCCATCTCAGAAGGGAGAGTGGGTAGGGATGGAGAGAAACTCCCTTTACCCACTTAGATCAGCAATCATTTCCAACTTACAAGTCTTCAAGAACTTCTTGGGGCACTGGAAAGGGAGGTGGCTTGTGTAGGGTCACAGTGCCAGTAAGTGCCAGAATCAGCATTTGACCCCAAGCCTTCCCAATTTTAAGACCAGTACTTTAGCCATATCACGCTCCGCCTCTCAATGATTCCCCATTTTTTCAGTTGAGGTTGTGAGGTCATACTAGCACATACTGATGGTGAAGTTAAATGATGGGATTTGAAATCAGCCCTTTAGAAGATTACAGACCAATATTATCTGTCATTCAGTGTCAATCCAGGGGCTGATTTTAATGCTGTCTTGTGTGCCCTCAGTTTTGTGGAGTTTTTTTAATCTGAAAAATGAATGATTTTTTTAAATCTGAAAAATGAATGATTTGAACTCAGTGGACTTATACATCTAAATCTCTGCTCCCGTTTGCTAAGATTCCACAAGCCCTAAAAGTAACATAGCCAATTGTCTTCAGTGCCTTTTGTTGCCTTTTCCCCCTTATTTATTTGAAGATTCACTCTGTGGGTGTTCAGTTGTTTCAATAACACTGAAAGATACTACAGTATTCTGCCATTAGCTTCTTCAACTCATTTTACAGATGAGGAAACTGAGACAAACAGTGACTTTGCCAAAATCATGCAGCTAATAAAGTGTCTGAGGACAGATTTGAACTTGATTCTTTCTAATTCCAGGCCCAGCACTCATCACCTCACTGCCCCAAGGATCCAGTTAGACAAAAATATCTGAGGGTACTCTTCTCCCTTAACTATTATCCCTTGGTCCTCTTTCCATCTATGTGACTTAGTCTCCTTTGGTATGTCATCATATTCCTCCCAGCCATTAAGTACGGGGCGTCTCCCAGGGCTCAGTCCTGGGCACTCATTTTTTAAACTATATATTCAATATAATAATGAATTCATTTCATCAACTCCCAAGTTTTCACTTGGGGCTACCAGGCAGTAAAATAGATTGATTACAGGTTCCAGAGTCAGGAAAACCTGAATTCAAATCTGACCTCAGACACTAACAAGAACAAAGCCCTTCTGTTTGTTTCAGTTTCCTCATTTGTAAAATGAGATAATCATAGCACTTATCTCCCAGAAATGTTGTGAGGCATCAAATGAAATAATAGTAAAGCATTTAGCAGAGTACCTGACTATTAGTGAGTACTACACAAACATTAGCTATTATAATTCACTTACCATCTCTTTTCAGATGTCTCTCAAATATATGTATCTTATTTTCCTCCAATTAATCTTTTATGGGTAGGAGGAAGATGAACCAAACTCTGGTTCGGTACTATCAAATGTTCTTTGGACATCTCCATAGGTATTTCACATCTCAAACTCCAAAAGTAACTCATTATATTTCTACTTCACTCCTTGTACCTACAAAATCATTTATTCCTCCAAAAATGACCATTTTGTTGATGAAATCATTGTGGTTGCTCTTGTTTGTCCTTTGTTCTTGAAGTAGACCATGATATCACATCATCTCCCATTAAAAAAGTTTACTATCTTAAACTATAAAATCATTATATATATACATATATATATATATATAAAACTAACTATAATTAACCAACTTATACTATCTTATAATCATCCTTGATTCTTCTCTTTCAACTACCAAAGACCACCAGTTGCCAAGTCTTGTGCCCCCCATTTTGACAATCTCCAGCCTCTGATCTCCATTCACAAATTGAATGATCAATATTGAATACTCAAATTGACACCCACATCACATCTTATATAAACTATTATAATAGCTCCCTAATTGGTCTCCTCAGCTCTAGTCTCTTCTCTTTCTTCTCTATCCTCCACACAATCACCAAACCAATATTCTTAAAACATAGTGCCCTGACCTACTCAAAAACATTCAACCACTAACACTCTATTGCCTCTAGGATAAAATATAAAATCCTACCATTTGAAGTTCTTCACAATCTGGTTTGCAACTATCTTTCCTGCTACTCACCTTCACATACTTGATGTTTTGATCAAAATGCTAATGGTTTTCTGACTATGACAGTCTATCTCCCACCTCCTGGGCTTTGCACAAGTAGTCCCCAATTTGACTGGATCACACACAGTGATCCAATACGCACAAATGTAAATAAGTCTAAAAAGCTAGCTTTCTATCATGTCTCCTCCTGATTCTTCTCTTTTCCAGGGTAAACCTTCTTTATTTCTTCAACAAATCCTCCTGAAACTCAGACATCATTCTGATTACCACTTCTGAATTCTCTCTATCTGACCAATTCTCATCCCTTATTCCCAGAATCTCTGTCTCCCTTGATATAGCCCAAGAGTTCATTCCCTTTTTTGGCTATTATATCTCCCTGTGAATTCATTTTGAGTTCATCAAAGTCAATCATACAGTCAATCAATAAGCATTTATTAAGGACCTACTAAGTGCCTGCACAATATTTTCTAAAATTCCCAGATCATTTTTAGGCAAACTGACAATCATACCTACCCCATCTTTACCTGTGAAATTGATTCTTAGACATCCCCACCCCCACAATATAAGACTTTGTATTTATCCCTATTAAGTTGTATCCTATATTATATTCATCCCAATATCCTAGCCTTTGAGAATTTTTTAGATTCTGACTTTAACATCTACTGGGGCTAGACTTCCCTCCCTCCTGGGTTTGCGATTTCTGAAAATTCAATAAACTTGCCACCTGCACCTTCCATCCACATCATTGATAAAAAATGTCTAAAGACCCTGAGCCAAGCACACAGATCATTGCGTATCATGTCAGTAATCTCCTTCCAAGATTTCCTAGGTTAATCCTTCTTTGAATCGGACCAATTAACCAGCTCTGTATCCAACTAATTGTGCTATTATTTAGCCTACATTTCTCCATTTTTTCCATGTAAGGAGAAGAGAGGAGGGAAGCGTATTCATTTGGAAATCAAAGGACCTGGATTCAAATCTCACTTCTAATGTATACTAAATATGGGACTTCACATTATTAGTTTTGGGGGACTTTACTTCATTCAGTTTTATAGACTTTTCCATATCACTGGATATTGGATACACTTGTTATTATTATAATAATGTTGGCAACATAGCAAAAGAGTTGGCGGCATTTTAACTCTTTCTTTACCAGGTTCCTTTTGAAGTAATGGCCCTTCTCTCCAAGGGTAAATGGGTTCAGTTAGTTTTAGACTTTCAAGGACCATAAACAAAATTTATGATAAATTCAGACAGGTAGGTGGTACCTGACCAGAAATCAGGAAGACCTGAGTTCAAATATGGCCATAGACATATAATAGCTTTTTGACCCTGAACAAGTCACTTCACACTTGTCTGAATTTCCTCATATACAAAATGGAGATAATAATAGCACCATTTTGTAGGATTGCTGGGAGAATAAAATGAGAGAATATTTGTAAAGGTTTATATAACTGATAGCTATTATTATATAATTGTTGGATTTAATGAATAATAATATGATAATAATAATAAAAGCTAATATTTATATGGCACTCATTATATGCCAAGCACTACGTTAAGTGCTTTCCAATCATTATCTCATTTGATCTTCATAATGAACCTGGGAGATTGGTACTCCCATTTTATCTCCATTTATCCCCTTTTTACAGATAAGAAAACTAAAGTTAGGTGACTTGCCCAGTGTCACATAGCTAATAAGTATCTCATGGGATTTGAAGTCAGGTCCTGAAGATTCTAGATTTGAGTCTATCCATTGCCACACCTATCTGCCCCCAAATACAAATAGTAATATACAAATAAAGTGATCATACTTGTGGGGGAAAAAAGTTCAAAAAGACATATATCCTTATCTTTGTTCCGTGTCCCTGATGTGCTCTATATCCCCAAATCTGTTTGCCCAGGAAAATAAGGCTGCAAGCATGATTGCTCCCAAAAGATCAGTTATATCCAGACAATAATTGTCTTACTTTCACATCTAAGAGCTGTGACATTTTAACTTAGTCAAAAAGAGCTAGCTGAATTCTTAAATTGGTTAGATAACATAAAATACAAGAATTAATACAATGAATATTCCTTAATTCTTCTAGATGAATATCCCTGCCTTCTCTGAGTAAAAAAGCCTGGTCTAATTGAAGTGTTTTAGCAAGGAAAGAGTTTTTGTTGTTATTGTTGTTTTCCCACCATTGTTGGCCCATCACTTGATTGGCTAATCTTTGGGAATTGGGCCACCAGAAAGATCCCCATCATAACTGATATTTTTGTTCTTTTTTTTCCTTAGAAGGATTGATTCTGAGTTACTGGGACAATCTCTGCTGCGCAGCTTCAACTGTAACAGCCATCTTTACTTCCTTGGCTTCCTAAGTGGCATTTCTTCCCACAATTCCCAGGATTTGACCATCAGTTCTCTTGTGAAATTCCTCTTTTTCTATTTTCTGGAAAAAAAAAGAGAGAGAAGCCAGTTTCTATGTGTCTGAGGAATGGAGTTTTAGAGATAGAGCCAGAAAGACTTTTTTATTTTCCACCCATAGAAATGTGCAGTGAAAAGTTTTGTTGACTTATCCTTGTAAAACTGGGATGTCAGAGAAGTTGACCAGGAGGCCTCTTGAGCAGCAGCCAGCTTTTGAGATGGAACTGGTTAGCTTTGAGGAAAGGAGATTGTTTTTCAATAGTAATGGCTTATATTAGAGCCTGGAAGCCCCCAGACAACTTCCTAACAAAAAAAAACTCCAGTCTCACTTTCCAAATCTAAGGTGCGGCTAGAGATGTGACTTCCTCCCTGAAGGTGGATTTCTCTTTAGACTGTGGGGGAATTCTTCAAGGTCTATCTTGACTAGTGACGATGAACAATAATTTCTGCCGGGCCTTAGTGGACCGCAGGTCCGTGACTTCCCCCAGCTGTATGCAGCTGGGGATTGTGGCCCCTCCTGGGCATTCCCACCTTCCCCCCACAGAGTCCTTGATGAGCATGCCTTTCCTGCTCTATCCCAGCAACGTGGAGCCAGCCTATTATGACACATATGGTGGGGTCTTCCCCTACGTCCCGTTCCACAGTCCCTTTGGAGTCTATGACTACCCATTTGAGCCAGCCTTCATCCAGAAACGTAACGAGAGGGAGAGGCAGAGGGTGAAATGTGTCAACGAGGGCTACGCCCGACTCCGGGGGCACCTTCCGGGGGCACTAGCGGAGAAGAGACTCAGCAAAGTGGAGACCCTTCGAGCTGCCATCCGGTACATCAAATACTTGCAAGACCTGCTTAGCACAGCACCAGAGGGCACAGCTTCCACCACTGGGAGTAGTGTCCTGGGTGGAGGACCAGCTCCCAAGCCTCCCCCTGGCCCTCTGACGGACTGCACCAGTGATGGCGAATCTAAAGCCTCTTCTTCCCTGGTCCCAGAGTCTTCCTCTTCCTCCTACTTCTCCTCATCCCCCTTCTGTGAATCAGAGGAATCCAGCCACTGAAGTCCCCCTCCCCCAACCTACAACCCTTCCCCTTTCTTCGTCCCTCTATCTCTGAATCAAGAAGATCAACAGTGTAGGTGCTCCAGGTGGGAAGGGGTGCAGTCTGACGGGCAGTTCTCTACCAATCCATCCTCCTTATCCCAGGCTCCCTAAAGATGTTCGGGAATCAAGGCTAGTGTGAAAGCTCTGTAGACAAACCTTGTGAATGTGCTCTGCAGTATCCCATGATCCCCACTAGATGGCTCTAGACCCCAAAATTCTAGCATCTCCTCTAGGTTCCAGCCTGTGACTAAAATGGTAGCACAATTGACAATCTGTAGTGGTAGGAATTGTCCTAAGCAGAATTCCTTTCAAGGACATAATCACAAATCCAGGCTCATGAATCAAGATACCGCCAAACTCCCTCCCTCACAATCACTCCTACAACTTACACCAAAAAGGGAAAGGGAACAAGCAATTATTGAGTGCCTTCTAGATGCCAGACACCATGCTCAGGTTTTTCAAAGATTCTCTCATTTGAGATAACTCGTTCTTGAGAACCTCGATTTCTCTCCTGGGCTATGACATAAAGGGAGAGGAATACTTGGGGAATAGGGAAATGGGATATTGTGGGATTTATTCTTTCAAGCTCTTTCTGAGGTCATGGTAGGCACAATGAATAGTAGAAGCTGGGATGGGGAGGGGGGACAGCCAGGTGGTGCAGTAAATAGAGCACCAGCCCTGAAGTCAGGAGGACCTGAATTCAAATTTGACCTCAGATACTTAAACACGTCCTGTCTGTGTGAGCCTGGGCAAGTCACTTAACCCCAATTGCCTCAGCAAAAAAAAAAGAAGAAGTTGGGGTGACTGAGCAAAGTAGCATGGGATTGAACTCTATGATTTTAGCTTTCCCAAGGGAAGTCCCACCACCCTTTGGTACCTATGCCCCACTACATAATCCCTTTGGAGTTTGTGACTATGTTTTCAAGCCAGCTTTCATCCAAAAATACAATGAGAGGGAATAGCAGAGTGAAGAGTTATCAATGAGGGTTACATCATATTATGATGCACCAATTCCCTTTCTTTTGTCATTTCTTTTTTTTTTTAATTTTTACAGCAAGCCTCTTGAGGGCAGGGTCTATAATTGTGTGCCTTTTCTCTATACCCATCCCCAGCACACTACCCCTACAAATCAGGTTTTAATAAAAGCTTTTTTTTTTTTTTTGGACTTTTTGGTGTTCTCCCAAAAGCAGCTTTTCCCTCTCCAACTTATCGTCCCTTTTCTTCCTCCTCCCCTCCCTCAGTTCTTTCATCCCAGAGCTCTCCCTAATGGGACTCCTGAGAAAGGTTTCATGATGTCCCCATTGGCTGGACTCCAGCCTGGTGTAGGGAAGGTAACTGTCCAGCCCAAACTTAAACTACTCCTGTGTCGGAAAGAGAAGTCTGATCTTAGGGGGAAAATAGACTGCAAAGAAGGAGAAACTGTAACTAAGAGATGAATTGGGCTTCAGGCCAGTTCCTCACCCTTGTTTGGGGAGTGGGGAGGAGGGGCTGGAGTTAAGGCCTTAGTTTTAGGACAGATAGAGTGTTATAGTGGAAGAAGCCTAGGTTTGAACTCCATTCCTGCTTCCCTTACCTCCCCAAGTCATTTCCCTGTGTGACCCTATTTCTTCCTTAAAATGAAGGAGTGGGGCTCTAGGTCTAGCTAGAAATCTATGGTTCTATTTAAGTGACTAGTTAGAAACAATAATAATAGCTAGCATTTATTTAACACTAATTGAAGTTCACATTTGTTATCTCATTTGGTCATCACAGATCCTGTGAAATAGAAACTGTTGTTATACTTCCCATTTTAGCGATGAGGAAATTGAGTCTCAGAAAACTTAAGTCATTTGTCCAAGTTCATACTGTTATTAAGTGACTAAGGTAGGATTTGAATTCAGGTTTTCCTGATTCCAAATCCAGAATTCTATTTATTACACTTTCTCCCCAGGACAAGAAGCCCAGCCAGGCTCCTGGACATATTCTGAACCCTTTTTATAAGTTTTCTGTCCTCCCTATCCTAAGAGCTCCTCCCCAAGCACCCCAAAATACATCTGGAATATCGCTTCCTATCCCACGTGCAGGCTGGTGTATGGGCGAGGGAAGGAGCGACAGCTGCCCCTTAGCCTCAGGCACTCAAGGACAGCCAAGCTGGGGCTAATTTTACACGCACGCCACCCGCCCGCCCCATCCCCACCCCCAGCCCATCTCAAGCAGCCACCAAGCCCAGGCTCGCCCAGTCCGGGGCAAGGGGCCCTCCAGGACAGGCGCAGGGGAGGAGGGGGAGGGCAGGGTCGGGGAGGCAACGGCGGCGGGGAAAGCATGGAGCCCTCCTCGCCCCAGGACGAGAACCAGAAGAAGAAGCAACCCAAGAAGCCACTTCCTGAGATCCTGCCCCGACCACCCCGGGCACTGTTCTGTCTCACCCTCCAGAACCCCCTGAGGAAGGCCTGCATTAGCATTGTAGAATGGAAGTATCCTTTGAGATCACAGGGAGCATCGGGGATGGGGATGGGGATGGGACGAGGTGGTTGGGAGATCAGGAGATCCCAGCAGGACGGCTGGACCCTGGAGAGGTCAGGGGCTAGGAGGGGAGGTAGAGGAAAGAAGCTGGCAACATTCAGCATTTCAGTGCCCCCGAGGGTCTGTTGTGTGGGCACAATGGTGATGAAGGAGCAGGCAGACCAAGTGAAAATGGAAATGTGGGGTGAGTGAAATTGGATTTCAGGTCAGAGAACCCGGATTTAAACCCCCTCTCTGCTATGTGTGTGACTTAGTATAAGCCTCCAAGCTGCTGATAGGTATTGGACTAGGTGACCTTTCCATTCCCTTCCCACTTACAGTTCTTGAAATTTTGGGAATAAATGCTTGAAATCCCAGAGTATTAGGCTGATAAGGCTGGGTTAGGGGAGGTGGGAAATCAGATATTGAAATGGAGAGGGGGAAAGTGAAATCCTCCCCTAAAGAACATCACCAAAGTGGAAAAGAAGGCTAAGAAGTGTTTCGGTTTTAGCCCAAACTGTTCCAAGGGTGACACTGGAAATCACCTCCATCAGGCTTTGTTGTAGCTCCTGTCAGGAAGGAAGGAGGTCTCTGCACTGGCTTAGAATTTCAAGGGGTACAGAAGGACTCTGAAAAAGAAGGATATAATTAAAAAGGTGAATCTGGGGGTGTGAGAAAGATGGGGACTATTGTCTGTACACTAATCCATATCCATATTCTTTCACATACATAACCCTCTCTCACCTCCCTCCAAATCTTAATCTAAATATTCTGTTTCTATGACCATGGCTCTTTCAACAATATAAGTCTGCTAGTGTGACCAAGTCTAAAGAAATTAGGAAAAAATAGGATTTGGGGTGGGGAAAGTATAGTGTGAGGAGAGCAGAGCAGAAGAGGGGAACAAAGAACAGGGGAGCAGAGAATAAAGGGAATTGGACTCCATCACACTGACAAAGATAATATATTGTCATTGAATGAAATCAGGAAAATGTTCTCTCAGTCACTGACACTCCCCATTCCTGATTCCTCTCTTGCTTTACTATAGGGTGACAGCTTTAAGGGCCAGTGAATAAGAATGATGTTTCATAAGTAGTCACTATTTTCTCCTATTGGAACCAAGCCCTATAAACAGCGAAGGGACAAAGGAAGAGTCAGGATATTTAGAATGAGGGATGTAGGGGAAGGCTATCACACAGGGTTCTGGAAAGGTGAGCACAGGGCGGCCCTGGGAAAGGAGAAGAAAAAGTTAAAGCAAGAAAAACAAATTATTTCAGGAAAAAGTTTGAGAGCTATTTGAAATAACTTGGGAAATGCATCAATCCTATTCCCCACAGCTGCTCTCTGCCTATCCTAGATCAAATCTCCCTTTCTGTTTCTCTTCCCCATGTGCCAAAAGGTTTCTCTGCCCACCCACACCATCCCCATTGTGACCCTTTCCCTCTGTTTGTTTCTTAAATCCCCTTTGTACTCCTTACTTCTTGCTTGCTCATTTTCTTGTCTCCTCTCCTCTCCTCTGCTTCCATGTCCTTCTCCACCCCATTCCATTCTGCAAAGTCAATAGAATAAGGTTTTCTCAACCAAGTCCTTTTTTATTATTATTATAGATTTTTTATTTACAAGTTATATGCATGGGTAATTTTACAGCATTGACAATTGCCAAACCTTTTGTTCCAATTTTCCCCCTCCTTCCCCTCACCTCTTCCCCCAGATGGCAGGTTGACCAATACATGTTAAATATGTTAAAGTATAAATTAAATACAATATAAGTATACATGTCCAAACAGTTATTTTGCTGTACAAAAAGAATCGGACTTTGAAATAGTGTACTATTAGCCTATAAAGAAAATAAAAAATACAGGCAGACAAAAATATAGGGATTGGGAATTCAATGTAATGGTTCTTAGTGATCTCCCAGAGTTCTTTCGCTGGGTGTAGCTGGTTCAATTCATTACTGCTCTATTGGAACTGATTGAAAACCCTAAGACTACCTACCTTCCGTCTTCTATCCCCCCCAGAATTCAGCTTTGTCTCCTAGTTCAGTTCCAGGGTTCCAACAGGAGAGAATAGTAACCACTTACGAAGGATCAATCTTACTCCCTGGCCCTTAAAGCTGTCACCCAGTAGTAAAGCAAGAGAGGAACAGGAATGGGGAATCTCAGCCGCTGAGAGAATTTCCTAATTTCATTCAACAACAATATATTCTTTGTTAAATGTGACCGAGTCCAATTCCCTTTATTCTCTACTCCCCTGTCCTTTGCCCCTCTCTATTCTGTCCTATTCTTCTTATACCATGCCCTCTCCCTCCCATCCTAATTTTCCCTAATTTCTAAATTTCTTTAGGCTCAATCACAGTTGAAGACTTAACTATCATGTTATTGAAAGAGCCACAGTCATAGAAGCAGATCATTTAGATGAAGATTTGGTGGGAAGTGTGTGAAAGCGTATGGATATGAAACAGGGCAGAGACAATGGATCTTGCAGTTGTGAAGCTGTCTTCAAATCTCATGACTGACAATTAATATCTGTGTGACAGTAGAAAGCAACTTAGCCTCTCAGCACCCCCGGGCAACTTTTGATGCTGTCAATTCCAGATTAATTGCTGATTTGCATTAGTAGTGAGAAAGGAGGTTCCACACCTGAAGTTCTCTATGCTGATGAAATCACAGGTGTCCACCTCCCTTCTTCTCTGATCCCCGCAAAAAGTTCTGCATTTCTTGTTTTTAAATAATAAATTTTAGTTGATATCTTGTGTTTTTTCATCACCAAAATTTCCCCAAGGATCCCTTTCCTCTCCCTCCCTGAGCTACTCTGCACTAAAGCTCTGCATTTCTAAGTATATATAAGGAAGAGGTATTCAAATGTATGCATGTAGGACTGTGTGTGTGCAAATGTGTACAATGACTTAACTAAGGAAATCTCCTTCAATCGCTGGAAATGAGAGTTGATTCTTTTCTGAGAGCTGTACACCTGCTCTTTTCTATATATGCTGCCATAATATATATATATATACTTCTATATATAGCTATATCACCAGCTATCTTATATATATACTGTCATTATATATATGTATATAATATATATAAACACACTCTATATATACTGCCATAATATATATATGTATACTATACACACACACACACACACACACACACACACACACACTCTTCTATATATACTGCCATAATACATATCCAACATATCCAACCTAATCAGATTCCCAGAAATCCATGAATCCTTTGGAGGAGAAAGAAAAAGGAGAGAGGTTGAGAGAGACAGAGACAGAGACAGAGAAAGAGAGAGAGATGTAGGATTCTTCAAGATGTAGGATTCTTTGAGACAAAAGGTTTATAAGAGAGTGAAACTTTAAAACTACTTGACAATTACAAATCAGTTCAGTTCTACATATAGCTGTTTTGTTATATTGATGACTGTTTAACAATCATTGTTACACACACCTGAGAGCAAAGTTAAGTAGATCATTAAAACAGGTGAACACCTCAACCATTCTGCATCCAATGTCCTCTACTGAGAGGAAGAAATTTCAATGTGTACTTCCTGAACCTCCAAGGAATAAGTATTGGGTGCTGGAAAGAAGGAGCAAAGTTACAGAGCTTAATAAGATGGAGAAACCATTCTGCCTGATGAATAAAATATGTACTGAGATAACTCCAATATTATTTCAATTAAACTTGGCAAATGTATTAAGTTCCTGCCATGGGTAAGGCCCTGTGGTAGGAGATGCACGGACAAGGACTGCATTGTAGTGGTACATGTGTGTGATCTAAAAATTGGTGACATAAAAAAGGGAGGCGGCACTTAGATGACTCAGTGGCTCTCAGAGCACCAGCCCTAAAATCAGGAGGACCTGAGTTCAAATCTGATTTCAGACACTTAACACTTCCTGGCTGTGGCGACCCTGGGCAACTCACTTAATCCCAATTGCCTCAGCCAAAAAAAAAAAAGTGAGTGCATTTTGGGGGGTGCAATTTCATATAATAATTATAAATTTCATTTATAAAATGTGTAAATCACTCTCCCCATTTTACAAATATTGAAACAGACAATTTAAGTGACTTGCACCTGGTCTCATAGTTAATAATTATTAAAAGCAATATTTAACCCCAAGTCTTCAATTATTAAGACTTATGAGAGTTGGCATTTGAGCTGGTCCTTGAAGGATGAAGAAACTTTGACAGAGATAATCACAAAAATAATCATATTTATAGAAATGTTTCAAGGTTTACAAAGTGCTTTCCTTACAATACCCTGTGAAGCAGGTAGGACAGATATGATTATGTCTTTTTGCAATCTCAGAAACTGGTGAGTCATCCAGATGGAATAAAGAAGATGAGTTGAAATCCTTCAGACACGTATTGTTTATGTGACTTTGGGGCAAGCCACTTAACATTTCTCAGCCTCCGTTTCTTCACCTGAAAAGTGAGGATAATAATGGCAGAGTTATTGCAAGGATTAAACAAAACAATGCATACAAAGTTTTCAAATCTTAAAGCTCTATAGAAATGTTTGCTATTTTTATTAGTCAAGGTCAGCTTAGTTAGCATGAATTAGGACCTAGATTCAAACCTACAGATTCAAATCTCCAACACCTGAGTGAAAGTCCATTGCTCTTTCTATAATACCCACTGATGCTCATAAGTGACATGGAAAGAATCATGGAACCCGAGTTCTACCATTTCTTATTTGGATGAAGTTAGGCAAGCCAAGCCAAGAGTTAACACAGAGGTTAATCTCTCTGGACTCCATGTCCTCATCCATAAAATATTCATGTTCAACTGGATAACTTCTAGGGTTCCTTCTAGTACTAGATTTAGATTCTATGATGTTCCAGAAGAAAAGCTATAGAGATAGGAAAGTACAGATCTGATCTGAATAATTTTTGTATGTTGAAAAATTTGGATAATTGTGTGTATGTGTTAAGTGAATTTCACTGAATAGTGAAGAATCTCATTTAATTATAGCAACATCTCACAAGGTATAGTTCCCCAAAAAAACTTTTAGGAAGTCTGTAAGGTCAAAACTATTTTCATAAAGATATTTAAATTTCTAATACAGTGAATATCAATAGATAAAACCTACATAAACAACGCTGCTTGGGGAGAGCCTCAATAATTTTTAAAAGTGTAAAAAGGTTCTGTGACCAAAAAGTTTTGAGAATCACTGGACTAGACTCTAATCAAAGACAGCAAATCCCTGGCTACTGGCCACACTGCTGACCACAGTTCTCCTGAGTGTGGCCTGAATCAGATTAAAATATAATTGGGAAATATCTAAGAAAATAAACAAAACTACAATAAAACATAAATAATGTTAATATGTGGTTTTCTGAATCAATATGTGGCCTGCATAGATCCCTAAGTGTGGTTTGGTTACCCCTATTTCTATTTGAATTTATCATCACTGGACTAGAGTAGAAGGTACCATAAAAAAGTTAGGGGTATAAGAAGCCTGAAAAATCTCAGATCACAGAGAGACTTAAAATTCTGTGATTAGAGTAGACTTTATTTTGTAGGCTTTTGGGGAGACATTGAAAGTTGTTTTATTTTAAAGGAATGAGATAGAGTTTTTTTTTAGGAAGACCACCACAAAATTGAAGTGCTAAAGTGTCATGGTTGGTATATATAGCATGAGTAATATTTCTAAATGTGAAGTAAGAAATTCACTTTTCCAAAGTTTGAGAATATCACAATATAAGATATTGTGATATTCTCCTTGAACCCTTGTGAGTGAATCCTAAATCCCTTTTCCTGGATACAACTCCCACAGAGGGACAGTGGATTATTTGCCTGGGATTCTGCAAGGATACCAAAAAAATTCTGCATGCAGTACTGGCTGTATAGGAATACAGTTCTGGGTTATTTGTCAACCCTCTTCCTTCAAAAGGGGCCACCTGCTATCAAGGACTCTCCTTAACCCTGACTTCAGACCCTTTGAGACAATCATCTTACTCACTATCTTTGCCAACTGCGTGGCTCTGGCGGTGTACTTGCCCATGCCTGAGGATGACAACAATTCCCTCAACCTTGGCCTGGTAAGCAAGCCTTGACTACCCATTTCCACAGAATCATAGAACATATGAGCTGAAAGGGACCTCCTGAAAAAAATAACCTTTTAAAAGAATCCCTGCACTTGTATATCCAATTAGTCATCCAGCCTCCAATTGAAGACCCCTACAAAAAAGAAACTCATTACCCTGCAGGGCAGCCCATGCCACTTGAGGACAGCTCCAATGATTAGATAATTTCTCCTGATATTAAGCCTAATTTGTCTCTTTCCAACGTCCTCCTGCAGTCAGGAACCCTCATCTTCCTAAATTCAAATCTGGCCTCAGACACTTATTTACTCAGGCAAGTCATTGTCCCCTGCTTGCCTCAGTTTCTTCGTCTGTAAAATGAGCTGCAGAAGGAAATGGCAAAACACTCCAATATCTTTGTCAAGAAAATCCCAAATGAGGTCATAAAGAATCAGACAAGACTGAACAATTTCTACCCATTGCTTCTAGCCCTATCCCCTAACAGGACAAAACTTATCTTTTTGCCACCTGATAGCTCTTCAAGAGCTTCAATATCCTCTACATCCCTAGTTTTCTCAACTCCTCCTCCACTCTTGGTTTAATCATCAGTTTGTCTATGTCCTTCCCAAACTGTGATCCCCACAACTGAGCACAGTTGGGGGGGAAAGGAAGGTTGCAAGGAGCAACAGGGATGATTTTTTAATTGCTGGAAATGATGCCTCTTCTTGGGCTGCCTAAGTTCTTCTGGGCTTTTTGGGAAGTCCTACCAGGCTACTGACTCACCCTGAATTTGCATTCCATCCCATTCCTTTGGAATGTAGCCAATTTTGTTTTCCACCTGGCTCTGGACAACCCCTTGGGCTCCAGGTACAGATGGAGTTGGTCAGTCTCTACTACTGGGGAGATAAAAGGTGAGATTGCACCTGGGTGATTTCCAAGGTCCCTTCCAGCTCTAAATTCTATGACACTGAGTCATAAGCCATTTAATAGGGTTATAAGATGAAGGACTGCAATCTTCCCTTCCCTGAATATAATCCTAGGAGAAATATAGTACTATTGGCTGTCTTTATGGAAGGCTATAGATGTTACCTTATAGGAGGGAACAAATTTGAAAATTTAGTCCCTTCTGCCTCAAAGTATGCCTCCTGGTAGACCACAAAGGTTACCTCTAAATCAGACTATTAGGGGCAGAAAATCTAGGCCATTGAGAGACTCTTTCTCTAAAGAGAGTGGCAGGCTGAGCTTTGAAATCAGGAAGACTTACATTCATATTCTATTGCTGATACTTTCTACTATAAGTTATGAGGGAAATATAATTTATGGAAAAATATATTTATGGAAATCACTTTACAGAGTTCAAATTAGGTTATGTTGGTAAAGACTTTTGCATTTCAAACACTGAAGGGAGGGGAGCAAACTCTGCTTTCCCATCAGTGAAAGGAGTGGCTTGGACTCTCATAGATTTCTGAGATTTTGGTTTTTGCTAATTTCCCTGGCCAAGGAAACATTCATTGGGTTTAGATGGGGATCAGTATTTGGAGGGGTTTCCCAGCCCTATCTCAAACCTGTGGGATATTTCCTGAGACAAAGAGATTAATAAAAACTTAAAATCTCCAATGTCTGTGACAGTCCAGTGTGGTGCTATATAAATGTTATTATTCTCTTTATCATGACTTCATTAGATTGGGGATGTTGAAGTACTGAAGAATGTCCTAAACTTCTTGATCTCCCCATTCCCCCAAGATACAAATCTATCTACTTCTATTGTCTTATGTAAAGAAAGATTACCTGTTTACCCTGGAGAAAGTATGCTCTAACTAAGCTGTTGGGCATGTGCTGAGACCTAAATAAATACATTTTAATTTCCAGAGTTCTTTTATATTAGGTGTTCATAGATTTCTGTCTTGATTTGGTGGGAAGCTGGGATTCTACAGGTACTTTTGTTTCAGACAAAGGCTTTCTACCAGGTAGAATAGAAGGGAGAAAGTACAAGTAAAAGTTTTTAGTTGTGAAATGGGGGTAGTTTATACAAATAGCAGAACCAGAAATGGGGCTCTACTCCTAGTACTCATTTAGGGTAAAGGATGGCATGTTTTCTCCTCAAGGCATCCTCTTGCAGTCCACCATCCTGTACCAATTCAAGAGCTGAAGATGAGGAGGGAGGTTCTGGGAAAAAAAGAAAGGAGTGAGTGGAAAAGTAGTAGAGGCCCATCCCCTATGGTATCATAACAACACCCCCACAATACTCCACTTGCTGTCTTTTGCCGATGCTCTCCCTGCACTTTTCTTTCTGTCTCCCCTCATCACTTTTTGTCCCAGGTGAAAAAAAATACAAAGTTGCTTCTATGAAAATAACTAGTTTGAAAGTTTGCAAAGCAGATATTACATCATCCCCATTTTGCAGAGAAGGAAATGGGCTCAAAGAGGTTAATTAAATGACTTTCCAACAGTCACATGATTAGGAATTTTAAATCTGGGTCTCAAATCTAAGTCTTTTGCCTCTGCTTAGAGCACTCTTTGGAGCAGCTGAGTAGAGCCCTGGACAGAGTATTAGGTCTGAAGACTCACCTTCCTGAGTTCAAATCCAGCCTCAAATACTTACTACCTGTGTGATCTTGGGCAAGTCACTTCACTCTGTTTGCCTCAGTTTCCTCATCTGCAAAATGAGTTGGAGAAGAAAATGGCAAATCAATCCACTGTCTTTCCAAGAAAACCCCAAATGGGTTGAGAAGAGACAGGTAAGACTAAAAAATGACTGAATAACAAAGAACATCTTTATTCTGTACAATATCAGATAGGGGTGAAAAACTGTGCCCATATTAAAAATTGCCTATAGAAAACCAAGAGCTAACTAGTTAACCTTTAAGATTAATCCCAACTACAACTATTTATGTAACTAATGGCATAAATTCTCTAAGTTTGCACAAATTAGTTTTATCTTTTGAAAAAAAACAAATTTCTTTTGTGTTTATACCACTGTTATCTCAGTCATCCAGCATTGAATCTGCTCTTAGAACAAAGAAATAATGATTGATTTTGACAGCATATTCTTTGTTCTGTCTGGAATCAATCTTAAGGATGAGGGAGGACAGGGGCTCCCCACATGTAATTCTTTGGCTTTTGCCCCTACGTTATGTATTTCTAGCCAAGTCAGATTATACATGAATTCAAAGCAGCAATGTTCCAGTAAAAGAAAGTGGTAAGGAAATAACAAGGAAGCTGGTTAATTATTCAGCACTACTGGCACCCACTCCCACTGACTGTCACCCCTCTCCCCCATTTGTCTCCTAGGAGTGCAAGTCAGCTCTCTGCTAACCTCTCTGTTTCCCCAACACAGTAGGAGAGAGCTATGTCTGTCCTCCCCAGCAGGGAGTTAGTTTAGCAGCATCTGCAGCTTTGAGGAAGGCTGTTTCTTTGTCATAACAATGAAAACTAAGGAGAGCTGGATTTTTCTTAGGAATCAGGTCTCCCCTGTCTCTTCCTGGCAGCGCCTAAACCTCTCCAATCCTGTATCCTCTCACCCTCTTGAGAATCCCATTGTCTCTTTAATATTATGAATATTAAAAGCAAGCGTGCTCTGCCAGAGTGAGTGCTGGGTAATGTCATCATCCATCCCTCCATCTATCTCCCCACACGCCTGAGAATCCCATTCCCTCTTTAAGACTATGAGTATTAGAAGCAAGTCTGTCCCAGCAGAGTGTGTGCTGGGCAATATCATCATTCTGTAGAGCTTGCAAGCCCCAAGAGAATGTGGTCAGCAAGAGGACATCACCCTATTTTTATAAAAGCAATACTGACAGACAAAGGGTCCTGGGCTACAATCTGGGGGGAACCGTGTGTGTGTGTGTGTGTGTGTGTGTGTGTGTGTGTGTGTGTGTGTGTGTGTAAGACAGCTGGCAGACAGCAGCTGGAAAACATTCTAAGGATTGACAGATTAACTAAGGGGCCTCTGAGAAAAAGTGTGAAGGATCAGGTATTATTGAGCCTGAGGAAGAAAAGGCTAAAGCTTGGAGTTAAGAATAGACCACTAGGTTGCAAAGGGTTGTTTTATAAAGGATCACAAATCTTTGTTCTCTATCTCTGAGAAGTGCAAACCAAGAAGAAATGGGTTTAACTTTATTTTTTATTTAATATTTTTATTTTTTCCAGTTATGTATAACACAATTTTTAATATTTGTTTGTAAAACTTTGAATTCCAGATTCTCCCTCTCTCCCCCCACCCCCTTTTAAAAAGGCACATGTGAAGTTATGCAAAACATTTCCATAAAAGTCATCTTCTTGTGAAAGAAAACATAAATCACCCCCCCAAAAAATGGATTTAACTTTATTGTGTGAGAGTGAAGTTAGGCACTTAGCTCTCCAGTAACTGTTTTGAATGTGGATGAGAATTATCTGATAAAAGTTGGAAAATCTCCTTTTCTAGCTATCTTTTCCCTAATAAAGGAGATTCCCTACTGTTTGAGGAAAGATTAGTAACAGGCCCAAAAGATCCTGGGAAAAATTCCTAAGGAAATCCTGGGTTTTGTTACTACTGCTCTTTGACAATTTTTGACCAGGAAGGAGGGCTAATGACTGATGGAGGAAGAAGAAAATGTTAGGGAGAGATGGTGAGTGTGATTATATAGATATATAATCTTGAAAAACAGCATGTTATATATTAAATTGCTTGCTGTCTCAAGTAGGGAGGAAGGAGGGGGAGAGAGAGAAAAAAATTTGGAGTTCAAAATTTTAGAAAGATTAATGTTGAAAACCATCTTTACATGTAATTGGGGGAAAATAAAATACTATTAAGTGGAAGGAAGGAAGGAAGGAAGGAAGGAAGGAAGGAAGGAAGGAAGGAAGGAAGGAAGGAAGGAAGGAAGGAAGGAAGGAAGGAAGGAAGGAAGGAAGGAAGGAAGGAAAGAGAAAGAAAGAGAGAGTGAGAGAGAAAGAAAGAAAGAAAGAGGCAGACAGTATAGAAAAGTGAAGAAAGAGTATGAGATTTGGAGTTGGAGAATGGGGCTTCTTATCCTGGCTTTCTAACTTGTTATCATTATGACCTTGTGACTTAGTGTCCTCATCCATAAAATGAAGGAGTTTTACTAAACAACTTTAAGGATCCATAAAATGAATGTTTATTAAATAACTTCTAAAGTCCCTGCCATTTCTAAAGCTATGGTCCTATGAGCCTATGGTCCTTAGTCTGGTCCTAAATAAAAAATATGCTCTGAGTCTTTGATTAGAAGTAAAATTCTTGTGGAGTAGACAATCTGCTCTGCAGGCTAAAACCAGCTTCGAACAAAATAAAATATTTAAAAATAAACAAAAAACTTTGCATGAGGCTTCACTATTCACACTTTAGGGAAAAGGCATTAATTTCTCTTCGGAGTATTTCCTACTTTCTCAAAATGCTAAATCCCAGACCACCTTGTTCTGGTTCTTGAGGGTACCCAGGTTACAAAGGACATGGATTATAATACTGAGCAGTGTGCCCCCTGAGGAATGTGAAATTTTCTGCCTCAAAAACTGACTTCTTCACACCAGAAGAGTCTAGATAAAGCCACTTCAGCCCCCAGTTTAGATCCAGACTAACACAGAATGATCCTGGCTAAAGGAAAAGAATACATTCCCCATCAAGTGAATTGTAACCACAGACTAGCTTTTAGAGCAGCTAGCTGAAAAGGAGGATAAAGTACAGGTCTTGCCATCAGGAAGTCCTAGATTCAAATCTTGCCTCACATACTGTCTAGCTATGTGACTCCAGGGATTTGATTTTTCTCAGTCTCAGTTTCCTCATCTGTAAAATGGGGTTAATTATGCCACTTATCTTATTGTTGTTATTAGGATTAAATGAGATACAGAGGTGTAGTCTATAAAATTGCTAGCTATTATCATCCAAAATGTTGATTAGAATTAGCTATAAAGAGAATTCTCCCTTGTTGATTCCTCCAAGATTTTTATTCTCTATTACATATCTTTTTTCCTATCTTCTGGACATATCTGTTTTCCTCTTTTTTTTTTAATTTTTTTATTCTGAACTCAAAAATATCACCAAGCATTTCCATATTCAAAGAAGGATAGAAAAAGAAAATTGTGTAACTAGTAATTTGTTATATACAGCTTATATTTTTAACTTTTAAATTATATTTAATTTTTTTCAATGAATAAGAATGTTTTCTCTCCCTTACCCATCTGCTCATTGAAAAAATAAGAAAAAGAAAATCCTTGTAATAGATATACATAGTCAAGGAAAACAAATCTAGCTTGTATTTTTAAAATATATAATAAATTCAACATATTTAAAAGCTGCTTATCTATGGCTCCCTCTGAACTTCCTTCTATTCTCCCCTGTGCATTTTTTAAAATTGCTTCAATGACATTCTCTTCTTTCTTTTCTTCTTTTTTTGATACTATTATTATTAGCATCCCCATGTCCCCTCATGGTCCCTGCTCCCTTCCCCCCAGCCCTCATTACAAAAAAGCATAGTCAGCCAGGCACAGGAACACATGCCAGTAATCCCATCTACCCAGGAGGCTTGATGGCTTTGATCCAAAAGGATTAAAGAAAGGATAGAGCCACAGCTTAGGCTGGTAGAAAGTGGGTACAGTGGAAAGAACATTGACTGGGGAGTCAGAGGAGCTGGCTGTGGAGCCCACTTCAGGCTCATACAGGCTATCGTTCCTTAGGTTGTAATTTAAATTCTTAGGCCTCAGTTTCTTATATGTTTAAAGGAAAGGAATTGAACTATATAGCCTCTAAGGTCTCTTTATTCCTAAATTTATTATCCTATGATCCTTGACAACAGAGAAAAGCTTCTCAATTCTTTTTTCTTCTATTTTCTCTACCAAGGAGAATAATCTTTGGGACTGGATAGAATAGAACAAAAGTGACTAATAGAGAGCTGGTAGTCAAGCTAACAAAGAAGATGGTTGTCAATGTTTGATGAGTTCAAGTCATTTGGATCAGGTGAACTATATATATTTTTTTCCCTGAGGTAATTAGGGTTAAGTGACTTGCCCAGGGTCACACAGCTAGGACGTGTTAAATATCTGAGGCCAGATTTGAACTCAGGTCCTGGTGTTCTATCCACTATACCCGTGAACTATATATTCTTAAGCTCTGAAAGACTAGTAAATATGATAGCTGAGCCACTGCAGAATGGTAATTCAGAGCCAAAGGATGTATACCCTGATTATAAAGAATGGAAGCGAATGGAATTGGCAAACTCTTTATGTATAAGATTGATTTTAATTCCTGGGGAAATTCTATTATTGCTAAAATTTATAATTGTATATAATATATAAATTTATATAATATACAAATTTAATATTACTAAAGAGTTGATTAATGATCATCTGGAAAAGAAGGGAGAGATCACACATACAAAAAAATGGTTTCATCCAATTCAGCTTATGCAGGTTTAACTTGATTTCCTTTGTCACAGGGTTTTTGTTGTTGTTTATTTGTTAAGTGACTCTTCCTGACCCAATGAACTATAGTATGTGAATGCTTGTCCTTGGAGACTTCTTGGCTAGGAAACTGGAGTGTTTAGCCATTTCCTTTTCTAGAGAATTAAGGCAAACAGGGTTAGTTAAGTGACTTGCCTAGGTTCACACAGCTAGTAAGTGTCTGAGGCTGTATTTGAACTCAGATCCTTTTGATTCTAGGTATAGCATTCTATGCACTGTGTGATCCTCACTGCCTCTAATAAACAATCCTCTATCATATTTCTTCATGAGCTTTGTTCCATCCAAAATAGAAAATATTTAGCTCTGGGAGCGTCCCTTCTCATTTAGCTTTGTTCAAGAGAGACCCAGATCACTTCATTCTATTCCATGTCATCTGGGAGAAAGAAAGAGTGTATAGGTTATTTTAATCATATTTGTCAAGTGCCTTAACGTTCACAAAATGCGTTCCTTAAAACAACCTTAGGAGATAGGTAAGCCTGGTGAAGGAGGTAATCAGTCTGAAGCAGTGACTCCCCTGCAGCAATCTTTCAAGGGTTGAAGATTTTCTCTGAATATGACTGGCTTTCAATCTCTGGAAGTCAAGTTTGAGCTCAAAAACTAATTTGCATCAAATGTGTTATCTTTCAACCACCTTGACAATCTCTAGCCTTGCCAAACCTGATGCTTAACCCCTTTTATATAATTCAGAATCTACATTTTAAAATGTATCTGAAGAGAACAGAGTAATAATCTCGAGAAAAAGGGAGAGAAAGTACTTCCTATTGAAAAATACTGGGGGCAGCTAGGTGGTACAGTGGATAGAGCACCAGCCCTGAAGTCAGGAGGAGCTGAGTTCAAATCTGGCTTCAGACACTCAACACTTCCTGGCTGTGTGACTCTGGGCAAGTCACTTAACCCAAATTGTCTTGCAAACAAAAAAATAAAAATAAAAAGAAGAAGAAGAAGAAGAGAAGTACAGGACTAGATGAAAAAACATGCACCTTCATCAGTGTTCTTCTGTCTGAATCATTGCTTCTTCTGAAGGGCAGCTCCTTACAAGGGACAGAAAGAGCTGGAGACAGTTGCCTGTCTCATTAAAATGACTTGCTTGGGGTCACTCAGCCAGTGTATATCAGAAGTGAGACTTGAATCCAGATCTTCCTGACCCTATTATAATAGAAGTCAGTCCCATATTCCCTAAACATATGTGGCTTTTTCATTCCTTAGTACATCAAAGACCTGGAGGCTCTAGGAGGAGTAGGAAATTTTCAGAAGGTGTGTGATTAGTTAGAATATACGACTAGAATAGGTCCAGGACTCTGGTTTTCTGACCCGAGTCCTTCACTCTAGTAACTGCTATCTAAGTAGGTGCCATGTTAGTATTCACTCCTATGTTGACTAAGTACTGGGAAAATGTGGAAGGGGGTACCCCTACAGTGCTTTTGAAAATGGAGCAAATCCTCCTCAGCCATGGACAAGTATCACTGAGCTGGTACAGTAGGATCCTGGGGGTCTTGTTTGCCCCCATCCTATCCTAGCTAAGTTCACAGGATTGGATAAACAGTGGGAGATCATTTCCATTTCAAGCTTTGAGTTTTTTAAGGAGTAAGTCAGTCAAGCATTTATTAAGTACTTATTTTGTACCAGACACCATGCTAAGAGCCAGGGAGACAAAGAAAGGCAAAAACATGATTCCTGACCTGAATAAGTTCACATTATGATGGAAAAGTAAATAACCAGAAATTAGAAAATGAGAGATATATAGAGATCTAGAGAGTGGAGGTCACACTCAAAAGAAAGTCCCTGGTGGGGTGGGGAGGACTGGGAAAGGCTTCCTACAGAAGGTGAGACTTGAGCTGTACCTTGAAGGAAGCCAGGAAAGCCAAGTAGTCAAGATGAGGAGGCACCAAATTGGGAAATGGATCATCATTTGTAAGGAACAAGGGGATCAACATGGCTGAATCACAGGCTGACTCCAGTCACTAGTAATCATGAAACTCTGGGAAGTGAATCATCCCATTTATCCAACTTTCTTCCTGCAACAAAATTCCCATGTTGAAGAACTACTTTTCCATGCTGAAGATTCTTTAAGGAGTTGTTAGATTCTCCTATTATCTGATGTTCCAGCTTTAAGAATCATGCTAATAGAAGAGACAGAAACAGACAGAGAAAAGCAAAGAAAGGGACAAAAAGAGATACACAGAGAGGGAGACAGAGAGAGACATTTACACAGAGACAGTTCCAGAGGGACAGAGAGACAGACACAGAGAGAAAGAGGGACAGAGAGAGATAGAAACAGACAGAACAGAGACACACAGAGAACAGAGAGAAAAAAGAGACAAAGACAGAGAGAGACAAATACAGAGACAGAAAGACAATAGAGACAAAGAGACGGAAAGACAGAAACACAAAGAGAGGACACACACATACACATACATACATAGAGACAGAGAAACAGAGAGAGAGAGAGAGAGAGAGAGAGAGAGAGAGAGAGAGAGAGAGAGAGAGAGAGAGAGAAATAGAAAAAGAAACAGAAAAACAGAGCTACAAAGAGAGGGGGAGACAGACAGAGACAGAGACAGAGACAGAAAGACAGAAACACAAAGAGAGGACACACACACAGAGACAGAGAGAGAGTCAGGGACAGACAAAGACAGAAAGACAGAGAGGGAAACAGAGAAAGAGACAGAAAAACAGAGATATAAAGAGGGGGAGACAGAGAGAGACTTGGGCTTAAGAGAAAAGGAAAAAAGCTATACTGAGTTGAAGATTGAAGTTAAACTGACAGAGGAAAGTTTGTTTTCAAAGAGACAGTGAATTTAATCAATAAGAATTTATTAAATGCTTACTCTACTGGGCATATTCTATGGTAGACACTGGGGATACTAACACACACACACACACACACACACACACAAATGAAGCAGTCCCTGCCCTCAAAGAGCTTACATTCTACCATCAGAAGCAACACGTTCCTCTCTGGGTACAAGGGAAGGCTGGAATCTAGGACTCCTCAGTCCCCAGCCTTAGAACCCTTCAAATAGCCCTCTTTCTCTAAATGTAAGCAAGGGAAATCTCTAGTTAAAATCTCCAGAACACTACAATGCCCACTTTTAGACCCCATGGCCAATGGAGTCAGTCTCATCTGAAGACTCTCACTAATTAGCTCAAGGGTTCTAAGGGAAGAAAGAGAGCAGTGGGGTCTCTTAGAGAGGCAGCTTGGGTGGTAGTAGAAAGAGCTCTGGACTCTCTGATCAAGCAAAGCCCAAAGTGAAATCCTGACTCTGAAAGTTGCTAACTGCATGACTCTCAGCAAGTCACTAAATCTCTGGTCCTCAGTTTCCCTGAAAGGATGGAATAGACACAGTCATAAGGTCCCTATCTACTTTACAAAGTTATTGTGAGACACGTGCTTTGTAAGCCTTGAAGCATGATCTCAATGTGAGCTATTATTATTTAGGGAGGTGGCCATTCATGTCCCTCATGTGCCCTTTGAGGTGGCAGCTCTGGCAGGGCCCTTTGGTCCACAATAGCCTCCTTCATTGATACTCCATTAAGGATTTATGGGATTAGGTTACAGCTCAGTGTCCCTAAGATGGCTGAGGCCCAAGCCTCTGGCATCCCTGGCATCCCATCAAGACTGGGGGGACTTTTTATAGGGTCAGGAATGTGCACACAGACTCCTGAACGTGGGCAGGACTGGCTTTCAGAGGCCTCAGAGACCCAAATGGAGTGAGACTGTAGCTTCTACTGAACACAGTCCTGGACCCCAACATTTACTCCCAATCCAGGGAGGCCACATGGTACATCCTGGATTTGAAGCCACATAACTTGAATTTAAATCCTGGCTGGGAGAACAGAAGTAAATCATTTCATTTTTCTGATCCTGCTTCCATTCTTGTCAAGGAAAGGGAATGGACTCGATCATTTCTGAGCTTCCTCTCAGCTCTTTACTTATAATCCCTGATGCTTAACCCCTCACCCAGGCACATTCTACCCACCATGAAATTTAGTCACAGATTCCAGAGCAAAGAATTTTTGAGACTCTTTTAACTAATCAAAAGATTCAGAAGACATCTGTCTCTACTTTCTCAAAGGAAAGCACCAAAGTTCATCCTTCTACCACCCCCGCCCATGGCCATGGCTACATTTGATAGATTCTCCTCAGAACCTGAAAAAAAAAGTAATAGAATGTGAAGGCTCACTCTGACTTTGCAAGTTCCCTCATTTCAGCTAATTTTATTCTGAGCCTTCCCTTTTCTTGTTCCCCAATAGTCCCCAGGCTATCTCTTCTAAAGACTCTTATTCTATCCATCAATCTATACACACACACACACACACACACACACACACACACACACACACACACACACAGTGCTACTACACCCTATAAGTTCCTGTTCTTGCCTTCTGCAGTCAAAGGAAAGGGAGGGGAAAAGAGAGCCTGCTTGGAGCCTGACACCATTTTAGGGCTCTGTTTGGAGAGGTGAGGTAGCAGAAAGTGTCAGTTTGTTTTGGGCAAAGATTCACAGGCCTAAATATATCCACTCACTTCATTCTCGAGTGGGTCATTTTCCAAACCTAGACCCTGAATCAATCTTGGTAATAGGAAAGCCCTGAATGCTCCATGAGAGGAGAGGGTAGATGGACATTATGAGAGGAGAGGGTAAATGGACATTTTGTGAGGCCGGTTTCTCTTGGAAGATCTTAGTGATACTGGTTTAAGTGGTGCTACCCAGAGGTCAGAATTCTGCAGGGAGTCAGAATCAAGAAATCAAATCACAAAGTCAAAAGGACCCAGGAAAATCTCTGAAGCCAAAGGGGCACAGTACACCCCCAAAGAGGATGAGAGAATATCAGAAGTGAAATTAGATATGATCAAAATTAAGTTATCATTTAATGGAAAATAACAACTTTGAGAAAGAGAAATAAGAAAAGGGGATAGGGGAAAGAGGGAGCAAGAGAGAGACAGATAGAGAAAAACAGAGAGAGTAGAGGGAAGTGACAAGAAAGGGGGAAAGAGAAAGAATGAGAAATCAAGGAGACAGAAGACAGGAAGGTGGAGAGAGAGCAATGAAAAAAGAAGAAGAAGAAGAAGAGGAGGAGGAGGAGGAGGAGGAGGAGGAAGAGGAGGAGGAGGGGGGGGAGAGGAAGAGATAACAAGGACAAGGCAGTGAGGGGAAAAGAGAAAGAAGGAGAAAGGGGGAGACAAATGTATACAAAGACCAGATATATATAATGAAATAGTGACAGAGCTTGCATTCAAATCTAGTCTCCCTTTAGTCAGTGTCCTTTCTACCACATTATGTATAAATTAATCCTCATATTTCTCATGTTCTTTTGCCTCAGTCCCTTGTAAGATCTCATCAGTCATTCTATCCACAAGTATTTCTTAAGAAATGTATGTACCAAGAACTGTATTTGAACACTGGGAAATGCAAAAGTGAAACAGTCCCTGTCCTCAAGGAGCTTATACTCTAATAGGAAAAATACCAGGCTACCAGGTACATATATAGGTATATATAAAATAGATGCAAATCAAATGCAAAGTCAAGATGAGGGTCAAGTCAGTAGTAGTTGAGACAACCAGAAAAGGCCTCATGAAGAAATAAATGATTGATCTGGATCTTAAAGGAAAACAGGGATTTTAAAAAGGTAAAGGTAGGAGGGTTTGAACTCTGCCTGTGCAGATGGCAAGGGTAAAAGGCAAGGAGATGGGAGATATCTTGTGTGAGGAAAAATGAGGTCAGTTTACTTGAACTGTTTTATACATTCAGGGGAATGATGTGTAATAAAATCAGAAAAGTAGGATGGGGCACATTTTGAAGAGCATGAGATTCCAAACGAAGGCATTTATAACATAAACTAAATCCTTGAGGCACTGGGGGGCTCTGGAGTTCATTAAGTAGGGAAGCAAAACATCAGATCTTTGGAAAGTCCTCTGTGCTAGCCCTAGACACAGTTGTAAAGTTATTGAAGTTTGTCTTTAGAGAGCCTCCACCTCCCTTCCAGCATCCTCCTCCCCCCATCTGCCCCCACAAGGACTTCTTGAAGCCCCTATATTTCCCCCTCTCACTGAGACCTATATTTTCAGGGTACCTTCCCATACTCCAGACCTTTCTCTCAACCTTTTCTGCAGCTAATTTTCTAAGCTAGCAGTCACCTTGGGAAGAGTTTGACAAAGTACTAAGTTAAAGCATTAAAGATTGATAAAGGCTTAATGGATTATCTCTCACTAGGGACTATGCATTTAACAGGAAACTATGGCTTAATCCAAATGAGTAACTGCACGGTGGGAGAATTTGAGACACTATGACAGGATGTGGGTAAGACAGTGTACATAGGCATGAGAGGCCTATTGTTCCCTCCCCCTACCATGGAGAAAGGCAAAAAGTACATTTGCCTGACTTTCCCCTCTGGGAGCCCAAGCAGGCTGCCAAGTCATATCCTAGAAACAAAGAGAGAGGTATATTTAAGGCTGTGTTACTGGGCAGATCCACAGAGGCAGAGAAAACTCTAAGGAAGCAAGGAATCTCAGAACTAGAAGGCCACCGAAGGTAATTCATACTGGAACAGGAGTCCCCTCGGTAACTTCAATCAATCAAATATGTATGAAATGCATTTAGTCAGAGACCTTCAGTAAAGAGAAATCCACTACCTCTCAAGACAAGTTATTCCACTTTTGTATGGTTTATTCCACTTTTGTATGGTTCTAATCATTAGCTGTTTAGCAAGTTTAAATTTGTATCTTTATAATTTCCTCCCTCAATTTATATTCATAGAGCATGAATGTAATAGCTTTCCACCATCTTGGCTGCCTTTCTCGGGATGCTTTCTGGATTATCAAGACTCCAGGCCCACTGATTGTATAAATGATGCCATTCTTTTCCATCATCACCATGAACAGTAGAGAACAAAAACAGTCAGTAAAAGCAATCAGTCTTAATAATCCAAATACTGGACAGATAAGAGTAACCAAGAGTTCCCAATAGCTCTTTTGGTCCCAGATGGTTATGTCTAGACAGAACCTATTGGTCTTTCCAAGAGGGAAATACTCCCCTTTGGGCCCCTGATGTTATTGTCAGAAAGCATTAATTCCCCTGACTTGATCTTTTACGTAAGTACTTCTATGGAAGGTAGATGGTCTGGTAAGTAGATGCTAACAAAGTAATTTAATGAGTACTTATAGCTGATGGAAGCTGAGACCAGTCTTGTACCTATAGACATAATGAGTAAGATGGTTGAGAAGAAACACAGACTGGACCCAAGTTTCAGTTCTCCTCCAAAGCTATCAATGAAGTAGCAAAGGGCCTGAGGAGCCCACTCCAGCTAAGGGAAGATAACAAGGTCTGACAGGCATTCTTTATGGAGAGGGCAGACATCCCCATTTAAAGAGGGAGCACTGTTGATAATGGTGGTATTATAATAATGATAATTTAAATTATCAACCAACAAGCATTTATTGAGTGTCTGCTATGTGCCAGGGATGAACAAGTAATAGCTTAATGAATAGAATGACTTTTCTGAAAAATCATAAAAACATGAGTTCAAATCCACTCTCAGATACTTAATAATGGAGTCATCCTGGCTGGATAAATCACTTAACCTCTGTTTGTCTCAGTTTCCTCAATTTTACAATTCATTGTAAAATGAAGATAATTATTCTTACCTGAGACTTGGGGAGGCAGGAATAATGAGAAAGTACTAGTAACTGGATAGATAGAAAAAAAAGCATCTTAGAAGAATTAGCATTTGAGCAGAACTTTGAAGGTAGGAATTTCAGGAGGCAAAAGTGACAAGGAAGTGCATTGGGTGAAGTCTGCAAAGATACAGAGAAATACCATGTATAAAGAGATTCAAGAAAGCTACTTTGGCCAGACCAGGGAGTGCATGAAACAGGAACAATGTTTAACGGTCCTAGATAGGGAGGCTTGAACCAGATTGTGAAAAGTATTAAATGCCCAAATGCAGTTTGAATTCTATCCTGGAACAATAGAAAGTTACTAAAACATTTTGCATCAGGTAGTAATATGGTCGTTTCAGTGTTTTAGGAAAATTGCTAATATGTATAGAAGAATTACACATATTTAACATAGATTAGATTACTTGCCATCTAAGGGAGGGGATGGGAGTAAGGGAGGAAGAAAAACAAATTTGGAACACAAGGTTTTGCATATATCTATGCATATATTTTGAAAATAAAAAGCTTAAAAAAAAAGAAAATTACTTTGACAGTTGTGCAGAAGATGAATAGCAATGAGGAAAAGCTGGAGACAAAATGATGAGAAGGCTATCAAAATATTCCAGGTAAGAGAAGAAGGCCTGAAAAGGTTGGCACCCATGTGACTGGAGGGAAAGGAACAAACCTGGAAAAATGTTATGGAGGTAGAGTTAACGATATGTGACAATTGATTAGATGTGTGGGGAAAAGGAGACTGAGAAGTAGAGGTTAGCTCCAAATTGAAAACCTGGTATCATTGAGAGAAATGGGTAAGTTAGGATGGGGAGAAGATCAAGCATCTTGAGTTTGTAATATACCTAGAGAGCAAGACTTTTTGGGAGGACTGGAAATAGGACTCTTAGAGCTCTCTGCCTGAAGATGATTATAGGACACATGAGTTCAACTGATAAGGTCACCAAGGAGTTAAGATGTAGAAAGACAGAATCTTGGGGGTACGTGCACACTAGAAGAATATGATATGAAAGGAGACTGAAAAGGGGCAGTCGTACAGATAGTAAAACCAAGAGAGAGCAATGTGACAAAATCTCAGAAAAGAGAAGGTATTTGGGAGGAAAGGATGGTCAGCAGTGTCAAATTTAGAGAAGTCAAGAAGGATAAGGACTGAGAAAAGGCTAAAGAACTTAATAATTAAAACATTGTCAGTTACTTGGGAAAGAATATATTCATCTGAGTAATAAGGTTGTATTCTAGATAACAAGGGATTGGAAGTGAGAGAAGAAATGGAAACAACCAGTATAAATAGGTTTTTTTTTTTTTCCTTAGAGTTTGACTGAGAAAAAACATAAAGGCAATACATTGTTACCTTGCTTTTTACATAGTGCTTTATTTTAGAAAACTTATCTTTCTTATCTTATCTTACCTTTGTGAGAGTTAGTCAACAAATACTTATTAAGCACCTATTATGTGCCAGACATTATGCTGAGTGTCAGTAATCCTGTATAGTAGACATAGCATTTTTCCAATTTTTCATCTTTTCCCCCCATTTTTCAGCTGAGGAAATTGACACTTAGAAAAGTAAAGCAATTTATCTAAGATCATATAGGGAATTCATGGTAAAGCAAATATAAAATAATAATATGCATAATTATAATTTACATTTATATAATCATTCACAGCCAAAAATGGGAAATGGATATCCAAAATGACCTTAACTATAATCCATTATAATTAATGTAAATTAATTGTCATAGCAAAAAAACCAAAACAGTCCAGAAAGCATACAATCAGCAGCTATCTGACTAATTTGCTGGGCAGAGAGAGGTGGCTGCCAAAGGCCACAGTGGACTAGAATATAAGCTCATATGCAAAACCTTATGTAGAAGAATATTGGGCATTTACAAGTATATTGTCTCATAAAGAAGAAACAGTGGAGGGTAAAGCCAGTTTGTTTATGTTTTAATTAACCCTTAATTAAGACTTTTATTCCAGCACTAGATCTGACAAGGTCCCAAGATCAATGCTACATAGATATATCTCCTCATCAGACTTTTCTGGGGAATACTTCTGAAGGGCAATGTGGTTGCTTTTTAATTCTATCCACCTATATCCCCTTTCCAGTGTATTCTCTCCATTAAAAATCACCAATTACATTTAGTATTACCCTTATATTGTTCATTGACCCCAACCAAACATGCCTGCCCATAGCCTCTCCCCAACGCAGTAGCCCAAAGCAGCTCAACTTCAGGGAAGGAAAGAGACCTAGTTGAACCTCAGGGAAAGAAAGAGACCTCATTGCTTCAGCAGAAATCTTTTATATATACTCATCTAACAGCCAATAAAAATGCAGACTAGCAATAGTCAGAAAATGCTTGTGTATGCTCTCAGGTAAAGAGTCAAGGCTGTTCCTTACATATCATTAGAAACTTCAATAAATGGAATCACTAAATGTTTATATTTCTAGATGGCCAGTTACTAATTACATGTAGGTAGATTTTTATTGATATATTTTATTTTTCCATAATGTACATTTTCCTCTTCATTCTTCCTTTTCCCCTTTCAAAAAACCATTTCTTATATCTAGGAATTTGGGTTTGGGGTTTTTTTTAAAGAAAAATTCAACAAAACTAATAAACATATAGAAAATATCTTATATAATAAGCAATATCAGAAGCTGGGGGAAGTATCTTCATGTCCCTTATTTAGAGCTAAGATTATTCCTCATCATATCATCACACTTATTTTTTAATTGTTTTGTGTTTGCTGTTTTCTCTATTTACAATGTGATGGTCATTTTGTATGTTGCTTTCCTGAATCTGCTTATTTGACTTTGCATGAGTTCATATGTCTTTCCATATTTCTTTGTAGTCATCATTTTTTCATTTCTTTTTTAAAATAATAGTTTATTTTCAAAATACATGTAAAGATAATTTTCAACATTCACTCTTGCAAAACCCTGTGTTACAAATTTTTCTCTCTTCCCTTCCCTTCTTAAACAGCAAATAATCTAATATCCGCTAAACATGTACAATTCTTCTAAACATATTTCCACACTTATGCTGCACAAGAAAAATCAGATTAAAAATGGGGGAAAATGAGAAAGAAAAAAAACCAAGCAAACAACAAGAAAAAAAGGTGAAAATACTATGTTGTGATGTACATTCAGTATCCATAGTCTTTCTTTATGGATGCAGATGACTCTCTAGTACAAATCTATTGGAACTGACCTAAATCACCTCACTGTTTAAAAGAGCCAAGTCCATCAGAGTTGATCATCACATAATCTTGCTGTGAACAAGGTTCTCTTGATTCTACTCACTTCCTTTATCATCAATTCATTTTGTCATTTCTTAGAACACAGAAATCTTTACTTAGATTCATGTAATAGTTTATTTAGCCATTCCCCAATTGATCTATTGTGTTTTTCTTTGTTTCTATAGCACAAAAAAGTGTTATTATTAATGTCTTTGTTGGTATATGTTAATACTTTCTTTTTCTCAGTGATCTCCATATCCTAAAGAGATATATACTATATATCCTAAAGATATATATATATACCTAGAAGTAGAAATTCTGGTTCAAAAAGTATGGACATTTTTTGCCACTTGCAGAATTCCAAATTGATATCCAGAATGGATGTGCCAATTCACAGCTCCCCCAGTGATCAATAGTGTCCCTGATCTTTCTATAATCTCTCCAAAATTGACTCTTCTCATATTTTGTTACTTTTGCCTGATTTTTAGGTTTAAGAGCAGGATTCAGAGCAGGAAAAGACTATTTGGCAAGATAACCAAATAAGTAAGTCATCCCAAGGGCAATTAAGGATGAAAGCAGAAGGAGAACAATAACTAGAAGAAAAATGGAAAACACAAAACTGTTTTCTGGAGCAAAGACAGGAGATCAACTACATTTGGACTCTAATATCACATTCCTGGATGTGCTTACAGAGGAGGAAGAAATTCTACAAAAGAACAAAGACAGGGAAAGCCTTAGGATTAGACTAAGTGTATATAGAAATCTGTGTTGGAGTCAACACAATTGTGACAGCATTGGGGGATTGATATGCAAGATATCTGAGGGAGGGGAAGATATCAAAGCCATTGAAGGGAAAATCTTAGATCTTATTAATAAAAGGAGATAGAGAAACCATCAATTATACCTAAATTATACGTCTACTCTCCCAACCTCTATTCTCCAATAAATCTTTATGAGAATCATCTATCTATGATACAAGATATCCTCTAATGAGGATATTGGTAGAAAACAAGCAGGCTTCCTCAAGAGATATTCAATAATGGTCTACATATTTACCATTTTACAACTGACTAAAAGATAGACAATTACTAAATATTCTTGGGAAGCATAAAAACAAAACTAATTTTTCAATGACTTTCTACTCCTCAATATCAGATGAGACATAAAATAGGGAGACACATGCTTGGCCAAAATGTTTTTACCTGTAATAGAAGACATCCAGCTGAGTCCAAATTGGAAAAAGTGTTCTCTATAGATGGTGAGGGTTTCTAGAGTCTCCTGTTTTTTATGTGATATTGTGCCCTAGAACATTGCAGAGCCTCTAGAAGAGATCTGTAATCATTCAAAGGTATTTGGTCAGATCATCCACACAGGAAATATCAAATAGATGAAAAATGACTACTGTTCAGCTTATAACTTGTATTTGAATGGACAACCTATAGAACTTTTCCATATATATATATATATATATATATATATATAGAGAGAGAGAGAGAGAGAGAGAGAGAGAGAGAGAGACAGAGAGAGAGAGGAGAGAGAAAGAAAGAAAGAGAGAGAAAAGAAAGAGAGAGAAGAGAGAGAGGAGAGAGAGGAAGGACATAAATAGTACAGATTAACAATGAGTTTAGCCCAGATTTGAACAGGAGAAATGGAAAAGGCAGGATTGCTTTCTGTAAGTTCCAAATCTTCCAAGTTTCCCATGAAAGCAAATGCCATCTATCACTGTTGCTTTATGTCAGCAAAACATGAAATGCAATAATTTCTGAAGAATTAAAGATGAATATGCTATATAGGGCAATGAAGAAACCTGTAACGGGTATGAACGGGCTGTTTTTACAACACATGTATATATTTCCATCCTAATTCTTAGTTTCCATTATTCTGACACAGAGAACCCTGTTGATTAAAATCCCCACACAGACACTGATTGTTGTGTGACCAAGACAATGATTTTCCATCCCTGGGTCTCCATTCCTCACTCATAAAATAAGGGAGTTGAGCTGCTTGAACATATCACTTTTAGAAAATAATAATAGTTAGAATTTATGTGATAATTATAAAGTTTTTTTAGTTTAATGTTTACAAAGTACTTTACATTATTGTTGTTTGTTACAGATATTATCTAATTCTATGAGTCAATAAATAGGCTTATTAGAGAGGGAGTTATTCTCTACTTTTGATGAGTGTGTACGTATGGGTTTCCCAGAGTGAGAGCAATGTACTGACTCAGATTAACACCTACAAATACACTGACACAGACACATTTAGGAACACACAGACAGAAATATACACCCTCACTCAATATACCCATATTAAGTCTCATGCTGACCTCACACCATATTCTCAAACATGTGCCATCACCAATATTCACATACGCACATACATATATGCATATATACATACAGAAATTCTAATACTTTGTAATTCTATCAACACCAGGATTTTGTGTGAGAGAACTCACTGGGGGAGTAAGCTGTGCCTTTAGGGGCCAAGCAGCAGAGACAGCTGACTTACCCCATCTGGCCACCCACAAGTCCTTGAAACTGTCAACCTGAGCCTGGGGCCAACTGCCAGGAGGGATGTCTAAGAGACTGGCAGCAGCAGCTGCAGGAGGCCAGACTGGGTGATGGATGGCTAACAGCCTCTCCTGCAGCCTGTGGAAAGCACAGCATCTATTTTGGGCCCTCTTCCTCCTCCTTCCCCCAATCCAGGCCTAAGCCTATGATGCTGACTCAATTCTTTTACCTTCTCTTATTCCCTTTCCCTTAAGGAATTCCTGCCTCTAGTGAACTAGCCCTAAAAAAATCAGAGCTCTAACTGAAATCAGGTAGTCACTCGACATATCCACTCACCCTGACCCCCAGTTTTACTGTTATCCACATTCTCAGTTCTAGTCTCCCCTTTCCTGCTCCCAAGTAGGAGAGATTCAGAATTGGCAATTGACAAGCCCCTTCAGCACAGAATGTTGTTCCTAGTGATTACCTTCAGGTAAACATCACCTTCCCTGTCAAAAGACATTTTTACTGCCACTTTGAGAAGATGCCAAATGTAAAAAAAGAAAAGAAAAAAAAAAGCTGTCATGAGTTTCCATTTTTATTCTGTCTTAACAACTTTCTGGATGGGAGAGACACCTAAGTGTCTCAGTGGATGGAGCATCAGACTTAAGGTCACAAAAATCTGAATTAAAATCAGACTTAAGCTACTTGCTAGCTATGTGGCCCTGAGTAGGTCACTTAACCCTTATGTAAAATGAGGATAATAATAAAATTGACTACCCAGGGTTGTTGTGAGGATCAAATGAAATATTTGTAAAGTGCTTAGCAAAGTATCTGGCAGACGATAAGTTCTATATGAATGTTCGTTATTATTACAGCATTATTGTTCATATCTCAAAGGGTTATTAGAAAGATCAAATAAGATATTTGTAAAGTGCAGTGCTATATGAATGTTAGTTATTATTACAGCATTATTGTTCATATCTCACAAGGTTATTGGGAAGATCAAATATTTGTAAAGTGCTTAACAAAGGTGCCTGGTACACAATAAGTGCTATATGAATGTTAGTTATTATTATAGTATTATTGTTCATATCTTATAGGATTATTGGGAAGATAAGATAATATTTGTAAAGTGCTTAGCAAAGTGTCTGGTACACAATAAGTGCTATATGAATGTTTGTTATTATTACAGTATTATTGTTCATATCTCACAGAGTTAGTGGGAAGATCAAATAAGATAATATTTATAAAGGGTTTAGCAAAGTGGCACACAATAAGTGCTATATGAAAGTTATTATTACAATATTATTGTTTATATCTCACAGGATTAGTTAGATCAAATAAGATAGCACTGTGCCTGGTACACAATAAGCACTATATAAATGTTATTAGGAATTCATGAGAGTAATCAAGAGAATTAAGTGTGTCTTCTATAATGTAGAGTCCATATAATCTCTAAGGAGCCTTATCTCAACTCCTATTCTTATAAATCAGTCTTGGGTCCTGGAGCAAGATTTCCTTCAGGATTCCAAAGGTACCCTTGAGGAGTTTAGGGTGATTTTGCAAAGCCCCCAATATTATCTGTTGAGAATCGATTCCTCATGTCTTTATTTCCACCTACACTTTCTGGAAGCTTTCACTGAAAAAGATCCTTGGAGATCTCTGACTAGGCTATTGGTGAAACCTGCTTTTCACCACCAAGTTGAAGGGGAGGGAAAAAACTTTCTGAAAATTTGGCAATAGACCAGTGTGGTTGGGCCCAGATAAAGTAATCTTAAAATTAAATTGCACAGATATTCAAGTTAATGCTAATATTTCTCTGTGATAAGACAAAATCCAAGGATGAGATCTGAAAGGATGCTGCTGCAAAGAGTTATGGTGACTAAGGCTGGAAAGTTGTTGGAAGCCCCATGATGGCAAGAAGTACAGAATTCTGAAAATATTTAAAGCTTTAAAGAAAATCTAAGGAAACATGAGGAGATCAAAGTGGCTTCAAGGCCTGAGCCAGAAACATCAGTTTTGCGGGTCATAGTAGATTGAACACGGGACTTAAAGTCAGGTTGATCTGAGTTCGAATTTTGCCTCTGAGACATGATCTGGGTCACTTCAGAAAAAGTCAATTAACCTCTTTTGAGTCTATTTTCTCCTTTATAAAATGGTAGTAATAATGACCATACTAACTATTTTGAGGGTAATAATCATAGTGACTACTTTGAGGGCAATCACAACCACAGTGATTATTTGGGGGGTAATCATGACCACAGTGACTTCTTTGCAAGTTTGTTGTGAATTTCAAAATAAATAACAAAGCAATATAGGACTGCTTGCCATCTAGGGGAGGGGGTGGAGGGAAGGAGGGGGAAAATCGGAACAGAAACGAGTGCAAGGGATAATGTTGTAAAAAAATTTACCCTGGCATGGATTCTGTCAATATAAAGTTATTATTAAATAAAATAAAGTATTAAAAAAAAAGAAATAACAAAGCATTTTGCTCATTTGAAGCACTATATGACAGTTAGCTATTATTCACTGAGCAGCTGTGTCTAGAGTGCTGGGCTGGGAGTAAGGATTCAAATCTGGGTTCAATCTGACCACAGATACTTGCCAGTAGTGTGACCCTGGGCAAGTCACTTAACTCTCTTTGCCTCAATTTCCTCATCTGTAAAATGAGCTGGAGAAGAAAAGGACAAACCTCTGCAGCATCTTTGTCAAGAAAACCCTAAATGGGATCAGAAAGAGTCAAACATGAAATAATTGAATGACAATTATTATTAGGGAAATTTTATGAGCAGAGACCAAACCAACTCAGTTTAGGTGGCTTTGAGGAGAATGATTTAACCAAAGGATAATCTCCATCCCAGATCTTGCTGTCACAGTGATAATAGGGGCTAAGAGAACTAACTTTGACCTCAGAATGGAAAAGAAGAATAATCCAAGAATTCAGTCAGTGAGCATTTATTAAGCACCTATAATGTACAAAGCATAGGAAGACAATGTGGTATAGTAAATAGTTAGCCTTGAAGATAGGTAGATAGATTCAAGTTCCACCTCTGACACAAGCTGGAAGTATAACCCAAGTAATTTAATCTGTGAGTGCCTCAGCAACTCTTCAAGACTAGAATTTGCAAAATAAGTGCCAATCTGCATGATAGAGGAAGTTTCCTCATTATTCATGAAATAACCCATCCTTTTCTCCAAAATGTGAAATGCACTGAGCTAGGTTCTGGAGATGCAAAAAATGAAACATGAAAGTCCTTGTCCTTTTGAAACTTACTTCTAACTGGAGAGGGGGGCTACAAGGAGGAGATTAAAAACAAGCAAACAGTTTTTTTGTTGTCTGATTTTCTTGGCAAAGATATTGGAGTCCTTTCCCCATCTCATTTTACAGATGAGGAAACTGAGGCAAGCAGGATTAAGCGACTTGCCCAGGGTTACACTATTAGCAAGTATCTGTAGCCAAATTCAAACTCAGGTCTTCTTTACTCCAAGCCCAGCACTCTAGCCACAGCTGCCTAGTGAGTAATAATAGCTGCCTAGGATTGCAGTTAATAAATGTCGGAAGTTGGATTTGAATTCAGGGAGATGAGTCTTCTAGACTCTAGACTCAGCATTCTATCTACTGTGTCATTTGGCTGCCCCTAAATAGACAAGTAAAAAGAGTACAAATAAATAACTTAAGGAAGTACAAAATGACCCAAATGATTTAGTTTATAGGAGTCAGCTAGCCAGGAGGAGGGGGAGGCAGTGTGATACAATGACGAGGTGTTGCATTTGAAGTCAGAGAACCTGGGTTCGAAAACCACTTAATACCTGTGTGGTGTTGAGTTAGCCCCTTAACTTATCTGGGACTAAGTTTGTAAAAGCTACAAAACAAGAGTGTCTGGGTAGACTAACTGAGCTCTGCTGTTGACCAAGTCAGAATGAATTGAAAAACATGAGACTGTGTCCATCACCTGTATAGCATGAACTCTCATGATCTCATCCCTCTTTGCTGTAAAATATTGTCCTTTAAGCAGGTGGCTGTATCTGCTATATCACAGTGGATAATGTGGGAAGGGATATCCCTTTTAAAGTGAAAAACATCTTGAATCTCAGACCTATATAAAAGAAATGATTTCAGTCTCTGGGGTAGTGATAGCAAGAAAAATCATACCCAGGTAGCAAGACAAACCCACTAGGAAGTCTTCTATTTGGGGCTAACCTCTCTCCCACTCTCTAACAATCCTGTAGGAGAAGTTGGAGTACTTCTTCCTCATTGTCTTTTCAATTGAAGCCGCCATGAAGATCATTGCTTATGGTTTCCTCTTCCATCAAGATGCTTACCTGCGCAGTGGCTGGAATGTACTAGATTTTATCATCGTCTTCCTTGGGTAAGGAGTGACCTGCAATCATCGCAGGATTGGAGGGGTTGGGGATGCGTGTGTTCCTACTATCTTTGACAGGAGGTATGCTAATAGAAAAGTGCAGAACTGGTGTGTGATCCTGGGCAAGTCACTTAACCCCAACTGCCTCAGAAAAAAAAATTTAAATTAAAAGTTTAAAGAATGCAGAACTGGATCCTTCCACTGATGTCTTTCACGGGGGAGTCCCCACAGTCACCATCTTAAAGACATAGGGGAGAGTATCATAAGACCCTTTGTCTGAGAGACTATTCAACCCCACCCCATTGTCCCAGCTGAGCATTTTGACTCCTGTAAATCATTTCTTTTTATTAATCAATAAGCATTTATCAAATTTATCAAGCACTGTGCAGAATTTAGGGAGATGCAAAAACAAAGATGAAATGGTCTCTGCCCTAGGCTTACATTCTACTGGTGTTATCTTCTGACAGAAAGGTACAGAATGGAACATAGAGTTTTAGACATGTCCAATGAAGGAATCTGATTTGCCCACTTACGCATATTTGTTACAAGGATTTTGTTTTTTCCCTTTTTTTATGAAGATAGAATGGGAAGAAATGAAAATTTATTTTTTTCATAAAAAAAATTTAAATTAAAAAATTCTACCACAGTTCACAGATAAGTAATTGCAGAAGCATGAATTAAATTAAATCAAATAATTTAATTAAATAATATGTGCTAAAAAGTCAGAATATGATTCCATTTCTGGCAACCATTCAGAGCAATTCTACTCATGTTAAAATATTCATGGATCAGAATTACTTTGTAAACAAAATAAATACAAAGTAATTTTGATGCATGAGTATTTTGATATGAATGAGTCTGTACTGGCTGGCTATTATATATCTAATAATGATCCAACTACTGAGTTTATATCATGAAGTTCAATTCAGGAAGTATTTTTTAAGGGTCTACTATGTGTCCACCATTATGCTTGTGCTGCTAGGGAACACAAATGAAGCACATGGCACAGGTCCTTTCACAAAGAAGCTTTACTCTAAAATTGGGGTGGCAAGGCAAATGCACATGAGTTCTTAGAGAATACTAAGCAGCTATGGGTAATTGAATGACAAGTTTTATGGTAGAGATGCAATTCAGAGAGAGAGAAATAACTAAAGACAGGAAGGAAGGCTTCATGGAGAACCTGAGCTGAGTATGAGGAAGGATGGGTAAAATAGGCAGAGAGGAAGGGAAAATGTACACAAAGTCAGATAGCCAAGGTATGGAAATGGCACTTGGTTTAGGCTCCCTGCTCAGGAATATCTCCGAGCCAAGGGTGGTTGTGGGGGTCAGGCTGATCCTCTGGAAGGGCCCCCTTGCAACCCAGCACTCTAAACTTTCAGAGCTGAGACAATGGGGTTTTCTGACATGTTGGGTTCTACTTCTTTCCCTCCTCTCCCTTCTAGGGTTTCCACCGTGATTCTGGAAGAGATCAACCTGATCCAAAGCAATTCAACCCCCATGAGCAGCAAAGGAGCCGGTTTGGATGTCAAAGCCCTAAGAGCTTTCCGAGTCCTCAGACCCCTCCGACTGGTGTCAGGGGTTCCAAGTGGGTGGTAGTGCCTTTTGCAGAACCTGTTCTTCCCTTGTCCCCATCCTTTCCCCCTGGTTTTAGCTCTGGGTCTCCCTGCTGACAGAAGTTGGGGAGTCTCTGGTCCCTGGGGTGGATGGGAATGGAAAGGTGGGCTTGTCTTTTCTTTCCTTGAGAAAAGGCTTTCTGGAAAAGGGGGAGATAACTCAGGATTGGGGGGAAAGAGAAGAACAATGATAGACTCTCCCTGACCTGTACAGGCTTGCAGGTTGTTCTCAATTCCATCATCAAAGCCATGATTCCTCTGTTCCACATCGCCCTGCTCGTCCTCTTCATGGTCATCATCTACGCCATCATCGGACTGGAACTCTTCAAGGGAAAAATGCACAAGACCTGCTACTTCATTGGGACAGGTGGGCCCCACAATGGGAGAAAAGAATCTAGAGAGGTCCTGAGGCTGGCTCAGCCAATTGACAGGCTAGGCCATTTTCTCCCAAGCTTATTGATTGGTCTTGGTTTAGACTCTCTGAAGAAAAGCAGAAATAGAGTGCAAGAGAGGACTGATTCTAAAGCCTAAGAGTAATATTTTCTATCCTGTATACTATCCCAGGTACCATGTACCAAATCTTAAGTGAAAAACTTAGGCTAAGAATTGCCTTAGATCTCTTTAAATTCTTTTTAATTAGTAAGCTTCTATTTTTCTCTCTGCTTCTTTTATACCCCCAAAAGAAAAGAAACAAAGAAAAATGAAATCCTTGTAACAAATATGCACAATCAAGAATTCTAAAGCCCAAGAGCAATATATTTTATTCCATGTACCATAGACAAGTGAAAAACTTAGGCAAAAAATTGCCTTAGATCTCTTTAAAAATTCTTTTTGGTTAGTAAGCATCTATTTTTTTCTTTCTCTACCTTTTTTGCACCCCCATAAGAAAAGAAAGAAAGAAAAATAAAAACCCTCATAATAAATATGCTCAGTTAAGGAAATCTAATTCTGACATTAGCTATGCCCAAAAATGTATGTCTCATTCTGCATTATGAGTCCACCATCTGCTGTCCGGAGGTGGGCAGCATGCTCTGCCCTCTAAAATCATCATTGGTCAGAGCTCTGAAGTCTTCCAAACATACTTCCCTTTACAGTATTGTTGTTATGATATAAATTGATCTCTTGGTCCCACTCACTTCATTCTGCATCAGTTTTCACAAATATTCCAGGTTATTCTCCCCTTCATCATTTCTCATGGAACAATAGTCCTACATTACATTCATGTTTACCTAGATTTCAAAAACATTCCTCATTCATCATCCTCTTTCTACTCTATATACATATTTAACTGCCCTAGTAACCTCAGAAGTCCTAATAATAATAATAATTTATATATAGAGAGAGTATCCTGCAGTATATAAAGCTCTTTTCTTACAATAACCATGTGCTGCAGAACAGGAAAATATTTTGATTCCCACTTGACAGTTAAGAAAACAAAGGGGTCAGATAATCTTGTCCATAGTCTCATCATGAAAAGATGTTGAGCTGGATCTCGAACTTAGATCTTAGTGATTTAGTAATCTCCAAGATTACTAGATTTCTAAGATTAATCCTTCTTTCAGTCAGATCAATTAACCAGCTTCATATCTATCTAATTGTGCTATTATTTAACCTACATTTCTCCATCTTTTCTATGTAAGGAGAGGAGAGAGGAGAAGCGTATTCATTTGGAATTTTCTCCACTTTACTACTCTGACTCTCCAATACTTTTATCACTGGATTAAAAAAAAATTGCTCAGCTTGCTGATTATTAACTATTCTTGGGGCTTGCATGGAAAAGTGGAGGCAATGAAAAGGAATATAAAGTATGAAAAGGCAAAGATCCCATGTCTCAGTTTATTCCCTCCATAAGCATATAGGTGAGCCCTTATAGTCCCTGTATTGCAGGAAAGACTTAAAATTCGTTATTTCATAATTAACAAAGAGAAAAGACTTTTCTGAGCTGTTTTCTGAATGTTTCAATATTTTTTAGCTCTTTCATTATCTGAAAGTCCACAAAATGTTTTCCCATATTATACCCCATAGGTAAGGATGAGCACAATTCTGAATATGAAGAACAATATTAAAGTGCTCAATTAATTTGGCCAAGATTACACAATAGTGCCTGACTCTTCTTCCTAGGAAACAGGTTGTATACCTACCAGTCCCTTTGTCCCATCCAGTCATATCCAAGTCTGAAGGGGTTCTTGGGTCCAGAACTGATGCTTTTGCCTCCTTCCTCTTCCCAGACATTGTGGCCACAGTGGAGAATGAGAAGCCATCCCCTTGTGCTAGGACAGGCTCCGGACGCCCATGTACCATCAATGGCAGCGAGTGCCGAGGTGGCTGGCCAGGTCCCAATAATGGCATCACCCATTTTGATAATTTTGGCTTTTCCATGCTTACCGTGTACCAGTGCATGACCATGGAGGGCTGGACTGATGTCCTCTACTGGGTAGGTCTCAGCTGCTGCCTGCATGATCTCTTCCCCAACCCTACCCAGCCATAAGAGGAGGAAGGCAAGGGAGTGGAGGGGGGGAGATGCTAGAGGAGGCATCAGAAAGCAGCTGTCCAGGTTAAGTCATTGTTGCTTCCTTCTCTCTTGGAAAACTAAATGTAAAACTAAAATGTAGATTCCCTAGCCATACTCCTCGGTCCCCTGGGGAAGTTCAGTCCTAGAGAGGATAGAGATTAATGATGGAACACTGCATCTTATCAGCATGCAAGATACATAACAATTGAGAATCATAGAGCCCAAGAGTCCATTCCTGACTACTAATTATCCCTTATTTTAGGCTGGAAATGATTCATTCCTGTAACTCTGGAGTCTTGGGATTCTTGGAGACAGGAATGGTGTTTGGAGGTGGTTGTGTCCATCCCCCTGCCTCCAGACAGGGACAATCCAGAACAAATAATAGCATCCTGCCTTTGGATTCCAGTTAATACTGGGGAAAGTACTTTCAAATCCTTTACCCCATATTTTCTCCGAACAACTCTATAGAATAAGGAGGGAAGATGTTTTCATCCCTATTTGACAAATGAAAATGACTATGGTCCAAAGAGGCTGCCTTGCCCAAGGTACAATGCTGGATCTACTCTCTAGATCGCTGGATTCCAAGTCTAGGATTAACTGCACAAGACTAATTGTTGTGATAACTGTGTTAGCACCCTGGATACCTTAGAGGCAGCCAGAGTCAGGATAAGCAAAAGTCCTTGGTCTTTATTTTGGTCTTTAGAAGGTGGAATGAATTGGATGGACACAGAATCTTTACAACCTTCCTTCTTCGTCTCCTGCCCAGAAGTGACTCTGGCTAATCTTACTCCACCCCCTAGTCCCTCCTACAAACTCTGTATACACCAATTATCGAGCCAGCACAAGACAGTGGGAAGGACCATTTTTCAAGCATATGCTAATAGAGTATTGTCCAATCAGTAGTTAGTCTTAAGTGCTCAGTTGTTTGACTTCAGTGCGAGAACTCAAAGAGTTTCAGCCCTTTACAAATTGTCTCTTCTGTTTCCAAAGATTGGAACTAATTAATGATGGAGTAGCCAGTAGAAGAATGTCAAAAAGAAGTAAAGAAAAAGACTTTCTTGGCCAGAGACAGGATAGATTTAAGTCTTGCAGAGAGAGAGGTAGTTAGGTGGCATAGTAGGTAGAGCACCAGTCCTGAAGTCAGGAGGACCTGAGTTCAAATCTTGTTTCATACACCTGACACTTCCTAGCTGTGTGACTCTGGGCAAGTCACTTAACCCCAATTGCCTTAGAGGAAAAAAAAAGAAAAAAGGTCTTTCAGATAGGCAGAAGGATGGACAAAATGACCTCAGAGGGTGCTAGAAGTACTGACTGTTGGATAAGCTGGGAAAGGACCTAAGTCTGTAACATCCAAAACATTTCTTTTAAATAAAGAGAAACAGTCTTTTCAACTTTGGGTTTCTATGGTCCTCATCTTTACAAATACTTCTTCCTTATAGTCAAAAAGATTTCCTTCCTCTAGTAGTGGATCATGGTCCTTTCTATTCTCCTTTAGATGAAAAGCTCTAGAATGAGTAAGTAAGAAAGGACAGGAAATAAGAAAAGGAGGAAATCAGCATTGTTCTTCTTATTGTTGTGCCATTCAATCCAGACAACTCTTCATGACCCTGTGGAGCAAATTGTTCAAGGGATTTTCTTGGCAAAGATAGCAGAGTGGTTTGTCATTACCTTCTCCAATTAAGGCAAACAAAGTTAAGTGACTTGCCCAGAGTCATACACAGCTAATAAGTGTCTAAGACTGGATTTGAACTCAGCCCTGGATTTGGAATCAGATCTGAGTTCCAGTTCTGACCCTGACTAACTGTGTGACCTTACACAAGTCATTTGCCTTCCCCATGCCTCAGTTACATAAGTAACAAAAAATAGGACTCTGGTTTCATAAAAACTGTGTGAAACAGAAACTATAGACATTATTAGTCCTACTTTGCTGATGAGGAAATTGAGATCCAGAAAGATAGTTAGATAGTGTATGAATGGACTGCAGGGTCTGGAGTTGCCTGAGTTCAAGTCCTAATAACAATAATTAACTTACATATCCCTTTAAGGTTTGTAAAGCACTTTACATAATCTCATTATATTCTCACAACACCCTCAGGAGATATTTTTACTTTACTTTTGTAGATGGGGAAACAAGGACTAACACAAGACAAATGACTTGCTCAGAACTTTTGGCTTCAATTTATCACCTGGTAAAAAGAGATATTTAGTCTCTGTCTTTGAATTTACAGTTCAATGCTTAACCTCAGCCATTTTACCTATGTTCATTACTCGATGACTTTTCTCTACCAATCACAAAGACATCGGAACTCTATACTTATTATTCGGTGCTTGAGCAGGCATAATTGGAACTGCTGATAAGCGTCTGAGTTAGGACTTGAACTCAGGCAACTCCAGACCCTAGCCTCTTCTAACTCCAAATGCAGCATTCTTTCCATTTATTCTTCCCAAAGTCTTTTACAGAGACATGAAGATCAGGGGCTCTCAATGGACCCCAAAGGATATATGAATAGATTTTAGGGGGTCCATGAATTAGAATGGGGGAAAATTACAATATTATATTCACTATCTTCTACTGGAAATTTAATTAATATTGCCTTAAGTTATTTTAAAATTATTCTAGTGGCAACCAGTTAGCACAATGGATAGAACACTGGCCCTGGAATCAGGAGGACCTGTGTTCAGGCTCAGATATTTACCACCTGTGTAACTCTGAGTAACCCCAATTCCCTCACCAAAATAATTATTATAATAATAATTCTAGAAGGAGTTCATCAGTTTCACCAGACTGTCAAAGGGAGTCACAAAAGAAAGTTAAGAATTTCTGGCTTAAATGATCCCTGAAGCCTCTTTTAGCCTTCGGATTCTATAAGTCCAAACTCACAGTCTTTGCTGATCCCTAGGTCAATGATGCCATTGGAAACGAATGGCCCTGGATTTATTTTGTCAGCCTCATTCTCCTGGGATCCTTCTTCATCCTTAACCTCGTTCTGGGTGTCCTGAGTGGGTAAGTGTGTTGAAGGGTAGGGGTATTGAGGGGCACAGGAGTCATGAGGAGGTATGGCTGATCACCACAATTTCTCTGGTGATGTAGTTCTTATCTTGTTTATCTTAATCCAACTTTCTCCCTTAGGAGACTCTGAGGATAACAAAAGAAGGCATGTGCTACTAGAAGATTTAATCAGTTTTGTCATTTTCCTCTCTTCCTTGCCACAAACCCTTTTCTTTTTCCATTACCATTTTTCTCTTCTCAGTCATCTTCTGAGAAAAATTAGAATTTTTCTAAATAGTCCAATCTAGAAATCGGACACTATGAACCCATGATTCAGTACAGAAACTTCACCTTCCGCTTGTAGGATATTCGAGCTGTAGTGAGTAACTTTTCACCAAATTTTGACTGATGTTGTAAATAGGGGCCCTATCATCTGACCTACATTAGTCATCTGCCTCATTCTTGTCATCCAACTCTAAAGATTTCCCCTGTTTTCTTTCTTGGGTACCCCCCCTGGTGTGGGAAACCATCAGTCCTCAGAGAGAGCAGGTCATAGACACTAGGGATTGAAAATGTAACAATCAGGTTTTTTTAGAGATGTTACAACTGGCTCAAGCACTCCTCAGGGAGTAAATCATAAAGGAGGCAGTGCCTTTGCCCACTTTCTAAATATTAAATTCAGAGGAAATAATATTACTGAAAAAGCCCCTGGATTCAATTCCTGGGTATACCATTCACCAGCTATGATATCCTAAACAAATTCTTTTATTCTCAAATATCCATTTTCTCATCTAAAAGAGGAAAGAATTTTTTTTTTAAAGATAAATGGACCCAGAGAAGCTAGGTGGTGCAGTGGATAGAGCACCAGCCCTGAAATCAGGAGGACCTGAATTCAAATCTAGTTTCAGACACTTAACACTTCCTGGCTGTGTGACCCTGAGCAAGTCATTTAACCCCAATTGCCTCAGCAAAAAAATTTAAAAAAAAAAAGATAAATAGATCCCATCACCTCTTTCTAAGGGTTACTTTATAAATGAAAGATATTCAGACTCAGATAAAAAAATATGAAAAACATGAACTTGCCAAGGATTATATGGCGGACTTCAGGTAGTCATTATCTGTACCATTTACAGCCCTGGGTGGGGGAAAGAGGTGACCATTCATTCAAGCATTGAGCCTTCCTTGTCTCCAGGGAAGATGGTACCCAACTAATATCTTTTCTTTTCTCCTCTTGTTTCATTTCAGTGAGTTCACCAAAGAACGGGAAAAGGCTAAGTCTCGGGGAACCTTTCAGAAGCTTAGGGAAAAGCAGCAATTGGAGGAAGACCTTAAGGGTTATATGAACTGGATCACTCAAGCAGAAGTCATGGATATTGATGATATAAGAGAAGGTTTGTATCCAACCAGCTCAGAGCAACATCCCCCTTGTTGGCCCTCTCTACAGTACTAGAGACACAGAGGGGAGAGGGATCCTCCCCAGGACTTTATATTACCTTGCCAGGATGAGTCCATCCCAATGTAACCTGGATTTCAAGCCAAACCAGTGGCATTTAGCATGCTACATATATGTCTTTCTCTCTTGAAGATTGTCTTTCTTCTTTCAAAGAAGATTGATTTTCTTCTTCAAAATTCTCACGCTAACAACCTTAATATATTTTACCTAGAATTCTCCCCACCAATTCAGTCACATATATGCAGCCCACAAAAAAAGACCCAGAATTGGAGTAAAATGCAGGTCATAATAATGTCTCTTTAATACAACTATGTTTTGGAAAAACATTGCCCTATAAAAGGATCTTACTTTGGAAAAGCTTTCCAGATGTGCCAGTGTGGGAAATTTCCTCAGAGATAGCAAAGCCCATCTGCTTTTTGGCTGACTATTTCTCTTGGGTCCCTAGGAAAGCTGTCATTGGATGAAGGTGGCTCAGATACAGAGAGCCTCTATGAAATAGAAGGCTTGAACAAATTTATCCAATTTCTGTGAGTATCCACAAATATATAATAATATATATTTATGATATATAATATATTTATATATAATGTGTTTATATATGATATTATTATTATATAATATTATATATATAATAACTATACATTGTCCATACTGAGGAAAACATGGAAGTCATCTCATTGACCCATTTGGGAAACTCGCTGATTAGTTTTCCAAATATCCAGACTGACAGTTTTTCTACTAGTCTGAAAAATGTTCCAGAGAAGTATAGGATTCAGAACTGGAAGGAATCACAGAGACACTGGGGCCAAAATTCTCATTTAATAGATGCAGAATCTAAAACCCAGCAAAGTTGAGTTATGGTCACAAAAGCAATAAGTAGTAAAGCATGGTTTTTGAACCCAGTTTCTCTACCTCCAAATCCTATAGTTTCTCCCCTGCCTCTGGGCTCAGCTGTTTTCCACAGCATAGGTTAAGAGAGCATCCACCATGTAGGGGTCCTCAAAATTTTTAAATAGAGGATCAGTTAAAAAGGGGGTCCTTAGACTGTTGGAGGGCCGGACTATAGTAAAAACAAAAACCTTGTTTTGTGGGCCTTTAAATAAAGAAACTTCATAGCCCTGGGTAAGGAGGATAATCATCCTCAGCTGCCGCATCTGGCCCACGGGCCATAGTTTGAGGACCCCTAAGCTAGATTCCACCCAAATCTGAATAGAACAGACAGGAGGGGCTGTAGATTAGTTGATTCATTTTTTCCTATTCCTTTTCATCTTATTGCTACTTGAGTTTCTTTAAGCAGAGGACTTGTGGATATGTGCATGAGCTATTGTTGAGAGACGTTTGAGAATAATTAATTCTCGTCATAACGTTCTTAAAGATTATTCTCTTTATTCTTTTTGTGTGTAAAAGAGAGAACACAACCACCAAAACCACAAAGACAAGTTACCCATTTGAGCTTATTTCTTTGAACCACTACCACTTCCCAGCAATTCCTCCTTCCCCTAACACAGCCATACACACACACAAAACTATCCCTGAGGTTTGTTTTTGTTTTTGTTTGAAAAACAGCACAGATATAATAGATATTTGGGGAATAACTTGACTGGTGGGAGGAAAGAAGGGAATTCACATTTATTAAGAACATATAAGGTGGCAAGTGTTAGTATTAACTGCTTTACAAATATGATTTCATTTGAACTTCATAACAACCTTACAAGGTAGGTGCTATTATGATTCCCATTTTACAGTTGAATAAACTCAAGACAGAGAAAGGTTGTAATTCACCCAGGATCATCCTGCTACCAAGGCTGAATTGGAATTCAGATTTTCCTCAGGCCAGGCCTGAGTGCTCCATCTAATACCTTAGCTTTTTATCCCAGAAGACCAATGATGAAACTGACCTTCCTCCTTTCTCCATAAGAAACTGTGGATGGCGGGTGTGGACAGAGACATATGCAATCCCAGATGGTCTGAGGGCTGGTTTAGCTCTTTTCCAGAGCTTCCATCTCCCTGACACGATCACCCTGAATTCAGCACAGACACATTGTTAAATAGGAATTGGTCACAGGAGCTTGATTACCCCTAGTCCCTCCTTTAAAGCCCATAACCTTTTAGAAAATGCATTTTCCCCATCAACATGCTTCTGTTATATATAATGTGGAGGTCGCTAGTGAGGAATTGAAAGACAGTTGTTGAATAGATTTACTTGTGAATAGTGGAAAAGATATTGGGGATGGGATGGAGGGTTTTAAAAGAAAAGGAAATTACAAATGCTCAGGAGCACAGTTTTAGCACTAATGCTCTGGATTACCCTATTCCTTGTTTTCTCCATCTTCCAGCCGGCACTGGAGACACTGGAATCGCATCTTCCGCCGGAAATGTCAAGAGGTGGTGAAATCCAAGGTCTTTTATTGGCTGGTGATCCTGGTCGTGGCCCTCAACACCCTGTCCATTGCCTCAGAACACCACCTCCAGCCTCTATGGTTGACCCATTTGCAAGGTGAGAAGGGATAGTCAAGGGTAGGTAAGAAGTAGTTCAAAAAACAATGTTGTACCATGTGATGATTCAAGACAATTCCAATTAAATTGGGATGGAAAATGTTGTCAACATCCAGAGACAGAAAATTATGGAAACTGAATATAGATTGAAGTATTTTCACCTTTTTTGGTTGTTTGTTGTTCTTTCTCATGGTGTTTTTCCCTTTTGGTTTGTTTTTTTTTTTTCTCCTGAGGCAATTGGGGTTAAGTGGCTTACCTACAGTCACCTACCTGCCTTTTGGTTTGATTTTTCTTGTACAGTATGACAAATATGGAAATATGTTTAAAAGAATTGCATTTATTTAACCTATATCGGCTTGCTTGCTGTCTTGGGGAGGGGAAAGGTAAGGCAGGGAGGGAGAAAAATTTGGAACACAAAGATTTACAAAAAATAAATATTGAAAATTATTTTACATGTATGTGGAAAAATAAGACAGTACTTTAAAAATTTTAAAGACAAATATAGACAATTATCAAGAGGCAGTCAGATAAATGACATCGTTATTTATTGTTTTCCTCCCTTATCAATGAGCATTTACTAAGCACTAAGTTAATCAGTGCTCAGTATACATTATTAATCAATTAGTGTTTCATTAAGTACTTATTAAGCACTCTACTAAGGGATGAAGAAACAAAGGCAAAGAATAGGTTCTACCCCTAAGAAACTCACAATCTAAAGGATAGACAACATAAAAACAACTCACAAACAACCCTATCAAAAAGACCCATCCTTATGGTACCAAATGCTTTGACAATATTTACCATTTATTGACATAGCACCCAACAAGCTGCTACAAGTAAATAGAATAAATTCACAAAATTTTAATAACAAATAGCATTTATACAACACTTTAAGATTTGCAAAGTGCTTCACAAATAATATTTTGTCATATCCTCATAACAATCTTTGGAGTTAGGTGCTATTAAATGGGGAAAACTGTAGCAGACAGAGATTAAGTGACTTACCCAAAGTCACACAACTAGTGAGTATCTGAGCTGAATTTGAACTTGTTTTGTTTCTCTAGGCCCAGTGACCAACCTCTAACCTTTGCCTGAAAGATCAATTTCTTCTATAACAAACCTTATATTAGTCATCCAACTTCCATTTATAGACCTTTACTGATAGGGAGTTTATTTCTTCCAAGGGCAACCTATATTCCATTTTTAGGGGTGGCTAGGTAGAGCAGTGGATAAAGCACTAGACCTGGAGTTAGGAAATCTCCTCTTCCTGAATTCAAATCTGGACTCAAACACTTACTAGCTGTGTGACCCTAGGCAAATCACTTAACTCTGTCTGCCTCAGTTTCCTCTTCTCTAAAATGAGCTGGAAAAGAAAATGGCAATCCACTCCAAGGTAGTTATGAGGATCTAAAAAGAGGTTTGTATCTAGCCAGCTTAGAGCAACATCCCACATTTTGTATTTTCATCTTTATAAACTGTTTACTTACAAGATATTTGATGATTTCTCCATTGAAGGCTGAATTCTACTTATTTAGTGTAGTTATTTTTTTTTTTACAAATTCTGAGTCTCAGACTTTTTCTCATTTATCATGTTTCCCCCATCTGCTTTTTTTCTTTTTAATTTAGCAATATTGCTTCTTGTCAGGCAAAAATTTTTTGCATAAGAATACTCACTAATTTTGTGTTCAATAATTTGACCTATTCAATATGTGTATTTTTTCTTCTCTTCAAAACTGAAATGAATGTACTATTCATTTTTCTTCATAATTATTTATTGCTTCAAAATAGCTTTTGACTATTAAACCAATGAGAATTTCTTGTAGTATATAGTATAATCAGTGATTCCAACCCTGGGAATTGGGGGAGGAGGCTATTATAGAGCCATCAAATATTCCCCACAGTTTTATTTGAATAATGATTTCATTTCCCAGTCTTGGGGTTATTAGCCACTAATCTCTTATATTCATTACAGTTTTTCTGTGTCCCTATTAAATTATATCTTATTAGAACTGAGCTTTGTCCTATGAAAATACTGCAGAATTCTCAGGGCTGAGATTTTCAGTATGTAGTAGGAGTCCAGGTTTGGATTCCCAAGACTCACTTTCATATTCTACCCTAAATAGGCAGCATAAAGGAAAATAACCTCTTAATATGAACTAGCATCCTTTGTGCTAAAAAGAGGACTAGAAAGGGTATGAATACAAGAATAGATACTGTCCTTGCCCACTGAAGCTGTCAATTTGCCAAAAACTTTTGATCAAGCCATTCAGGCAAGTCTCTCAGACCATGGTTGTGTTTCATAACTACAATTGAGAGGAAGAATAAAACTGTAAAGTCCCTTCCTAATCCTGAAAAGATGTTTAAACTGAGATTTCATAAAGCAAACTCTCATATTTTAAAAGATCAATACAATAATGTTTAAGGAAAATTTTCTATGAATCCTTTTGCAAAAGAAGGGAGGATTTATCTTCAAAAAGGAATTTTTTTTTTTTGGAAATCTGTATTTTCCAATATTAAGTTTCTTACAGTGGGTTACATTTGTTATAAAACACCAGAATGTTTGGACGGAACAAGAATACTGTGCATTTAGTACTGTACAGAGCAAATGAATAGACACAGTTTCTGTAATAAGAGGTTTACAATGTGACATATACTTTGATATAGCCAGATACCTAGTAGATATAGTCATGTCTTTGTCTCTGTCTTGCTGTCTCTCTCTCTCTCTCTTTGTTCTCTTTCTCTCTCTGCCTTTCTCCCTCTCTCCCTTCTCCCTCTTTCCTTTTCTCTCTCTCTCCTTTCTCCCTCTCTCCCTCTCTCTCTTTCTGTATGTATATATACATACATATGATTGAATTGTATATGTACATCTATATATGTGGATGTATATATGTGTGTGTGTACATATTCACATGTATACATACATATATACACATTTATAATCTTTAGTTATTCACATAACTAAATGAATCACAAAACACACTGAATAATACACAAAGGAGAACATTTGATGAACAATCCTTTTTCTTAAATCCAACCTTGATTATTTCCCACCAGGTTTTTTTTTTAATATTTATTCGTTTTGACCTTAAAAACAAAAAGACTGAAAAAAGATTATTTCTATGTATACAGCACAACATAAAAAAAAAAAAGATTTACTATAAAATCATACATTTCTATTTCAGACTGTTTTGAAAAAAACCCCAACTATTATCATGCATCATTTTCAAAGATACCCTGCTTTTCTTCATTTCCTGATTATAAAGTCTTGTAAGGCTTTACCTGAGAATGGGGCAAAAATTCAGCTTTACTTAGCAAATCTTTTATTCATAGGGAGTACCATTTTATTAAATTGTAGACTAGACTGTAAAGGGGACTTTTATAATACTTAAACAATATTCAAAGACTTGTGAACATCATCATTTTTGAAGTAAATTATTAATAAAAGTTGCTCTAAAAATTATAAATCAGTCTTTTCTACTTTTTCTAATCATTAAAACAGGTCCCTGAAGGGTCCCATTAGAGAACAGATAGAATAATTAGAAGAATAAACTTCTCTTGTCTAGTTTGTAATATGAAGTTCTTAAGAGTAATAACACTATATTTCTTTTTTAATAGGCGATAGGGACTTCATCTGTGGTTTAATTAGTAGAGAGAACTTTTAGATGAAGATATGTTCTCTTTTCATACCAGTCAGTGTCATAGAGGTTAGAGAGTTTGTGAATAGCATTTAAGAGGTTAAATGGCTTCTCCAGAAATATAATAACCAGTGTATGTGAAAGGCAATATTTGAATCCCTGGCTTTGAGGCTAGATCTCTAGCCATTATACACACTGCTTTATATAAGTTATAATTAAGACTTTATTAATTCACATTGGTTCACCTTCCCTCAATTTAGATCGATTTTACTTAAGGTTTGCAACACTGAAGGAAGATCCTTGAATAATTGGAGTGATCTGAAATGGGTGGGGTTTATTAAGGAAAAATTCATTTGTTGTTGTTCACTCAATTTTGTTCATGTCCAGTGCTCTGTGACCCATTTGGGGATTTCTTGGCAGAGATACCAGAGTGGTTTGCTATTTCCTTTTCCAACTCAATTTTATAGATGAAGAAACTGAGGCAAACAGGATTAAGTGACTTGCTCAAAGTCACACAGCTAGTAAGTTTCTGAAGTAAGATTTGAACTCAGGAAGAAGAATTTTCCTGACTCCAGGCTCAATACTCTATCCATTGCATCACTTAATTACTGGTAAATTTCATAGGGATAATAAATATTATTCTCAGTTTTAAGGGGAAAAAATTAAGGAATAACTTGGAGAAGAAGATAGTGTACAATGTATGACTCAGGCTGAAGAGCTGGTCAAGACAAAAACATAGCATGGCAAGAAGGTGGGTGGGTCACCCCTGACCCTATTCTGGCTTTACAGATGTGGCTAATCGTGTGCTTCTGGCTCTCTTCACCATCGAGATGCTGATGAAGATGTATGGACTGGGGCTTCGACAGTATTTCATGTCTGTCTTCAATCGCTTTGACTGTTTCGTGGTGTGCAGTGGAATCATAGAGATCATTTTGGTGGAATCTGGGATCATGACACCCCTTGGCATCTCTGTACTCCGATGTATCCGCCTTCTGAGAATCTTTAAGATCACCAAGTAAGGAAATTGGGGGCAAGGAGAGGAACAGGGGAGGAGGATTCAAGGGCATCTGGTTAGAACAAAATTCTTGGTTTCTCAGTCCTGTCCTCCCCTCTTGTTGCATTTGTTATCATCATTATTATTACTATAATTAATTTCATATAGTACTTAATGTCTACAAAATGTTTATACATATTATATATGTATGTTTGAATAGATATAAAATCTTATCAAATCATCACAACTCTGTTAGTTTTATGCCTATTTTACAGATAGGGAAACTAAGTCTGAGTTGAAGTGACTTGCTTGGAGTTGTACAGTATTTGAGAAAGACTTCCAACCCAGATCTTCCTAAATCCAAATCTAGTGTCCAAATACTACAACACATGTACTTTGCTTTTTCATTTAGACTTATAATCTGGATTTGTTTTGAAGGAAAATCACTCTTTTCTTCTTAGGGCTCATTTTCTCCTTTGCTTTTATCTGGAGGATGGAGAGGATAGACACCAGGAAAAAAATGAAAAAAAAAATATAAAGGGAGAAAGCAAAGGCAAAAGAGAGGCAGGAGATAGAGACAGATAAACAAAAATAAAGAGAACAAGAAGACAAAGACAGAGGCAGAAAAAAAAACAGAGGGGGAAAGGAAAGAGGAAGGGACAGAGGGAAAAAATATGTGTGCATGGAAGAAAGACTGAGAATAAGAATGAGAGAGAGAAAGAAAGTGGGGGGAGAAGAGAAAGGAAAGTCAGACATGACTGAAATGACTGAACAACAATACAACAACAAAAAGACCTATGACTGTGTTAAAGCCAGCTCAACCCAGCTAAAGAGCTGATTATTCTGTTTTCAGTGTAAATATTTACACCCTAGAAATCAGCAAACATTACAAATCAAAGCTTTGTGTATTATTCTGTTGATTGCCTAGACTTAAGAAAGTGATGGAGGCAAATGTTAACAACTCATTAACTAGAGATCTTTTTTTTTTTTAAGGCCATTATTCACTTTCTAAATTCTATTAATCTATAAAATAACAACTAAACCCAGAATTTCCAACTCTCTGACCAGTCAATTCAATTAAATTTAGCAAGCAGTTATTAAGACATATACTACAAGAACAGATAGGTGGTATAATGGTTAGAACACTGGCCCTGCAATCAGGAGGACCTGAATTCAAATATGACCTCAGGCACTTACTGTGTGACCCTGGACAAATCACTTAACTCTGCCTCTAAAAAACAAACTCCCCTCTCCAAAAGACAGATCCTGTACTGGTTTTATCTGCTTTGGGTTTCCAAAAACTGGATAGGTTCCTCATCACCCCTAAAGAGTTCCTAAGCTGTTTGCTGCAGATAATGAGAACTCCCCATCCATTGGTCTCATCTTCCTTTAGGTACTGGACATCTCTGAGCAACCTGGTGGCCTCTCTGCTCAATTCTGTCCGCTCCATTGCCTCCCTGCTCCTTCTGCTCTTCCTCTTTATCATCATCTTTGCCCTCTTGGGAATGCAGCTCTTTGGGGGCAAGTATGACTTTGAGGACACGGAGGTGAGGCGCAGCAACTTCGATACCTTCCCCCAGGCTCTCATCAGCGTCTTCCAGGTATGGCTGCTCAATCACACCTGAGTGCCAGGCTGGCGGGTGATCAGTTGATCAAAAATTATTTTTTAAGCCCTTACTTCATACCAGGCACTGTGCTAAGCACTGGGGAGACAAAGAAAAAAGGACCAGTTCCTGCCTTCAAAGAGCTTGCATTCTAATGGGGGAGATAACACGTGTATAAATGATACAGGAAAGCTGGTTGCCATTAGGAAGTGGGGGAGCCAGAAGGTTGCAAGATGGAGGTGAGTAGGGAGGACATTCCCAGGCACAGAATTAATCCACAAGCACTGATAAGTCCCTACCGTAGGTCCCCATATTGGGCTGAGGAAACAAAGAATGATTTAGTCCCTACTCTCAAGGAAGGGGAGTTCTGATGCCCACTGGCTTTCTTTTCCTAGTTCTACCCCTGATTCTTTGAGCAAAGGCAGGAAAGGTGATGCCTTCTTAATCAAGTCTTGGAAGGCACAAGGCTTCACTGGAAGCCACTGAAGGAGACTGAGGTTTTTACTTGCTGGGAAAGCCATCCTTTTGAAGGGAATTTTGAAAGAGAGATACAGAGAGGCAGAGAGAGACAAAGACAGAGAGGGAGGGAGAAGAAAAGCGAGAGAGGAGACAGAGACAAAAAGAGAGAGAGGGAGGAAGGGAGAGAGAGAGACAGAGACAGAGAGAGAGAGAAGAGAGACAAAAATGGAAATAGTAAGAGGGAGAGAGGAAGAGAAAAGAGAGAAAGACAGAGAAGAGAGACTGAGAGAGAGACAGAGAGAGAAAGGAAGAGGGAGAGAGATAAGAGAGAGAGAGAGAGGGAGAAGAAGAAGAGAAAGAAGGAGAAAGAGAGAGAGAGTAAGTATGTGTGTAGTGTAGGACTTAGGAATGTCTCTATTTTCCTTCCCTCTCCCCCTGTATTTCCCCTTCTCTACCTCTTCCACTTTCTCCTTTTCTACCTCTATCCTTCTCTTTACTCTCCCTCCCTCCCACCTCTTCCCTCTCCCTTCCTCCTTCTCCATCTCCTTCTCCTTCTCCATCTCCCTCTATCCCGCTCCTTCTCCCTCCATCCCTCCAAACTAGATCCTGACAGGTGAAGACTGGAACTCGATTATGTACAATGGCATTATGGCATATGGTGGACCCTCTTATCCAGGCGTGCTGGTCTGCATCTATTTCATTATCCTCTTCATCTGTGGCAACTGTATCCTTTCAGAAAGGGGTGACTTCCTGGAGACTCATGATTGCAGTTCTCCGCTTTATCTCTCCTCCATCCCATACCCACCACCCTTGCCCAACGTTCCCTCTCTCCATCTCCTTTGACATTTACTAGCTATATGACAAACTACTTAATGACTCTGATCTTCAACCTTTTTATCTATAAAATGACCATGAAATTACTTGTACTATGTTCCTTAGAAGATTATTATAATTGAATATTATTGTAACAATATTATTATTATTGTAAATCCTCAAGTATCCTATTGTTTTTATTATTCCAAATAGAGAAGGATTATCATCCCTAGAGCATCATCCATCCAGACCCCTGGGATGAATAGATTTAAGCTTCCCCTGAGTATACTGTTCTAGTGTCACTGAGCATCACTGAGTCCTCCCATTTGGACAGCTGTACCAAAAGATTATGGGCATAGATTGAGACCTGGTAGGGTTCTCAAGGCCATCTGGTGCAAACCCACCCATTTCACAAATGAGTACTGAGAAACATGAAGAAGGACATCTGTCCTTGGGTCAATGGAACATGTAGTGGTCACCTCTTCCCCTCAGAAATTTTCCTTTCATATGTACCTCAGGAGGATTTCTTAACTACTCTACCCCCCCAGATATCCTGCTCAATGTCTTTTTGGCCATTGCTGTGGACAACCTGGCCGAGGCTGAGAGCTTAACCTCTGCCCAGAAAGCCAAGGCTGAAGAGAAGAAGCGCAGGAAAATGTCTAAGTCAGTGGCCACGTTGTCAGCCTTGGGCACGAACCTTGGAGTGCTTGGCCATGGGACAGGGCAGACAACATATATCAAGCATCTACTATGTACCATCACTGTGCAAAGTGATGGGGGTACAAAGAATGGCAAAAACTGTCCTCCAAGAGCTCAAAGTTTAATAGGACACAACACATTAAAATAACCATAAATAAAATAAATATAGTGAAAGTGATGTGGAGGGAAGTAAGGCAGGAAAGAGAAGGGAGGAGGAGATTGAGAAAGGCAGCCTGCAGAAGTTGTAATTTGGGCTCAGTCTTAAAGGAAACCAAGAAGGGGAAGGTGAAAGGGGAGAGCATTCCAACCACGGGACTCAAACAATGAAAAGGCTAAGAGCTGGGAGACAGGATGCCATATGTAAGGAACAGCAAGCAGTCCAGAGAATTGTCGAAAGCATGAAGGAGAGCAACTTCTAAGAAAATTAGGGAGGCAGGGGGCAGCTAAGTAGTGCAGTAGATAGAGCACCAGCCCTGAAATCACGAGGGCCTGAGTTCAACTCTGACCTCAGATACTTAACACTTCCTAGTTGTGTGACCTTGGGCAAGTCACTTAACCCCAATTGACTCAGCAAAAGAAAAGAAAAAAAAAAAATTAGTGAGGCTATGAAGGGTTTTAAAAGCCAAAGAGAGGATTTTATCGATGATCCTAAAAGTTATAGGGACCACTTGAGTTTTATTAAGGTGGAGAAAAGGAAGATGGGATCAGTTACAATTTTTTAAATGTCCTTTGGCAGCTGAGTAGAAAGTGGATTGAAGCAGGGAGACTAGTTAGGAAGCCATTGCAATAGTCCAGTTACAAGGTGATAATGGTTTGTACTAAGATAGTGACTAGGGGACTGTCAACAAAGGAATACATAGAAAACAATGGTGAAAGAACAAGATTTGGCTCTTGATGATATGGGGGGTGACTACTGAGATAGACACAATTCCAACAAGGAAACTCTTTGGAATGCTTCATTTTCAAACAAGTCCTTTCTCTCAAAAAGAGTTGGAGGGCATTAACCAAGGCCATTCTGGTTCTAGTGACCAACCTGGCTTCCAATGACACAACATAATATATCCCTATTCCTACAGAGGACGCCCCTAGAAGTCCTGTCCATGGTTTGACATCACAAGCATAACTGGGGGGCTGTCCTAATCAGAGTTATTATTGTTAAGGGTCACCCAACCTCCTGGTTTCCCCGTCATTGCTCTGAATATCCAATCTGTCGTGTTATTTCTAACTTCACACCACTTCCTACACAGCTCCCTCTCTGTATTCCCATAGCCACCACCCCTACAACAGGTCCTCATTACTTTGTGATTGGACTACTGCAATTGCCTCCTAATTATCTCTCAGCCTCAAGCTGGCCTCTACTCCAATCCATCCAAGATAGATAAATGGATAAATAGCTAAATATAGCTAAATCTACCTGGAGATATCTAGATAGATAGATAGATCTATATCTATGTATAGATCTACATATATATGTAGATTTATTGATATACATATATCTACATATACACACTGTGGGTATATATGTGTATGACATGTGTATACATGTGTGTGGTGTGTGTATATGTGTTATGTATACATGGCTATTTAGCCATGGCCTTACCCACTAGAATGTGAGCTTCTTGAAGGCAAGCTCAATGTTTTTAGCTTTCTTTGTATCCCCCAGGCTATGCTTGGTACATAGTACAAATGCTTGTTTACGGAATGACCTTACTGAGATTTCTCATTCAGGGGTCTCCCAGACAAGTCTGAGGAAGAGAAGTTGATTCTGGCCAAGAAGTTAGAACAGAAAGCCAAGGGAGAAGGCATTCCTACCACAGCCAAGGTGAGGGCTGCATTTAGGAGCATTTCCAGATCTCTGGGGAGTGATGGGACATCAAAAGTTCACGTAGGTCAGCCCTCTGCTTTGGGGAGAGGATTCTGCCTAAGTCCAGATGGCTTTACCCCCACCCCACCAAGGCGATGTATGTTTTGCCACTTCCTCTCTAAGAAAGAATTGGCTATTTCCCCGGGAGTTTCCCTATCTCTAAAGCCAGACTTACTCTACCCTACCTTTGCTTCTAGTGAGCTAAGAGACCTGGAGCTGCTGGACAATGGTATACTAGAGGGACAGCCATCATATCTCCACCACCCACCCTAAACTGCCTTTTTCTTTCTTTCTGCAGCTGAAAGTGGATGAGTTTGAATCCAATGTCAATGAAGTGAAGGATCCATACCCTTCAGCAGATTTTCCAGGTAAAGACTGGGCTTGGAAAAGCTCAGTCAGAGAGTAGGAAAATTAGGTCAAAAGGATCAGGAGCTGTTGAAACAGAAATATATAAGATTTAACCATCCCATGTGACATTAACGATATAGGCCAAGATTCCTTTATATTAAGGACTCCTTATGGCAAAATTTCCCAGAATTTTTAAAAGACAACTCCAAAATGGTGGCCCTGAGAGAAAGGAGATCTCCCTTCTCTGGCCTGAATGCTCCTTTTTGCTTGAGAAGTCATTTTGTCAGCCTGTCTTGCCCTACTAGTTCCTCATAGAAACTTTTTTATTTTCAATTATATTTTATATATACATATATAGATATACATATATGTTGAGTACCAAAACAAAGCATATACATACCTTTGTGCCTGAAGCAAGACTAGTAAAATTTATCATCAATTTGTTACTGCCCTTTGACCTAACATCAATTCAATTCAATTCAAATAGTTACGAAGCACCTACTGTTTGCCAGGCCCCTTGCTAAATACTAGCGATTCCGAGACAAAAATGAAATAGTTCTTGCCTTTAAGGAGCTTACATTTTATGGGGAAGAAGAGATCATATACACAGCTAAGTAAAATTTTAAAACAGATACAAAAAATTGGGGCAGCTAGTAAGGAACTGTAACTGTTGGGATGTCAGGGAAGGCTGGCACCAAAACTGAGCCTTGATGAGAGTGAAGGGTCAACCTATCATATCTGAGGAAATTTAGAGAAGGGGAGGAACATTGTGTGAATCTTACTCTCATCAGGTTGGCTCAAAGAGGAAACAATTGACATATTTGGTTTACAAAGAAACTTCTCTCACTTCATTAAAAAGCGGGAGAGGAAAAGGGAAAAGGAAAAGAGTAATAAGAGAAGGGTACAAGAAAGGGGAAGGGATTCCAAGGGGGTGGGAGGGATTCTAAAGAGGGAGAGCTGCGTGACGCAAGTGGGGCCCATAAGTTTAATACTGGGGAGGGGGAAGGGTAAAGGGAGTAAGAGAAAAAAAAGCATAATCTGGGGATAATAAGATAGCAGGAAATACAGAATTAGTAATTTTAACCATAAATGTGAATGGGATGAACTCTCCCATAAAATGAAGGCAGATAGCAGACTGGATCAAAAGCCAGAACCTTACAATATGTTGTTTACAGTTAACACATTTAAAGCAGGGAGATACATACAGAGTAAAGGTAAAAGGCTGGAGAAGAGAGTTAAGGATCCCAAGAAGCCCAGGGAGAGTGTTCCAGGGGAGTGCCACAGACTCTGCAAAGGGGCAGAGATAAGATATTGCTGTATATGAGGACCATCACATTGGCCAGTCTGGCTGGGCCACAGACTATGTGAAGGGGAGTCATACAGTAGTAATACATCAATCATAAAGGACTTTTAGTGCTAAACAAAGTAGTCTGTAGGTTAGCCTAAAGGAAATAGGCAGCTAGAGAAACTTCTAAGATGGGAATGTAACATAGACCTGTACTTTTTTTTTCTGCAAATTAAACATTTGTGGGTCATCCAGCATGATTTCATGCTATTGAAAACAGGCATATTTATAAGAAATTATATGAAAAAATGTTCCTTGCATGTTATGCTCTGTTTGACTGCCTGACTCTTCATGATTCCATTTGGGGTTTTCTTGGAATGATTTGCCATTTCCTTCTCTCATAGATTAAGACAAACAGGGTTAAGTGACTTGCCCAACATCACACAACTAGTGAAAGTCCGAGGGCAGATTTTAACTCAGATCTTCCTGACTCCAGTATTAACGCTCTATCCACTGAGCTATTTAGCTGCCATTCAACAGCCTGTCTTACATGACTCCATCTCAAGAGCCAACCAGCTGCCCATCACTGGACAGCTAGGTGATAGTAGAATAGAATGCTAGGTGCAAATCCTGAGTTCAAATCCAGCCTCAGACACTTACTAGCTGTGTAATACTGGGCAAGTCATTTATCCCAGTTTGCCTCAGTTTCCTCATCTGTAAAATGAGCTGGAGAAGGAAGGAAATGGCCAACCACTCCAGTTTCTCTGCCAAATGGAGTCACAGAGGCAGGGAGCCTTAGAATGGCTGAACAACAGCAAATATCACTGAAAATATACCACAGATTATGTGTACCCATTGCCTTTTGGATTAGCTACACTTTTAGTTTCTCAGAGAGGCTAGGCCACAGAGTATTATCAGGAGAATGCTTGTGTGAAAAAGATGACATTTTGCCCCTGGAAGGGATGGAAATTGAAAGTAAAGTACAATTGCCTAAATGCTGCCCATTATGAGATCTTCTTCCTATTCAATTCCAAGTCTCTCTATAACCTCAACCTAAATTTGAGCATTAATGTACTAATTCAATGGACTGACCATCTAATTGCATATGGTGATCAGGCAATTTTCATCCATTTAATTCTTTTTATATGAATTATTAGGACAATTTGGATACTTGAAGGTTATTTCAGAGCCAAATCCTAGCAGAGCCAAAATCTACCATACCAGGAGAGCTTCAAATAAACTATAGGCCATAGATCTGGTCTGAAGGCCAACTTCTCTAAGAAGTGTGCAGAGTAATTTATACTTTAATATATTTAACATCTACTGGTCATCCTGTGATCTAGAGGAGGGAGTGGAGGGAAGGAGGGGAAAAATTGGAACAAAATGTTTGGCAATTGTCAATGCTGTAAAATTACCCATACATATAACATGTAAATAAAAAGCTATTTAAAAATAAGTGTGCAGAATCATCATCAGTGGGTTGGCCACAAATGATGAATGCTCATGAGGATCCACAAACTGAAAAAAGCTTGCTACATATTAGGTGATTAATCTTTACTTCTTTATCTCTTAGTTTCTTTATCTATAAAGTAAGGAAGTTAAATTCAATGACCTCTAACTTCCTTCCAGTTCTAAATCAATACCCCTCTGATTGATTTTGCATGCCCCCATTTTTTAGGATTTGTGTGCCCCCTATTTTAGAAAATTTGTATGTCCCCACTTTGGGGATGTGTACTCCCATTTTAGCATTTATGTGCCCCAATTTTAGGGTTTGTGTGCCTCCTACTTTTTAGACTTGTGTGCCCTTCACTTGTTAGGTTTCATGAATTCCCTTACTTTGTTAGTTAGGGAACGTATTAGATCACCTTTCTAGCCATAGAATGTATAGATGACAGAAACCTTACCCATGAGCTAGTCCACCCTCATTATTTTTACAGATGAGAAGACCAAGGGTTAGAGAAATTAAATGAATTAGGTAGTTTGTGGCAGAGCTTAGATTATGAATCCAGGTCTTCAGATTTACAGGCCAAGGATCCTCCCCCAGGACTGTTCTGGGGCAATCTTGTCATAAAGTTTCTGCCAAGACTCAGAGCAAACATCTGGGGGAGGGGGGAGAGGGGAGGAGGGGAAAAATCGGAACAGAAGTGAGTGCAAGGGATAATGTTGTTAAAAAATTACCCTGGCATGGGTTCTGTCAATAAAAAGTTATTTTTAAAAAATAATAATAATAATAATAAAAATAAGACTCAGAGCAGAGACCTTGTGAAAGATTTCTTGCAAGTTCTACAAATCTCATTCCTTCATCTTTACTCCACTTTCAGGCCCCAGCATCGTCATCAGAGACTGTGCTCATTATAGTGTCTTCTTTGCCAGTTTAGCACCATTTTTCCCTGTTGGGGTGACAGCAGGTCAGGGAGGTTATCCAGGCTGGCAAGCTACTGACACTTGATCCTCTGGTCAAATCTTTCTGCTTCACTTTAGGCAAGTTGCCACATTGTCATGCTGGCCAAAAGGACTAGCTTCTGGGAGGGACCGCAGGTGAAAGATGATATTTCTGGGCTTGACCTCTGAAGCCTGATAGGATGGGGCTGTTGTCCTGGAAGCCAGAGAACTTGGGTCACTCTGTGTTTGCCCTGTCTACTCCCTTAGTCAAATAAAAGGGTCCATACAATTATCTATCTAGGCATCTCATCTAATTCAATTCAATTCAGTTTATCCAATATTTATTACATGCCTACTGCAATAAAGGGACTGGGCTGAGCACTGGATCCATAAAGACAGAAACAAAACAGTACTTGCCTTCATGGAGTTTGCATTCGTCTGAGTCTAATATTCTATTACTCTATGATCCTATAACCTTGGTGGAGTTGAGGGAGCCAGGGACAACAAACAGAATTCTCAGGAAAGGATTTAACATTGGATGCCGACCTCAATTGTTCCTGCCCCCCCCCCCAATCTGCTCATCCCACACAGGAGATGATGAGGAAGAGGAACCAGAGATCCCACTGAGCCCTCGGCCTCGCCCCTTGGCAGAGCTGCAGCTGAAAGAAAAAGCAGTACCCATGCCCGAAGCCAGTTCATTTTTTATCTTCAGCCCTACTAATAAGTAGGTGGTGTCCATTATAATTTTTTTGGTGGAGGGGGGAAGGACTAAATTTGTTTTCTCAGTATGGGAAACTTTCAGTATGGAAATTCCTTTGTTAATGGTGAACAGGTAAAAAAGAAAAAGAACAGGTGAAAGAGTATTATATATGAAATCAAGGGTACAAATTCAAATTCAGCCTATTTGTGTGTGCAATGTGAACAAATAACTTATACTCTCAGTGTCCAAGTTCCTAATTTGCAAATTAAGGGAGTTGAGTTAAAAGATATTCCAACCCGAAATCCTATAATTTTGCCATTTAGCTGTAATGAATAGTTAGGGGCACATTTTACACACTCATCAGAACACCTCCTTCCCTTTCCTTTTGCCAGGATCAGAGTATTGTGTCACCGCATAGTCAATGCTACCTGGTTTACCAACTTCATCCTGCTCTTCATTCTGCTCAGCAGTATTTCCCTGGCAGCAGAGGATCCCATCGAGGCAGAATCCTTTAGGAATAAGGTAACTCCTGTTCCCCACCTCCTCTTTGCCCTGGATTCTCAGAAAATTCCATTCCCAGAGGCATGGCCAATCCCAGGAAGGTTAAGTCACAGATTTACAGAAACACAGCTCAGAGATTACTGAAATCCCCTTGACTACATCCCTGACATTTTCTTAAAGCTTCCACTCAAAGACTTCTAGTAATGGAAACTCACTACTTCCCAAAAGATCCCATTTTACTTCTAAACAGCTCTTCTTAGGAAGTGTTTCCTTATACTAACTCTTGTTTCCTAACTCTGTTGGCTGTAACTTCTCCCCAGTGCTTACAATTTATAGCAAGAGGTAATATAGTTGTGGTATAAGGAACACTGAACTTAGATTCAGAAATCTTCTGGCTTTGGTAAGAAATATTTATTAAGGACTTACTGTGTACCAGTCATATTCCTCCAAGAACCCTATGTATTTCATAACAAGAGACAGTGTGATTGTAGTGGAAAGAGAATTGGAGTTAGAGTCCTTTATCTTAAATAAGAAATACTTAATAAGCACCTACTATGTGCCAGATATTATGTTGCTCTATGAATCATATGTATTTCATAACAAGAGATAGTGTGATTGTAGTGGAAAGAGAATTGGAGTTAGAGTCCTTTTTCTTAGGTAAGAGTCCTTTATCTTAGATAAGAAATACTTAATAAGCGCCTATTATGTGCCAGATATTATATTCCTCTATGAATTATATGTATTTCATAACAATGTGATTGTAGTGGAAAGAGAACTGGAGTTAGAGTCCTTTTTCTTAGGTAAGAGTCCTTTATCTTAGATAAGAAATACTTAATAAGCGCCTACTATGTGCCAGATATTATATTCCTCTATGAATCATATGTATTTCATAACAAGAGGTAGTATGGTTGTAGTGGAAAGAGAATTGGACTTAGAGTCAGACATCCTTTAGTCATGGATAAGACATACTTATTAAGCACCTACTCTATGCCAGGCATTATGCTTTAGGTACCCAGTGACACAAACACAGAGAATGAAACAAATCCTATGTTCCTATTATAATGGGAGGAACAAGCATATAACAAAATATCTACAGTATGAATACAAAGTTAATGACTAAGAAGCTATACAAAATAATTAAATATAAGTTAGTTTTGGAGGGAGGGCTCTAGCAATTGGGGAGGAAATCAGGAAAGACTTCCTACAGAAGATAGTGCTAGAGCTGTGTCTTAAAGAAAGAAAGGGGCTCTCAGAGGGAGAAGGAAAGAGAAAGGATATTTCCAGACATGGAGACAGGAAGTGAAAGTCATTTAACTGAGGTCCTGTCTCTATGAGTCTCAGTTTCTTCAGACGTAAAATGGATATGACAAAATGTGCTTCAAGAAGAGATAAGGAACAAAATAGATGTGTTGTAAAAATGCTTTGGAAGCTGAAGTTTGTTGCTGCTCCGTTCTTTTCAATCACGTCCAACTCTTTATGATTCCATTTATAGTTTTCTTGGCAAGGATACTAGAGTGGTTTGCTCTTTCCTTCTCTAGCTCATTTTACAGATAAGAAAACTGAGGCAAGCAGGGTTAAATGACTTGCACTTATGAGTATCTGAAAATAAGTTTAACTTAAGAAGCTGAGTATTACTGACTCCAGACACGGTGCCATCTAATTGAAAGGTACTATTCAAAAATATCAGGGATAATTACCATATTACTTAGCAATGTCTGACAGCTACTTCTTATTTCCCTGCTTATTTGTCCTCATATAAATCAGGCATGACCATCCCTAGCCATCTGGTAATAGCAGAATATTCAAATCCCTATCCCATAGCCATTCATGGTATTCTGGAAATAGCTTTCTCTATGGCCATATTCTCTAGCCTATGGCTGGACTCAAGATTCAAGACCATTCAATATCTAACACATCATCACCTTCTGCTGGATCTTTTGAGGTATAGTAACTATGATCCTACACCCCTACCTACACTTCATGAGTTCTATGAAGTTAAGCAATAGTCCTGGATTACACAACTATAACTGTTTATTCCCTGCTCTCCCCTATCTCATTCATAGGATTGTGGGATTAAATAGTTAAATTTGGAAAGGACTGAGAGGTATCTCTTATTTTGCAGATGAGGAAACTGAGTCCAGAAATATTAAACCTTGATCAAAGTCACACAAGTAGAAAGTGATGGATAGGATTTGAACTCAGGTCCTCTTAATTTAAACATAGTGAGCCTTCCAGGTACCATACTGCAAACAACTCCTGATTTCCCATCTTTAGTAAAAAGCCTTTTCAGACTAATCATAACAGAGGCAAAGATTTCTGCCAGACTCCTCTCCTCACCAAAAGAAAATCCCAGATATGTCTCTTATTTTGTCCCTTCACATACAGCCTCTAAAAGGTGCTAACCTTTATTTGACCACTAAGTTAGTCAGATAATAGAATATTAGAGCTAGAAAGAACTGTAGATAGAGTTCATATAGTCCAACGCTCTCATTTGATCAGAGAGGACAAGGCTTAGAGGGAAAATGACTTTTCCAGTGAATTAGTCTGTATTAGAACCCAGGGTTCCTAATTCCCAGTTCAATGTTCTTTCCAGGGCATCACTTTATCCCAACTCCTTAGATTGCAATTTCTACAAAATGGTATTAATTCCATCTATTCAAGCATGTGTTTGAAATTTTAGGATTCAATTTTCTGTGTATCCACTACATGTTCATTCTTATCAGTGTCAGGTCTTGGATTTTTAACTCATGGGCTCTTTAATCGTTTTTGTGTCCTAGACCTCTTGGGCAGTCTGATAAAGCCTGCAGACCTCTTCTCAGAATAATATTTGTAAATAAAATAAAATATATAGGAGCACAAAGAAAACCAGTTTTTTTTTAATAGTTTTTTATTTACAAGATATATGCATGGGTAATTTTACAGCTTTGACCCTTGCAAAATCTTCTGTTCCGACTTTTCCCCTCCTTCCTCCCACCACCTCCCCTAGATGGCAGGTAGACCAATACATGTTAAATATGTTAAATTATATGTTAAATACAATATATGTATACATATCCATACAGCTATTTTGCAGCACACAAAAAAATCAGACTTAGAAATAAGGTAAAAATAGAAGGAAATAAAAAATGCAAGCAGACAAAACCAGAAGGAGTCAAAATGCTATGTTGTGGTTCACACTCATTTCCCATAGTTCTTTCGATGGGTATAGCTGGTTCTCTTCATTATCAAATAAATGGAACTGATTTGGTTCATTTTATTGTTGAAAAGAGCCATGTCCATCAGAATTGATCATCATATAGTATTTTTTTTCTCTTTTTTTTTTTGAAAAAAATTTCTTTACAACATTATCCCTTGCACTCATTTCTGTTCCGACTTTATCCCTCTCTCCCTCTACCCCCTCCCCCAGATGGCAAGCAGTCCTATACATGTTGCATATGTCACAGTTTATCCTAGATACAATATATGTGTGCAGAACCGAACAGTGCTTTTGTTGAACAGGAAGAATTGGATTCAGAAGGTAAAAATAGCCCAGGAAGAAAAACAAAAATGCAAACAGTTTACATTCATTTCCCTGTGTTCTTTCTTTGGGTGTAGCTGCTTCTGTCCATCATTGATCAATTGAAACTGAGTTAGATCTTCTCTTCATCGAGGAAATCCACTTCTTTTAGAATACACCAGTTATTTTGAAATACAGTTTTCAAAGTAGTTTTTTATTTTTTAAGTTCAAAAACTCCAAGTTAAGAACTCTTGAGTATCTATTCAGTCTTGTTTGCATGAAAAGCTCTGTATCATGTACAGAGTTGAATACAAATAGGTTCTCAATTTATTTTGCTTTTTGATGGTGGTCATAATGTCACTGTTACCTCACTGACTCTCACTGGTTTCTTTTTCTTTTCCTATGTTATTCCTTCATCCCTACCTCAGATCCTTAGCAAATTTGACATTGCCTTCACTTCTGTCTTCACTGTCGAAATTGTGCTCAAGGTAAGTATCCCAGAAGACTCCCAAGGGATCCCACATGGGTTTTTAAGCCAAATGACTTTATATGCTTTTCCCAGCCTAAGGTTTCTATATTCCCCTTTGCATTTTTGAAATGAAAATGAAAAAAAAAAGGGTGGGGGAAGAAAGTAGTGTTTATGCCTCTGGTCATGAATTTACCATAAAATCACAAATTTAGAATTCAGAGGGATCTTAGATAGCTATTAAGCCTAACTTTCTCCCAACTAAATATTTTCATTCCTTCATTTATCAAGAAACTGAGGCACAGACAAATTAAATTGTTTTGCCCAGAGTTATACAGTTAGTGAGATAGAAAAGGTCAAATCAGCCCCAAAAGAGGTATATCTTTCCCAAGGTCCTTCTACAAATGGAACTTTCGAAATCAAAAAACCTGAGTGCTACAGGAAAGGGATTTCTTATTCAATTGCCCAGGCAACCAAGAGCCAGGCTATGGAAGAGTTATCTGGACCTTTCACCAGACTGTCAGACACACCTTGGAGCTTCTTCAGATACAGTTGTACATAGGCCTCAGTGCTTTTAATTGTCTACTTTCTAAAATTTCCTTGGTCTCTGATGTTAAATTTTCCTGACCCTTGAATCTGCTTGGTTCCCTAGGTTCACATGTCTATAAAATCCATTCCCTAATTATCTTTTCCACTGCTTTTGCTGCTATCACCATAACTAGATGCACTGGATTTACTCTCTCTTTCCCCTTCAAACTATATACTTCAAACCCAAAAATGAATGTATTTTCCACTGTTTATATATGAAAGAAATAGAAATATATTACTTCACAAACTATATACTAGGGTAAGGTAACTGGAAGGACAAATGAAAGAAAATTACCCTATTCCTGCTTAGGGGGTACTTATATTTTCTTCCTTGCTATACTGTCCCAGGTCCAAGTTGGCCCATCATGATTCTCTCTTGCCCTAGAGCATCATCTCCATTGCATGCCCCAGATCAAATAATCTTTTTCTGAACTGGAATTGCTTCACTAGGGTCTTCCCACCCAACATCATTGATCCAGTCTATAAGCCCAGGCCCACACTTGGCTAATCAGGATGTTCCAAGTAACAATCACATATGAACAATATTATTCCTATCACCTCAGGAACAAAAAACAACAAACCTCCAAAAGTATACAAAGAGAAGCCCATTTATTGAACCCAGCAAAATAGTACAAAGATGATACCCTCCCCTCCCTTCTCCCTCTCTGTTATTAGGTAGGAAGCTGTTTGAAAGCAGAAACTAATCTAGTTTATATTCACAAAGGACTTAAAATACAATGAGTATTTAGTGAATTTCTACTGAATGAAAAAATAAATGAATGAATCAATGGATGGATGGGTGAATGGATGAATGAGGGTAGGATCTGTATCTCTATTCTCATGACCCACAAAACAAGTAGAGAGTGGGTGTATAGTCTCTTTGTTGCAAAATACAATACCTCTGTAAGTTGCAGTCCGGTTTTAGCATACTGCATGATCTTCATTTGTACTCTCTCTAGCATGTTTCTAACATATTGAAGGTTGATTATCACTGGAGTAGTTCCAAGTCTCTTGTTCTTTGTTAGCTAAAATTAGGAAAGCTTCTCCTTCAGAATGTCCCATGTTGTTAGGTCTGAGCTTCCAAAAGTCTACATCTATATCATTCTCTTCTCTGAGTCATCATCTGTTGAATGTCATTCATTCATTCAGCAAACATCTATATATAAGTTACTGTGAAAGATACAAAGATAAAAAAGGCAGTACCTGCCCTCAAGGAGGGTGAAATCTAGTAGGAAAGAAAAAAATGTCTAAAAAGGACTACTGTACAAGAAATAATATAAGTATCATCAGAAGGATTCAAAGTGCTTTGGGCTTTCAGAAGAGGGAGAGATCACTTCTACTGGACGGAGCAAGGAAAAGTTTAAAACCTTGAAAGATGAATTGGATCTCAAAAGGAAGAGATGAAGTTCAGGGAAAAGGCATTCCTGGAAAGACTGACACAATCAAAGGTTCAAAGGTGGAAAAACATAAGATCTAAGACCAGGCAACAGTTAGGCATTTAGCTTGGCTGGAGTATAGAATATACCTGTCCGACAGTAATCGAGCTAAGTCTGCAAAGATAGGCTGAGACAAATCAAGAAGAGTATGAAGGCTTTTAATAGTCCAAAACTTTTTTTTTCAAATTTCAAGAGCAAAAGGACATTATCAAACCATTAAAAGAAAGCCCTCCTCAAGTTCTCAAAAAGGTGACAGAACTCGTCATGCCATCCTCATATCCTGAAGAAAAGATGAAGAGTTACCCCTTGAAGTCAAAAGGAGTGCTAGCTTTACTAAATATTTTCATTCCTTCATTTATCAAACATTCATCAACATTTCTTAAGCATATCAATATAGTGCAGAGGTGTCAAAAAGGTGTCTCTATATCTGACAATACTCTCAAGTGGACCCAAACCAGATTAAAATGCCAAGTAAATGTTTAACAAAACAAATAAAAATACAATAGAATATAGTTTTAATAAGTGTTTTTCTATATCATTATGGAATTATTTCCATGTACTTTAGTTTCCATTTGAGCTTGACACTGTTGATGTTGTGAATAGAAATCTGGCCTTGAAATTAAGAAAGCTTAGATTCAGATCTCACGTCTGATATTTACTGGTTGTTTCACCCTGGGCAAATAGTTTACTTTTTCAGTGCCATCAGCAGCTCTCTTAGATTATAAATTGCAGACCAGGTGCCAGTCTTCATTGCCAAAAGAAATCTCATGTGGAGTTCCCAGTCCCAGTAAAATCACAGATATACTCCAAAAAAAGGGGAAAAAATAGCCTTCTAAATCCAGAGCATGGTACTAGACTAGTTCCATAAGAAACACTTAGTATAAATCATTTACATAATTTCTTGACCAATCAAGGGGCTTATGCTAGATAGCAAAAAGAAGAAAATGGACATAGACCCACTGCAGGAGGGGTATGCTATTTAAATGTTTAACAATCAGCTTTCAGAGATCAAGGAAATGTTGTCCACAACATACTTTTAAGTTTGATTTGTATTTTTAGTCCATCACTTTCTTAAGTCTAGATAATCAATGAAACAATAAATCAAGTTCTAATTTTCCGAGATATGAATTTTCACTCTGAAAATTTCATGTTCAGGATCTCAGAGCCAGTACTAGGTAGTTCCACTCTAATTCTGTTCTAGGACTTAGAAAGGACATCTGTGGTTTTCTAGTCCAATCTATACTTCAAATGATCTCTACAGCATAGCCAACAGGTAGTCTTCCAGCAGCTATTTAAAGTCTTCCAGTGAAAAAGAAGTAACTTTTTATATTCTGTTAGTCCACTCTATTTAAAATTGCTCTAATTATTAGAAAGCTTTTCCTTATATCATGTCTAATAATTGCCATTTGGCTACTAAGTAAAAGCCAAGTTTCTTAGTGTAATATTTGAAGCCCTCTGTGATCAGATTCAACTTATTTTTCTAAGCTCTGTTGCTTCCCACTACTCCCTTATAAACATTCTATTCTCCAGTCAGACTTGCTGTCCCCACTTCTTTGCCTTTATCCATGCAGATATTTCCACTTCAGATGCCTTTTCTTTCTCTTTCTAACAGTATATCTGGCAACATTCTCAAATGAAGCCCAAACTAGATTAAAATGATGAGGAAATATTTAACAAAGTAAATAAAAATACAATAGAACATAGTATTAATATGTTTTTCTATATCAACATGTAATCATTTACATGAAGTTTAGTTTCTATGTAAGCTTGACCCCACTGATGTGATAGATGCATGCTACCCACACTTCAAAGTTCAGCTCAAAAACCACCTCTTTCATGAAATTTTCCTTGATTATCTCACTTATAAATGATCTCTGTGTGTGTGTGTGTGTGTGTGTGTGTGTGTGTGTCTCCGTCTCTCTGTCTCTCTGTATCTCTCTCTCTCTCTCTCTCTCTCTCTCTCTCTCTCTCTCTCTCTCTCTCTTCAATATTCATCTAGTACTTTGAACCATCTTGGGTATTTTTCATGCTCTGATTTATATTGTAAATTAATTGTTTGCCCTTAGGCACTTCACAATATCCCCATCTATTAAAAAAAATCCATCTATTAAAAAACTATTGAGAAGTTGGTTTCTAGGTGGGTAGTCTATAGAGAGAAGGCAGCATTAACAAGAAACCTTGTTAAATCTGTTTCACCCCCTTGGTTCAATGTTGTGTTTGTTGTTTTTTTTTTCCCTCCATAGATGACAACTTATGGCGCCTTCCTACACAAGGGCTCCTTCTTACGCAACTACTTCAACATCCTGGACCTGCTGGTCGTGGCCGTATCCCTCATCTCCATGGGCATTGAGTGAGCAAAGACTAGGGCTATCCCTGGGGATGGAGACCTCATGAGTTCGACAATACTGACCCTCAAAGCTCCTAGTGCCTTTCCCAAAGCTCAGGGCTCATGAGTTTCATACAATGACAATGACTCATACTTTTTATAATACTTAAAAGTTTATAAAGCATCTTCCTCTCAGCAGCCTTGAGAGGTTAGTGTTAATAATAGTAGAAATACTAATAGTTCCCACATTTAAGGCACTTAAAGTACAAAGTACTTTACAGATATTTTCTCATTTGATCCTCATAGCAACTCTGTGAAATGGGTACTATTATTATTGACATTTTACAAATAAAGAAACTGAGGATCATCTAGGATCACATAGCTAGTAAGTGTTGAAAACAGGATTTGAAGCCAGATCCTGCTGATTCCAAGTCTAGGAGTAATTTACCTATTATTTTCAACTATCAGACAGGCATCATGCTGTAATGGAAACAGGTCCAAATCTGGACCCCTGTTCAAATTCTGTCAATCTCTATGACTGTGACCAAGTCCCTTCACCATTTTTGTACCTCTGTATCCTCGACTGTAAAATCACAGAGTTAGCCAAGTTGATTTCTAAATTCCAGTTCTAAATCTGTGGTCCTAGATTCTCATTTAGATATTTAAGGAAACTGAAAAAAGAAAGGTGATTTGCCCAGAACCACACCTTAAATAAATGTCAAAGCTAAGGCTTGGTTTTAGGATCTCTAGGAACACTATTCTTTCTTCTATGTTATATTGTAATAGAAAACCTTCTCTTGCTCCTGAACCAGGACAATGACTCAGTCAAAGCCATTACTAAGGTGTGGTGACTGGGGAGTTGTCCCAGGACTGGAATTTAGACAATGCTGACCAAAAAAAAGTGATCACAGCCTGGAAGAAACAAAATGTGGGGACAAGTTAAAGGAGAGGAGAGAGGTGACTGGAGAGAAGAGGGCTTGGAAGAGAAAAAAGTGTTTCGGGCAGAAAAAAATGGCTTAGAAGATTAGGCTAGTATGTGGCAGGGGGAAGTGAATGGGGTTATCCAGCTAGAGGAAAAAGTCATAGCAAAGGTCTCCTTCCCACTCTTCAGCCTGTATTCCTACCATATCCCTTCAGATCCAGTACCATTTCTGTGGTGAAGATCCTCAGAGTGCTGAGGGTACTCCGACCCCTCCGAGCCATCAATAGGGCCAAAGGATTGAAGGTGAGAGCCCTGGACCCACTTTCCCTAATTGGGAAAGAAACATGAAGGTAGCTGGGAATGGGTGATCTAGTACCACAAAGCACCAATGGGTTCACTGATTCACCTAGCTACATCATTGAATCCCATGCTAGGTTCTTGCCTCAAGCCCCTTTTTGGTCATCCACCCACAATGGGACCTCAGAAATGTCTACTGTCAGTCTCTCTCCCTCCAGTCAGGGGGAATCTCCCCTCTAGTCACTTAGCTGTGTTTTGGGGACTCCCCAAAGCCTAGAAGCCATGAGGCTGGTCCTTATCTGATCCTTTCTCCATCACTCAGCATGTGGTTCAGTGTGTATTTGTGGCCATCCGGACCATTGGCAACATTGTTTTAGTGACCACCCTCCTGCAATTCATGTTTGCCTGCATTGGAGTCCAGCTCTTCAAGGTAAGAGGAGCACATTACATCCAGATGCCATTATTTGTTCACGTGTTTTCTAATTGTCAGATACACACTTAGCTTCCAGCTCTTTTGCTATCATAAAAGGAGCTGCTATAAATACTCTTGTACATATGGCTCCACTTGTTACAAGGATTTTTTTTTCAGAGGATGGGATGGAGGGAGAGAAAATACTTATTACTTGTAAAAAAAATTAAGTAAGTACCCTTCTGTGCTCCAACCCCAAGTTGCAGGGCAATTAGCCCTTCCTTACTAAAGAGATCAATCTGATCTGGGGAATATTTAGGGAGGAAGGCAGTAACAGACTCTCTGAGGACAATTGAGCATTTGTGCCCCCCTGGAAACTGAACTGTTTGATCTTTTCTAAAGCATGAAGAAACAATAGGACCTGAGTAGTTTTATTCTAGTGCTGAGCCTCATAGAACCAGCTGTGAGAGGCAAGGAGCATAACAGAAACATGATTGCATTTGAAATCATGGAATCTGGATTCAAATTCTTCCTCTGCCATTTTTTACTTATACTTTTGGGACAAAATCATTTTACTTCTCTGGGGCTCAGTCTCCTCACTTAGAAAATATACAGGAATTAAGTACAGCCTTCAGAATGAAAGACCAGACTAGACAGTGTTTGATGTTTCTTTGAGATGTCACATGTATAATTGATGGCATATTGCTTGCATTCTCAATATGAACTAGAGGGAGGAAAAGTATTTGAAACTCAAAATGTAAAAAGAAAATGTTAAAAATAAGTTAAGTAAATGGTGTACCTTTGAGCTCTAGTAATCCTTGAGGTATAGGAGCTGCTCCTAATGCTATTATTAACAATGTGTATTACACTACAGTATATTATATTATATTGTAACATAGCATATTAACAATGTTATTATTAACAAGAAAATGTTATTGTTAAGCTATTATTAAAATAATTGTCAAGTCTATCCAGCCTTGCCTTCCTTCCAAAGAGTATGGGCAAGGAGATTTTTCGGTTATTAGAATCAATAATTCTGTACTCTTCCTCTATCTATCATAATGCCTTTCTGGTCCCATTTTTTAATTCAGTTTCCATGACGACATTCTCTATCTCTCCTTCTCTTCCCCTCCTTCCCTCTCTGCTCTCTGTCTTCTCTCTCTCTCTCTCTCTCTCTCTCTCTCTCTCTCTCTCTCTCTCTCTCTCTCTCTTTCTCTCTCTCTCTCTCTTCCTCCCTTTCTCTCGTTCTCCTTTTCCTTCTCCCTCCCTCCATCTCTGTCTCTCAATCTGTCTCTCTCTGTTTCTATGTCCCTTGTTCTATTTCTGCCTCTGTGTGTGTGTGTCTGTCTCTGTCTCTCCATCTTTCTGTCTGTGTCTTTGTCTCTCGTTGCCTCTCTCTCTGTTCCCCCTCCCTTTCTCTTTCTTCCCTCTCTCCACCTCACCTCAGGGGATGTTCTACAGCTGCAATGACTTATCTAAGATGACTGAAGCTGAGTGCAAGTAAGTTGCCTCCCACCTCCCTCCAGCTTTCTGAAGGAACCATCCCACTGGACATGATCTAGTGAAGGTTCCCCAGCTCTCTCTCTGGGGTTGCTCAGAAAGGTGACTACAGCGTCAGCTAGGAGGAGGTGACATAGTCACTAGTGGAAAAGATCTGGTAGTGTTTTAAAGCCTGGAGATCTGGGAGAATTGGGAAAAAGTGAGGGGCAATGTGGTATAGGAGAAGAATCCTCAATATGAATTTAAAAAAACTTGAGCTTTTTTATGGGTATGACATTGGAGAACTTACTTAGCTTCCCTGGCCACACTTTCTTCATCTGGAAAATGGAAAAATTTGACTTTTTGGCCCTTGGGGTCTCTTCTAGCCTTGAATCTATGATCCTATACTCTTATAAGAAATTAAGACCAGGGGAAGATCAATGAGGAGACACTCCTCCCCTTCTTACTATTAAACCCTGGGCAAAACACTTCCCTCTGTGGAAAATCATCTCCAAGGCTCTTTCTGATTCTAAATCCTGTGAGTCTATGCTCCTGTGGAAACCCAATGCCCCCATGACTTATCTTCCAGATTAAGATATGGGATCTACATCTTCATTTTCTTTGCTATTGTTTCCCAGTGATCCTCCCCTCTCTCTCTCTCAGAGCCCTCCCTTATTTTTTTTAAATAGCTTTTTATTTACAAGTTATATGCATGGATAATTTTATAGCATTGACAATTGCTAAACCTTTTGTTCCAATTTTTCCCCTCCTTCCCCCCACCCCCTCCCCTAGATGGCAGGATGACCAATAGATGTTAAATATATTAAAGTATAAATTAGATACACAATAAGTATACATGACCAAACCATTATTTTGCTGTACTAAAAGAATCAGACTCTGAAATAGTGTACAATTTTTAGCCTGTGAATTTCAAAAATGCAGGCGGGCAAAAATATAGGGATTGGGAACTCTATGTAATGGTTCATAGTCATTTCCCAGAGTTCTTTCGCTGGGTGTAGCTGGTTCAGTTCATTACTGCTCCATTGGAACTTATTTGGTTCATCTCATTGCTGGAGATGGCCATGTCCATCAGAATTGATCATCATATAGTATTGTTGTTGAAGTGTATAATGATCTCCCGGTTCTGCTCGTTTCACTCAGCATCAGTTCATGTAAGTCTTTCCAAGCCTCTCTGTATTCATCCTGCTGGTCATTTCTTAACGAACAATAATATCCCATAATACTCATACACCACAATTTATTCAGCCAGTCTCCAATTGATGGGCATCCACTCAGTTTCCAGTTTCTGGCCACTACAAAGAGAAGAGCCCTCCCTTACTAACAAAGAAATACAGTGAATGGGGATGACATCAGGAGATCATGCACTTGGGAGATTCCTGTGAGCTCTAAGCCCTCCTGTTATTTTTCTGGAGATGGGGTGTCTGAGGCTCTCTGGGGTGGAAGGAGACCCCAAAAGAGCACTTTCAGGAATGGCAGCTAAACCACTCAAATGATTGGGCTTTCCTCTGTTCAGGGGCTATTACTATGTGTACAAAGATGGAGACCCGAACCAGATGCAAGTATATCCCCGAGAGTGGCTACACAATGACTTCAACTTCGACAACGTGCTGTCGGCCATGTTGGCGCTCTTCACTGTCTCAACCTTTGAGGGATGGCCCCAGTAAGTGTGGGGATTGGGAATGGTAGTAAGAATAAAGATGGGAAGTATACAAAATGAGGATGGTAATGGCTACATTATGAAGGTGCTTGGATGACTAAAATATACTCTTTTTACCCACCCCAACATGCACACTCATTGTAGCCAGCAGTGTATGTGCATACATGTACTCACTGAGAACATGCTTAATAGTTACAGAATGTAAATATAGCAGGGCATTTTTTAGAAGCTGTCCCTCTCAAAGCAAGTTGGGAAAACACCTGGGATACCTAACCACTAAGTAGAGTACCCATAGATTCATGCCTTGTCAATCATATGTCTCTGGAAGCATTTTATAATTGCTACAGGTCACAAAAAGAAGCATGGAACTGAGAAGAGACACCAAGCCTTATAGGATAAGGACCTTCAAGTCCTTAATTAAGGATTAAATGCCAGCTGCTATTTAATACAAAAGAAGCAGCAGTCCACTAGCACTGGAACTAGGACAGATCTGGGTTCTAATCTTACCTCTAACACTTACTAGCTAGGAGACCATGGGCAAATCACATAACTTTTCTAAGCTTCAAGTTCCTTATCTTAGGATAACTGCGATGCTCAGTGAGCTAAATGGCTTGAAAGCTTGAAAGCACCATGCGAATGCTGGTTATCATTATTTTTGCAAATGTCAATTGTATCACATTTCCATGTTCAAAAACATCCAATAGTTCCCTAGTGGAAGATTCTGTTCTATCACTTTACTATGCTCTTAAACTCTTCCCTGCAGTAACCCTGTGATTGTTGGACACGGCCAATATGAAAATTTACTTCGTTTGAAAATGCATATTTGTTATAAGAGTTTCCCTTTTCTTTTAAAAAATGGCAGATGGGAGGGAGAGGAGCAAGGTGGTACACTGGCCAGAACCTATGGGCCTAATGTCAGGAAGCCTGAGTTCAAATCTGCTTCAGATATTTATTAAACTGTATGACCCTGGGCAAGATTCTTAATCTCTGTCCACCTCAGTTTTCTCAACTATAAAATGAGATCATAAAAGCATCTATCTCCCAAGGTTGTTGTGAGGATCAAATGAGGTAAATAAGTAATTAGTAAATGCTTATTTCCTTTCCTCTAAATTTAAATTTAAAAACTTGTTCATTTGAAAGAAATTGAAACATTAAAAAATTCCATAGATAATACAAATATTATTCTTAAGTCCAAAATTAACCTGACATTCAAGGCTCTTCTTAATCTCACCTTAGCTTTCCCTATTCCCTCGATTTCCTCCATCCTTCATAGGCTTCTCTACAAAGCTATTGACACACATACTGAGGATATGGGTCCCATCTACAACAACCGTGTAGAGATGGCCATCTTCTTCATCATCTACATCATCCTCATTGCCTTCTTCATGATGAACATCTTTGTGGGCTTTATCATAGTCACCTTCCAGGAGCAGGGTGAGACTGAATACAAGAATTGTGAGCTCGACAAGAACCAGGTACCCCCCAATACCCATAAAGGTGGGATCAGGGAAAGGGAGGGAGGATTCTCACTCCTAGAGCCCCAAAGGGAGGTTAGGGTGGGATTGTGGGATCGGAGGGATCTTGCCAGCTGATAGAAATAGTCCATCCCAGACAAAGGGGGAAACTCTTAATTTGGGGGTAGCACCAAATTCATTTGCCCTTGATGTCCAGCAGTCTATCTGACACATTCACTGAGATATCTGGCTTAGATATCTGAGCTGGAGCACAATACGTAGCCCAAGATAGAGTGTGGGAGGCAGATAGAGAGATCACCAGTTAGACAAAAGTCAAATACCAAATGGGGTGAGATTACCACCAATCATATGCCGCTGGAAGCATTTTATAATTGCTACAGGCCACAAGAGGCAGCATGGAGCTGAGAAGGAACATCAGGCCTTATAAAATAAGGGCCTTCCTGTGCCAGCTGCTATTTAATACAAAAGAGGCGGCAGTCCACTAGCATTGGAGCTAGGAGAGAACTGGGATGGTACAACTTTCCCTGAGCAGACTGGGAAACTCCATTAGACTGTGCTTGCCATCATGCACACTCCCCCACAAGCATATCCCTACCCCCTACTACCCTCTGGAGGATTTCCTGCCTCCCTCAATTCTGACACCCCTGGGTATGGTATATCTCAGCGCCAGTGCGTGCAGTATGCCCTGAAAGCCCGCCCACTGAGATGCTACATCCCTAAGAATCCCTATCAGTACAAAGTGTGGTACGTCGTCACCTCCTCCTACTTTGAGTACCTGATGTTCGCCCTCATCATGCTCAATACCATCTGCCTGGGGATGCAGGTAAGAGGCTCCTTGGGTCAGCTCACCTGATCTAAGGGAAGGGGACAGGTCCCTGGGGAGGATAGGAGGGAGGGAGGGATTCCAGGATCAAAGAAGAGACTTTTAACTTACAGACCTTGCCCTAGAATGTCTGGGTTGGTATCTCAGTAACACTTCAATTAGGAATAGATTTGGTATTCACAGAGAAGGTATATCTCTAAGGATCTCCAAAGTTAGATACTTCATTATCTTGCTCATTTTTAAGCTTTGCTTAATCATGTCATTGCTTAAATAATTCTATGATTGTTTGAAGATCCCAGAGGTCATTTAGCCCAGCCCTTTACCACTATGGCATCTCTAACAACTGATTGATAATCAAATGCCATACTGGGCACCATACAAATAGAATTATCCAGATTGAGTCACTGCCCTATAAGACAACATGTTACTAATGTATCTGTTATTATATAGGTATAAACATAATAATAATAGGAGGATGCTAAAATATTCACATCCTTTACAGGATATAGAGGAAAGAAGTTCTCTAAGCCCTAAAGGAACAAAGATTGTGACTCTTTAAGGAAATTAGCGAGAATGTGGAAAGTCTATGTCCAAATCCTTAGGGCAAAAGTAACCCTTTTAGTAGGATTCACGTGATAGGATCTAGTCTAGCTCTCTCATCGTCTCAGCAGATGAAAAAACTGAGGGCCAGAGTTTGAAGAAGTGTTCCAAGGTCCATCACGGTGAAAGAGTTGGAATTTGAATGCAAATTCTCTGGGTTTAAATCCAATATTTTTTCCACTGTATCATGCTCGGAAGACTACTTAATAACATTTTATTTTTCCAAATCCATGCAAAGAGAGTTTTCAATATTCACCCTTGCAAAACCTTGTGTTCCAATTTTTTCTCCCTCTTTCTCTCCCTGCCCCCTCCCCAAGACAGCAAGCAATCTGATATATGTTAAACATTCATAAGTCTTCTAAACATATTTCCATATTCATCACACTGTACAAGAAAAATTAGATCAGGGCAGCTAAGTGGTGCAGTGGAGCACCTGCCCTTAAGTCAGGAGGACCTGAGTTCAAATCTGACCTCAGACATTTAACACTTCCTAGCTGTGTAAGCTTGGGCAAGTCACTTAGCCCCAATTGCCTCAGCAAAAAAAAAAAAGAAAGAAAGAAAGAAAAAAAAGAAAGAAAAATTAGATCAAAAGGTTAAAAAAAAGAAAGAAAGAAAAAACAAGCAAACAAAATATGAAAATGCTATAATTTGATACACATTCAGTCCCCATAGTTCTCTTTCTAGGTGTGCATGGCACTTTCCATCCAAAGTCTATTGGAGTTTCATTGAATCACCTCATTGTTGAAAAGCACCACATCCATCATAACTAATCATCACATAATCTTGTTACTGGGTACAATGTTCTCTTGGTTCTGCTCACTTTACTTAGCATCAGTTTATGTAAGTCTTTCCAGACTTTTCTGAAATCAGCCTGCTTATTATTTCTTATAGAACAATAATATTCCATTTCATTCATTTACCATAACTTATTTAGCCAGTCCCCAATTGAGGGAAATCCACTCAATTTTAGTTCCTTGATAGGAAAGGTATTGTTTTAAAGAAAGTAGAAGGAATAAATCTGGACTCAGTTTATAATTGAACTGGGGGTGGAGAACAGAAAAAGAATTAGAAAATATGATTTCTTTTACGAATTTTACATGAATAATGAGGAAACAACATCATTCTCTTTTAAATAAGTGGGGAAATAACAACTAAACAGAGATAGAACACAGAACTTTTCTGAAGAAGGGGCCACTTCCTCATCGCTATCCCATTGATTTACAGAGTAATTCTAAAAATAAAGTCTAGTCCTCTGGTCCACTAACCACTGAGTGCAGGTCTGAAGAAAAGTGGACATAAGAGCTGAAAGAAATGGCCTCTCTTCTTTTCCTCCCCTTGTGTTATGTTTCCATAGGATTCTATATTTGAGGGATCTGGGCATATGAGTGCTTATTAATCACTTGAATTCTCTGAAATTAGGGAGGGCAGAAAGAGTGAAAAGGAAGGGGTTGGAAAGAGGTTTGTGGGGGGACATTCTGATTCAAAAAAACTTAAGCTCTGGGACTCTTTGGAAAACAAGAATGCCATATTGCCAATCCACCTCCCTTCCTTTCCATTTCCACAGCATTACAACCAGTCAGAAGAAATGAACCACATCTCGGATATCCTCAATGTGGCCTTCACAATCATCTTTACCTTGGAGATGATTCTCAAGCTCATGGCCTTCAAAGCCAAGGTGAGTGTTGGAGATGGCGTTCATGGTCACAAATTAAGGCGAGAAGCAGAGTTTGAAATGAGAAGGGATCCCTCTCAACGCGGAGAAATAGACTTTAACTTGTAAGAACCTAGAGTAAGAGATGTAGAAGTGGACAAAACCTTAGAGGTCATGACTCCAATCTCCTCCGTTTATAGATGAGGAAAGTGAAAATCAAAGAGGTTCTGGAATTTGCTCAGTCATGTAACTAGTAAATGTCCTCAGTGGGATTTGAACCTAAATATTTCTGGATCCAAATCCAATGCTCTACTTACTATACCACACTGCTCCCTTCTTTGTAATTTGCATATACTTCTATCCCTTCCATATTCCTTCTTCCTAATGCTACTAACCAACAAGCTGAAGGCAGATGTCCCTCATTTACCTACCACTTCTCCTCCATATCCTTCCCTATCACTCTTCTTGCACCTTCAGATTATGGAGGTCAAGAAGTCACTCAAAGTGTCTCAAAGTAGAAATTAAAGACACTTGCCAAAGTGACAAGTAGCCACTAGTGACAGAACAGGGCAACTGGGCAATGAAATCTTTCTGTGTATATCTTCTCTCCTCCTTATTCATGTCTGAGATCAGGGTTTCTTACCTCCCCTTATATTCCAACCCAGAATACCAGGTTTCCACCCACGTATTACTTTGGTTTTAGAGGAGAGAAAAAAAAAAAAAAACGGGAAGTTACAAAAAGGGCAAGATCGCCATACTGGGAATTTAGGTTGAAAGAGTATTATATGGCTGACAGTGTTTTCTCCCAAGACAACATTGTGAGAAGGATAATGCAAGAATTATAATTCCCATTTTGCATATGAGGTAACTGAGACCAGAGAGTTAAATGGTTTTCCCAATTTACCAGAGCAAGTAAATTTTAAAGCTGAGATATCCTGGCTCCGAATCTATCACCTTTCCCACTACAAATGTGAGGGGGCATTCTGTAGTACCTAATTTAAAACTGAATTATACAGGGGCAGCTAGGTGGCTCAATGGATAGAGCACCAGGTCTGAAGCCAGGAGGACCTGAGTTCAAATCTGGTCTCAGACATTTAATACTTCCTAGCTGTGTAACTCTGGGCAAGTCACTTAACCCCAATTGTCTCAGGAAAAAAAAAAGAAAAAGAAAAAGAAAGAAAAAAAAACTGAATCATAGAAGTGAAAGCACTAGAGAAAGACCTGGTTCATGATTTTTCCTCAAGTTCTGAATGCATAATAACTCTTACTTACCCTCAGCCGGGAGTTTCTATCACCCCCACTGGCCACTGAGGATGTTCTGTCCTCCTAAACTGCTTCCTCCTTCTGTTGCTCTCTCCTCCTTCTCTCCCTTCTTCCCTTCACTCCTCCCATTTCCTTTCTTTCCCAGGGCTACTTTGGGGACCCCTGGAATGTGTTTGACTTCCTGATTGTCATCGGCAGCATCATTGACGTCATCCTTAGTGAAATCGATGTGAGTTTCAGGAGATTGTAGGTACCCAAAAGGAGGGTAAGGTTGCCAGATATGCAGATTCATTCATTGATTCAACAGATATTTAATGGGCATTTCCTAGGTCAAAGATGTTGTTAAGCACAATGAAGATTTTTTAAAAGACAAGTTCCCTCCTCAAGGAATTTACAATCCCATGGGGACCATAAAACATGTTGGCAAATAAATATAGCTTTAAACCACGCTGAGGCTTTTGGGACACTTCGTACAATACAAGCCAGAATGTGACAAATCCCAAAAGAATATCACAGAGCAAAAACTAAATTGTGTAATTAAAATATTCAAGAAGTTTCACCCTAAAGAAAATTCACTCTCTCTTCCTCCCAGAAATAGACAGCTCTGGAAACAGAGCACTGCACATACTGTCAGACTTAGTAAAATGTGTTGTATTAGCGGAACTGCTTTTCTTTCTTTTATTAATTCTTTGTTAAAAGGGATATATTTTCCCAATTCTCAGATATGATTAGGATCATGGACCTAGATCTAGAAAGGAACTCAGAGACTGTCTAATCTAACCTCCTTGTTGACAGATAAGGATATTAAAACCTGGAAAGATTGAATGATTCACTCAAGATATAGAAGTAGTCATTATCTGAGATGGGATTTGAATCCAGGTCCTGTGATTCTAAGAGTTATTTTTTTCACATACTGGACTATTTTTCCCTTTTTAAAGGGGGTCCTCAAAAGGTTAAGAACAACCGATGTAGACATCATACTGTCACATCCTCTCAGCTTATATTTAAGAAGGGCTTGGGGCAGAGCACACTCACTTGTAGTCTCTGTGGGAAGGAAAGTAAAGTCAGAAAGGTTTAAGATCCATAAGGCAGATGTGAGGAGGGTGGGCTTCCAGGCACTGGAGACCACCAAGTCAGAGGGAAAGGAGAGATACATACCAAGCGTGAGGAACAGAGAGAACACCAGTTTGACTACAGAGTACAGAAAGGGGAGTGGTGTATCAAGAAGCTGGAAAGTAGGTTGGGGACAGTGAATTTTCTTTAGGGTGAAACTTCTTGAATATTTTAATTACACAATTTAGTTTTTGCTCTGTGATATTCTTTTGGGATTTGTCACATTCTGGCTTGTATTGTACGAAGTGTCCCAAAAGCCTCAGCGTGGTTTAAAGCTATATTTATTTGCCAACATGTTTTATGGTCCCCATGGGATTGTAAATTCCTTGAGGAGGGAACTTGTCTTTTAAAAAATCTTCATTGTGCTTATTCATTGGCTATTTAAAAGCCAAATAGGGAATTTTATGTTTTATGTTAGAAGTAATAGGGAACCACTAGGCTAGTAAGTAGGGAAGTGACATGATCAGATTCTGGCTTGAAGAAAATCACTTTGGCAGCCTGTGTGAAAAGTAAATTAAAGTAGGGAGGAGAAAAGAGAAAAAATAATATCAGTAATTGGGGTACAGGAGAAGTAAAAGAAATTAGTGAAAGAAACTAGGGTATAATCGGAGAAATAGGAAGAGACAGGATAGAACTATGTCATAGAACCCATAAAGGGATTGTTGTTGCTGTTGTTTTTAATTAGGGCTTTAAAAATTAATAAGAGCTTAAAAAAAAAAGTGTAGTTAACAATACCAGTGTTGCAGAGACCAAGAAGAATGAGAACTGTGTTATTCTTGAGTTTGGCAAATAAAAGATCCTTGCAGAAATTTCTGTAGGGTTGGAAAACAAATTTCAATAGTTCATGGTCTAAATGGATAATGAGGAAGTAGATGTAGAGATTAAAGATATATTCTGTCAAGATGTTTGATGGTGAGAAGCAGATAGGATGCCATTTAGGGATGGAAGCAGGCTTGGGGGAACATTTTTCAAAAGTGGGAAGTCTGAGGTTAGACATAAGAGGGAACTAGGGCAAGAAGTTGGAATGCAGGCAAAATAAAAGGTAAAACTTATGGCAACTCAGAAGCAGCTGGGAGCACAGTGACTAGAGCACTGAGTCTTGAGTCAGGAAATCTGACTTTCGATGTTTACTAGCTCTGTGACCTATGCTTAGGGGGCCTAGTTTTTATTTGCCTCAATTTCCTCAACTGTAAAATGGGGATTAGCATTTACTTTTCAGGGTTGTCATGAGGATTAAATGAGATAATAGTTGTTTAAAAGTGCTTAGCACAGTGCCTGGCACATGGTAGCTGCTATATAAACAATTCCTTCTTTCCTCATGGAAGATCCATTGGAAAAAGGACAACTTATGAGGAAAATTCCTGTAAAGGTTGAGCTCCAGAAATGTAAAGCATCATTCATGCTTTTTTTTTTTTTAACATATGAATCAATTTTGTTGAGGTTTTTTTCCCTCTTAAAAAAAAATTTCTTATTATGAGGGATGGCTTAAGGAACAGGAAGGAATAGGAATAGAGATATAGGAGAGAACCTAGATGATATAAAAAACAAGTAATAATTATTTTTCCCTTAACATATTTTATTTTGTTAAATATTTCCCAATTACATCTAAAAATTTTTTAATTTTTTTTAAATTTTGAGTTCCAAATTCTCCCCCTCCACCCCTTAAGAAGGCAAGTATGATATTGAATAATCATCCATTTTTTAAGAGTTCAAATTGAAGTGTTAACCTTTAAAAAGAAGGTACTTCTTCTGAGTCAGGAGATAAGATGAAAATTGGACAAAGTTACAGGAGAATTTTGAAATAAAGATGTGATAAGAGTTTTGAGGCAGAGAAAAGGGAAGCTGAGGCATCTCATGTTAGATAACTCTGTTGTTTGTAAAACAGGAGGTCAGGTCTTCTGCCTAAAATAAAGAAGTCAGGAGTAGACCTAGAATAGTGAAGAAATGATTGATCTGGAACTACCATGGAAAATAGAGTTAATTAGAGGTGAAAACACTGTCAAGCAACAGTGAGAACCCCAATGAGGACAACAAGGATGGATTTTTAGTGGATCCAATAATTTCATGACAATTTTTGTTTAAGAGAGGAATATATATATATATATATATATATGTATGTATATATATATATATATGTATGTATGTATGTATGTATGTATGTATGTAACAATTTCTGGTGATTATACAGAGATACAGAAAGTCAAAGAAATTCTAGGGAGCTAGTGAAAATAACATTGAAGTTACTGACCAAGGCAGACTGGTAAGTGAATCCTGAAAGGGATTGATGATCCAAGAGGATTGAGAAGAATCAGGGAACCAGAGATGACATTGGGGGTAAAAATCTAGGGAAGGAAGAGTAGCTATAATAAAAAGCATGAAGGTGAAATAGCAAGTCAAAGTAACAATGAGATTAAACAGAAGAGGATCAGGGTAGGGTAGGGATTGGGACAGGTACACTTAGTTTGGCCTAGAAGTCAGGGAAGAGACCTGAGACAGGGTTCCTTCTGAATTTATCACTGCTTGATTGAAAGTTGTTTTAACTCCCTGACTCCATGGCTTAGGAATCCTGACCAGCAAGGTTGGCAGGTATAGTATTGGAGCTGGGTAAAAATAGAGCTACAATTGGGATGGGGTAATTAGCATTTTTCCTCGTAATGCTGAAATTCAGAGTGTTAACATCACTTGTAGTCCTGGAGAAAAAAAAAATATTTACTTCCCTCAAAAATATTTCCTCCTTTACCTAGATATAACTACCTACCTTGACCTACTTAGTTCTTGACCTTCCTTTCCCCAACCCTCCTAATTGCAGCCTCCAAATATCCTGAGGTCTCCATCATTGGTCTTACTGGACTAAAATGAAAATGGGATTCATACTGCTTGCCCTGAGCCCAAAAATTGTTAGTTATGACTCTGTGCAAGTGAAAGTATATGAGATGAAGAAAAATCCTTGTACAGAATCTCAAAGGTCTAGACCTGGTCTTGAGCCAGCTAGGAATAAGATCAGACAGGTAAGGGACTAAGGGGTGATGGGAGATAAGGAGGGGCCTTCTAGGGCCCCTGTTACTCACTAGACCCCATCTGGGACTCCACTTCAACTGAGCATGTATAGAGTGGATACTGACAAACAGAGGAATATGTGAAATATGGAATTCCCCCAAGAGGAGAGGGTTACCAGGGTCTGAATTCTGGGTAGGATGTGTACAGGATATAAGGACTGCAGATTAAGGCTTTTCTGTATCTTCTCTAGAGACTTTATTTTTTTATTTTGGAAGGGGGGTGATGTTTGTATATGTGTGTGAACTTTCTACACATGGAATTTATATATATAGCTTCCGGGGGAAATAGAATTCCAAAATAATCCCCTAGCCCGACTGTTCACAGGCCTCTTGGAGAGCAACACGGTTTGAATAAAATCTCAAAGTGCTTCTTGGTTTCCCAAACTACAGTTATGCCTTGATTTTTTTTTTAAATCATCAAAGAAGAACACTCTTAAATATTCTGAGTTATTTATTTGGTTTTTGAAAGATGGCTTTTTTTTTTTTTTTTTTTTTTAGCAACAGATTTCTCCTCCTAACAATGTTTTCTCAGGCTCATGTGAAAATTAATTTAAATTCCTTGGGCACAAGCCAACTGAGTCTGGAGGGAGGCAGCCCAGTTGTGTACTGTGTGGCAGAAGGAAACTAAACTGGTCGGGAGTAATAATAGCTAACATTTACATAGCACTTTAAGGTTTGCAAAGTACTTTACAGATATTAACTCACTGTATCCTCGCACCAATCCTGGGAAGTGGGTCCTGTTACCTCCATTTTATAGATAAAGAAACTGAGATTAAGAAAAATTAACAGGCCCAGGGTCGTAAGGTTAGTTACTGTTGGAGACCATATTCTGACTGCAGGTCCGGTGCTCTGATCATTATACCAATAATCAAAATAGCAGCAATAATAATGCTTCAGTATTTCCAAGGGTCTGTGATTTTCCTGACATGGGAATGTAGTCCACAAGCTGATCTCTAATGAATTTCCTTCTTGAGTCTTGATCAAAAGACTAATTCTCCAATGGCTGCTGACCTTTTGGTGATGTCTCACCAAATTCAGCCAGGCTCAAAGCCTTTCTAGCTGACAAAACCCTCCAGGTTATAGGGTCCATTGACATATAAATGCTCTGACAGTAGGTATGTGTTGCATTTGCACTCCCAACAGCACACACAGTGCCTGACGTACAGTGGGCATTTAATGGATACTTATTAGTTTACAGTTTTTAAAAATTCAGGATTATCTCTGTGCCGGGGAGGGCAGGGCTTTGGCAGAGGAATAATAATAATGAAATAGTGAGAAACCCAGGGAATTTGCCCTTTAGGTCTGGGCAGTCTTTCTAGATTTGAGTCTTGTCTCCTGTCTCTGACATACCCTAACTGTGTGATCATAGGCAAGTCATTTAACCTCTCATAGTTCTAGGCAAAGACCAAGACCAGACATAAATTGAAGAAAAGGTTTTTGAAAGATGTTTTTTTTTTTTTTTTTTAGCAACAACAGATTTGGTTGGTGCTGACCTGCATTAGTAGTTGGAGTTTCCCTATCTGGGAGTTCCCTCTAAGAATGAAATCGCAGGTCCAGCCCCTGTTTCTGTTCCTACTATGAATGAGGTTCTATACCAGGCTTTCCAACAATAAGGACAAACAGGAAGGACAGTACCTCCTCTTGAGGAGTTTATATTTGTCTAGGAAAGCTGTAACCTTTGTAAACTGTACATATGATATCATACAAATGAAAGTTGCTTTTCTGGACCTGTGATTTCATTCTTAGAAGGAACTCCCAGATAGGGACACTCCAACTACTCATGCAGGTCAGTACCTTTTCCTTAGTTTATGTCTGGTCTTGGTCTTTGCCTAGAACTGAGAGATTAAATGATCTAGCTCTTCCAGGTCACTTTTTTTTGCCTTGCTGCCTCTCACACACCCATAATAGGTTCTTTAATTTTCTCATTTTTATCAGTAATCTGTAAAAGAATAATCTAATGTAACTGAGCACTGGCTTCCTCTGAGCTCATGTCTCTGTGTACAAAATACTTTTCACCAAAAGGACCCCAAGTTGCCCATGTCCCAACCTCTCAAGGGTCAACTGGAGCAGGAGCTGTTGAATATTTATTCCCTCTTTTTTTCTCCACCTAATCTTGCAATCCCTGGGTGAGTTGGGTCAGAAAGAGGTTGTACTCTCCCCACCTGTTCCTGATGCAAAGAAATAGCATCCATTGAAAGCTTGGTCTTTGACAAGATTTGTGCGATTAAAATACAACACTATGAGGAACCTACCTCTCCATCTCTGGAGCTATGTGAGGTTGAGGTCCAGATGCAAATCCTTCCGAAACATCTGGATTTATCTGGATCCATTTTCTTTTTTTTTTCTTTTTTTTAAATATTTTATTTTATTTTATTTAATAATAACTTTATATTGACAGAATCCATGCCAGGGTAATTTTTTTTTTACAACATTATCCCTTGCACTCGCTTCTGTTCCGATTTTTCCCCTCCCTCCCTCCACCCCCTCCCCTAGATGGCAAGCAGTCCTATATATGTTAGATATGTTGCAGTATATCCTAGCTACAATATATGTCTGCAGAACCGAGCAGTTCTCTTGTTGCACAGGGAGAATTGGATTCAGAAGGTAAAAATAACCCGGGAAGAAAAACAAAAATGCAAATAGTTCACATTCATTTCCCAGTGTTCTTTCTTTGGGTGTAGCTGCTTCTGTCCATCATTTATCAATTGAAACTCAGTTAGGTCTCTTTGTCAAAGAAATCCACTTCCAGCAGAATACATCCTCATACAGTATCGTTGTCGAAGTGTATAATGATCTCCTGGTTCTGCTCATTTCACTCAGCATCAGTTCATGTAAATCTCTCCAAGCCTCTCTGTATTCATCCTGCTGGTCATTTCTTACAGAACAATAATATTCCATAACATTCATATACCACAATTTACCCAGCCATTCTCCAATTGATGGGCTGGATCCATTTTCAAATGAAAAAGCAGGCTCCCTCTGAAGTGTCCATATCGGGAGTGTTATATGTGCCAACCATTTTGGTGTGAAGAATTCAGATGGAGTATAAGCAGATCTTAGAGAAAGTAGAAAGACTCCACTCTTCTGTCCCCTTGTTCCTGTTGATTGCTCAAGTCCAATATTCCTTTCCCTTCAATGTTTGCCTTTTAGAAACAGACTAGAAACCATCTGGCCCTACTGAACCCAAAATGAGATGTTGTGCTCTGCCTTTGTCTCTCTTGCAAACCCTGGGTCTTTCCCTCCTCTCTTTCTCCCTCCTTCTATATCCCATCTTTCTGATTTTCTCTCTTCCCTTCATCTCTTCTCTCTACAGACTTTCCTGGCTTCCAGTGGGGGACTGTACTGCCTGGGAGGAGGCTGTGCCAATACTGTAATTCCTGATTGCATGAACCTGCCCCTGTCCTTGCATGGCAGCTTCTTGCTGTATCTCCCCCTCCTGCCCTTCTTGGGTCTTGCTGAGTGCGGTGGATGGGGATGGGTCTCGGAACCCAAGGGGAAGCCAGAAAAGGGAGCTTAGCTCCCTTGGAGGTGCTGCTGCGGGTCATTTTGATGGTCAAAACAAGCTTGGTTTTTTCTCAGTGCAATTTTGAGACCTCACCACAGTATCTCACTGGAAAAGCCCTTCCCACTCACTAACCCCTCCACCAATTTTTTTAAATAGGGAAACTGAGACACAAATAACTTTGCCAAAACAGAAATAGAATCCAGAACCTTTCACTCCCGGGATGTTATTATTTTGATTTCCACAAGTGCACTTCATAGAGTGAGAGGATTGGAATACAAAAAAGGGGGAAAGACATTTCCTCACAGAAAAGTTTGAATATTAACACTAGTTGAAAGATATGGGTTGCCCTTAGTGACCAGGAACCAGATCAAGCCTAGCCCAAGAGGGTTCCTGCAGGTTCCTCCTGCAGAACTCAAGGAGAAAGCCTCCTTCCTTAGACTGATTTCTGGGGCTGCTGCCCTGGCAGGACCCTGATGAGAGTGCCCGCATATCCAGTGCCTTTTTCCGCCTGTTCCGAGTCATGAGGCTGATAAAACTATTGAGCAGAGGTGAGGGTGTCCGAACACTGCTCTGGACCTTCATCAAGTCCTTCCAGGTGAGTATCTCAGTTCTCCAAAATTTGCTCCTTGGGGGCCTATAGTTAGGGTTTGATAAGAGACCCCCCACATCACCTGGCTCCTGGGGAGACGATAACTCATCAAAGCCAAATTAGAGGCATCAGCTTTCTGTTCCCCCCTCAGGAAGTGGCAGACCCATAAGTCCTTAGAGAGGAGAGGGAGGGAAGAGGAGTTATGGCAATATATTACAGGCGGTATCCTGGTCCTGGAGTCAAAAGGTCCTGACTTTGATACATCCCAGCTGGGTAATAATGAGCATATCACCCAACCTCGCCATGCCCCCGGACAACTAAATCATTCCAGAGGAGTTACCAGTCTCTATCAGTAGAGCAAGTTTCCGCAGTGGGAGTTTAGGACATTGCTGATATAAAGTCTGGAACAAACAGGAGAAGGGAGAAGGAGATTGTCCTGTCTCTGGGAGGGAGGCTCCTCTATTGTGGGATGCTTCTAACTCTTCTGGTTTTGTCCCCCAGGCTTTGCCATATGTGGCCCTGCTAATTGTGATGCTCTTCTTCATCTATGCCGTCATCGGGATGCAGGTGAGAAAAGGGCTCGGACTAGAACCAAGACCATATTTTATAACCTCAAATAGCACCAGTTTGAATGCCTGAGACCACACCAGGGGTTGGTCAGCATTAATCAGGGCCTAACTGTAAATTTCAAAAGATGTGAAACGTCTCACAACTCACAAGTCCAGTCCCCATCCACCTTTGTCTTCATAGCCTCATCCTATGACCTGATAAGATGATGTTCAACCAGTTTAGAGTAATAAGAACAGTTTCTTTGAGGAGTTCGATTTCTCAGGGCCCTACTATAGTATAGAGAATGAGAAGAAGGGAGAAGTGGGGAGAAGTTAATGAAGGTGAGGAGCTTGGGTAGTGTAAATTGGGAGATCTTTACATCCTGAACCTGAGAACCCTGAGGCCCTCTTTGCCCTGCAGATGTTTGGGAAAATTGCCATGGTGGATGGGACCCAAATCAATCGGAATAATAACTTCCAGACGTTCCCCCAAGCTGTGCTCCTGCTCTTCAGGTAGGAGCTGTTAGAATTTTAACTATGATTTTTTTCCACCAAATAAAATAGAATGGGATGGGGGGTGAAGGTGTTTTTTTTTTGGGGGGGGGGCTATTCCACATAGTACTATAAATTGGCAAAAGACTTTAAGATGGGGTAGGATAGTGGTTATAAGGAGGCAGCAAGTCTTCTAAGGGGAGAAAATATTCCCCCATCCTGAGACAAGCATAGTTACACTTTGGGGAGTCTTCCCCTTTTTGATTCCTAACTTGTTACCTCAATAATAAAAATGCTTCCTTTGCTCCCTAACCTGTTCCCATTTAAATACATGGACTGTTCTTCCATGGCACCGCTTAATCCCTCACTGATGATGGAATCTCACTAACCCAGCCAGGAACTCCTGGAGGCAAAGATTTCAAGCTTTCGTTTCTTAAAGCCTTCCTTATTATGACTCCAGACAAGTCACTCTCACACAGTATTACTAAGTTTCCCTCTTGGTGACTTTAGTCCTGAAAATCAAGCTTGGTCGACCCTTAGGAAGCTCCACAATTTGAGGTCATACATCCTTGCATCATTCCCCTGAAGAATGGAGATATTGGGACTCGAAGGGCAAAGGATAAATTGAAGCCTGACAGGAGAAAACAATAAGTGTTTACACAGGAATGTAAGAGCAAAGTCAGGAACGGGATCCTAGCATCCTGGCAAAGTCTATTTATTCCAGGCTTGAAACCGTTAACAGAAACTATCTCACCCCAGGTGTGCGACAGGAGAGGCATGGCAGGAAATCTTGCTGGCCTCCAGCTATGGAAAGCTCTGTGACCCCAAGTCTGATGCTCCTGTCGGGGAGGAGTATACCTGCGGTACAGGCTTTGCCTATTTCTACTTCATCAGCTTCTACATGCTCTGTGCCTTCCTGGTAAGTCACCCATTTAGGCATCATGGAAACCAAGACAGGGATGAAAATGAGAACCAAAAGCAAAGATTTGCCTGTAGGACTTTTCTTCCTTTTTAAACTTCTCTCCTCTTTATTTTATTTTTAATTATTTTATTTTGATTAAATTTTATTTTTTAAATTAATAAGCATTTCTTTTCTCTTCTTTCTACTTCTCTCCCCTCCAAAAAGAAAAGAAAAACAAAGCTTGTGACAAATATTCCTAGTCAAACAAAACAAATTCCTACATTGGCCATGTCCATAAATGGGTATTTCATTCTGCACCAAGTTTATCACCTCTCTGTCCGGAAATGGCTAGCATGCTTCATGACTGGTCTTCTGGAATCATGGGTGGTCACTGCCTTGAGATGTTCCTAAGCCTGAACTTTTCTATCTCAGTCTGTGTTTAATCTGGATCCCTTTACTAGGGACTCACTGGGAATAAATTCATTGGAAAAGGAAGACTTTCCTGACTGTAACTCATTTCTCCAAGGGTAAATCTGGAGCTTCCATTAGATAGCTGTTTTTTTTCCTTCACATAAATCACAATTTTTGGGCTATTTTATGTGTGTGTGTGTGTGTGTGTGTAAATATTTTGTATGTACAAAATACACTTAAAAATATTTCTCAACCATAGTCCCCTACCTCTACAAGGAAAAGCGGGAGGTATAATATCTCGTGTGTTTTCTAAGTTTGATTATAATTAAACAGCATTCAGTTGGGGGTTTTGTTCCTTCCATTTATTTTGTTGTAGTCTATATATATATATTTCCCATGTAGCATATATATATATATATATATATATATATATATATATATATATAAATATAGGTATATATATATATATATATATATATGTCATACATCTACACACACATATGTATATGTATGTGTATATATATAGATATAGTTTTCTTGGTTCTGTTTATTTCATTCTATTTCAATTCATAAAAGTCTCCTCATGCTTGCCCAAATTCTTCATCACTTCCCATGGTCCCATAAGATTCTGTTCTCTTCACATATGACATTTTGTTTTGCCATCCCCCAATTTAGAGACATTTATTTCATTATCACAAAAAGTGATGCCATGAATTTTAGTGCATATAAGAGGATATCTTTTTTTAAAGATTAGCCTGCAGGACTTTGTACATAGTGATAGCAATATTGTAAAGATGATCAACTATGAAAAACTTAAGTACTCAGATCAATACAATGATCCAAAGCAATATGAAAGAACCCATGATCAGAAGTACTATCCACCCCCAAAGAGAGAATTGATGAACTCCAAGGGAGGAGAGGGAGAGAAGGAGAAAGAGAAGGAGGAAGGAAGGGAGAAAAAGAAAGAAAGGAGAGAAGGAGAGAGGGAAATAGAAAGAGGAGAGAGGAAGGGAGAAAAAGAAAGAAAGGAGAGAGGGAGAGAGGGAAAGAGAGAGGGAGGGAGGGAGGAAGGAAGGAAGGAAGGAAGGAAGGAAGGAAGGAAGGAAGGAAGGAAGATATAATCTTACAGTATTACAAGATTTTTGTCAGCCTTAAATGAGAAAGTATGCATCAAGTTGTGAAGTTCTGTGTTGCTATCAATTATTACTTTTACAGAAGATTTTATGTGACCTCATATTTATGAAGGGGTTTCCTACAAAAAGGCTTTAAATATTATTTCACTCACCCCAAAATCACTGTTTAGAAAAGTAACACCCCCCCTTCCCCCCAACCCAATAGGACTCTGGACTCAGAGAATTTAAGTCATTTGTCTAATATCATAAAATCCTTTGTGAGGAATAAGACAAAAAGCAGTCTTTTCCTGAGCACTCCATCCAGCTTTCTACCCCTACGGAAGACCAGAAGCAGCTCTTCAGTGTCTTAATCTTTTTTTTTTTCCTCACCAGTAGGTCCTGTCCTATTTTTCCCTTTTGCCCATCACTTCTTTTGCTTTTTGTTTAATTTGTACTAGTATCTTACACTTTATGTCATTTCCAAATATCTTTCTCCCCAGAGAGATATTATAACAAATATAGTCTTATAACAAGGACTAAAAATAGAAAGAAAAAAAGGCAAACCGATCAATACATCAATGAAATCTGACAGTCTATGCCAAGAGAGGAGGTGAAGGGAAGAGAATAAGCATTTCCATACTACCTACAACACACCAGTCTCTGGTGCTCATATGATGCAACGTTCCACATCCAGAATTCCCCAGCTCTTCCAAGAAGTCTCCCCCTCACTTCTGGGTTTTTATGCTTGGGAACATTTTGGGTCTGCTCCTTATAGATCATCAACCTCTTTGTGGCTGTCATTATGGACAACTTTGACTACCTCACCCGAGACTGGTCCATCCTGGGCCCACATCACCTGGATGAGTTCAAGAAGATCTGGGCTGAATATGACCCTGAAGCTAAGTGAGTACAGCCAGAGTGAGGGACCTTGGTCTCAGACTGGCCCCTAAAACCTCCATCTTTCACTCCTAGTTGAGAATCTTGTCTGCTATACCAGTGATCTCTCCTATTAAATCTCAATTTATCCTTGAGCTCTACCTCTGAAATGAGTTTCTTGCCCTGGAAAGAAAAAAGGACCAGAACATGGAGAGAGAAATACCTTGACCCCTGGGTACGGCAACCTCTGGCTACTTCAGCTGCGTCATGGTGGTAGCTGGCAATGTATCTGTTGGGTTTTCTAAGGAATGGCAGCTCAACTTCCCTCTCATCAGATTAGGGCTTTAAATCATGACTGAAACCAAGAGCAAGACATTCCCACATTTCCCGGCCTTCTTCCCCGTCTCCAACTCCCTGAGGAGAGAGAGATTCCAGGTGGGATAATAACCTCGAGAAGCTGTGCTTTTATCCTCCAGGGGCAGAATCAAGCATCTGGATGTTGTGACCCTGTTGAGAAGGATCCAACCCCCTCTGGGCTTTGGGAAGTTTTGCCCCCACCGTGTGGCATGTAAGGTAATCAGTCACTTGTGTTTTGCCAGGGAGGTTCTACATTGGAGGCAGGTGGGAGCAGTGTATGCTGACTCTGACCAGCTGTTTCTCAAGCTGTGGGGTACCTCTGTGGAGAGATTCTTCTCTCAACTTTGCAGTCTCCTCGTAGTGTGATCTCCCTGTATGCTGTAGTAGAAAATGTAGAGACGTAGAAAAAGGAGACCTAGGGTATTGGATGGATTAAAATTAAAATTAAAAAGAATTTGCCCAAACAAAACCAATACATCTAAAATTAGAAGGAGAGCAGGAAACTGGAAAAAAGTCTTTGTAGCAAGCTTCTCTGGGAAAAACTTCATTTCTAAAATATTTTGGGAAGTAAGTAAAACCTACAAGATCTAGGTTTTACTGAAGAGCTAGTAAAGATCTAGTATGGCCTAATGGAGAGGGTCCCACGCTTGGATTCAGGAGGTCTTGGGTTAGGTCCTTTGCTGATGAGGATGGTGAACACCATCCAAACTTGGCTCCCCATCCAGTCACTTCCTACTGAACCCACAGAGCATTCCCTTTCTTTGTGTAGCGATTGGTAAGCATGAACATGCCTCTGAACAGTGATGGGACCGTCACCTTCAATGCTACTCTCTTCGCTCTGGTTCGAACAGCTCTCAAGATCAAGACAGAAGGTGAGAATCCCGCTCCTTTCATGGCTTCCCTTTTCTCCTCCTAGTAGAGAGATATTTTTACCCAAATGCTCCCTGATTCTCCAACATTCTAGCTGAAGAGAGGCCATCCTTTACCCTTAGCCTCCCTTTGGTTTGCATCATGAAAATGTAAATAATGGAGTAGGAATGGGGAAATTCCCAAACTCACATGGCCCTCAGCCCTACAGGACTCAAAGGGCCATCTCTGGATACAGAACAATAATCCCTTAGGATCCATTCCCATAAATAAATACATATGTGAATAAATAAATAAATTTTATATAAATATATATAATTTTGTCTGTCTATATGTATATATAATATAAATATATATTTTTAAACTGACTTTCTATTAAGGCTATTCTGAAAAGTGTCATTGGTAGCAATCGTTGGGCTTAATTCAAGAAAAGAATAGAGGGAGGGAACATAGTTGGTGTACAGGGGAACAGCTAGAAGACTGAATGGAAACCAGCTATCCCCTCAGCTTCATGAAATACATGAATGAGTAGTCCCCTTAGTTCTACATGTTCTTAACTAGACTTATCAGAAAAAAAAAACTAGACTTATCAGTGTCAGTGACACTCATCAATCAATCAGTCAGCAAGCCTTTATTAAATGCCAACTGTATACCAGGCACTGTGCTAAGTACACTGAATCACTCTCTTACCTCTGTACCTTAGAATACGTCTGTCACCATAGATGTCCCATGTCTGGGGCAGATGCTCCCTTCTCAAACCCAAGCCCCTCTGAAGGATTAGTAAAGGTTTAGAGAGAAAGGATATTATGGTGTTATATTACATTATATTTACAGAGAAAAGATAAAATTGCTAACCATTCACAAAATTATATGAAGATTTCAGATAGAACAGTTAATAACCTGGCATTAGAAACTAAGAAATTCTTTCTGGATTCTGTTCTGGGCCCTCTTTTCACTTTTTCAGTTATCTCATCAATAGCCATCAGCTGACATATCACTTCTATGATTATTATTCCTATTTTTAAATACACAACTTCAGTCCTTGTTCTAGTCTCCAGCCCTACATGACTAGCTATTCATTGGACATCTCCATTTGGAGGTTCCATCTCAAACTCAACATGTGTAAAACAGCTAGCTCCCTTTCTTCCCCTTCCTCATTATGTGCAGAACTCATCTCTCCTGCAAATTTTCCTGTTTCCAATGAAGCCATTACCATTCTTTCAGACACCCCTGGCTTGGAAGATTGCCATTCTCTTGGGCTCTCCTAGCTTCCTCACTTTCATATTCACAGTGGGTCGAATGCCAGACCTGGAGTCAGGGAGACTCATCTTCCTGAGTTCAAATCTGGTTTCAGACACTTACTAGCTATGTGAACCTGGGTAGTCACTTAACCCTATTTGCCTTGGTTTCCTCATCTTTTAAATGAACTGCAGAAGGAAATGGCAAACCATTCCAGTATCTCTGCCAGTCGCAAAAGGGGTCATGAAAAATCAGACATGACTGAAATAACTCAAAAACAACATATTCTATGAATTGTCACCGTGTATTATATATATTATCTATTATATTATATAATTTTATAATATTATATACTATAATATTAACTAATTTTATGTATTATCAAATATATATTAACTATATTATTAGCTATACCTATATTATATTATATACTATATTATTACTATATTGTTATATGCAATATAAAAACTATATTATATATTAACAATATACTATATTAACACATATATTTTAAATAATAAATAATATATTATGTAATTTTTGTCATATTATTAATTATATAATATGATGGATATATGGTCTGATACATTATATAATACATATTATGTCTATAATATAATATAGACATTATAATAATGTAAAACAATATATTATTTTATTATATTATATTGCATAAATATAGATTATTATAATATGTTATTGTTAAAAACAGTAAAAATAATATTATTATTATTATATATGGTCTGATACATTATATGATAGATATTATTGTAACACATATAATACAAGTTGGCCCAAAAGTCTTAGTGCAGTTTTAAATGTTAGTAGCTTAAAACTGCAGTAAGACTTTTAGAATATACTGCATATCTATGTATGTTTACGTGTGTGTGTGTGTGTGTGTGTGTGTGTGTGTGTGTGTGTATGGGTCTACATCAAAAAAAAAAGTTCTTAACTTGGGACCTATGAATTTGTTCTCAATATGTTGACAACCACATTTCAATGTAATCGGTTTCCTTTGCAATACCATGTGGTTTTTTATGAATTTAAAAACATCATTCTGAGAAAGGATCCACGGATTTCAACAGATTGCCAAAGGGATGCATGACACATACAAAAATGGTTTAGACCCCTTGACCCTCACTGTCCCATTAACCCCATGAGACATCACTAAGTCTCTATTCAACTTTAACGTGGGCTTTCCCTAGTAGCTGTTCCCCCACACAGTCTTTCCCATTCACCACCCACCACTCACCCTGAGCACTTGTGGTAACTTATTCCATATAATAGTCACCATCGATTCTTATAATTAATGAGTGAAAAAATGGATTTCTTTACAGGAGGCATGTTAACCTCAGGGAGTAAGAGATGGACAAGGAGGTAGATGTCAGAGAACTTTGAAATGCAGACGTGTTCTGTCCCTCAGTCCTAGGGTTGATAATGACTGAGCTGAGATAATGACAGAATAATACCAGAATAAGGTTAGCTTTAGTCCCTGACAACAAGGTAGCAAACAATGATCCTAGAAATCTTACTACAGATCCACTAGAAGGGCAATGAGGTAAGAAAATTGTCCTGTCCTCCCATGAGTGACTAGCTGGCTCCAAGGTTTTTAGAGATCACTGGGAGGCCATTCTGTCTCAAGGGATTGACATGGTATGAATGATGTTAAAAGAAGCCATTCCTGCCTCTCACCTGACACCAGGTAACTTTGAACAGGCCAATGAGGAGCTACGAGCCATTATCAAGAAGATTTGGAAGAGAACCAGTATGAAGCTTCTCGATCAAGTCATTCCCCCCATTGGAGGTAGGTATGGCTTTAAGGAGCCAAAGACTAGTGGTTATTTTTTTTTAATTTGTATTCTTAACAAATGATCAATAGAATACATATTTTCAATAGTATATAAGAATATGTATAATTACTTGCTTTGCTTTTTAAGTATAAGAAATTCAACCTCTAGTTTTCAAAATTACTCTGCTCCTGTGCATTTTTCTGATTATCCTTCCATTTTTTTCTCTGATTTTTAAAAAGATGCTTCAATTACTTTTTTCTATATTTTTTTCTATACTTTATTTTAAAGAAATAGTGGCTTAAGAGATATTCCTTTTAAGGGAGCAATGAGTAACTCAGTAGTAAGAAAATATAATTTCCTCTATTAAAAATTTTTGTTAAAAAAAAGCATAGTTTCCCCAAAACAATTTATACATTGACTAAGTTCAAAAATGTATGTTTTATTCTGCATCTTGATTCCATCACCTCTCTGTCAAGAAATGGATGGCGTGTTTCACCAGTGGCTATTTGGAATCATAATTCATAATATAACCAATAATAAATCATAATATAAACAATGGCTACTTGGAATCATAATTGAGATCCTGAGTTATTGAAGGAGAGGAAGGAATGGGATTTCCTTTGGCTTTGTGAGACAGGAGTGCCTTGCTATCAAATGTCCAGAATGACTTTGCACTCATGGAAGTCTGCCAGAATTGACCATGAGCCTCAGGGAAGAGTATTCCCATTGGCCCAAATAACCAAGGGAAATGAATTTTGTAATATCTAACAACATTTCTTTCTTGACTCTTCTACCCTATCAGTCCCATATTGGGCCCAGGAAGCCCACTCTAATTGGGGCTCATGGCTCTGTTTGGTTAACTCTCTAGATGATGAAGTGACTGTTGGAAAATTCTATGCTACCTTCCTTATCCAAGAGCATTTCCGGAAGTTTATGAAGCGCCAGGAGGAGTATTATGGATATCGGCCCAAAAAAGACACTGTGCAGATCCAGGTGAGTAGCATGATGGCCCAGAGCTATCCATACGTGCACATATCCGCCATTCTCCCCAAGAGATACCGTCTCTCCCTAAAATCTAGAGCAGAGACGCCATGTTTCCCATATCGTGGGTTCATACTGTTAAAGCTGGAAGAACCTTAGAGATCATCCATTCTAGCTCATTTTATAGCTGGGAATACGGGCACAGAATAACTTATAAATGCTCTTGCAATATCAATGATGGAGGTGCATGTCATTTCTGAATGGTCCAAGGTTAAAAGATCCTGCGGGAGATGGGCCAGCTATTTAGAGTAAAAAGCAATAGGAATAATTGCAGCTAGACCATAATTAACCTATCAAAAATCCATTCCAGGCAACCCAGGAGGTATATCCCCTGGGATGATTAGCATTAGGAATTGCCCAGATAATGAACAGAATCAGGGCTTCTTAAACTTTTTCTACTTGTGATCCCTTTTCACCCAAGAAATTTTTATGCAGTCTTGGATGTGTAGATATGTAAAATAGGTATACAAATCAAACATTTTGTGGTAAAAATTTATAACTTCATGATTCTCACAATTACCTCCTATGGGGTCACAACCCACAATTTAAGAAGATTTGAATTAGGTGAATTTCCTGGGACCTTCAGGATTTTATGTTTAGGGAGCTCAGTGAACCAAAAAGCAAGTGAGGGACATAAAATGAAAAAGAGACAGTAGGAGAACTTTAGGGAGCTGGCTCCCAGTGTTGGATACCTTGGTCAGAGGAACAGAGCAGCCCTGGAGCTACGAGTTCTCATTGCTCCTCCTTGGTTAATCATGCATTTCTTTTCCTGCATAAGGCTGGTCTTCGGAGCATTGAGGAGGAAGCGGCTCCTGAGATCCACCGAGCCATCTCTGGAGATCTGACGGCTGAGGAAGAGCTGGAGAGGGCCATGGTGGAGGCGGCCATGGAGGAAGGGATCTACCGGGTGAGTGAGAGCCAGCCAACTGAGTGGCTGGGGAATGACCAAGCAGCATCGCCCCATGGGAAGCAGCTCAGAGCCTCCCCAGTGTCAGATCACTCCTGTACTGGGATAAGCAGCAACCTCAGAGCCCACAGTCCCATCATCTACCTTTCCTTACCTTTTGTGGCTACTTGGCTCATTATCTTTGCTTCTAACCAAGCAAACTTTTCTAAATCCACACACAATCCGTCCCATCCCCCACCTCTAAGTTTCCTCTTTTCCTTCTCTCCGTACAAATCCTGATTAGTCTGACCCACTTCCATTCTCTCCAGCCTTATATCTATCGCTCTGTCCATCTCTCACTAATGTCCTTGTCTTCATGTCTCCTTGTTTGTAATAATTAGTTATCGACAATTATTAATGTTATATTAGTAATTATATTATCTGGCCCATTAGGCCAGATTATTATTGTTAATATAACATTAGTAATTATTTTATTAGCTAGACCTTTAGGCTAGATTATTATTATTAATGTAATATTAGTAATTACATTATCAAGTTCTTCAGGCTAGATTATTATTATATTAATAATTATATTATTTTCTGTCCCTTCAGGCCAGATTATTATTAATATAATATTAGTAATTGTATTATTAGATAGTCCTTCAGGCTGTTATTATTAGTAGTATAATATTAGTAATTCTATTATTATCTAGCTTTTCACTCCAGATTATTATTATTAATGTAATATTAATAATTCTATTATTAGCTAGCAGCCCTTCAGGCTAGATTATTATTATTAATATAATATTAGTTATTGTGTTATTATCTAGTCCTTCAGGTTAGATTATTATTATTAATGCAATATTAGTAATTGTATTATTTAGCTCTTCAGGCCAGATCATTATTATTGTTAATGTAATATTAGTAATTATATTATTATTTAGCCCTTCGGGCCAGATTATTGTTATTAATATGACAGTAATTATATTATTATCTAGCCCTTTGTGCTAGAAACTTGCTGAGGGCAGAGACTGTCTCCCTCCCGCCCCGCCTTTCCCAGCTTCCAGGATGGCCGGGGGAGAAACAGCTCTTTAAGGAAACCGTTCTGGAGGCGGCAAACCCCAGAAACGCCTCGCTGCCCACCCCATCCTCCCGGGAGCCTGTTTGAGACAGAAGGTGGCCCTTTGTTCCCGTTACCTTCCCTTTCTCACCTTATCTGGCCTCGAGTTCCCCAGCAGCCCGAGTCCTGGGCCTCCTCTCCATCTTGCTGCCCTCTTCCCTTGGCTGCAGAGGACAGGCGGCCTTTTTGGCCAGGTGGACACCTTCCTGGAGAGGACCGACTCGCTGCCCCCCAACGTGGCCAGCCAGAGGCCCCTGCAGTTCACCGAGATGGAGATGGAGGACATGGACTCGCCCGTCTTTTTAGATGACTTCCCCCCAGAACCTCCTGCCAACCCCCTGGCCAGGACTCACGCCAACACAAATGCCAGCAACGCCAACGCCAACAACGCCAACAGCCGTGTATTCTCCAGGTGGGGACCAGAAACTGCCGGCCCTGGGTTTGGGGATGGAGGCCTGGGGGAGGGGAGGGCAGCAAGAACAAGCATCCTCCCGCTGGGGGAGAAAGGGAGGGGCATTCACCTCATTTCTCCCATGAAGGAGGGGAGCCAAGTGCTTCATTAAGAAAGGAAATTTTATTTGGAGTCAAAAGATCTGAGTTCGAATTCTGAATCTATCGCTTGCTACTTCTGTGAGCTTGGAAAAGTCCCCTTACCTCTTAATCCTTCAGAATACTCCTCTGTAAAATAAGACCTAGACTCGATACCTTCTGATATCTCTTCTAATTCACTGGGACACAGCCTGGCTCATGTGGCCTGCAGAGACCCTTCAGACCAGGAGGGGGCATCCCCTTTTCAGAAGTGATACTGTCATTTAAACCTAAATGATTTGCTCATTCTGCAGACTTGCAGACAGATGGTAGGTAGCATCTCCAGGGAGCGGTGAAGTGAATTGATGAATTTATTGAAAATGTTTTGATTAAAAGTAGAACTCTACAATACTCCAGACTCAGGGGAGGGGAGGCAGAAAGAAGATTTAGGTACAAGAAACTGAATATTTCAGAAAAAAAAGAAATCTACAAGGAAAGAAGAAAACAAGCATTTATTTAGTGTCCACTTATATACCAGGCACTGAGCTAAGCCCTTTATTTTATATATATATGTACATATTATATAATGTATTATATTATATCACGGTAGATAGGTTATGTTATTAATCCCATTTTTTAGTTGAGAAAAGTGAGGTAAACAGGGTTAAGTGAGTGACTTGCCCAATTACACATTAGAATGAGGCTAGATTTGAACTCAGCTCTTCCAACTCCAGATCTGGATAACATTGTATTACCTAACTGCCCCTGTAAGATTGGGATAGAAGACTATCTAGATTTTTAGCTCAAAACTCAATTTTTTCACTCCTATAGCCTTGGGAAAATAACTTCTATTGCCTCAGTTTCCTCAAATATAAAAAAAGGTTTGGACTAGATAAGAGGTATCAAAAAGCTGCCTTAGAGCAGCTGAAATTAGATTAAAATGCAATTGGGAAATATTTGACAAAATAGTAAAAATACAATAAAACATAGATAATGTTGATTTGTGGTTTTTCTAAGTCAACAAACTCAGGATTAGTACAATAGAGGCAAGTAGAGAGCATTTGGGCATGAGCTCAGTGCATCAGCCACCTCCCATAGGCAAGAATCTCTCCTACTTCAATTTAAAAGTATTTTTTGGTTGTCTATTACTACTTGGTAGAAAAGGAAAATGATGTTTCTGGAGGAGGGAATTATGGGAGGCAAGGAGACTGGGGTGAGCTTGGAGGTAGTGAGTGGCAAGAAAGGTAACCAATCTACAGGAGGGGGTAAATGTTGTTGGGTGTTCAGATAGGTTCCTATCTGGCCATAGAGCATCATGGTCTCATGCTGCAACCAAATCCATGGGAAAAGTGAAGAACCATCAGAAAAATTGATGATGGGGAGGAATGAAGTCTCGAGATGATGGGGATGGTCACCATAAAGAATAGAGAGACTGATGGTCTATTTCCTACTTGTTTAAGCATCCATCATGAGAATGAGCTTCCAGCATTATCTTCCCCAAAGAAGGATGGCCTTTGTCACCCTCACTCTGCTGCAGGTCAGTGCCCCTTTTCATTTTTAGACTTAGAGAAGGCCAGCCTTGTCTGGGATTAACCCCAGCTTCCCCCATCTCTTCTGCTTCCTTAAATGGGCACTCTCTGAGGACTCTCCAGTCCAAACCTGCCCCTTGTTGCCTGGGGAAGGGATAGAATCTCAGGTTTCGTGGAGTAGGCAAGATGAGGGGGGTTGCCTTGGAGCTTGTTACCAAGGGAACTACGTGGGACAGCAGGATGGTAGGTATATCCTCAGCCAGTCCATGTGGGCAGAGTGGGAAGCTGCCTACTAAATTGTGTGAAGTGAGGGAAGTTTTATAAAGCAGCACTTGTGAAAAATACCTTCTCTTAAGAAAAGAAAACCCACCAGCATTAGAGAAAATGTGTGTGGTTAAGCTATCTGTCTCCAGAAAGCTCTTATGAAAAATTCAACTCCTTAACCCAACCATGGCAGTCCTTAGCTAGAATCAGTTTTTAAGATTAGCTAACTCTCACCTAGCAAGTTTCAGAGAGAGATGAACGAGCAAGGATGTAAGTGCAAGGAATGGGGGAGCATGTGGAGCCGGGTTGAATAATTTATCACAAGATGGGCTTAGAGTGTAGCAAAAAGACTCTATGAGTTGAAGGGATCTAAGGAAATAATGAGGAAGGGCGTGGAGGGGTGAAGCCTTCTCCAAAGAAGGGATACACGGAAGCTGTCTTGGACTGCTTGGACTGGAGACCAGGGAAATTTGCTTGGTCTTGATGCTAACGAGACCTGGGCATGTGCTTTTCAGTGAGCTCTCTTGGCTTGCTTGGCAGAGGATGCCCGTGTGCCAGGGGCCCTACCAGGACTCGGTGGGGTTGTAAGTTGGCTTTATCTCAGTGGTCAAACCAGCTCCCCTTTCTCCCCAGCAGAACATCAAGGTGCTTTTTATCCGGAGAAACATAAGGTCAGAATGACCCGGAGGAAGGTAGCCAGCCTGGGGGCCTCCTCCAAGGCTTCCCCTGACCAGGTAATAAAGGGCAAAGCCCCGCTCTCTTTTCTGAGCCATGGGACAATATGTGTGCTGGGTGAGAGAGGATGGGGACATAGGGGAAAGGGAGGCAGGGGGATAGCAAACATCGGTCCTTAATTGAGAATGGATTCAGGATTTCTGGTCCGTTCTCAGGAGTCCTTCCAAAGACTCACGCCCCTCCTGAAATCTATCCCCCTCTCCATTTGGGATCAGGCTCACAGGAAGGAGGAGGACGTTTCCAGGGAGAGAGAGAGCCCCCTGCCAGAGTCCCAGTGCACAGAGACCACAGGTGGCGGTCAGGGGGCAGACCCAGAAGCTCCTGCGCCTTCTACGCCAGCTACTGCCCGACTGATCCGGAAGGTGAGTGTGGGCTGGTGACGCCCAGAATTAAGGGAACGATGAAGGGAGAGGGGGTTCTGCTTGGGGAGGGGAAGATGGCACAAGAAGGGGAGATGGTATGGCCGGAGGACCGGCCTCAGACTGAGGAAAATCTGGCTTCAAATCCAGCCTCTGAAAGGAAAAATCATTAAACCTCGTAAAACTCTCCAAAACTATAAATTGCAGAACAGATGTGGATCTTCTTTGGCAGAGGAAGTTCCCTCCATTATATAAATGGCAGATCTAAATCCCTGTGTTGCCATGATACAATTGTTAGAGCACTAGCTCTCAAATCAGAGCATGTAGGTTCAATTCAAGTCTCTGAGGTATATAATATACTATAATATGCTATAGATATAATATAGTTATATGCTATAATAACACTATAATGTATAATATAACAATATAATATAATAACAATAGCACTTGATAAATATTATCTTATTTGATCTTCACAACAACCCTAAGAGGTAGGTGCCATTATTATCCCCATTTTACAAGTGAGGAAACCAGAATCTGAAGCTGGATTTTAATTCAGATCTTCTTAATTTCAAATCCAGTATTCTGCTCACTGTACTACTTAGCTATCTGTATGATTGGGAGCAAGTCACTTAATCTCTGTGATCCTCAGTGTCCTTATTCTTAAAATGAGAGGAGTGGAAATTCATTGACTTCTAGATTCTCCCCCAGAATGTATTGTCCCCTCCACACACACCCCTAATCCATCTGCCTTCATTTCCTCACTTAATAAAATGAGTATAATAATAAACTAAGAGCACCTAGGTCAAAGGAGATATTTGTAATATGCCCCACAAATGTTAAGCACTATTGTTATCAGAGGCTTCATTTGAAGCTACTTGCTCTGACTTGAGCACCAGTGCCCATGACAGCCTTGGGGGTGAGACTGGCCACTTACACGAGGGCTGGGACGTGTGGAAGCAGGGCTGTCCCAGGGTCTGGGTAAGGAAGAGCTGTCCGAAAAAGCCAGAGCCCACCAAGGGATTAATTCCTCTCATCTCTGGGCAGGCTCTGGTTCGGGGTGGTCTGGGCACCCTGGCTGGCAACACAGGCTTCGTGGTGGCGACCGGACGGGCACTGGCCGACGCCTGCCAGATGGAACCAGAGGAAGTGGAGGAGGCAGCAAATGAGCTGCTGAAAGAAGACAGGAACAGGTCCCCTTCGTCCCTGGAGCCTCAGGCCATAGGGCCCGCCCCAGGCAGCTACAATGGGCCGTGGGGCTCCCGAGAGGCCCTCATCACCACCCAGCTGTGACCCCCCTCACTGAATGGGCCCGTCAGAAAGGCCCTGGTGTAGAAGAGGTTCCAACCTGGGAACAGAGCATCTTCCCACCAGGAGAGCTATCTAATTAGCTGAGGGACAGGTGGTCATGAAATATTGTGAAAAACCAGAAGAAAACAGCTCCTCCCCAGGAGTCTGAATGAAGGGAGCCTCCCCAGATTATTCGCCGAGGCCCCGGCAGTCTCATGTCTGTAATGGCACAAGGTCATTACCATTGGCAGGGCATTAAAGACCCCCAAGTGTGACATCAGCATTCAGCATCTGCCTGACTCCTTTCTTGGACCCAAGCCTTTTCCCTCCTTGACCGGGAACAACCTGAAATCCCCACCCCTGTCTCAGACCCAGAAGCCCATTTGACATCAGGAGAATCTGTCACCATCTGGAGGCAGAAGGATTCTGATTCTAATAGAAATCCAAGGCGGTGGCACCATATTTTATTTTAGTACTTGGGCATTTTTTCTGTTGTAAGGTCCCTGAAATAAAATCCTAGAAATGGGACCAGTTTGGGAAAGAGAAATTTGAGCTAGAGTACTGGGGATGATGTGGGGAGGGGGCAGACAAATCTTTCCTGATTTTAAACAGAATGGAGAGGAGGGGGAGCAGACTGTAGGGTGGGATTAAATCCAGCTCCCCAGCAGGACTGTCTGACACAGCAAGCTTAAAGGGGCTTCCAGAGAGCCTCCGTCTGTCACCTGAGTAGCCCAGCTAAGGACAGTGTCTGCCTCAGACACCCTGGCATCTCTGGGTTAGTCCCGCTGCCAACTGCAGGGGCCCTGACTCCTGGGGTCTGAAAGCTACTTAAGGTGTAGCCAGAGAAATAAGATATTCATTCTCTCTCTCTCTCTCTCTCTCTCTCTCTCTCTCTCTCTCTCTCTCTCTCTCTCTCCTTTTCTCTCTGTCTTTGTCTCTGTTTCTCTCCTTTTCTCTCTCTCTTTCTCTCTCTCTCTCTCTCTCTCTCTCCTTTTCTCTTTTTCTCCCTCTCTCTTTTTCTCTTTTTTCCCCTCTCTCTTTTTCTCTCTTTCTCCCTCTCTGTTTTTCTCTTTCTCCCTCTCTGTTTTTCTCTCTTTCTTTCTCTTTCTTTCTGTGTGTGTATGCTCATGCTCAAGCTAAGGGATGCAGGTATCAACATTCTACCCTGTGCCAAGCCCAAATTTCTGGCAACTGGTAGAGCTTTTCAGGAGCCTCCCTGGCAATACGCCTTGTGAGTCTTGCATGCAAAGTACCTGAGCTGTTGACTTCAGTTCAATGGTGTCCTTGCAGAATGATTTTCGTAGTGTCCTCCAAGTAAGGCGGGTCCCTAAATTTTCCCAGAAAGAGGAATGCTGGAGCAGAGGAAGAGAACTAGGTGGTCCCCACCTTTCATTTCCCCTGCTTTCAATAAAATCAATGAAAATGTGATCTTAAGCAAATCACTTAACTGACAGAAATCTTCTGATCTGCCTTTCCCAATGTCCTACACTTTGGATATGCCTAGGAGGCAGGAGTAAACTTGAGAAAATATATGAATTCATGCTATTTGCTATCTTTGTGATCTGAGACAAACCCAGTTCTCTCTGGACCTCATTTTTCTCACCTATAAAATGAATGGATTAGAAAAGAAAAGCAGCTTTAAATCCTGTAATCCTAAATTCTGACTCTACTAACTACCCATGTGATCTCTTTTTTTAATAATAGCTTTTCATTTTTCAAAATATATTCAAAGATAATTGTCAACATTCACCCCTGGAAAATCCTTTCCAATTTTTTTCCCTTCTTCTCCCCCGCTACCCTTCCCCTAGATGGCAAGTAATCCAATGTATTTTAAACATGTAATTCTTCTAAACATATTTTCACATTTATCATTCAACACAAGAAAATCAGATCAAAAGGGGGAAAAATGAGAAAAAAAATTCACACAAACAACAACAAAAAAAAAAATGAAAATACTATGTTGTGATCCACATTCATCCCCATGGTCCTCTCTGTGCATGCAGATGGCTCTCTCTGTGATAATTCTGCCCTGAATCACCTCATTGTTGAAAAGAGTCAAGACCACCAGAGTTAATCATCATATAATCTTGTTGTTGCCATGTACAATGTTTACTTGGTTCCAATCACTTCACTCAGCATCAGTTCATCTAAGTCTCTCCAGGCCTCTCTAAAATCATCCTGCTGGTCATTTCTTACAGAACAATAATATTCCATAACATTCATATACCATAACTTATTCAACCATTTACCAACTAATGAGCATCCATTCAGTTTCCAGTTCCTTGCCATTACAAAAAAGGGCTGCTACAAGAATTTTTGCACATGTGGGGCCTTTTCCCTTCTTTAGTATCTCTTTGGGATACAGGCCCAATAGAGACACTGCTTGATCAAAGGTGTGCACAGTTTGATAACTTTTGGGGCATAATTCCAAATTGCTCTCCAGAATGATGGATCAGTTCACAACTTCACCAACAATGTATCAATGTCCCAGTTTTCCCACATCTCCTCCAACATTTATCATTATCTGTTCCTCTCATCTTAACCAATCTGACAGGTAGGAAGTGGTACCTCAGAACTGTCTTAATTTGCATTTCTTTAATCAATAGTGATTTAGAGCATATGACTAGAAATGGCTTTAATTTCTTTGTCTGAAAATTGTCTGTTCATATCCTTTGACCATTTATCAATTGGAGAATGGCTAGTATTCTTATAAATTTGAATCAATTCTCTATATATTTTAGAAATGAGGCCTTTATCAAAAACCTTGGAGATAAAAAGTTTTTTCCCAGTGTCCTGCTTCCCTTCTAATCTTGGCTGCATTGCTTTTCTTTGTAAAAGAACTTTTAAATTTAATATAATCAAAATTATCCTTTTTGCATTTTATAATATTCTCTAGTTCTTCTTTGGCCATAAATTCCTTCCTTCTCCACAGATCTGAGAGGTAGACTATCCTTTGTTCTCCTAAGTTGCTTATAATATCATCCTTTATGTCTAAATAATAAACCTATTTTGACCTCATGATGGTATAGGGTGTTAAGTGTTGGTCACTGCCTAGTTTCTGTAGCCATGTGATCTTAAGCAAATCACTATAACTGCTGATAGTTTCAATTTTCTCATAGCCTAAAGAGGAAGAAGCCTCAGGGTTCCAGTGTCGTGGGTTCAAGTCTTATCTCTGACACACTGATGGAATGATGTCTACTAAGTCACTTAACTTCAGCAGTCCTCGATGCAGAACAGTTGAGTGATCGTCTCACTGCCTATTATGATGAAATCACATCAGCTATCAGCCTCCCCACTTCCACCTTCACCTCATCCCTCCCCACCACCCACCCTACACACTTACCCTTCCCAGCCCCACTCAAAAAAAAATTTATCTCATTTGAACCTAGCAACAAACTAGTGAGATAGAGGCTATAAACTGAGAAGCACTTATTGCATGCTTATTATAGATAAAAAGACAAAAATGAAACTGCCTACCCTCAAGGAACTTACAGTCTCTCAGAGAAGGACTATGTTTTATTGAACACAATAAAAATGGGGCTCCATTGATAATCCTATCCACTTAACCTTTGTTCATTGGAATTCTTTTTGAATGAATCAGTCAGAACTTAGTGTAAACAGGGCCTGTACAGATCAAATGTGAGACATTTTTCATTTAAAATAATCTCCTTTAAACTAAAGAAGTCAATCCTGTGGACCTCAGGGAACCCATTCTATTGCCCCCGAACTGAAAGTGAGCAAATTATTTTAACGGGGTGATATAAATATAAAGAGAATGGATATATTCAGAATATGAGACAGGAAGAAAAGGCATGAGCAATTAGGAGGATCAGGAAAGAATCCATGTAGAAACTGATGCTTGAAGTCTGTCTTAAGGATAGTCTGAGGTGGAGGTGAAAGGGAGTTCATTGTAGTGGGGCAGAGGGACAACCCCAGCAAAGGCCGGGAAGAAGAAGGGTATCATGTGTGAGAAACTGAAACAAAGTCAACAGGCTGGACTATAGAATGGAGGAGGGGTATAATATGTAATAATTCTGCAAAGATAGATTGGGGCCAAGTTGTGGAGTGTTTTAAGAATCAAATAGAAGCGTTTATGTTTTATCTTGATAATTAGAAGCTACTGGAGTTTATTGACCTGGTAACATCCCTATTTTATTAACAAAAACTGAGGCTTGGAGATTTATCCATGATCCCTCTGCTTGTGTCCTTTGGAAGATACAAGGAATCCATCTAGGAAATGGATGTGTACATGTGTTATTCAGTCATTTCTGACTCTCCATCACCCCATTTGGGGTTTTCTTGGCAAAGATACTAAAGTGGTTTGTCATTTCCTTCTCTATCTTACTTGACAAATGAAGAAAATGAGGAAAACAAGGTGAAATGACTTGCTCAGGGTCATATAGCTAAAAACTGTCTAAGGCTGGATTTGAACTCACAAACATAAGTTTTTCTGACATCAAGACCAGTGCTCTATCCACTGTAATACCTACTCTGATGTATACCTAGTAAACCCTTTAAAAAGTGACTTGAAAGTCTTTGCTGGAAGGACACTTAAAATCAAATTAGGAAGGCTAGGTACAAAGAAAAATGAAATGAACATGAAAAATCAAGTTATGGAGCAGGATGGCAATCCAGAGTGACTCTGTACTTGTTTACGTAGGTGGGATTTCTGGGACAATTAGTGGGAGAGCTCAGGCTCACACAAGGAAAGGGGCGCCTTTCAAGTAACCTGAGTTATAAGCCTCCCTACTCCCATTTTCACCTTATCCCTGCCCCACTACCTCCCCAACCCCACTCCAAAAAAAAAAAAAAAAAGACATTGCATTTATTACCTCTTTCGAACCTAGCAACAAACTGGTGAGATAGAGGCTATAAATGGAGAAGCATTTAATACATTCTCACTATATGCAGGATACCATGCTAGCAGTTTTGGAGATAAAAGAGAAAAAAATGAAATAGGGCCTACCTGTAAGGAACTTCTAGTCTATCGGAGCGAATACCTTGAACACCATAAAAATGGCTCCCCATGGATTATCCTACCTACTTAACCTTTGTTCATTGGAACTCTTCTTGAATGAATTAATCAGAACCTAGTGTGAACAGAGCCTGATCAATTTAGTCAAATGAGATAGAAAGAAAATACTGCCATATCGGGAATCCGGGAGGTAAAGGAGACAATTAAGGTGATGTTATAAGATCCTTGAGAATAGGGACTGCTGACCCTGATGCCTTAAAATGAGGAGGCTGGTTTTGATGTCTATTTCTAAATCCTATGGACACCGAGAGACTGGAGTATTCTGGTTGTTGTGGGCCAGAAGTTGAAACAAGGTACTAAGGGGAATTGAGGAGACAATGGTTAAATCTAGTTTAGCCTTGATTTAATCCTACAACAAATAATGGTTTCTTGGTGATGTAATGATTGGCGTGTACTAGGTGTGGGGCACATAAGCTAGAAGCCCTCAGGGCCAGGAAGGCAGGCGCACTACAAGCTCTCGGAATCTCAGCCAGGATTCAGTCCGGGAGATTCAGAAGCCAGAGAAGGCAGGCGGGAGCT